>NW_028242591.1:0-600000 GCF_964263255.1 Lissotriton vulgaris
GGAAACATGACTTTTCCTCACCTGTTCTTCGTTTGGTCTGCAGCAGGAGCTTTGGACTGTGAGCACGCTGGAGCTGCTCTCCACTTAATCTCCTTTGCTAACTACTCGCGGTACCCGCTCCGCGGGTCCCGCTTCGCCTTGGGTGTTTCCAGCGCTCCTGGAAGTGCGCTGTGTTTGTGAAGACCGCCTACAACTGAGCCTCTGTGGTGTGGTGTGTGCAGGGCTGCGAGCGTGGTCAGGCGTGGACTTCAAGTCCCAGGAGCGCCTGACACTCGGCATCACCAGCAGCTGACCCGCTCTCCCTGCTGGCTCCTCCCCCACCTCAGCGCGGCTATAATCCAGCTTGTCAGTTTCTCTGGCTGTTTCCTCACCTGTTCTTCGTTTGGTCTGCAGCAGGAGCTTTGGACTGTGAGCACGCTGGAGCTGCTCTCCACTTAATCTCCTTTGCTAACTACTCGCGGTACCCGCTCCGCGGGTCCCGCTTCGCCTTGGGTGTTTCCAGCGCTCCTGGAAGTGCGCTGTGTTTGTGAAGACCGCCTACAACTGAGCCTCTGTGGTGTGGTGTGTGCAGGGCTGCGAGCGTGGTCAGGCGTGGACTTCAAGTCCCAGGAGCGCCTGACACTCGGCATCACCAGCAGCTGACCCGCTCTCCCTGCTGGCTCCTCCCCCACCTCAGCGCGGCTATAATCCAGCTTGTCAGTTTCTCTGGCTGTTTCCTCACCTTTTCTTCGTTTGGTCTGCAGCAGGAGCTTTGGACTGTGAGCACGCTGGAGCTGCTCTCCACTTAATCTCCTTTGCTAACTACTCGCGGTACCCGCTCTGCGGGTCCCGCTTCGCCTTGGGTGTTTCCAGCGCTCCTGGAAGTGCGCTGTGTTTGTGAAGACCGCCTACAACTGAGCCTCTGTGGTGTGGTGTGTGCAGGGCTGCGAGCGTGGTCAGGCGTGGACTTCAAGTCCCAGGAGCGCCTGACACTCGGCATCACCAGCAGCTGACCCGCTCTCCCTGCTGGCTCCTCCCCCACCTCAGCGCGGCTATAATCCAGCTTGTCAGTTTCTCTGGCTGTTTCCTCACCTGTTCTTCGTTTGGTCTGCAGCAGGAGCTTTGGACTGTGAGCACGCTGGAGCTGCTCTCCACTTAATCTCCTTTGCTAACTACTCGCGGTACCCGCTCCGCGGGTCCCGCTTCGCCTTGGGTGTTTCCAGCGCTCCTGGAAGTGCGCTGTGTTTGTGAAGACCGCCTACAACTGAGCCTCTGTGGTGTGGTGTGTGCAGGGCTGCGAGCGTGGTCAGGCGTGGACTTCAAGTCCCAGGAGCGCCTGACACTCGGCATCACCAGCAGCTGACCCGCTCTCCCTGCTGGCTCCTCCCCCACCTCAGCGCGGCTATAATCCAGCTTGTCAGTTTCTCTGGCTGTTTCCTCACCTGTTCTTCGTTTGGTCTGCAGCAGGAGCTTTGGACTGTGAGCACGCTGGAGCTGCTCTCCACTTAATCTCCTTTGCTAACTACTCGCGGTACCCGCTCCGCGGGTCCCGCTTCGCCTTGGGTGTTTCCAGCGCTCCTGGAAGTGCGCTGTGTTTGTGAAGACCGCCTACAACTGAGCCTCTGTGGTGTGGTGTGTGCAGGGCTGCGAGCGTGGTCAGGCGTGGACTTCAAGTCCCAGGAGCGCCTGACACTCGGCATCACCAGCAGCTGACCCGCTCTCCCTGCTGGCTCCTCCCCCACCTCAGCGCGGCTATAATCCAGCTTGTCAGTTTCTCTGGCTGTTTCCTCACCTGTTCTTCGTTTGGTCTGCAGCAGGAGCTTTGGACTGTGAGCACGCTGGAGCTGCTCTCCACTTAATCTCCTTTGCTAACTACTCGCGGTACCCGCTCCGCGGGTCCCGCTTCGCCTTGGGTGTTTCCAGCGCTCCTGGAAGTGCGCTGTGTTTGTGAAGACCGCCTACAACTGAGCCTCTGTGGTGTGGTGTGTGCAGGTCTGCGAGCGTGGTCAGGCGTGGACTTCAAGTCCCAGGAGCGCCTGACACTCGGCATCACCAGCAGCTGACCCGCTCTCCCTGCTGGCTCCTCCCCCACCTCAGCGCGGCTATAATCCAGCTTGTCAGTTTCTCTGGCTGTTTCCTCACCTGTTCTTCGTTTGGTCTGCAGCAGGAGCTTTGGACTGTGAGCACGCTGGAGCTGCTCTCCACTTAATCTCCTTTGCTAACTACTCGCGGTACCCGCTCCGCGGGTCCCGCTTCGCCTTGGGTGTTTCCAGCGCTCCTGGAAGTGCGCTGTGTTTGTGAAGACCGCCTACAACTGAGCCTCTGTGGTGTGGTGTGTGCAGGGCTGCGAGCGTGGTCAGGCGTGGACTTCAAGTCCCAGGAGCGCCTGACACTCGGCATCACCAGCAGCTGACCCGCTCTCCCTGCTGGCTCCTCCCCCACCTCAGCGCGGCTATAATCCAGCTTGTCAGTTTCTCTGGCTGTTTCCTCACCTGTTCTTCGTTTGGTCTGCAGCAGGAGCTTTGGACTGTGAGCACGCTGGAGCTGCTCTCCACTTAATCTCCTTTGCTAACTACTCGCGGTACCCGCTCCGCGGGTCCCGCTTCGCCTTGGGTGTTTCCAGCGCTCCTGGAAGTGCGCTGTGTTTGTGAAGACCGCCTACAACTGAGCCTCTGTGGTGTGGTGTGTGCAGGGCTGCGAGCGTGGTCAGGCGTGGACTTCAAGTCCCAGGAGCGCCTGACACTCGGCATCACCAGCAGCTGACCCGCTCTCCCTGCTGGCTCCTCCCCCACCTCAGCGCGGCTATAATCCAGCTTGTCAGTTTCTCTGGCTGTTTCCTCACCTGTTCTTCGTTTGGTCTGCAGCAGGAGCTTTGGACTGTGAGCACGCTGGAGCTGCTCTCCACTTAATCTCCTTTGCTAACTACTCGCGGTACCCGCTCCGCGGGTCCCGCTTCGCCTTGGGTGTTTCCAGCGCTCCTGGAAGTGCGCTGTGTTTGTGAAGACCGCCTACAACTGAGCCTCTGTGGTGTGGTGTGTGCAGGGCTGCGAGCGTGGTCAGGCGTGGACTTCAAGTCCCAGGAGCGCCTGACACTCGGCATCACCAGCAGCTGACCCGCTCTCCCTGCTGGCTCCTCCCCCACCTCAGCGCGGCTATAATCCTCCTTAGCTACACCGCAACGCGGGAGCGCGCGGGAGCGCGCCGGGAGAAGCCCGGGACAAGGGCGGGACCGTCTGAGGCCGTCAGAGGCCGAAGGAGGCTGGGCTGGGCCCCCTCCCTTGGTTCTCCAGTATTGATTTAAGCTGTTTGTTGCATCCATAGGCCGATTTAGTATTTTAACGTTCTGTTAATTTGGTATTATACTTTACAATTGTTATTCTTTTTAATTGTCCTCCCTTTTTTTAATATAGTCTCATGACGGCTAAAAAATTACGCTCTGGACAAGTGATTGTGGGGAGATCCGGGTCTAAAACTAAATCAAATCCCCTACGAAACAAAATAGCGTCTACTATGCAATTGAAGGGTCAATGCCAGCTTTTTAATCTTTGGGATAAAGGGAAAGACAAACCCACTGATTTACAGCCCACGACCGAAACTTCTGGTTTTAATGTCGCGGTGCCTGTTAATGGGGTCATTGATGTTTCCTCTAGTTTAAGCTTGGTGGCCAGTCAATCCCTGCCAATTTTAGTCAGTTCGGAAGAACTAAGGGGTTCACCTTCGACACAAAATAATGTACATCTGAACCAGAATAGTCATTTTAATTCTTCGGGCAATATGCCCGCAAAATCTGAAGATATTACTCCTTCCACAGCTACATTAAGGGATGCACCTAAAGTTTCAATGAATACTGATTTTCTACCAGCTTCGTCAGTTACACCCCCTGTAGTAGGGAATGAATTCACTCTGCCTGATATTGATTTAACAGCTCATAGGGCGCGGGTGGAATTGGTTCAGGGGAACTCTAAAGATGTACCTTTGGAGGAAGTTATAACGATTTCAAGTACTGGTCCCCTAAGTAGCACTCCTTCTAATAAATTAGATTTCTCCCTCCCACAATTAAATCTTACAACCTGCTCAGGTCCAGTGTTGAACAATTCAGCTGAGGGTTCCCCAAATATTAACGGGAGGCTAATTTCTAACTCCTTGTCCTCTTTGGAATCAATCTTGTCTTCGATCTTAAGACTGCTGGAAAAGTTTGTGGGAGGTTCGGAATGTATTTTTGATACCGTAACACAGATTTTGCAAGTTCTCCTGTTAAACAAAAACGAGGTAGTATCAGATCCTCCTATTCCAGTGGCTTCTCTACTGATGTCTCAGAAAATAAGCGCTCCTTTCTTTTCAGCAGATTTGGATTTAGCGCTTTCTTCTCCTTCGATAGAAAGTCAAAAGGAAAGGCAGCCCATAGTACTTTCAGCTATCCCTAAACCCCCCAAAGTGGTTTCGGCTGGCGCCAATTGTATAGCCCCACTCAGTGATAAAATAGAGGTAATAGCAACTCCCCCTCTTAATTCTAAATCCGATTTGCCCTCCCTCTTTCCCATATTTTCCTTGCCATTAAATAAGGAAGAGGAAATTCATAAAGGAAAAACGGGATTGATGGGAAATACGAGTCCCCAGAAACATAAAAAGATTAGAATGAAGAAGAGGAAACCTATCCGTAGGTTTGCCAAAAAAAGACAGAGGAAACTTCTTTTTGATAAGAATGTGGAAGTAAATATAGATGATTCTCCGCAGGTGGAGCAGTCTCTCACCCCCAAGGTTGAAATTAGGGTGGTATCGCCCAAAGATGACGCCCCCTCCTCTGATCTAGGTCCAGTAAATTTAACTAATCCTTTTCTTCCTAAGGTTGTTTTCCCATCCACTAATCCCTTTTCCTATTGTAAGGCTAATCCAGGTTCTAGCCAAGTTTTATCTAAGGTTACCTCTCCATTTGTTATTCCGCCTCCGTCTAATTTAAATCCTACAGCAACACCCTTTCAGGCTCCATCTCTAACGACAGTCGTCCTCCCAAAAGAAAAAACAATTGTGGATACGTTATATCTTGATTTTTCTCCCCTTTTTGAACCAGATTTAATTTTGAATAGATCTGCCCTATTGATCTGTTTTAAAGAGATCGAAGGCTTGAAATTAGTTCAAACCTCCGATTTAGATCTGGTACTTCTCCTTAATTCTTATGCGGGGAAACCTTTAAGATCAACAAGGGTGAAATTTTATTCAAAAGTTGTGTTAAACCTTGTTTTACAATGGGCTGAGGAATTACAAATTAGAGGGATAGATGTGATGCCACACTTTGGGGAAAAACGTATTTTAAATAATGCTGCTAATCCCTCATTATCATTTTCCTCCAATTTGGATGTGCGAGTGTCAGATTGGTCTAATCTTGGATCTGAGAACCTAAAAGTTTGTGTGGCTAGAAATGAAAGGCTGGTTTCTTACAAAAACCCTCCCCTTAAGCAAACGGTGAAGGATGACCAATCCAAATGGAGTTGGCTTCCTGGAGTCCTTGCGAGTAAATCTGCTCCCCATTCCATTCAGAATTCCAATTTTTAACAGGGAGCTGAAATTTATCTCATGGAACACTGCCGGATTCAAAGATTATAAGGAGAAATTGGGTTTCCTTCATGCTCAAAAGGCAGATATAATCTGCTTGCAAGAAACCTGGGTTGATGGAAGTCTCGTTTTGGATAAAGATTATTTTGTTTTGGATTTTAACGCAACCAGCACTAGAAGAGGTCATGCTAAGGGAGGTTTAGCATGCTTATTATCTAACAGATTGCAATGGAACTATTCACATTATTTGGATCCAGGAAAACTGTTTCAAGCAATAACTCTGAAAGATGTATTTGAAGATTGCCCTAATAGATTGCTGATTGTGGTAAACATTTATATTCCCCCCAACTGTTGTTTCAATAATGGTTTAAAAACTTTATTCACTTTTTTAACGAAAGTCTTGGAGATCTCACCAACTCCGCATGTGTTAATGTTTGGGGACCTAAATTGTAATGTATCTAACTGTGGGTTGGAGTTGTTTAGAAATATCCCATTGGAAGAGTCTCTGAATATACCTTCAGCCCAGTTTCCTCCCAACATAAAAACTAACAAAAGAGGTAAACTTATTTTAGATGGTTTACTTAAAGCGGATTGCTTAATTGTAAATGGGAGGCTTCCGTCTGATATTCCGGCAGCTTTTACTCGTAAATCTAATAAGGGAAAATCTATTATTGATTTCATCATGATAGATTATGCCGGTTTTCACCTATTAAAGGATATGAGGGTCATTGAATCAAATCTTAGTGACCATAATGTTTTGACGCTTTCGATTTCCATTAGTCTTCAGAAAGTGGTTCCATGGAGGCTGGATATAGATTCTGTGAATTTTGATTCCAGCTCAGGGAAGTGTTTTTGGAACCTCAGTACTGTGGAAAACCTAGCGCCTCTTCTGTGTGTTACTGTCGAGAATCTTCCTCTTTGGGAGGGGAGAGAGCTGTCTTGTTTTGTTAAGTTTTTAGATTCTGTATCCGCTTGTGCAAAGGAGAAATCAGGTGTGAAACAGTCCTTTGTAGCCCCTTACCCTCTGCGGGCTATAAATAGAGAAATAAATAAAGTTGTAAGGGGGCAATTTTTACGTTTTACCCAAGAAGCTAAGTCTAAGTTGTCCATCTTGAAAAGAAGGAGAGTTAGGCTTAAGGCTCGTTTAAAACGCTCTGAGGAAGACGCCCTCTGGATTCAATTGAGGGAAGCTTCTTTTAATCACCAAACTAAGATCTTTTGGTCCTTAATTGGCAAAGGCTGCGGTACTAGAGCCAGTCCTACGCCCATTGCCATTGAGGAACAGGTGTGGGTTCACTATATTGAGAAGTTGTACAGTAACAATAATTCTCATGGTATTAATGTTGAATTTGATAATGCTGCTGTTACACTTGACTGTCCAACAGAAAAGGAAATTGAATGTGCCATTAAGAATATGCGCTCCTCTGGTGCGATGGGTCCTGATAAAATCCCAATTTTAGTATTAAAAAACCAGAGTGAACTTTGGAGTAAAATACTCTTTCCAGTGTTTAAATTCTGTTTTTTTAGTGGAACAGTCCCCCCCTCCTGGAAAGGAAGCATCATTGTCCCTTTGTATAAAAAAGGGGCAAGAGATCTACCACAAAATTATCGCCAAATTGCCTTGCTTGATGCCATTGGTAAGGTGTTTGCAAAATGTGTGCTTTCTTTAATTAACGATTGGGTATCTGAACATAATATCCTCCCCCTGGAGCAAACAGGTTTCAGACAAAATCATGGAACCTTAGATAACCTGACCGCATTGCAAGTTATCAATGAAAAATATGTGAAAGTTCGGGGTGGTCAGGTATACGGCGCCTTTATTGACTTCTCCACCGCGTTTGACAAAGTAGATAGAAATTTGCTGTGGAGAAAGTTAGTTAACCTTGGTATGCCTGCGTCCCTTATTAAGTTAATTCGTGCCCTATATTCTGACACTTGGTGCAGAGTTTTACTTGGAGGTGATCGCGGCGTATCCAAATTAATTCCAACATCTAATGGGTTGAAGCAAGGTTGCCTTTTGGCTCCGTTGCTATTTTCATTATATACTGTTGATTTACCCATCGCTCTTTCTGCCTGCGCTGGTATTGCCCCATCCTTGGGGGGTGTTCCAATTGCATGCCTTATGTATGCAGACGACATCCTAATTTTGGATCTCACCCCAAAGGGCCTAAATAATCGGTTGCATGCACTTTTTGAATATGCTGAAAGTCATTTTTTATCAATAAATACGGCAAAAAGCAAGGTGATCTGTTTTTCTGGTAGAAAGAAGCCTAAATGTTCTAACTTTCCATGGGTTGTGGGGGGGGAAAAACTAGAATGTGTGAAATCTTATACCTTTTTAGGTAAAATTGTCACTCACAATCTAAGTGACAAATCACACATAGACAATAATTCCCGGAAGGCTATTTCTCAGGGAAAGAGCTTAGTTTCCCTATACAAAGCCACAGTTAGAAGGCATTTTTCTATTCTATTAGATGTTTTTAGAGCGAAAGTTCCAGCCTCCCTGTTATATGGAATTGAATTAGTTGATCCAAAAAAATGGAGTTTTCTAAACTCAGCGGAAGGAAAAATTCTTCGGAGTTTAATGTCTGTAGGCACCGCAAACTCGACTGCTTCCTTGCGACAGGAATTGGGTTTACGTAGCAGCAGGGTTCAAGGGCTTGCTAGTATTATACGCTGGGTAGTAGCTTTATCTAAAGGTGAACCCAATACCTTAAGAGTCCTTATAAAAAATGAATTATTAGGATCTTTTAATGACTTCTCATCAATTGTAAAAAACTTCAGACTTGCTGTGTCACAATTGAAATTGGATGAGGAGACTTTATTTTTACTGTCCTCTCATCAATTAAAAACAGTTTTGAAGTCAGCCTCTTGGGAATTGGGGTTTTGTCTTGATAGAGACTTTTGTCTAGCGAAAAAAGGTTGTACGCCTGTTATTGAATCTTATACCCTGCGGAAAGCACAACCATACATGTACTGGAACATCTCCCATGGCGTGAGACGCCTGGTGTTTCTATTAAGGCATAATTTGCTTCCGCTAAAAGTTTTACAAGCCAGTTGGTTTGGGTGCTCGGCACGCTGTGATCTTTGCCAATTACATGATCAGGATCTAGATCACGTGTTGTTCGTCTGCCCTACACTGATGCCTTGTAGACGTAGATGGTTAAGATCAATCTGCTTACAACTTAACATATTATCAGCGTCTTCGTTTAAGGCAGCTTTGATTAACCCTCCCAATGAAATGTTTGTTTTTAAACTGTACAACTTTTTTAAATGTTTTTTGGACCTGTATTAAGATATCTTATGTGATTGTGATGAAAATATCTTCTTTTCTTCTTGTTATGTATTTGTGCTTTGTATGTATATGTTGTTTTATGTGGACCTCATAAAGAGTTCCTTATCATAATAAATAAACTTTGAAACTTTGAGGAGCAGGTCAGATAGGTCCGGGATGCACACCTTTATTGGTGCTAATAGCTCAAGCTTAATGGACTATGTTTTAGTTGATATTAGGATGTGGCCCTTAGTCAAGGATATGAGTGTGACATCCAGATATGATAGTGATCACAATGCCTTGGCTTGAGCTTTGGTCCTCCCAAAGGTATCCTCATCTAGTGTCTCCATTATTCCCTTAGATGACAGGTGCCTTTTGACTCACAGTAAGCATGGTATACATGGCATTCAGTGGCCAAATCGGTCCAGGCAGTGAGGTCAATGTATACCCTTGTGGAACGGTTCTTTGGGGAAGTTTGTGATATTGATATGGACCTAACTCAAGAGGCTGCCCAAATGAAGATTAGGGAGGTACATAAGTCCTTATATAGCAGCCTTAAAAATAATTACTTTAAATCACTGAGGATTCAGGGCCGCAAGAAGAGTGTTGCATCTTGGTTTTATTTTAAATGCAGAAAAACTAAATCAGCATTGGTTAGGGCAATAAAAATGGAGGATAAGGGGGACCCTATCATCAAGCGAGCCAACTACCAAGAAGGCACTTAGAAAGGCAAAACGGGATTGGGACAACAATAGGTAGGAACAACTCCTTGAAGCCTCTAAAGATAAAATTCAAACCCTTTCCTGGAACCTTGTGGCAATGGGGAAGGCAGAGGGATCCATTGAATGTGATGATAATATTGCGGCTGATGCATGGATCGAGCACTTTTCCCATCTTTTTGGGGGAAAAGTAGGCAGGATGACAATATATGTAGTCTAAGCAGTGCAAATAAATTTAGATCAGTAGTGAACTCCACATTCAGCCTATTAATTGTTTAGAGGTTGAATGACCTATTAGAAAGATCCCTATAAAGCCCCAGGAATCAACAAAATACCTGGTGACCTTTTTCTCTCAGTGATCAATATTTGTGGACGTATTTTACTGTGCTTTTTAATGCCATCCTAAATAGAATGAGTACTCCTGCGTCATGGGCAGGGGCAGAATTATTTCCTATATTTAAGAAGGCTCAGCACTAGATCCTGCCAATTATAGGCCCTTTACCTAATTTATCCTCTCAAGGCTTCATCAATGGCTAGAGACCATGCAATACTTTGTCCTCTGCAAGCTGGCTTCCGGTCACATACATCAAAGTTAGACCAACTTTTTAGACTTCAGTCTATTGGAAGCGGTTATCATAGAAAAGGGCAGTTTTTATGAGGTATTTGTAGACCTCAAAGCGGTCCCGAGAAAAAGGTTGTGGCAGGTGCTCACAAAGATCTGAATCCCCAAATACCTAAGTACTATCACTGAGAGGCATCATGTAAACAACTTTGCCTGGGTGCATTGTGGGAAGTTGGGAGACTTGACTGACCCGTTCACAGTAGGCAAGAGTGTAAGACATGGCTGTGTGCTGGCCCCCACTCTATTCACACTGTACTTGAATGACCTTGCCGAGCTCCTTAATGCAGTAGACAATGATGCCTCGAAATTGGCAAGCATGGGGGGTCCTGGCGTTTATGTTTGTTGACGATACCCTGCTCCTAGCCAAATCACCAAGGAGGATCCAAAAAATCGTGGATGAGTTTAGTAGGTTTTGCTCACACAGATGGCTGGAAATAACTATTAGTTAAACCAAATATATGGTGCTCAACCCTGGTCATTTCACATACCCTAACCCTACATTGGACTGTATTCCACTTGAAACAGTGCACTTATTTGATTATTTGAGGATCACTCTTGACAAGAATATGGTATGGGGTCACCAAGCTCCCAAACGCAAACTTAAACTATGCCACTATAAAGAGGGCCTATTGAAGTTACACCAGAGGTTTCTTAGTATACTTGTTTCTCCAGGACTTCCTAGTTTGGCACGAACAAGCCTCGGACACTATCTAGACACACTAACTGCAATAGTGAAAAACGTATCTACATTATCACCTGCCCATGTGGCCTTCGCTACGTGGGGATGACCACGCGTAAGATCAAGATACATATACTTGAGCACAAAAGTAACATTCCCTGCAAAAAAAGAGCCACGAAAATGATGAATCACTTCTTTGATCTAAACCCCAATGGCGAAGATTTATGATGGAAAGTCCTAGAGCAACCGTGGATCGCAACACATGTCACAGATATATCCAAATTCCTGTTCAGACGAGAACAACATTGGGTATACAGGATCAAAAGTGACACCACTGGACTCAATGATGAGATTCTTTGGCTTGCTTTGTAAATTTTGCGCACATACAGGTTGTACATGAATTCGGACATGCATCCCCGCTAGCCACCTAGAGGTCTTGGCATTACGCAAAGGGCTGACAATGCAGAATTAGCACCATTTAAGAGACCCCGAGTCTCTCCGTCGGTCACCTATGGCCGCAGCTTCTGTACCGCTACGGGGTACCGACGGAGAGGTGAGTGTCACGCTGAAAGGGATGATTTGTATTGATGCCACACACAGAGAACTGACTAGCTTCTCTCCTGATCGGTTCTTTGCGATAACTGAACCTGGAGACATATGCAAGCGGTTAGCCCTTTCTTGCTGACACTAGCATACCATCCTGCCGATATTTTGACACCTGCCGATATTTTGACACTTCATGGCAAGCACAACTGGTCTTAAGTCAGCCTACATGACTTGATATTGACCATTAAATATACTTTAGCAGACATTTTTTGCAATAATCCCTCGTTTGAACAACCGTGTAAACTAGGTTATGTGACAGCTGTGCTTATCTTAACAAACTTGAGTAATTACCCTTTTTAATGGGACAGATTGTACTATGACCTGGTTTTTGTAACCCAGAGGCATTAGGATACTGATGGTTGCCATTTTTTAATATTCTCATACACTGAAGCCAGACAACATGTGTTGGACTCACCAATACACAGAGTTTTACAGATCAGTGTCCACATTGAGTTGTCAGGATGTGTGACGCATTATCTTATTTGTATCCTTCACAGAGTGGGGTCCCCTTCCCTGAGCTGTTGCCAGGTAGAGGTGTGGCTCTCTATCCTATACCCTAGGGTAAATGATATGAAAATGTAATGAAGAACATCCTTCTTAAACATTAACATGTATATGTAATCATACGCCCTTTTCAAGGATATATTGAATCCTTGTGAATGTACACGCACTGATACACATGTTTGATTGACTTGTCGCATATGTCTTCCCCAACCCTTTTTTGTCTCACATCGGCAGACAGTTCCAGTAATACCCTAACAAACAATACATAGGATTGCTGGTTCTGTATTTACATATTTATATTTCCTTGTCTTTCACTTTATTTGCAGCAGCCTTATTTTTCTAGTGGTCCTGAAGAAAGCCTAGATACTTACACAGATCACCTTGGCTGAAACATGTCCACCGTTTTCTAAAACTTATAGTTTATAAATTACACTGCTTGTTACACTGCTTTCTAATCCTACCAGTGCGAGCAAGTGAATAAAGGTTTAATTTTCTTCACACGAGGTAGTTTTAACCCACTATCACTATTCACGTCTTTTGCGCTGCGTCCCCCACGCGACCACACCTTATACATATGGGATTTTAGCATCCTTAGTGGTGTTGCGCTACCTTTAAAACATTCCAGAGCTCCTACCTCACATTGAGGAAGTTGTAGCCCTCAGTGGGAATAGGCGTTCCCACTGGGAGGAGAAACCCATATGATGAAGCATGCCACCATAGGTGGGTGAGGGTATTCGTCCTGAAATGGATCTCTCCCCGAGGAGATTTTTTGAAACATATACCTGATAACTTTTAGCTTGTTTTTGTGCGCAATCAGACCCAAGGTTCATTTGTGCTATAATTGAATTGGATAAGGGGATATTTTTCCTTGCAGGTCTTTAAACTTCCTTCCTTGGACCCTTTCCTCCTATTCCTTGTTGTATTAAGTCTCTTAATTTCCCATGCACATGGCACTTTAACTAGCTCTTTTATTCAACAGAAATATTTTTACTCAACCGAAATGTTTCTGGATGATATTGAACCAAGGTTGGCCAAAAACCAGTATATGCAATTTAGATTTGGCACACTGAGTCTCCGTGTATTTACATCTGGGTGGGCAGGAGATGCTGATCTTAATGACCAAATCTGTCCTAGCTGCGGACATGCTAAATGAATAGTGCCTCATCTGATTTATTTTTATGCCCCGCTACAGCAGACCTAGGTTGAAATGGCTAGTTCCTGTTTGCAGGAGTTTGGGTACGAGGAATCATGAGGAGGGAATTAAGTATTCTTCAACTAATCCCGGGACCCCATTTGGTCTTCGTGATATCGTTTTTTTTTTATGGTATTTAAGAAGCCGTTATTTATCTGTATAAAATGAATCAGCTTGTTTGTTCGAATTTTGTATTCAAATAAAGTATTTCAGAGATCATATTATCAAGGGGGTTTATCTCCTCTTTTTTGGCTTTAAAAGCCAAGACAGCGGAGATAAATGTATCTCCCTATTACCTTGCTGTCGCTAACACCAGTTAGCGACAGCTAGTAGGAGATAGCGACCATCTTGGGCCCCACTTTGCATGTCAGTGATATTTATCATTAATGACATGCAAAGTGGGCGTGCCAAGATGTTAGCGACTGGAAACAGTCGCTAACATCGCTATCTCCTATTACCAACTTTTGGAGATATTCGCGCTAAGCGCGAATATCTCCAAAAGCTAACAGCTGCCCTGAGCAGTTCTTAGTCATGTTATCCAATGGGAGGTGGATAACATGGCTAAGAGCATTAGCTCTGTAATGCATGAATATCGCTGACTTTTCAGCGATATTCATGCATTGCGGCCGATTTTTATCGCATTTGCGATAAACTTTGGTAATACCAAGATTTATCTGCGATAAAAATCGCCGCAGCTCAGCTGTAAATTTTTGTCTCTAACCAAGCAATAGCGATAATTATCGCTATTGCTTGGTAATATGCCCCTTGGAGTTTTACATTGTGATCGGCAAGTAATTTTATTAATTCATATTTATGAGATTATTTCAACATGAGAGTTTTAAAGCATGGTTTTTATACTTGATCAACTAAATGTTTATGCTATTTTTCTTAAATGATGTACCTCTTTTGTGGTATCACAAAAAATGAAATAAAGAGTATTTTGATTGATTGAAAATGGTTTCCAAGATCCTTTTTATTTTTTCCTTTGCACTATTTGAAGAAGATTTCACTATTCCAGATAAGAATATTTCTCTATTCCATTGGGATGCCACTGGATGCCGGCTTCACTTGATTTTTTTAATCTAAAATCGGTCAATTTGAGGACGATAATTATACCATCAGATTTTAAACTTGCTTCCGAGAAAATAAATGTCAAGTATGCTAAAGCAACAAATTGTCTCCCTGCCTTCTTAATGTGAGTGCCTCTAATTGTCAGGCGCAACAAAAAGGACACAAAGTTAAGAGGGAAACAGCACAATGTTCAGTGCATATACATCAGCCTATTTATGTCCCTTTATGTAGGAGAGAAATGTTCAGACCAACAGAGCTGATTCATAATGGCAGGTCTTCACAGTCCTGTTCTAAGAACAGTGATGACATTCATACATGCTGACGAGATTTTAAATTGATACATTTTTCAAAAGTGCACTCTGTCTTTTGCTGCATCAACCTACCCCTTCAATTATATAGGCAATTTCCTCTAAGGGGAATCTCCGAAAAAAAAGTTTCATTTTATCTAGGGTTAAGTATAAACCATGTAACTTCTTATCACTCAAACTGATGCAAACACCGTAACATTATTTTGATGTTGATTGACCAGCTTAGTTTATTCATTATTTATTTTGTTTGTCCTCTTTATACAAAAACGTGCATTTCAGATATGTTTTAAATTGTTTAACATACATTAATACCTCAAGCAATGCAGACTTTATCAGATCTGGCATAAGGGTCAAAAATCATTTTGGCCCTCTGGCAGACCTGGAGTCTTGTGATTGACTGTCCTCTGCTGAACTAAACTCTAAAGTGGCCAAATCTTGCGTAACAATAAATCAGAAAAGGGTGATATTTTCAGGGCGAGCAATACTTACGTGTAACTAGCAACCTGGAATGTAGCGGGTCTTTGGTCATAGGTGGGTAATGCAGAGTGGAAGACTATTGTGCAGATTCAGGACATATTATGTTTCGGCCCACCCTTAGTTTTTCAGTTTAGTCAGAACTGTGGGTTGGGGATGCTGAGATGAGATGTGTTGTATTTGGGCTATAACTCACAACACACCACCAAGCCAAGTGATATGGGGTGGGTGGGTACACTTGTTTCATGGATACTGGTAACCAAAACTAGCCCTGGCAAAGAGTTCGGCTGCCCCCCCCCCCCCCCCCCCCCCCCGGGGTTTGGGGGTGCAGCTGAGCTGTTTTGTTAGAGGGCGCGATATTGGAGCTATGCTGCAAACGGGCCCCCACCCTGGTGGCCTCCTGGGGAAATGCCCAGTGCCTTCTATGGCGGGTCCGACCCTGCTCTCTCAGGAAATGTTTCTCAGAATCTGAACACTATCCTGAAAGAAACCGAGTCCTTCACAGGCCCTCAAGCCCCTTCCTGCCATACCTTGTCTCAGGAGGGCGGGATGCAGCAGCCCAAAAGCAGCAAGGCAGGAAATCATCTTATGACCTCATTGACCGATTTCCTACTCTAAGATGACCCAGCATGTGAGAAAGTGGCTCTATATATACTGGACCAAGATATGGTACAGTGTGTATAGAGTTCACCAACCCCAGAGGTATAACAGAGGTTAAAGCCAGGTGTGGCCTTACTCTCTAAAGTGGTAGCTTGGTCGAGCATTAAGGCAGTACCAGAGGAAAGTGTAAAGCATTTGTTGTACCCACTCAGTCAGCAAAAGGTTTCACACACTCAAAGACTGAAATCCAGGCCAATTGATTTTATATCAAAGATATGGTTGTTTTATTTTTAGAACCAACAGGTATCAAAATATACTGTTCTCAATATGAGAGGTCACAGGTGAGTACTTTGCAGAAAGGCAATACATTTTGTAAACGCAATAGGTACAGGGGTTGCAGTAGGCAACACAATTCTAAACACAATTTAGCATTGAGCTCAATGGGTTTTGCTATATAAATACAGCTGATTACTTAGTAGATTACTCTGGTAGTTCTAGGGCTGGATCCTTGATTCAGTCCTGGGATCTAAGCTGAAAACAGTTTAGTAAAAACTTTTTAGTTATTGCAGTGATTTCTAAGTGATATAAAGCTATTTTAAAAGTTCACACTTAGAAACTTTTCAATGAAATCTGGGAATGTTATCCAATGGGAGAAAATTCAGGTTGCAGTTAAATAAGATCTTGTTACTTTTGTAATCCAGCACTGGGCTCCTAGGTCCAGCACTGGGGTCTCAACTTAAAACAGGTAAGTAATAACGTTTCAGTATTTGGTATGATTTTTAAAGAATATTTCAAGTTTTCAAAAGTAGACAGAAGAAATTTCACAGAAAAGCACACAATGGATTCCTATGGAGAAAATTCAAGTTACTAGTAAACCCGACTAGGATTACTTTTGCGCTTCAGTACTGGGCTACAAGATGCAGTACTGGCTTCTCTCCTGACCACAGGTGAATACTTCGGAATTCGGCTGATTTTATGGGAATATTTTAAGTTTACAAAATATCACACAAAAGATTTTTCGAGTCAAGCCAGTCAATGTTATCCAATGGCAGGTAAGTGAGTTACCGGTTTCCAGGTGAGTACTCGACTGGGGAAGTTGTAAATTGTAAATTGATACTTGTATAGCGCACTACTCACCCGCAAGGGTCTCAAGGCGCTTATACGAATACCGCTGCGGAACCCATCCTGGCTTTCCCTGTGAGGCGTCCACTCCTGGGCACCCCCAAGGTGGAGGCCAGGCATCCTTAGCGTTGTGGGGGCCGTTGTAGAGAGTAAGCAAGCTATTGCCCAGAGTTGCAGAGTGGGACTCCATGATTGGAATAGGCACCGAGGCGGGAATTATCAGGTCCATTGAATTTTGAGCCCAAGACCCGCCGAGGCGGGAATTTTACCCTGGTCCCGGGCTAGGCCTCTGCATCAGGGTCTGCCGCTCTAACCATTGAGCCACACTTCTCCACAAGTAAGGGTCCTGGACATATTCCTCAGGGGCCGCCCAGGGTCAGGAAGGTACAGTTGGTTCACCCTCAGCAGCACAGGGGCTGCTGGGTGCACAGGTAGTTAGGGTCAATGTTATCCAACGAGGGACAAGGGGTCTTGGTTGGTGGCTGCTGGCCAATAGGCCACGCGGCTGTGGGAGCTGGGCTCCTGGTCACTGGCTCAGGGCAAAGGGGGGAGTAGGATAGGACAAAGGTTGCACAACCAGAGGCACTCGAGCAGCTGGGTGCAGGGTGCTTTTGAGCCGTCGGGCGCTCAATGTTATTCAATGGGAAAAGTAAAAAGGGAACAAAGGCTGCAGACCAGGGGACGGTGATTCTTCAGGTGCGACCACCACTTCGAGAGGTAAGTTCGGATCTTGGAGAAGAGGTAGGTACCCCAAAGGCAGGCACAGAAGGCTGCAGGGTGCCGGGTGCAGGGGTGTCTTTTGGTGTTGGGAATCTTACCATCGGCTGGTCGCGGTTGGTGGGGTCCTTGGTTCTGAGGCTGCAGGGGTCGTCTTGTTCGTCGAGGAGGGTCTTTGGGCATGGGACTTCAGGTCCCAGTCACCGGGGGGACGTCCTTGTGGTCTTGGATAACTCGGGCACGGGCCGGGCTCGGCGGGTGCAGAGTGGGCAGGTCTTGAGCCTGGCTGGCACCAGGGGGTGGTTGTTGACGCAGAGCCTCTGCTTATGGGAGTCCCAGTCTTTAAGATGGTCAAGGCAGGCATGTCCTCCGCGTGTCCCAAGGTTGCTGTCCATAGGAGTCGCCGGGATTAAGCAGAGGCAGGTTCCAGGATCGACAGGCCGGTAGGGCTGGGGCCAAGTCAGTGGGTGTCGTCCTGTTGTTAGCAGCTGCACCGCGGGTCTTCTTCTTGATCTTCTTTCTTCTTTTCCTATCGGGATCTGAGGAAGGAGGGTTGAGGGTGTCCCTAAATACTAAATTTAGGGGTGTTACAGGTAAGGCAAGGGCAGGGACCAATAGGTCCCTGTCCTGAGGTGGGTACACCCTATAGCCTGCTCCTTTTCTGTGGGAGGGGGGCAGGAGCCTAGCTGTGATTGGGCAGGGCTCCCCATCTTCAAGATGGCTGGAGCCCGCAGTTGTGCTTCACCTCGCCTCTCCCACCTGAGGGGTGGGGTTGGCACAGGCTGGCACAACCCCTTTCTGACGTAGGGTTTCCCGCCGGTCTTCCTGCCAGAGTGGGGGTTGGAATTGGTGGGGGCCAGTTGCCGAGTACAGCAAATGGTCTGGAGAAGCTCACAGAGGCCGCATGCCTTTGAAGCATCTCCCTGCCCATCCTGGGGTAGGAGACCTAGCACCTTGCCCAGAATGTGCATTGTTGCAGGCCCAGGAGAGCGGAGGGCTCTCAACCCAGGGGTCTATCAACATGTCTGCTGTGTGGCAGCCTCTGCAGCCACTCAGACCAGATGTGGATTGTAGGTTAGGTTTTCAGGGGGCATCTCTAAGATGCCCTCTGGTGCATTTTACATTAAATACCTCACTGGTATCAGTGGGGGTTTCATTTGCTGAGAAGTTTGGTACCAAACTTCTCAGTCTTCAGTGTAGCCATTATGGTGCTGTGGAGTTCATAATGACAACCTCCCAGCACAATATACCTCTTAATCGCTTCACTGCACTTACATTGCCCAGGAATGGCTCTGGTAATGTAGGGGCACAGGGCTCATGCGCCTCTGCCCACACCACTGGCATAGGGCACCGAGCTAGAGGGGTGACTGAAGTATGCCAGGGCAGTGGGTTCTGTAGGCATGGCACGCAGGGATGTGTGCCATGTTGACTCTCTGTTTAGTTCTGTACCTAGACACTCAGCTTACAAAGGCAGTGAGTGGGTGTCAGGGTACAGGGCCCCTAAGGGTGGCACAATAAGTTCTGCAGCCCTTAGGGGTCTTCTCTGGTCACCAGGCCCTGGGTACCTAGGTACCATTTACTAGGGGCTGATAAGTGGTCAGAGATGCCAATTGGGTTTTAGGTTCAATACAGTTTTAGGGAAGGAACACAGGCCCTGGGTACCTGGTTGGCAGGAGCCCAGGGCACACTCAGGCAAAGCACATCAGCAGTTCAGCAAAAAGTAGGGGCATACCAATGCAAGAAAGATGGCACTTTCTCACACACTCTCCCTCCCGCCCCAAATGAAAGGTGGTGAGACTAACCTTGCCCTAGGGAGTCTTCATTGTCTAAGTAAACGAACCTAGAAAGTCCACCTACATTGGCATGGGCAGTCCCTGGTCGGTGTTCCACTTCAAAGTCCAATCCCTGTATGGACATGGACCATCTCAGTAGTTTGAGATTTTCCCCCTTCATCTGCATTAGCCATCTGAGAGGCCTGTGGTCAGATTGAACCAGGAAGCGAGTTCCAAACAAGTAGGGCCTCAACTTCTTCAGGGACCAAACCACAGCAAAGGTTTCCCTCTCAATGCCACTCCAACGGTGCTCTCTGGGGAGTAGCCTCCTGCTTATAAAAGCAACAGGTTGGTCTTAGCCTTCCTCTTTGACCTGGGATATTACCACTCCTATCCCCAGCTCTGAGGCATCAGTCAGCACTACGAACTGCTTGGAGTAGTCTGGTGCTTTTAAAAGGGGTGCTGAGCATATTGCTTCTTTCAGGGTGTCAAAAGTCCAGTTTTCTTTCTAGGGCATTTTCTTGGAGGTGAGTTCTGTGAGGGGAGTCACAATGGACCCATATCCCTTCACAAACTTCCTGTAGTATCCAGTCAAGCCAATGAATGCCCTGGCTTGGTTTTGGGTTGTTGGAGCTGTCCAGTCCATGATACTCTGGATCTTGGGCTGTACGAGTTGGACCTGGCCTCCACCAACAAGGTGGCCCAAGTACACCACAGTACCCTGCCCTATCAGGCATTTGGATGCCTTGATGGTCCGTCCTGCAGATTGCAGGGCTTGTAGAACCTTCCCAAGGTGGATCAGGTGATCCTGCCAGGTGGAGTTAAAGACAGCAATATCATCCAGATAAGCTGCACTAAAGGACACCTATCCAGTCAGAACTTGGTTCACCAACCTCTGGAAGGTGGCGAGGGCATTCTTTAACCCAAAAGGCATTACAGTAAACTGATAGTGCCTATCAGGGGTGGAGAATGCTGTTTTCTCTTTGGCTCCTGGGGCCATGCCAATGTCCCAGTACCCTGCAGTTAGGTCAAAGGTACTGAGGAATTTGGCTGCCCCTAACTTGTCTATCAACTCATCTGCTCTTGGAATGGGGTGAGCACCTGTCTTTGTGATGGAGTTCAGTCCTCTATAGTCCACACAGAACCTCATATCTCTCTTTCCACCCTGTTGATGAGGCTTGGGGACCAGAGCCACTGGGCTAGTCCAGGGGCTCTAAGAGGGTTCAATCACCCCTAGCGCCAGCATCTTGCTGACTTCAGCTTTGATGCTTTTCTTGACTTGGTCTGATTGTCGATAGATTTTGTTTTTGACAGGGTTACTGTCACCAGTGTCTACATCATGAGTACACCAGCTGTTCAGACCAGGGGTCAAGGAAAAGAGACTAGAAAACTTGCTTGCAGTCAGTCTGCTGTTGGGTAGAGAGGGTGTCTGAAAAGACCACTCCATCCACTACCCCATCTTTTGGGCTGGAAGAGAGGAGATCAGGGAGATGTTCACTCTCTGCTTCCTGTTCCTCATCAGCCACCATCAGCATGGTGAGGTCAGCCCTGTCATTGTAGAGTTTAAGGCGGTTCACATGGATAACACTTTAGGGTGTCCTGCTGATGCCCAGGTCCACTAAGTAAGTGACCTCACTCTTTTTCTCCAGGATAGGGTAAGGGCCACTCCATCTGTCTTGGAGAGCCCTTGGTGCCACTGGCTCCAAAACCCACACCTGTTGTCCAGGTTGAAATTCAACCATGGCAGCTTTTTGGTCAAACCAGTGCTTCTGAAGCTCCAGGCTGGCCTCAAGATTCTTGGATGCCGTTTCCATATACTCAGCCATTCTGGACCTTAGGCCAAGCAAATATTCCACAATGTCTTGGGTTCTTGGAGAGGCCTCTCCCAACCTTCTTTCACAAGACAAAGTGGTCCCCTTACAAGATGACCAAACAGAAGTTCAAAGGGTGAAAACCCCACTCCTGTCTCTGACACTTCCCTATAAGTGAAAAGCAGGCATCGCAACTGGACATCCCATCTCCTTTTGTGTTTTTCAGGGAGCCCCATGATTATACCTTTCAATGTCTTATTGAATCTCTCAACAAGACCATTAGTTTATGGGTGGTAGGGGGTAGTAAACTTGTACTGCACACCACACTCCTTCCACATGTGTTTCAGGTAAGCAGACGTGAAGTTGGAACCTCTGTCTGAAACCACCTGCTTAGGACTCCCTACCCTGGTGAAGACACCCAGGAGGGTCTTGGGTACTGCAGGAGTTGCAGTAACCCTAAGGGGAATTGCTTCAGGGTACCTATTAGCATGATCCACTACTACTAGAATGAATTTGTTCCCTGAGGCTGTGGGAGGTTCAAGTGGACCCACAATGTCCACACCTGCCCCTACAAAGGATACCCCCACCACTGGCAGCGGTATCATGGGGGCCTTTGGGTGGCCACCTGTCTTGGAAAACAAAAAGGAGAGTAAGGAGTTGCGTCCGTAGTCATCGGACGGGGAATACTCCTGATTCCCTAGTCAAGGTTCGGAAGAACAAATGAAGGAGTACTACCCGATGAGGGTAAAAGAAGGCTTTTGTCTAAACTCAGGAAACATTGTTCCTTTGTTAGGAAACCCCTCACTCACCACCTAGTGGTGACTTGCTTCATCATCGGGGCCCACCCAAGTGGCCTAGCATCACTCGGGTGTGCTTCAACACCTGCAATTGCAGTGGAACAGGTAGTGAAGTGTGGGGTGCGAACAAAAAAGAGTGTGAGTGTTAAAATTGTCCTGGTTAATGCTTTTATACAATGTTTAATAAAAAAGTAACTGGACAAAATTAAAAATATAGGTGAGATAGTAGTAGGGAAGTTACGACCTACTTATCTCTGTTTATGTGTTGGTCGACATGTTTCTACCATAAGGGGAAAATCCCCGGTATTCCTCAGGACCAAAACAAGGAAGTGGGTGGTATGTGCCCCCTAAAAGACACACCCAGCCCTAATTCCTTGGACATCCAGAAGAAAAAATACTTCTGGGTAAGCACGCCGAGGGTTAAGGGTGCTAAAAACCTGTGGGAAAGGAAGGAAAGTGAATAAAATAATTACTATCCTGTAACGTAGTGCAGTGATAGAGTGCAGGATACGTGCAATTATTCTTGCTTTCCACAGTGGTGGTTGACACAGTGCCTTCATCGATGTAGAGCGTGTCTACAGGTGGTGTGTAAACGTGCTCATAGCCTTAGAGATAAAATATCTATAAAATAAGGTCTATCCGTCTAAGGAGGATTAAGACTTAGTGCGTGCCTTGAGAAATACATGCTGGCGTAGTAATCTGGGGTGCACTAAGCTGGAGTGCTCATACTTATACCGCCGTGATTTTTCTAGTGCCAGCTGAGTGGTAATTATTAACTTTATAAGACCTATTCATGGTTCGTGGTCAACAAAAAGAAACAAACTGGACTGACAGACACATACAACACAGAGCTTTTCACGACATGTAATATGGCAGAAAGATGGAATGGGGCTTACAATGCTGGGGCTCTAGTCGAGCTGCATCAGGCAGGAGTAGGGCGCTACACCGGTAACAACATACTCTAAAGAGAAAAGTATATGTTGTGGATCGAGGGGTACGGAGAGCGCTGGGCGGGTAGTCCATATTGTTAAACCTGCTGGGGGAGGGGGTAGGAAGGGGAAGAACTACTTACAGTTGCGTGTGGCGAAATCAGGCGGATCACCTATTCTTCCATACTCGCTGCTTGGTAGCAACGAGTGGCGCATAAATGCATGCGATCGCTTCCGGGAAGCCCGTGACTGCTACGGGAGCCTGGAAGGGTCGGCGGTAGGCATAGAAACCAACCGGCGCTGCGCCTGCGCAGTAGTAATGTAAACAGGAGCTGACAGATGGGGGAATGGGCGTGGTTACCGCCCAGCGCCGTGTGTGCGCCTTGATGGTTATGATAGGAGCGAATTTTACGTGGATGGTCGACTAGAGCCCCAGCATTGTAAGCCCCATTCCATCTTTCTGCCATATTACATGTCGTGAAAAGCTCTGTGTTGTATGTGTCTGTCAGTCCAGTTTGTTTCTTTTTGTTGACCACGAACCATGAATAGGTCTTATAAAGTTAATAATTACCACTCAGCTGGCACTAGAAAAATCACGGCGGTATAAGTATGAGCACTCCAGCTTAGTGCACCCCAGATTACTAAACCAGCATGTATTTCTCAAGGCACGCACTAAGGCTTAATCCTCCTTAGACGGATAGACCTTATTTTATAGATATTTTATCTCTAAGGCTATGAGCACGTTTACACACCACCTGTAGACACGCTCTACATCGATGAAGGCACTGTGTCAACCACCACTGTGGAAAGCAAGAATAACTGCACGTATCCTGCACTCTATCACTGCACTACCTTACAGGATAGTAATTATTTTATTCACTTTCCTTCCTTTCCCACAGGTTTTTAGCACCCTTAACCCTAGGCGTGCTTACCCAGAAGTATATTTTTCTTCTGGATGTCCAAGGAATTAGGGCTGGGTGTGTCTTTTAGGGGGCACATACCACCCACTTCCTTGTTTTGGTCCTGAGGAATACCGGGGATTTTCCCCTTATGGTAGAAACATGTCGACCAACACATAAACAGAGATAAGTAGGTCGTAACTTCCCTACTACTATCTCACCTATATTTTTAATTTTGTCCAGTTACTTTTTTATTAAACATTGTATAAAAGCATTAACCAGGACAATTTTAACACTCACACTCTTTTTTGTTCGCACCCCACACTTCACTACCTGCTCCACTGCAATTGCAGGTGTTGAAGCACACCCGAGTGACGCTAGGCCACTTGGGTGGGCCCCGATGATGAAGCAAGTCACCACTAGGTGGTGAGTGAGGGGTTTCCTAACAAAGGAACAATGTTTCCTGAGTTTAGACAAAAGCCTTCTTTTACCCTCATCAGGTAGTACTCCTTCATTTGTTCTTCCGAACCTTGGCCACCTGTCTTGCCACTGGCCTGACAGGTAACACAGGAGCTCATAAACTCCTTCACCTTTTGGTGCTTCTGGGGCCAGAAGAAGTGGCTATCTAGCCTTTCCCAAGTTTTGTTCTGCCCCAGATGTCCAGCTAGGGGGATGTCATGAGCTAAAGTTGGGAGGAACTCCCTGTACTTCTCCAGGAGTACCACCCTACTGGTAGCTCCAGGAGGGGGGTTTCTTGCCTCAGCATGCAGTAATCCCTCTTCCCAATAAGCTTTGTGGGTACCACTGACATCTCCCTGTGCTTCTGAAACAGCTTGCTGCCTCAGGCTGTGGGGCAGTCTCACTGATCCTGGCACAGCTCTTCCCTAGTGGGTCCCCCTGGGCCCAGGAGTCCAACCTGGCAAGGCTCAAACTCCATGGGCTCAGTTCCCTCTAGTGTTTCCAAGTCCTCTCCCTGAGGAGAGGTGTCCTGAGAGGCTTGCTGTGTAAAAGCTGGTTCCCCAGTCTTCTTGCTTTTTTTCTTGGTTGGTTGGGCCATACTTTCAGGCTCCAAACTTACTTGTTCACCCTTCATTTTGCTCTGTGCTCTGGTTTGCACACACACCAGTCTAGGGATACCCGGCATGGCTGCATGGGTTATTTGCTCAACCTCAGCCCAGGCTGAGGTTTCCATGTCATTTCCAAGCAGACAGTCAGCTGGCAATTGTGGAGAGACCACTACCAGTTTCAGGCCAGTAACCTCCCCACAACCTAATGGCACCATAGCCATAGGGGGTTGGGTGGTAATGATGTCAGCATTGGTGACTGGGTAAGTTTTCCAAATCAAGTATTGCTCTGGGGAAACCAGCATTTCCTTCACCATAGTGATACTGGCACCAGTATCCCTCAGGGCTTCTACTCTAGTTCCATTAATGGAGGGGTATTGCAAATACTTTTTACAGTTGAGTGGCCATTGCCAACCAGCTACAGTGGCAAACTCAAATCTATAGTTTGTTTATTGTATAGTTAATAAAAACCATAACAATTTACATGGAACAACGTTCTGCAAACATTAATTTAAAATAATTACCAATTGTTTTTTAAAACTCATCATAAAACATATAAAAGACAATTCATGAATCAGTATTTACACATTTCACAAACGTGACCTGTTCTCAGGACACCCCCGCGCCGCGCGGCCACCAGCTGTAGCGCGTGCAATCCCGCCCCGCTGCTGCACTCAGCCTCGCTGAGCCTGCCTTGATGACCCCGCCCCCCGCTGTACTTGCGGGCTCTCATGTGCTAATTTCATTTTATTTCTTCCCCTTTTTCTGTTTAACCTGTTTTTTGTCTCCATATTTGCTTTGTAGTGTATTGTCCTGGTTGTGATTCCCTGTGCCGTTTCCCTCTGCCCCCTGTGCCCACCCGCCCCGCTCCCCGCTTCCCGCTGCCGTACTAGAGGCCACGCCCCCTTTTTCTTCTGTGCCCTACCCGCTCCCGCCTCCCAGCTGCTCCTCCCTCCCTCCCACTTAGCCATAAATGGCGACCGCGCGTACGCGCAGCGTTGACGCGCAGCGGGCTCGCCGATTGTGCGCCGAAGGCGCGCCAATGGTAAGCCCGTCTGCGCCCTTCCGCGCCTGGACCGCGCCCAGCACCCGAACCCCTGGCCCCCGCAGACCCCAGCCCACCCGCCGGACCTACGACGCCACCAAACTCATCGCACTCAATACCGGCCGGATCCCTGGATGCTACCGAGCCACCCCGAGACGCACCCACGGACCTTTCAGCTGCCACTCCTGCAAGTTCTCCTGCATCCGGACCTGCACCGCACCTGCCAAGCCGACCACCAGCAGCAACCACCTCAAGTACATCCTGCTCAACACCCGCTCCATCCACAGACACGCTGTGGAGCTCTGGAACCTCCTCGACACAACATCACCAGACGTCGCCTTCCTCACGGAAACCTGGATGAACGCCTCCTCAGCGCCCGACATCGCCATCGCCATCCCAGACGGCTACAAGATCACCCGGAGGGACCACGGCAACCAGACCGGAGGAGGCATCGCCATCGTCCACAAGAACACCATCCGCATCACGACCAGGTCTGATGACAACCTCACAACCGCCGAACACCTGCACTTCCAGATCCACACCGACCCCAAGACGACCCTCAGAGGCACCCTCATCTACAGACCCCCGGGACCACGCACACAATTCAGCGAAGACATCGCCGACTTCATCAGCCCGCACGGCCTCCCCTCCGCCGACTACATCCTCCTCGGGGACCTCAACTTCCATCTGGAGAACAACAACGACCGCAACACCGCCACCCTGCTGGACAACCTCGCCACCCTCGGTCTCAAGCAGCTGGTGACCACCCCCACCCACTACGCCGGACACACACTCGACCCCGTCTTCTCTTCCAGCAAGGACATCACCTTCAGCCACGCCACCGGACTCCACTGGACGGACCACAGCTGCGTCCCTTCAGCTACAGAAAGAACACGATCCACCACCACCAGCAACAGGTGGCTCGCAGAAGCTGGAACTAGATCACAGCCGACCAACTCGCCACATCCCTGAGCCAGGACCCCCCCGCCAGTTCAGCGAACCCCAGCCAGGCCGCCATCAACCTCACGAAGTGGATCAACAACTGCGCGGACGACCTCGCCCCACTGAGGACCCCGCCCAGCAGACCAGCAGTAAGAAAGCACCATGGTTCACCGACGAACTCAAGAGCTCCAAGAAGAACTGCAGCGCCCTCGAGAGAGCCTGGCGCAGAGACCCAACACCAGACAACATGACCACCCTCAAGCTCGCCACTCGAAAACACCACCAACTGATCCATACCACCAAGAAAACCGCATTCAAGGAACGACTGGACAACAACGCCCACAACAGCAAGGAACTCTTCAACATCGTAAAAGAGCTCTCCAACCCCAGTGCCGGAAACAACATCACCCCATCACAAGACCTCTGCAACTCCCTCACCTCCTACTTCCACAACAAGATCACAGACACACACAACAGCTTCAGCACACAGCTGACGCACCCCACGAGAGGACCTGCACCCCCCACCACCACCCTCCACGCCTGGACCCGGATCAACACCAAGGAAACCCTACGCACAATGAACTCCATCCACTCCGGAACTCCAACCGACCCCTGCCCTCACCACGTCTTCAACAAAGCCGACTCCGTCATCGCGCCCCACCTGCGGGACATCATCAACACCTCCTTCAACACCGCTACCTTCCCGGAGAGCTGGAAGCATGCCGAACTCAGCGCTCTACTGAAGAAACCATCAGCGGACCCCACCTAACTCAAAAACTACCGCCCCATCTCGCTCCTCCCGTTTCCGGCCAAAGTCATCGAGAAGACCGTTAACAAGCAGCTGGCACCCTTCCTCGAGACGAATGGATCCCTCGACCGCTCGCAGTCTGACTTCCGGGCCAACCACAGCACCGAGACCGCCCTCATCGCAGCCACTGATGACATCCGAGCCCTGCTCGACAACGGGGAAACAGCGGCCCTCATCCTCCTCGACCTCTCCGCGGCATTCAACACTGTCTGCCACCGCACCCTAGTGCAGCACCTCAGCAAGGTCGGCATCCAAGAGAATGCACTAGAATGGATCATCTCCTTCCTCGCCGGAAGGACACAGAGAGTCCGCCTCCCCCCCTTCAGATCAGAAGCCACCGAAGTCATCTGCGGCGTTCCCCAAGGCTCCTCGCTCAACCCCACCCTCTTCAATGTCTACATGAGCCCCCTTGCGGCCATCGCACGCCAACACAACCTCAACATCATCTCTTACGCCGACGACACCCAGCTGATCCTCTCCCTCACCAACGACCCCGCCACCGCCAGAGCCAACCTACACGAAGGGATGAAAGACGTAGCCGAGTGGATGATGAACAGCTGTCTGAAACTGAACTCAGATAAGACGGAAGTCCTCATCCTGGGATCGTCGCCCTCCGCCTGGGACGACTCCTGGTGGCCCCCCGCCCTGGGCAGCGCACCCAAACCAACAGACCACGCACGCAACCTGGGCTTCATCCTGGACTCCTCCCTCTCCATGACCAGACAAGTCAACGCCATCTCCTCGTCGTGCTTCAACATCCTGCGCATGCTACGGAAGATCTTCCGGTGGATCCCCACCGAGACCTGGAAGACGGTCACCCAGGCCCTCGTCACCAGCCGACTGGACTACGGCAACTCCCTCTACGCCGGAACCACTGCTAAACTCCAGAAGAGACTCCAGCAAATCCAGAACGCCTCAGCAAGACTCATCCTGGACATCCCCCGACACAGCCACATCTCCGGACACCTGCGATACCTGCACTGGCTCCCGGTTAACAAGAGAATCACGTTCCGACTCCTCACCCACGCACACAAAGCCCTACACAGCCAAGGCCCAAGATACCTCAACAACCGCCTCAACTTCTACACTCCCACACGCCAGCTACGATCGACCAACCACGCCCTCGCCGCCGTTCCCCGCATCCGCAGAGCCACCACAGGAGGAAGGTCCTTCTCCTACCTGGCTGCCAAGACGTGGAACTCCCTCCCCACCCACCTCCGCCTGACCCAAGACCACCTCGCCTTCAGGAAGCATCTCAAGACCTGGCTGTTCGAGCAGTAGCGGACTCCCCCTTCCCAAGCGCCTTGAGACCCTCCGGGTGAGTAGCGCGCAATATAAATGCCTTGATTGATTGATTGATTATAAAAGAACCTAAAGTATGACTATGTGTGACTAGCCATTATCTGCTTCAATCTAATAATTGCTTCCTTTTTTTGGCCAAAAATACATCCATCTGGCTCCTAGCCCTGTGTCTGAAAAACTATGAATGTCAGTAGTTCAACAGGTGATGTTTTTAACTCAAGTAGTCAGTGATCATACCCGTTTCATCTCCTCATTTTGTCACTTTAGTCCCATATTGAGATTATCTCATTAAAGTGCTGCTGCTTTCAATAGTTGTTCATGAGCTTGTAAAAACGTTATCATTCTACAGTTCATTTGGGGGTCAGTTGGATCCAGACCTCTAATGATGGCGGTTCTACACAAGCTTATTCCTCTATCAAGGAATCCTCTCTTCAAAAAAGTGCAAAAACAACAGTTGATAGACAGAATGCAGAACAATTTCATACATTCACCCCAGTACAGAGATCTGGGCCTAAATCCATCGTTTATTTGCACCCCACACCACCCCAGTTCAGACATAGCCATATGCAAATCTGCCTTGACCCTGTGCCTCATGGGAACAGTCCAGCCTGAACTGCCAAGCCATGTCTTTCCTGGACCGGAATGAAGCATCCTAGGACCGGTTTCTGGCTATCTGCCGTCATCAGCCAGAATAGCTTGACTCCAGTGGTGTGGAGAGCATGGGACTCACGTCTGAGCATACCCATCCTACTTGGGGTGACAAATGCAAAAACAACAGTTGATAGACAGAATGCAGAACAATGTCATACATTCACCCCAGTACAGAGATCTGGGCCTAAATACATCGTTTTTTTGCACTCCACACCACCCCAGTTCAGACATGGCCATATGCAAATCAGCCATGACCCTGGGCCTCATGGGAACTTTCCAGCCCGAACTGCCAAGCCATGTCTTTCCTGGACCGGAATCAAGCATCCTAGGACCGGTTTCTGGCTATCAGCCGTCATCAGCCAGGATAGCTTGACTCCAGTGGTGTGGAGAGCATGGGACTCACGTCTAAGCATACCCATCCCACTCGGGGTGACAAATGCAAAAACAACAGTTGATAGACAGAATGCAGAACAATGTCATACATTCACCCCAGTACAGAGATCTGGGGCTAAATCCATCGTTCTTGACACTCCACACCACCCCAGTTCAGACATGGCCATATGCAAATCAGCCTTGACCCTGTGCCTCATGGGAACAGTCCAGCCCGAACTGCCAAGCCATGTCTTTCCTGGACCGGAATGAAGCATCCTAGGACCAGTTTCTGGCTATCAGCCGTAATCAGCCAGGATAGCTTGACTCCAGTGGTGTGGAGAGCATGGGACTCAAGTCTGAGCATACCCATCCCACTCGGGGTGACAAATGCAAAAACAACAGTTGATAGACAGAATGCAGAACAATGTCATACATTCACCCCAGTACAGAGATCTGGGCCTAAATCCATCGGGTTTTTTTTGTATCGTTTTTTTGCACTCCACACCACCCCAGTTCAGACATGGCCATATGCAAATCAGCCATGACCCTGTGCCTCATGGGAACAGTCCAGCCCCAACTGCCAAGCCATGTCTTTCCTGGACCAGAATCAAGCATCCTAGGACCGGTTTCTGCCTATCAGCTGTCATCAGCCAGGATAGCTTGACTCCAGTGGTGTGAAGAGCATGGGAATCACGTCTGAGCTGATTTGCATATCGCCATTGTCTAACCCAGGGTGGTGTGGAGTGCAAAAAAACGATGGATTTGGGCCCAGATCTTCGGACTGGGGTGAATGTGTGACATTGATCCACATTCTGTCCATCACCTGTTTTGTTTGAAATTGCCGCCATAAGTGCGCTGGGGATGCTCAGACGTGGGTCCCAGGCACTCCACACCACTGGAGTCAAGCTAGCCGGGCTGATGAGAAGTGTTACCTCAAAACCGGTCCGGTCCTCGGATGCTTGATTCCGTTCTGGGAAGGACATGGCTTTTGTAGTTTGGACTGGACTGTTCCCATGGGGCACAGGGTCAGAGCTGATTTGCATATCGCCATTGTCTAACCCAGGGTGGTGTGGAGTGCAAAAAAACAATGGATTTGGGCCCAGGTCTTCGGACTGGGGTGAATGTGTGACATTGATCCACATTCTGTCCATCACCTGTTTTGTTTGCAATTACCACATTATCACTCAGCACGACCACAGCACCACTCAGCACAACCACAGCATCACTCATCAAAACCACAGCACCAATCAGCACCACCACAGAACCACTCAGCGCCACCACAGCATCACTCAGCACCACCACAGCATCACTCAGCACCACCACATTATCACTCAGCACCACAACAGCACCACTCAGCACCACCACAGCATCACTCAGCACCATCACAGCATCACTCAGCACCACCACAGCACCCCTCAGCACCACCCCAGGTTCACTCAGCACCATCCCAGTATCACTCAGCACCACCACAGCACCACTAAGCATCACCACAGCACCACACAGCACCACCACAGCACCACTCAGCGCCACCCCAGCATCAATCTGCGCAACCATTCAACAACAACTGGTTCAAATATGTTCTCTCAATGTTTCAAACTTTATTACAAATGTCACAAAAAGATGTTAATATTTCACTTCTGATCTTGGATTTTCGTGACAATAAAATACACTGAACATAATCTTCACAAAAGTTATATACAAAAGTTTAAGCTATTGCCATTATAAATTGAAATCACTTTTATTTAAGTATTAATTATTTTAAAAAATTCAAAGCCATTGTAATTTGTAATATCAATACAGCTAAGTCACGTAAATACAAAACATGTTGCATTACAAATGCTATAGGTGTCACATTTGCGAAAGTTATAACTATTGGCATTGTAAATGACAAAGCTATTACTTTAGCTATTTTCAAAACCAACACATAAATAAAATAAATTGTCATTTACAAGACCAATTGCTCAAACTTTCCTAATGCAAGATCTATTGCATTGCATTATATCTGTCAGTGCTTCCTGTTGAGGTTTAATTTTCGTGACAGGCGCCTCATTGCCTACTTGTAACTATTCTCTGACCCTGCTTCAAGGGTCAGAGCAGGGTCAGAGTATAGTTGCAAGTAGGCAACAAGGCGCCAGGAAGCACTTACAGGCTTACAGCAGCAGGTGCCCAAGTTGAAGTTAATTTCTTTGTAACCCTTTTGTAAAAGGTTTCAAAAAATTTGCTTCAACTTTTGCCCTGTTCCCATCATGCATTGGGACAGGAACAGACTAATTTGCATACAGCCAGGTTCTGAAACTGGGATGGTGCAGTGAGCTAAAAAACGGTGTTGGATCTAGCCCTGATCTCTTGACTGGGTGAGAGCTTTCTGCTTAATTCAGAGACTCTGTCCCTCACCACCCCTTTTTGTAAATATTTTTGTCCACCCTAAGCGTGGAAGGGTATTCTCAGATGTGAGACCCTTGCTCATTGCACCATCAGGATTCAAGCAAACCGGGCCGAAGACGGCTGTAATGCCAGAAACCGGTCCCCGGGAGCTTGTTTCCTTCCCAGTGTAAGAATTGGCTTTTGTAGTTTTGTTTGCCCTGTTCCCATCATGCATTGGGACAGGAACAGACTAATTTGCATACAGCCAGGTTCTGAAACTGGGATGGTGCAGTGAGCTAAAAAACGGTGTAAGATCTAGCCCTGATCTCTTGACTGGGTGAGAGCTTTCTGCTTAATTCAGAGACTCTGTCCCTAACCACCCCTTTTTGTAAATATTTTTGTCCACTCTAAGCGTGGAAGGGTATTCTCAGATGTGAGACCCTTGCTCATTGCACCATCAGGATTCAAGCAAACCGGGCCGAAGACGGCTGTAATGCCAGAAACCGGTCCCCGGGAGCTTGTTTCCTTCCCAGTGTAAGAATTGGCTTTTGTAGTTTGGTTTGCCCTGTTCCCATCATGCATTGGGACAGGAACAGACTAATTTGCATACAGCCAGGTTCTGAAACTGGGATGGTGCAGTGAGCTAAAAAACGGTGTTGGATCTAGCCCTGATCTCTTGACTGGGTGAGAGCTTTCTGCTTAATTCAGAGACTCTGTCCCTCACCACCCCTTTTTGTAAATATTTTTGTCCACCCTAAGCGTGGAAGGGTATTCTCAGATGTGAGACCCTTGCTCATTGCACCATCAGGATTCAAGCAAACCGGGCCGAAGACGGCTGTAATGCCAGAAACCGGTCCCCGGGAGCTTGTTTCCTTCCCAGTGTAAGAATTGGCTTTTGTAGTTTTGTTTGCCCTGTTCCCATCATGCATTGGGACAGGAACAGACTAATTTGCATACAGCCAGGTTCTGAAACTGGGATGGTGCAGTGAGCTAAAAAACGGTGTAAGATCTAGCCCTGATCTCTTGACTGGGTGAGAGCTTTCTGCTTAATTCAGAGACTCTGTCCCTAACCACCCCTTTTTGTAAATATTTTTGTCCACCCTAAGCGTGGAAGGGTATTCTCAGATGTGAGACCCTTGCTCATTGCACCATCAGGATTCAAGCAAACCGGGCCGAAGACGGCTGTAATGCCAGAAACCGGTCCCCGGGAGCTTGTTTCCTTCCCAGTGTAAGAATTGACTTTTGTAGTTTGGTTTGCCCTGTTCCCATCATGCATTGGGACAGGAACAGACTAATTTGCATACAGCCAGGTTCTGAAACTGGGATGGTGCAGTGAGCTAAAAAGCGGTGTTGGATCTAGCCCTGATCTCTTGACTGGGTGAGAGCTTTCTGCTTAATTCAGAGACTCTGTCCCTCACCACCCCTTTTTGTAAATATTTTTGTCCACCCTAAGCGTGGAAGGGTATTCTCAGATGTGAGACCCTTGCTCATTGCACCATCAGGATTCAAGCAAACCGGGCCGAAGACGGCTGTAATGCCAGAAACCGGTCCCCGGGAGCTTGTTTCCTTCCCAGTGTAAGAATTGGCTTTTGTAGTTTGGTTTGCCCTGTTCCCATCATGCATTGTGACAGGAACAGACTAATTTGCATACAGCCAGGTTCTGAAACTGGGATGGTGCAGTGAGCTAAAAAACGGTGTTGGATCTAGCCCTGATCTCTTGACTGGGTGAGAGCTTTCTGCTTAATTCAGAGACTCTGTCCCTCACCACCCCTTTTTGTAAATATTTTTGTCCACCCTAAGCGTGGAAGGGTATTCTCAGATGTGAGACCCTTGCTCATTGCACCATCAGGATTCAAGCAAACCGGGCCGAAGACGGCTGTAATGCCAGAAACCGGTCCCCGGGAGCTTTTCCTTCCCAGTGTAAGAATTGGCTTTTGTAGTTTGGTTTGCCCTGTTCCCATCATGCATTGGGACAGGAACAGACTAATTTGCATACAGCCAGGTTCTGAAACTGGGATGGTGCAGTGAGCTAAAAAACGGTGTTGGATCTAGCCCTGATCTCTTGACTGGGTGAGAGCTTTCTGCTTAATTCAGAGACTCTGTCCCTCACCACCCCTTTTTGTAAATATTTTTGTCCACCCTAAGCGTGGAAGGGTATTCTCAGATGTGAGACCCTTGCTCATTGCACCATCAGGATTCAAGCAAACCGGGCCGAAGACGGCTGTAATGCCAGAAACCGGTCCCCGGGAGCTTGTTTCCTTCCCAGTGTAAGAATTGGCTTTTGTAGTTTGGTTTGCCCTGTTCCCATCATGCATTGGGACAGGAACAGACTAATTTGCATACAGCCAGGTTCTGAAACTGGGATGGTGCAGTGAGCTAAAAAACGGTGTTGGATCTAGCCCTGATCTCTTGACTGGGTGAGAGCTTTCTGCTTAATTCAGAGACTCTGTCCCTCACCACCCCTTTTTGTAAATATTTTTGTCCACCCTAAGCGTGGAAGGGTATTCTCAGATGTGAGACCCTTGCTCATTGCACCATCAGGATTCAAGCAAACCGGGCCGAAGACGGCTGTAATGCCAGAAACCGGTCCCCGGGAGCTTGTTTCCTTCCCAGTGTAAGAATTGGCTTTTGTAGTTTGGTTTGCCCTGTTCCCATCATGCATTGGGACAGGAACAGACTAATTTGCATACAGCCAGGTTCTGAAACTGGGATGGTGCAGTGAGCTAAAAAACGGTGTTGGATCTAGCCCTGATCTCTTGACTGGGTGAGAGCTTTCTGCTTAATTCAGAGACTCTGTCCCTCACCACCCCTTTTTGTAAATATTTTTGTCCACCCTAAGCGTGGAAGGGTATTCTCAGATGTGAGACCCTTGCTCATTGCACCATCAGGATTCAAGCAAACCGGGCCGAAGACGGCTGTAATGCCAGAAACCGGTCCCCGGGAGCTTGTTTCCTTCCCAGTGTAAGAATTGGCTTTTGTAGTTTGGTTTGCCCTGTTCCCATCATGCATTGGGACAGGAACAGACTAATTTGCATACAGCCAGGTTCTGAAACTGGGATGGTGCAGTGAGCTAAAAAACGGTGTTGGATCTAGCCCTGATCTCTTGACTGGGTGAGAGCTTTCTGCTTAATTCAGAGACTCTGTCCCTCACCACCCCTTTTTGTAAATATTTTTGTCCACCCTAAGCGTGGAAGGGTATTCTCAGATGTGAGACCCTTGCTCATTGCACCATCAGGATTCAAGCAAACCGGGCCGAAGACGGCTGTAATGCCAGAAACCGGTCCCCGGGAGCTTGTTTCCTTCCCAGTGTAAGAATTGGCTTTTGTAGTTTGGTTTGCCCTGTTCCCATCATGCATTGGGACAGGAACAGACTAATTTGCATACAGCCAGGTTCTGAAACTGGGATGGTGCAGTGAGCTAAAAAACGGTGTTGGATCTAGCCCTGATCTCTTGACTGGGTGAGAGCTTTCTGCTTAATTCAGAGACTCTGTCCCTCACCACCCCTTTTTGTAAATATTTTTGTCCACCCTAAGCGTGGAAGGGTATTCTCAGATGTGAGACCCTTGCTCATTGCACCATCAGGATTCAAGCAAACCGGGCCGAAGACGGCTGTAATGCCAGAAACCGGTCCCCGGGAGCTTGTTTCCTTCCCAGTGTAAGAATTGGCTTTTGTAGTTTGGTTTGCCCTGTTCCCATCATGCATTGGGACAGGAACAGACTAATTTGCATACAGCCAGGTTCTGAAACTGGGATGGTGCAGTGAGCTAAAAAACGGTGTTGGATCTAGCCCTGATCTCTTGACTGGGTGAGAGCTTTCTGCTTAATCCAGAGACTCTGTCCCTCACCACCCCTTTTTGTAAATATTTTTGTCCACCCTAAGCGTGGAAGGGTATTCTCAGATGTGAGACCCTTGCTCATTGCACCATCAGGATTCAAGCAAACCGGGCCGAAGACGGCTGTAATGCCAGAAACCGGTCCCCGGGAGCTTGTTTCCTTCCCAGTGTAAGAATTGGCTTTTGTAGTTTGGTGTGCCCTGTTCCCATCATGCATTGGGACAGGAACAGAATAATTTGCATACAGCCAGGTTCTGAAACTGGGATGGTGCAGTGAGCTAAAAAACGGTGTTGGATCTAGCCCTGATCTCTTGACTGGGTGAGAGCTTTCTGCTTAATTCAGAGACTCTGTCCCTCACCACCCCTTTTTGTAAATATTTTTGTCCACCCTAAGCGTGGAAGGGTATTCTCAGATGTGAGACCCTTGCTCATTGCACCATCAGGATTCAAGCAAACCGGGCCGAAGACGGCTGTAATGCCAGAAACCGGTCCCCGGGAGCTTGTTTCCTTCCCAGTGTAAGAATTGGCTTTTGTAATTTGGTTTGCCCTGTTCCCATCATGCATTGGGACAGGAACAGACTAATTTGCATACAGCCAGGTTCTGAAACTGGGATGGTGCAGTGAGCTAAAAAACGGTGTTGGATCTAGCCCTGATCTCTTGACTGGGTGAGAGCTTTCTGCTTAATTCAGAGACTCTGTCCCTCACCACCCCTTTTTGTAAATATTTTTGTCCACCCTAAGCGTGGAAGGGTATTCTCAGATGTGAGACCCTTGCTCATTGCACCATCAGGATTCAAGCAGACCGGGCCGAAGACGGCTGTAATGCCAGAAACCGGTCCCCGGGAGCTTGTTTCCTTCCCAGTGTAAGAATTGGCTTTTGTAGTTTGGTTTGCCCTGTTCCCATCATGCATTGGGACAGGAACAGACTAATTTGCATACAGCCAGGTTCTGAAACTGGGATGGTGCAGTGAGCTAAAAAACGGTGTTGGATCTAGCCCTGATCTCTTGACTGGGTGAGAGCTTTCTGCTTAATTCAGAGACTCTGTCCCTCACCACCCCTTTTTGTAAATATTTTTGTAACCCTGTAAGTGCTTGGCTGAAAATTTGTCCCCGCTAATTTGCGGATTTTACCACAATTTCGCGAGATTCGCGGATCGCAAAATCGTGGAAAATCCGCAAATTCCGCGAGCGGAACAAATTTTCAGCCCATGCTTAATATTTTTATTCCAAAGACTAGTAGAACATGTTGTCTTCAGTGCACTGGTCAAAAATGTGTTGGCCTGTGATTTATTTTGCATTTCTAATTCCAGCCATAACAATTTTTTGAGGCTATTTTCCCCTGCGCTTTGCTTAATTCGATACAAACCTTTATATTGCATAAAGTCTGCCCAGTGATACGTTCATTAGTCCAAATTCTAATCGCATTTGTGCAGGCGAAGCGGTCGTGGTAATTTGAAAAACCTTTTTATAGATTCTTGTAGTTAATGTATTAAGAATTTCTGATTCCTTTCCATTAAGCATGGGCGGAAAATCCGTTCCGCTCTCGGATTTTGCGGATTTTCGGTAAATTCGCAATCCGCGAAATTCGTGAATTTCCCGCAAAATCTGCGAGTGGAACGGATTGGGTCAAAAGTTCAAGCTGACTTATTGTAACTATTTTAGAATGGCGCCGGCAAGCTGCCAGAGCCTTTAAAATAGTTACAAAAAGTCAGCTTCAACATGAAGCACTAATAGATAAAGTAAAGCAGGTGCTAGAGTTGAATCTCAAATTCAGTTACACAATCATTAATCACCCCAAACTTAGGGTGATTAATGACTGTGTAACTTAATTTGACCTTCAACTCAAGCACCTGCTATACTTTATCTATTAGTGCTTCCTGTTAAAGCTGACTTATGGCTGAGGGCAGAAGGGCACAAAGTGGGATAGAGGGCATGAGTTAGGCAGAGGGCAGAAGGGCACAGAAACCAGTGGGGCAGAGGGCAAAAGGGCACAAACAAGAGTGGGGCAGAGGGCAGAAAGGCACAAAAACAAGTGGTACAGAGGGCAGAAGGGCCTAAAAAATGAGAGGGTGGCAGTAATGAACCAGGCAAAAAAAAACGCGAACATGCAAAGCGCCCCGCGAATATGCAAAGTTCCCTGCGAACACCCGCGAACACGCAAAAATTAAAAATCTGCAAATTCGCGCGAATTCGCGAATTTTGCGGATTGCGAATTCGCAAATCCACAACTTTGTGGATCGCGAATTCGCAAAATTCGCCCATGCTTACTTTCCATGCATGGCTGCACTGGCATATGATAAGGTTGGCAGAGCTTTGCCAGAGATAATCCTCAGGATCGGCCTTAGGGATGGCCCTACCAACTTCTTTGCCAATGACCTAAACGCAAATATTAATGCCACCGCTCTCTGTATCATGTAATTTTTCTGGTCACGTAGGGATAACTTATTATCTATGTAGTATCCCAAGTACTCATAGCTGGATACTTTTTCCAATTGTTTGCCTTCTGCCTTTGTTTTAGATGAATTGAGTTCCAACTTATTTGTAGACAGAAAATTTTAGAGTTCATTTAGGAGCCTAGTCAGACCAACTTTAGTAAAGCTCAAGAGGGCAATGTCGTCTGCATAGGCAAGATGAGAGAGTTGTAACTTGCCTAATTTTGCAGAATGTGAGTTGCTACTGTCAAGTTTTCCAGAGAGATCTGACATGAATAAGTTAAATAGATGCGGGGCCAGCATGCATCCCTGTTTCAAGCCAATAGTTGTATACACTTTTCTTGAGATTCTAGCACCATCCCTGAGTTTCACTTGAATCCATGCATCTGTTTAAAATAATAAGAAACCCCTCAATATTCTCTCCGGTATTTCCCATGCTTTCAACTTTTCCCACAGCAAATTCCGGTCCACACTGTCAAAAGCAGCTTTTAGATCTATGAAACACAGATGCAAGTCCTGTTTCTCACGGTTAAATTGTTCTGCTATCATAGTGATTGATAGGATATTCGAGATAGTTCCAATCCCCTTTCTAAAACCTGTTTGGTTGATTGGGATCAGATTACGTTCCCCAGACCAGTTGACCAGATCTTCAAGAATTATTGAGGCAAAATATTTAGCTTCTACATCCTGTAAGGCAATTAGCCTGTAATTAGTTGGGTTTGTTCTTTCTCCTCCTTTATAAATGGGGGTTGTGATCGATCCTTGCCAGCTGTCGGGTACTTGATTAATAATCTCTACATCTGCATAAATCTTCTCTAAGTGTGAGCTCCAGTATTCAGAGGCATGTTTTTAGATCGCTTGCGAAATGCCGTTCGGCCCTGGAGCCCCGTCGCTTTTGCCTTTTTTTTATTATATTTGCTATATCCTCTGTTGTGTAATCGAAGTGATTTGTCACTGGGACTAGGTCTTGCATAAATGATTGATTCAAATCCGTTGGTAGTGATTGACAGTCGCCTACGTCCATTAATTTTTATTTATTTGAAGTTACTGTTGCTAGTTGTTTCTGTTGAGTGTTTGGTGACATCTGTTTGAATTTCTGCAAAAGAAAGTTGACCCATTCCAGCTCCTGGACGTTTGACATTAGGATGTTTCGGTGCCTAGTTCTGGGTTCTTTCATTTTCATCTTTAATTTGCCTAGGAAAAGAGACCAGGCTTGAATCTTATTCATAGGTTCATTTGTCAATTCAGCCAGGATATCTTTTATTATTGAGAACCACTCTGTTTAATTGGTGTTTGACCAATTAATACGTTTTAAATTAGTTGTGTTTATTTGGCCCGCTGGTATATTGGTGGACTGAAATCTTTGAATTTGATGTGTGGTCGCGCAAGGTGGTGTACTCTATATAAAAACAGACCAGAAATGGCGTTAATGAAAGAGTTATAATTGTAAAATCAAGTATCGTTTGTGCCCTGTGGCCATAGTATGTTTTTTTTCGGCGGGCGATTTTCCTGCGTCCTTCCATTGAGCACTCACATTCCTTGGTATTCGAGATCTGTTACTAATTGCTGGCCCAGTCGATCCTTACGAGCCTTCACCCCAGCTTGAGATCGCTGTTGAACACACAAATATGTGTTGTCTGCTGTCAAGATTTCGTCTTCATCTGGTGTGAATATCAAGTTAGTGTTAAAATCTCCAGTCACTATTAGACTCCATGTAGGCTCGGCACAGCGTAGACCTGAAATTATTTTGCTCAAAAGAGCATTTTTTTCCCTTTCAATTCGAAACTTCGGTTGTGTATAGTAGTTAATCAATATTATTGTTCTTTTATTGACTGTGTTTTGATCAGAGAATTTAATAAGTTGTATACTAGGGTCAGGAGATTTCAGCTGTTCAGTTTTAATTTTTAGCGCAGTAGATACGTAGACTGTCATTCTGCCTATTGCACGGCCATATTGCTTACATTTTTCTGCTGCTACAATATAATGGATGAAGCCTGCTATCGGGAGATCTTCTTGTGACCATGTCTCTTGCAATGCAATTACGTCACAATTTGCCCATTCCTTTAGTGGGAAACCCTCCTCGAGTAGTTGCCTTGCCCGAGCTATATTCCAAGATAACATGTATAATTCCAGATTCAGCATAATCCTCCCTATCTTTCTTTTGTCAATTACTCCTCTACTAAGTAAGCTGGGAAGCCAATTTCCATTGATCTAAGTTTGAATTGAACTCCCCATGAGGATCTTTATCTGATCTCTCTGGGGACTGGGCTGTATTACTCCTACCTTTAGCATTTTGTAAAATTGAGTAGACCTGTGTATGTGCTACCGTCTTATCTTATTTCCTTTGTTTTTGCTGTGTATGAAGTTGTTTCAAGGGAAATAGATAACGGGGAATAATGGGTGCTAATATTTGTATACCCCATGCTAAAAATGTATCCGAACTATTTAAAATTCTTTGCACTAGCGCTGGCGTTTTCCATGTGGTTAATGTTTGTTCTTTAGTTACTTCGTTATTCCCTGGAAGAAATTGGACAAGATCTGTCGATTGTATATTCTTTATTTCCATAGTTTCAGCCATAATTTTCAAAATATTGCCTCTATTCAGAGTGTCGTGCCTGCCCTGCGTTTCATATTCAGGTGTCCCTATTATCTGTTGGTGTATCTCATTGTACTGTGTTGTCCCCTTTTTATATCCCTAACTTCACGATTCTTCAAATGTGATTTGCCCTGATTTGAGATACAGAAGCTAAGGTGACCTTGTAACAAGCTGCATTGCTTTGCTGCATTGAGTCGTGGTACTGGGCTTTGGCATGCTTCCGAAAGGCATTGGTCACTTGCTTCTTTTACTGTCTGTAGAGATGAAGAAGTCATTTTCTCTTTCTCTGCTTCTGTGGTAATTTCCATAGGGGTAATTATTCGAATAATTGCATTATCTGTTTCCCTATTTACTGCGGGTTCCAATGTCGATTTTTGGGCATTCAGCTGAGTTTGTGGCTTTGATATTGCTTTTAACTCAGTTGTTTTAGATGTCCCTCAATGTGGTTTCTTCCTATACCTATTTTCCTTTCTTGCAACTGCAATCTCATTGGGGTAGCTGTTGTCTGTGTTTTATACTCCTTATGGCAATGGCTAACAGCAATGTCAGCCAGTTTAGCAATCCGTGTGTTTTTTTTCCCCATTTTCCTATATTAACTAAGGGTTTACCCGGTAGCTCCACCTTTTGGGAATCTTTCATCGGTTGAGAGGAACAAACCTCTCTTTCCTTTATGGTTGGACCCTTAGGTTCTTTTTACGGAACCTGAGTCGTGTTAATGTACTTATCTCCTGTTCCTTCAGTAGAAGAAGCGGAGTTACGTAAAGATCTGTCCAGTCTATTTTCAGAGAGATGTTCTTGAGATCCACCTGCTTTGGATTTAGAAAAGATAGAGTATACTCCAATGCCTCTCCGAGGCTCAGAGGCAGGTTTTTTAGCTACAGTTGTAGTGTAGTTCCTATTTTCCCTATAGGCCCTGCGCATTGGAATAACATAAACAGCATTGTAGACGTAGAAGTGCGGTCTTCCAGGTCTCTACTGACTATGCTAAACTTAATTGGGTTTGTACCAACTAGCTCAGAGGTCACTGGAAACTTTCTTGACTGAATAGGAAGTGATCAGCTCCCCTGGCTCAGACAAGAAGGGATTCAGTTTTCCAACAACCGCTTAAACATGACAACTTTGCTCTTTTAGAATAAGAGTCAATCTCTAGAGTCGTGTGAAACAATAGACAGCTATTTTACTCAGTCAGTTGTGCCAGAATTACTTTCACAGGATGCAGAGAATAGAGAGACGGGCGTTTTCAATAAAAAGTATTATTTATTGAACAGTCTTTCTTCTCATGCAAGAGAAATGAATTGCCACAATTGCAAGACTTGTCATTATAAAAAGTGCCTTTCCTATTATTTCTGGACACTTCTACCTGGACCAGAGGTAGCCTCGGGTGAGGCAGGCATACCGCACGTTATTTGACTACCCTATGAATATGCCATGACGCCTGACGGGGCTGATAAAAGATACACCGCATCGACTAAATCAGGCTGTCTATGAGGGTTCTCAAAGACTAACCGAAGGTTTAGTAGACACCAGTGTCCATTCCCTTTTGATTAATTCAGTATCTAACTAGGGGAACTGAATGGACCTTGAATCCTCTTCCCTCCTTTTTGATAGAAGCATCTAGATATACTTCTTTGATTTGCTGAAAGAGTTCTGCTGCTTTTTCTTTAAAAGTCTTTGTTTCTGGCGTCACTTCAGGGTCGTTTCGATCTTCAGAAAAGGTATCGAAGTTGATGAAGTAGCCAGAGGCAGTTCTGTCAATTGTTGGAATTTGTTTCTCAATTTGTCTTTCGTTAGCACATTCTGATGCCACATCATTGTAGACTGGTGTTTCATGACGAACTGTTTCAATCTGTGTTTCAAGAGGCACGAGTTCCATGGCATTATTGCATAGTCCCTCTCTGTGCACTGCAGGTTTATCGAATGTGATTAGTCTTTCAGTTTGAACCTCTTGGATTGTTGCAAATTGCGTATTCTGTTATTTCTTGGGAGTCCACTTGGCCTACTGTTGATTATAGGCCACATGATTGTGGTTTTACCAGGTCGATTGATACAACTCTGTTCTCCTTTTTACCAGCAAGGGGCGGTAGTACTACTGATCTTGTTCCTTTGATTGCCAAGACAGGTACTGCTTTTCTGTAAGAAGGCCAAAATTCCTTCCTCACCGCTATTTTCTCTCTGACTAGATCCCCAATCTTTGGAATCCAGACAGGTCTTGCTGGGACAGGTGGTGTTTCTTCAGTGGTAGTTGGCTGTTGCTTTAACTTTATGTTGCTTAAGGATTTTCTTGTTTCATTCAAGTCCTGTAAAACAGGCAAACGATCTTTGATGTCAAAGTCTTTATTCTTATCTTTTACCACTGAAGCCTGACTATCAAGATCCTGAATATGCATTCTAGTTCCGAACAATAGTTCGTACGGGCTGAAACCTTTTAGAGAATTTCTTGGCAAAATATTTAGACTAAGTTGGACACTTATTAAATGTTTGACTCACCCATGACCCAAACCTAATACCTTCGCTGTTATAGATTGCTTTATGTCTCTGTTTTTTCTTTCCACTACACTGTTCCCCTCAGGGTGTGATGGACAAGAGTATCGCAACCCAACGCCCATACTGGCCATGGCCTCCTTATAAGCTCGAGAGCTGAAAGCAGGACCCTGGCCAGAATGGAACATGGCAATTGCGTATGTGCCGATAAAGACTCGCAGATCTTTTATAACAGTTTTGGCGTCAGCCGAGTGCTTGGGCCACATTTTTTAAGTGAATCTAGTCTTAAACAATTAATAGGACGCTGGTTTGCATATACCCTGTCCACAAACGGTAACTGGGCAACAGACTGGACCGGTTCATTACTGCGATCTCTGCTGCAGTCTTGACAGTTTTTTGCAAATATTTGATGTTGCACGCTCATCCCCGGCCACCAGTACTCTGATTGTAATTCAGTCAGAGATTCTTTGATCTGTTTGTGCCTTGGACCTTCACCCATGTGTGCGTCTGCTATTAATAACTTTCTCCGGTTCGTGTTTGGAATTACCCTATCCCCCACTCCAGGGATTCGAGCAAAAGGAACGGAGTTTGCATCAATTACGTATGCATAATTGAGTGGATAGTTCACGGGTAGTGCTGCACAGTCGCCTTTTAAGGACGTTTTTACTACCAGCATGGTTTCCCCGTCTATGTATTTTTCTGAACGCTTTTTTGAGGCTACGGAAGCCGGTTTAGTTGCTTCCGCTGTGGCTGTAATAGCCAATGAATTCCCTGCAACGTGAACGCCATCACGTTGATGACTCAGAGTGTGCATCACGTGAGTCTTTTGTAGTTCTTTCTGTAAAAGAACTACCTGTTTCCAAAGTACTTTATGCTTGATTGTGGCACCAGTGTTATCTTTGTAATCGTTTTGAACCCAGCTCTGCAACTCATTATTGTAAGAGTTGACGCAAAAATGCGAATCGCAGACGATTAGTGTCGGGAATTCACGTTCTACATTTTCAAGCGCCATCTTTAAAGATCTGATTTCAGCTCGCCGAGCCGAACAGTTTCTCAGTGATTCAGTTTTTGTTATTTTCGGTCTGAATTTACCGCACAGCCAGCGACCTTTAACAATCGCACAGGCTGCTGTACAAATCTGTCTGTGTAGATTATACAGGAGCACTGTTGGAGAGGAAGAATTTCGATTGGCAGAGGATATTCTTTTTCATAAGTTAAATCATTCAGTTTTTTCATGTGCGGCGCAAAATAGTATTTCACGTCTTCTGCAGCAAGAGAATTTTCCCACTGTATCCATTTCGGATCTAGTGACACTGTAGGCAGGTTAACTGGGCTGAATAGTGCCTTGAAGGCGGATTCCGCTGTGAGAACAGTGTTCCTTTTGCGTGTGCTAGTTCTCGCTCATTCGCTAATGCAGTTTGCACTGCTTTCACAGTATTTTCTGTGAGACTGAATGTTTTTTCTGCTTGTGTGTACAAGTGAGATTTGTAAGCTATTGGTACCGTTTCTCCCTCATTAGAGTTCAGGTACGTGAATCTGCATCTTCCAGGGATGAATGGGATTACAATATAGCGTGTATTGTCACGTGTATCTAATTTTGTTTTTGCTAACATGTCTGTTTGCAATGATCTCAAAATTTCTGTGTGTTTTTGAGTCCAGTTGATTGGTTTATAATCAGGTTTAATTAATTCGTAGAGAGGTTTAACCCTCTCGGCGTAGTTTAGAATGTAAGTTCTTCCGAAATTCAGGAAGCCTAGAATCGATTGTAAGTTCTTCAGCGTTTTAGGTGCCTGGAGTAGAGTGCACTTCTCTTAGAAGTTGTCCGCTAGGCTTTTTCCTTCACTTGATAATTCGTATCCTAAAAATAAGACTGTCAGATGGGCAATTCAAGACTTTTTAAAGTTGAATTTGTAACCCTCTGCAGTGAACCCAAGAATTATGGTGTTCACCCTTTTCAAGTGAGTCTCCAAGTCATCGTCTGTAAGATAGATGTCATCGACGTAAGATAATGCCTCATCATCATATAATTGTAGTAACTCTGTTACTCTGGCTGAGAATAGACCTGGGCTGTTCTTGAATCCCTGTGGGAGCCTACAGAAATTTTTCTGTGACCCCATTACTGAGAAAGCGGTCACGTACCTGCTTTCTGGTGCAATATTTTGACAAAAGAAACCATTAGATATGTCTAATGCCCTTTTGTATTTTTTGCGAACTATGTTATTCATTAGTGCAGCACTATGCCAATTTTGAACTGCAAATGTTTTGCAACATGAGTTAAGGTGTCTGTAGTCCAAGACTAGACGATATGAATCGTACAGTTTGGAAACAGGAAACAAAGGATTGTTCATTTGAGAGGTGCATGTTTCAATCACCCCCTGGTATCCAAGTTGATCTAAAAATCTCCCTGACCTGTTTTTTAGCTTCTTGCTTAATTGGATACTGCCTTTGTGCAGTCGGTTGACTTTTTAACTGGATTTTGTGAGGAGGAGAGTCCTCATCCCATCCTACATGATTCTTATATAGTGCTGGTGCCTGAGCTACTGCCCATTTCCTTGCATATATATATTTACTGTGAATCGGAATGTGATTCAAGAAGCCAGGCATAATCATTTCTTCTAGCTGCACACTTATTGCTTCATAAGTGTATCACCCTAGGCACCAGTATATGTTTGCTGGAATCTCCAGCGTGGTTTTACTTCAACAGTTCAATCTTTAAGCTTTTTCCAAAAGTATTACTCCATATACTCCTTAAGTTCAAAATCCAAAGGTTACTTTATTCACTTTTCATTCATTTCAAAATTCAAGACAATCCGTGTTCCAATGCATTTCGGTGTTTGACCACACCTTTGTCAGGGAACGTCTACAATTTAAATAAACAAAACATTTTCTCAGTGCATGTATCAAAATAAACAACATTTCTACTCGCTGTAAAGTCGAGTTTTACCTATAGATTAAGTTGGCATCCTAATGTCAAATGTAACCATTATCCGTAAGTGTATCGAGTACTCTGTAAGTTTGTTAACACTCGGGGTTTGCTACTAAGTTACGCGCTAGTTGCATATTACTGTGGGCGCTACCCCTACAAGTCCGTGAATAACGGTTAACTCTATGAAGGTAATCCCCGCCAATTCTCACCTTGTTTGAAAAGTGGAATCAGCTCATTCTGCTCCCGCGGAGTCGTGCCACTCCGTTCGAAGTTCGAGTAATCTACTCTCACTACGCGCTGGTTCGCGCATACAGTAGAGTATGTCCTCTACCCTGACGGAGTGCTCTTACCGCTTTCCTGTTTGTTCTGGCTGTTGCACCAAGCCTCGCGGCCCCCGCTCCGCGGGAGCCGCTCGCAGGCTAAGGTCCGTGGTGGGGATTGTGACTTTGGATTCCTTGTCCGTGCATAGGAGCACCAACGCGTTTGCTGGCATTACCATCCACAGCCAAAGCCAGAGGCGGGACTGCGAGGACCAGCGTGCTCAGCGGCGCTGATCGGCCGCAGCTGGTCCTCTTCCCGCCCCCTCCACCCGTTAAAGACACTGCGGAGTGTGAGCTGCCTGGGATTGTCCTCTACCCTGACGGAGTGCTCTTACCACTTTCCTGTTTGTTCTGGCTGTTGCACCAAGCCACGACCAGACAGTTGTTGTTAGACCCCTCACTTTTTTCTACCCTCCTAGAAATCAGCATAGGACTGGTGGGACTTGGTCAACAATTCAAAAGTCCAGGAACAGGGGTTTTAGGAATGGGGGACCAAGCCAGAGCGCCTGGTGGCAGGGCGTTCCTACGTCTAATATGTTCGGCTGCCTAGAGGAGGTTGACTGACTCGGGGGGTGAACACAAAAAGGGAGCTGGCAGACCCTATTATGCACACCACGAAAGGTGCTAGTGTGGCTTGCCCAACGTTGCCATCGGATCAACAAACAACACTTGCCAATGCCCATAATCCCCTCCCGGCTGAGGTAGGAATTTTAGCTCAGCATGTAACCCCTTGTACTAGTACCCCTGCTAACCAAATTAAAATAGCATCCTGGAATATAGCGGGTTTACGGGGTCGCCTGGATAATGATGATTGAGCAGATTACATCTCATCCCATGACATCATCTTTTTCCAGGAAACCTGGTCAGTCGCCCCACTGTTTAGACTAGGTTATCTAAACTTCTACAAACCGGCAATACAGGGCATGAAGGGCAGGGCCTCGGGTGGTCTCTCCATCTGGATAAAAAATAGCTTGGGATTCAAAACAAGAGAAATAGTGGGGATGAATCCTGATCTTCTTTGTATATCCTTAAGTAAGGAAAACTGTAAAGATATAATCCTTATTAATATCTATGTCAGAGGATGCCAGGGCGGTAAGAAACAACCGATCCTTAATGATCTGGAAGCCTTCCTAAACGAGCACAAAAGCGACCAGCTCACTATAGTGGCTGGTGACTTGAACTGCTCATTTGAGCCTATCCTGAACCTTGCTGAGGATGTTGGCTTAGAAGAAGATTCCACATGGAACATTCCCCCGTTAGCAATTACCAAGGGTGTCAGAGGAACTGAGGCTGCTTTTAATTGGCTTGGGCTCTGCCTGGAATGGGGGCTCCGAGCAGTGAATGGCCGTAGTTTATCTGATAAGGAGGGGAAGCCAACCTTTGACAATGGGCCCTGCGCAAGCCGCATTGACTATATACTAATTAACATCGAATCTTGGGCATCTGTAACTGACATGACTATAGATACAAGGCCGGAGAGTGATCACAACCCTCTCTCACTTGTACTCAAGGTCCCAGGGCTAGGGCCACTCCAGGCGGAATCAGACTGTATCACATCTGACCTCGTCTTGTGTGACAACAGAAGACAGGTCAAATGGTCCAGGGTGATAGCTGACTCAGAGCTTGTCAGTCAGATAGAAGAATTGGTCCTACATACCAAAGATAAGATGATGGCACCACCTCCCAATAACATGCCTAAGATTAATAACGTCGACCTTCATGAGGCATGTTTTGCGGCAATTAAGGAACTTCTCACTAGACCATGCCGGAAACGGAAGGCTAAGCAATCTAAAGGCTGGTACAACAAAAATTGCAGAGAAGCCCATGGCATCCTTATTGCTGCGGTCAAATTTAGAAACACCCAGGACATTAGGGCAGCGAGACAGGTCTACAAACGCACTATCTGGGAAGCTAAAAGGGATTGGGAAGACTCATATTGGCTAGACCTTCTTCAAGCATGTGAGTCTTCCAACCAAATTAAATTTTGGGAGATAGTCAGGCGGGGCAGGGGTTTAGATTCATTATCCCCTGAAAACCATGTCTCAGCAGCAGATTGGGTGGAATTTTTTTCTGCCCAATTTACTAATCAGAATGCCCCCCAGTCGGCTGAAGGGCCTTTAACAGGGACCAAATTAGCTCCGTACGGGGAGAGACTTACTTTTAGCATTTCAGACACTGAACATGCACTAGGTTCCATTCAGTCTGGGAAAGCTCCAGGCATTGATGCTGTACCAGCTGACCTTTTTAAACTGAACCCAGATTTGTGGGTCCCTTATATCTAAGCATGGGCGAATTTTGCGAATCTCGCGTTCGCGAATTTTGCGGATTTGCGAACTCGCAATCCGCAAAATCCGCGAATTCGCGCGAATTTGCGGATTTTTTTTTTTGTGTTTGCGCGGGTTTCTGCCAGTTCGCGAGGGTTTTGTACAATGTCGCAAATTGCGAACTTACCTGTCGGGTCGCAAGTTTCGCGAACTTGTTGTTTCTACGTGTCCAGCCTGTTTGGGACACTCTTCTTCATCACTGCCACTCTCTGTCACCACTGCCACTCTCTGACTACTCATGCCACCCACTGGCCCACCCATGCCACCCTCTGTTTCATCACAGCACCCTCTGGTTGTCCAGTCAGTGTACATTATTGTGGCAACGCAAGCACATCTTCCCTGCCTCAAGTGACCTGAATTAATTTGGGGCTGATTAATGTGTCACAGAATATTTTTTTAGCTGGCACCTGCTTCCTTAGTGCTTCCTGATTAGTGATCTTTTGCACTTGCTAAGTGCTTTCATTGTTGCAAAATTAGTTACAACACCTGCCCTGCCCCAACTGACAATAATGAATTAGGGGCTGATTAATGGATTTGAACCTCCAGCCTAGCTCCTGCTTGTCTCCCTTAGCTGTAATTCAGGACCTTTGTGGCATATGTGTAACTATTCTGAGGTTCAGAGCAGGGTCACATAATAGTTGCAACTGGCAACTGAACTCTGGAGTGGCCCCTCAGGAAGCACTACAGGAAATGGCTACTAATGATGAGCCTGAACTTTTGAACCTGGTAAGTAGTTTCAGTTTTGCTAAGATCGTATTTCTGCAATTTTGCACTTATTCGCGGGGCGCGAAGTTGTACTGGGAAGCCGCGAACTCACGCGAACAGTGCGAGCAGTGCGAGCAAAATCCGCTGCTCGCGGATTTGCGGATTTTGCGGGAGATTCGCGAATCTCGCGGATTGCGAATTTACCGAAAATCCGCAAAATCCGCGAGCGAAACGGATTTTCCGCCCATGCGTTATATCACAATCTTAGCAAATTCCATTGCCGGGGAAAGGATACCGCAGTCCTGGAAAGGGGCCGAGATAATCCCGGTCTTTAAGAAAGGGGATCGATCCTTACCGAAAAACTATCGCCCCATTAGCCTGATCGATACCATCCAGAAAGTGGTATCACGAATGGCCCTAGCTAGAATACAGGGGTGGATTGAGCAAAACAACATACTCTCCCCCATGCAGGCAGGGTTTAGATCAAGCACCAGCACCCTTGACCAGGTGTTTCGGCTTACCATGATGTACTGGAAGGTGTTTTTTTTGGGCGGTGGTGTCATCTACGCTGCTTTTGTCGACCTTAGGTCGGCATTTGACCTGGTTCCCAGGTCAAAACTCTGGGATGCCCTGAGAAGCATGGAATTTCCTCCAGAACTATTAGACCTGGTTAGGCGCCTTCATGAGGATAACTTTGCACGCGTAAGATGGGGCAAACAGGGTCAGGTGACCGCTAGCTTCCCTGTCGAACGTGGCGTCCGGCAGGGCTGCGTGCTGGCCCCTACCTTGTTCCTCCTGTTTATCAACCGGGTGGTCGCATTTTTCAACGACACCCATACTGATGCACCTACCCTGGGGGGTTCAAAGTATCCCATGTTAATATTCGCCGACGACACCCTGCTCCTTTCAAGGACCCGTAGCGGCCTACAGGCTGCCTTAAATAGATTTGCTGAGTTTTGTTCATTAAATGACCTCCAAATCAATGCTGACAAAACCAAATTTATGATTTTCAATAAAAACAAGCCTATCACCAGCTCATTTTCATTAGAGGGTGTTCCAATAGAACAGGTTAAAGTCATGTCATACCTGGGCGTGACTTTGGACCATCAACTTACATGGAAACCCCAGCTGGAGGTGTTAACCCTTAAGTTTGTTCGCCTTACAGGTTGTCTGATAAAGGAACAGAAAAAAACCATGACAAAACGCATTACACCCGCGTTAAAAATATACGAGGCCAAGGTGAATGCGGCTACCCTGTATGGTGCGGATATCTGGGGATATAAAGGTTTGTCGGCCCTTACTAGTGCTCAGAACAAGTTCCTCCGGAACCTAGTGGGACTTCCCCAATCTTCCCCCATTACACCTCTGCTTTTAGATCTAGGTTGTAAACCGCTGGATGAGATGGCACAGTACCGTCTTGTTGCTCTTTGGCGTCGCCTTTGGACGACCCAAGAACTTAGCTTATTTGCCCAAGAATTAGGTGAGGTCAGAGCATTGTGGGGTGCCCAGAAAATTCCATGGCTACGGGAGGTTAAGCAAATACTGTATTCGATGGGCCTCCCAGAGCTATGGTTACATCCCGAATGTTCAAGCTTCCCATCGAAAGCGGAATTCAAAGAGCTTTATTGGGCTGTTCAAAAATCTGTACTGGTCTCCCTCTCCTCTGTTAATAACCTAACGGGACAGTTTCTAATGCACAAGATAACCCCATTTCTCGAACCTTATTGGGACTTGATATGCAAATCACTTGATCGCAAGCTGTACCATCAGTTTCGGGTGGGAACCCTACCGATCAAGTCTTTTACTGCAAAGTGGGCAATAAACTCAAGCGACAAATGCCCCTTTTGTCCTGATCAGGTAGAAAGTCTGGGCCACGTATTTTTTGCATGTCCTGCTTATCGATCGCCCAGACTAAAATGGTTGAAACCAATCTGTAAAACACTTAACTGTGGGGGCAGCCATGCAGCCCTGCTTAAATTGAGAGATCTACGCACTGCTAAATCAGTGATTTGTGTTGCAAAATTTTTGGGTTGGCTGTGGCTTATCCGTGTAAAGAAACTGTAAATCGCTTTTTTATTAGTTTTAATGTTTACGTATGGCTGTATACTATCTTTCTTTTATGTACTGGGGGATCCAATGTACAATGCTGTATACTGAAAATGTTTTTAAAGATATTTGTTGTCTTTTATGAATTTTTTTATTCGAAATAAAGACTAATTGAACTGAACTGAGTAATTTTCTGCGCTAACCAGAAAGGAATTTGTTCCCGTTTTATGGGTGTTTTACAAAGACATGATTGTATGTTCTGTGGTGTAAATTTGTTTGTATTCCCCTGATGAGGGGTCAGCTGTGGAACATTAACAGCTGTTTGGACTGTTGCAGTCCGCATTACATATTGGACTAATTGTCTATGTATTTTAATTAATGTTTTTAGCTGTGCTAAAAGTTCTTCTTTTGACATTTTTGCAATGTCCAGATGTGGTGTGTAGCTGGCTAGAACCGGCCACGTTGCTCCTAGTCTACCTAGTGGACCGAGCCTGGTAATATGATCATTGTGTTTTAGGGCGCCTTTAAACCAGAGCAGATGCTCTTGGTATTTTAATGGAATTTCAATCTCCTCGAAAGGAGCGTACTCTTCCGGTGGATCCTCTATTTTGTAATAGTGGAACTCGTGTGTTGCAGCGTTTGCCGCTGGAAATTTTATCCAAGAATAGAATACCTCTGTCTGTCGATATTCGTGTGCCTCTATCACGAAGACGACTGTGACACCATGTGTGGTCAGTCCGTTTTCCATAAGTTTTAACGTTATAGTTTTCCTTATGTTGACCGGGATGATTATTGCACCCGGTTCATTAATTCCTGTAACATCGGGACCCTGCTCAGTCGCATTTACTGCGGCTTCAACGGTTCCGTTGTCTTCCACTGACATTGTATAAATGAAAGTTTTTTGCAGAGCAGGTCTCCAAGGAGACCTGTTTTGGTGCACAATATTTTGGAACACTGTATCCTTCAACGTTGAATAAACCAGAGCTTTACATAGGAATCTCTTCCTACTAAGTTCGGGTGGATTTTAACCTTTCACCCACTCCAGACGTCTATTGGAGTATTTACGGGAGAAAGGGTCTGTGTGAAAACGCACAACTGAGTTACTCTAACGTCTTGCGTTAGTTTTATCGCCTTACCAAACGTTGGGCGCCATGTAGTGTAGTTCCTATTTTCCCTATAGGCCCTGCGCATTGGAATAACATAAACAGCAGTGTAGACGTAGAAGTGCGGTCTTCCAGGTCTCTACTGACTATGCTAAACTTAATTGGGTTTGTACCAACTAGCTCAGAGGTCACTGGAAACTTTCTTGACTGAATAGGAAGTAATCAGCTCCCCTGGCTCAGACAAGAAGGGATTCAGTTTTCCAACAACCGCATAAACATGACAACTTTGCTCCTTTAGAATAAGAGTCAATCTCTAGAGTCGTGTGAAACAATAGACAGCTATTTCACTCAGTCAGTTGTGCAATAATTACTTTCACAGGATGCAGAGAATAGAGAGACAGGCATTTTCAATAAAAAGTATTATTTATTGAACAGTTGTTCTTCTCATGCAAGAGAAATGAATTACCACAATTGCAAGACTTGTCATTATAAAAAGTGCGTACAGTAAAAGGAGTATTGCGAAATAATACTGTAAAAGCATTGATATGGTTTCTTAGCCATACAATAGTTAAAATGAATAAAATATATACATTCATATATACATTTAGCTAACGTCCTCAACTGGTGCTTCTAACTACGCCTACCCCGGTGTACCTGACCTAAGCCTAATACATGGGAGGGAGTAAGTAAGTAGCAGTTTAAGTTAAGTTGATTTTGCCAAGGGTTTGCTTCAAGAATTTTCTCTAAGGGTTTAGTCAACACTGTACCTCTGGAATAGAATGTTGGAGGTCTTGTATCTCCTCTCAGTACTCAATATCCCAGTTACCCGCAAGGGTAGGCTGGAAACGCCGGAGCTGGATTTTCTCGGCAGGAGAAAAGACAGCGTCTTTCTCAGCGCGCCAAGGAGGAGGAGGGGCAGCGTTCGTGGGCTTCTCGCATCTGCTGGGCTTTGCAAGGGACAGCTGTTCTGCTCCTGTATTCTCTACCACCACCGCTGTGTTTGCTTAAGGCAACGTTGGTATTATTTATACCTGGAAGGTGCCTTGTTTGACGTAAGTTTTTGGACATAAGACGTCAATAAAGATGTCACTAAGAACCGGTCGTTCTTACAGTGCTCATTAGAGTTCTATTACTAATCAAAACATAGCAAGCGGGGCTTTCCCAGGTTGCTGGGGGATTTTATCTGGTGAAAGAACTTGGTGTGTAATCTAGGAATCTAAGATAGTGGCTTCTGCTGTGTCATATACTGCAATGAGCTTCAGAGGCGAGTTTCTGAAATATGGCTCTGATCGTTTATGCCATTATAGGGGTATGGATTGATTATAGCCATATTAGGGGCAAAAGATCACAATATTGATCGGGGTCCTAGATAGAACACGACACAGTGGCAAACTCCATTTCCCCCAAGGAGACAAGACTAGCTTGAGTGTATTCCCAGATTTGCCCTGGGCACTCCTCTGATCCCATCTGTAGATTTACTGTCTCTGGAGTAGCTGTACTGGGTGCCTTAGGGGCTTTATTGTAGGGGAAGTATTTGCCTACAGTTAAATGCCCCAACTTTTTACAGTTCTTACAATAGGCCTTGTTAGGATTAATGTTCTTCCCCCTTTAGGGCTGAGGCACATAGGGAGTAGTTTAGAACCCACCCACCTGTACAGGTTTCTGGGGCCCTTTGGAAGACTCAGACTTTTTATCTTGGGGATTCTCACCACCTTTCACCTGGGGAGGTTTCGTAACCACCTTGTTTTGGTCACCCGCAGTGGCTGTCCTTGTCACCCTAATCTTGACCCAATGGTCTGCCTTCTTCCCCAATTCTTGGGGAGAAATTAGACCTAGGTCTACCAAATGCTGATGCAACTTTTCATCTTTGTAATTACTCAAAATGTGTTCCTTCGTAAACAAATTATAAAGTCCAGTAAAATCATGCACATTGTGTCCAGTTAACTAACCATCCAGTGTATTTACTGAGTAGTCTACAAAATCTATCCAGGATAGGGTCTGAGTTTTGTGAGCCCCCTTGAACCTGATTCTATACTCCTCAGTAGTGAGCCCAAATCCCTCAATCAGAGTTTTGTTCATGAGGTCATAGGACCCTGCATCTGGCACAGAGAGGGTCAGAAGCCTGTCTCTGCAGTTACCAGAGAACAGTTCCCACAGGAGTGCCCCCAGAGAGGTTTCTTTAATCTTCTGATATCACAAGCCCTCTCAAAGGCTGTGAACCACTTGGCGATATCATCACCTTCCTCAAACTCAGGGACAATCCCTTTGGGGATCTTAGGATCTTAAGATTGCTCTTTATCCTTATTATTGGTATTGCTGCCACCAGAGATGGGAGCTAAACCCATCTCTTTCCTTTCTTTTTCTAGAGCCAAGAGTCTGGACTCTAGATCTAATCTCTTGGCCAATTTTGCTAAGAAGTTGTCCTCTTCATTGGGGCTCCGCCCAATGTGTTCTCTGGGGCCCATCCACCTGTGTGGTTTCCACGCTCCCAGAAGCTGACACTTGGATTTAAGGGTGTAGAGACCCTTACTTCCCTATAGATGGGGGGAATTGATATTATCCTCCTCCTCCTCCACTTCTTCCTCGGACTGGGTGTCACCCTGTTCAGAGGGGTGGCCTTTTGCATACTCAGCCAGGAACACCTGGAGCCCTTGTTTGGTTGGATGCAGGCCATGACTATATTTTTAAGTTTGCATAGGGACCTCAATTCCCACAAATTCAAGTGCAAGTAAGGTGTGAGGTCGAGCTCCTCAACCAGGTCCATGTTATCTCCACTAATAGCTGGGTTCTGTTGAGACATTCTAACCTGACAGCTCTAACCCTCTGCCCTAACTATAGTGACTTTTATTTTTCTAAAATTCTAATGGGACTTAAGCAACGCCCTACCAGACTTTTAATATTTTGGAAAAAACAATTTAAGAATTCTAAAGGCAATTTATGAGTTCTGTTTTGTGATCAGATGGTAACCAAGTAGTCCAACAAATGCAAGTTTGTATCCCACCGCTGCCACCAATGTTAGAAAGTGGCTCTATATATACTGGACCAAGATAAGGTACAGTGTGTATAGAGTCCACTAATCCCAGCGGTATAACAGAGGTTATACCCAGGTGTGACCTTACTCTCTAAAGTGGTAGCTTGGTCAAGCAGTAAGGCAGTACCAGAGGACAGTGTAAAACATTTGTTGTACCCACTCAGTCAGCAAAAGGTTTCACACACTCAAGGACTGAACTCCAGGCCAATTGATTTTATATCAAAGATATAGTTGTTTTATTTTTAGAACCAACAGGTATCAAATGATACTGTTCTCAATATGAGAGGTCTCAGGTGAGTACTTTGCAGAAAGGCAATACATGTTGTAAACACAATAGGTACAGGGGTTGTAGTAGGCAGCACACTTTTAAACACAATTTAGCATTGAGCTTCATGGGTTTTGCTATATAAATACAGCAGATTACTTTGTACATTACTCTGGTAGTTCCAGGACCGGATACTTGATTCAGTCCTGGGATCTAAGCTGAAAACAGTTTAGTAAAAACGTTTCAGTTATTGCAGTGATTTTTAAGGAATATAAAGCTATTTTAAAAGTTCAAACTTAGAAACTGTTCATTGAAAATCTGGCAATGGTAATCAATGGGAGAAATTTCAGGTTTCAGTTAAAGGACGATCTTGTTACTTTTGTAATCCAGTACTGGGCTCCCAGGTCCAGCACTGGGGTCTCAACTTAAAACAGGTAAGTAATTACGTTTCAGTGTTTGGTATGATTTTTTAAGAATATTTCAAGTTTTCAAAAGTAGACACTTAGAAGAAATTTCACAGAAAAGCACACAATGGATTCCTATGGAGAAAATTCAAGTTACTGGTAAATCCGACTGGGATTACTTTTGCGGTTCAGTACTGGGCAACGAGATGCAGTACTGGCTTCTCTCCTGATCACAGGTGAGTCATTCAGATTTCGGAATTGTGCTGGTTTTATGGGAATATTTAAAGTTTTGAAAACTTCACACTTAGAAGATTTTTCGATTCAAGCCAGTCAATTTTATCCAATGGCAGGTAAGTGACTTACCGGTTTCCAGGTGAGTACTGAAATGGGGAAGTTAGGGTCCTGGGCATAGACTCAGGGGTCCCCCAGGGTCAGGTAGGTACAGTTGGTTCACCCTCAGCGGCCTAAGGGCAGCCGGGTGCAGAGGTAGATAGGCCCAATGTTATCCACCGAGGGACAGGGGGACACCGGTTGGTGGCTGCTGGCCAGCAGGCCATGCGGCTATGGGAGCTGGGCTCCTGGTTACTGGCTCTGGGCAAAGGGGGGGGGGGGAGTAGGATAGGACAAAGGCTGCACAGCCAGATTCACTCGGTGGCTGGGTGCAGGGTGCTTTTGAGCCGTTGGGCGTTCAATGTTATTCAATGGGAAAAGTAAAAAGTGAACAAAGGCTGCAGACTCATGGATTCTTCAGGTGTGACCACCACTTCAAGAGGTAAGTAGGGATCTTGGAGAAGAGTTGGTACCCCAAACGCAGGCAGAGGAGGCTGCAAGGAGCCGGGTGCAGGGGTGTCTTTTGGTGTCAGGAATCTTACCCTCGGCTGGTCACGGTTGGTGGGATCCACGGTTCTGAGGCTGCAGGCGTCATCTGGTTCATCGAGGAGGGTCTTTGGGCACTGGACTTCAGGTCCCAGTTGCCAGGGGGATGTTCTCGTGGTCTTGGATCACTCGGGCACAGGCCGGGCTCGGCAGGTGCAGAGAGGGTGCGTCTTGAGCTTCCTGGCTGGCACCAGGGGGTGGTTGTTGAAGCAGAGCCTCTGCTTATGGGATTCCCAGTCTTTAAGAGGGTCAAGGCAGGCAGGTCCACCAGGTGTCCCAAGGTTGCTGTCCGTAGGAGTCACCGGGATTAAGCAGGGGCAGGTTCCAGGATCGTCAGACCGGTAGGGCTTGGGCCAAGTCAGTGGGTGTCGTCCTGTTGTTAGCAGCTGCACGGCTGGTCTTCTTCTTCTTGATCTTCTTTCTTCTTTTCTTATCGAGATCTGAGGAAGGAAGGCTCAAGGTGCCTCTAAATACTAAATTTAGGGGCGTTACAGGTAGGGCAAGGGCAGGGACCAATAGGTCCCTGTCCTGGGGTAGGTACACCCCCTAGCCTGCTCCTCTCCTGTGGGATGGGGACAGGAGCCTCCTCATCTTCAAGATGGCTGGAGCCCGGGATCATGCTTCACCTCGCCTCTCCCACCTGAGGGGTGGGGTTGGCACAGGCTGGCACACCCCCCTTCCTGGCGTAGGGTTTCCCTCCAGTCTTCCCACCAGAGTGGGTGTTGGAACTGGTGGGGGCCAGTTGCTGAGTACAGCAAATGGTCTGGAGAAGCTCACAGAGGCGGCATGCCTTAGAAGCTTCCCCCTGCCCATCCTGGGGGAGGAGACCTAGCACCTTGCCCATGATGTGCATTGTTGCAGGCCCAGGAGAGGGCTGGGTTCTCCACCCAGGGGTCCAGCAACATGTCTGCTGTGTGGCAGCCTCTGCAGCCACTCAGACCAGACGTGGATTGTAGGTTAGGTTTTCAGGAGGCATCTCTAAGATGCCCTCTGGTGCATTTTACATTAAATCCCACACTGGAATCAGTGCGGGTTTAATGTGCTGAGAAGTTTGGTACCAAACTTGTTAGTCTTCAGTGTAGCCATTATGGTGCTGTGGAGTTTGTAATGACATCCTCCCAGCACCATATATTCTTAATGGCATTACTGCACTTACAGTGCCTAGGAATGGCTCTTGGTACTGTAGGGGCACAGGGCTCATGCACCTCTGCCCACACCCCTGGCATAGGGCACCCAGCTAGAGGGTGTGACTGAAGTATGCCAGGGCAGTTGGTTCTGTGGGCATGGCACACAGTGATGTGTGCCATATCGACTCTCTGTTTAGTTCTGTACTAAGACACTCAGTCTGCAAAAGCAGTGTGTGGGTGTCAGGGTACAGGGCCCATAAGGGTGGCACAATAAGTGCTGCAGCCCTTAGGGGTCTTCTCTGGTCACCAGGCCCTGGGTACCTAGGGTATCATTTACTAGGGGCTGATAGGTGGCCAGAGATGCCAATTGGTTTTAGGTTCAATACAGTTTTAGGGAAGGAACAAAGGCCCTGGGTACCTGTTTGGCAGGAGCCCAGGGCACACTCAGTCAAAGCACATCAGCAGTTCAGCAAAAAGTAGGGGCATACCAATGCAAGAAAGATGGCACTTTCTCACAGGGTCAAAAATCATTTTGCCCCTCTGGCAGACTTGTGATTGACTGACCTCTGCTGAATTAAACTGTAAAGTTGCCAACTCTTACGTAACAATAAATCAGAAAAGGGTGATATTTTCGGGGCGATAAATACTTAAGTGTAACTAGCAACCTGGAATGTAGCGGGTCTTTGGTCGTAGGTGGGTAATGCAGAGTGGAAGACTTTGTGCAGAATCAGGACATATCATGTTTTCGTCCACCCCTAGTTTTTCAGTTTAGTCAGAACTGTGGGTTGAGGATGCTGAGATGAGATGTGTTGTATTTGGGCTATACCTCACAACACACCACCAAGCCAAGTGATAGTGTTGGCGGGGGCATTTGTTTCATGGATACTGGTAACCAAAACTAGCCCTGGCAAACGGTTCGGCTGCCCCTGCCCCCCCTCCCCACCCCCCTTCAGGGGTTGGGGGTGCAGCTGAGCTGTTTTGTTAAAGGGCACGATATTGGAGCTATGCTGCAAAACCAGCCCCCACCCTGGCGGCCTCCCAGGGAAATGCCCAGTGCCTGCTACGACGAGTCCGGCCCTGCCCTCTCAAGAAATGTTTTTCAGAATCTGAACACTATCCTGAGAGAAACTGAGTCCTTCACATGCAATCAAGGCCCTTCCTGTCATACCTTGTCTCAGGAGGATGGGCTGCCGCAGCCCAGAAGTAGAAAGGCAGGAAATCATCTTATGACCTCATTGACCAATTTCCTACTGTAAGGCGACCCAGCCCAGCACAGCTTCGAGCAGGAAACCTCCATATTATGCCTTGTGACTCCAGGATGAACAATCATTGAGAAATCCTGGATCACAAACTATCACATGTTGATTTCCTGATGAGTTCTATTGTGCACATGCAAAACTTGAGAATGCATGCGTATGCATAATTTCATAGCATATTATACCATTACTTGGGGTTTCATAATAGGAAAACTCCTGTCTCATACAGTACAGTATTGCTCTGGTTATTTGGGTAATTTGTAACATCAAATTAATACATTGGCGTTGTAACGGTCAATATCTAGGTTGGATTTGTATATTTGTAAATGCATAGCCACTTGCAAAGTGACTTCCAACAGAATAGAGACTGAGCTTGCTTTGGTCTGATGAGTATAGTAGAAATAATGTATACATGTTTTAAAACGTGTTTGGATTTTTTCATTCTGTAAAACCTCTGAATTCTAGTATTTAAAAAAAATCTGTTCCACTTGCCTTTGATCGCAGCGTAGCTACAAAAGAGTTTAACTGCTTAAACAAATGCAAAATACGGGGTGTGATGTGACTGTTCAAGATTTGTCAACGTTGTGTGGTCTTTCAGGTGCCCTTGTGGTGGGTTGATTGTAGCTAAATGTAGGGATTTTTCACGACCACAACTCAATTGATGTTGCTTTACTCATGGTTTCTGTATGACTGATTTTCAGTATCGTCCAGGCAAATGTATGGATTGTTTTTGTAGATGCCAGCAGTTGCCTCCCAGGCTCCCAAGAATGATTCAAACTCCTACCAAGTTTGTGGAAATGGGGCTCTTGTCTTCTACCAGGGAACTATGCTTGGCTTGAGACTGGCTTGACTGTTTAACCTTTGTGCCTCTTCTCAAATTATGGGTGTTTCAGTGATTACTTGTTGGCCGTTTTACTGCTTTGCATTTATTCTGTTGTAATTTCTGTACTGCTGTTTATGACTTACCCAGATGTTGGTTTTGAGCTTCCACTTTTTCATTGGTACATTTAAGCTTGTTAATGCCCAGAATGAGTTGCTGTTTGCCTGGCACCATATTTCTTTCAATGTTGGAGTAGCTTTGCTTTAATTTGAAGATCTCCCCGGTTTGTCCTTATGGTCATTTTGTGTAATATCCCTCTTTGGTGTCAAATGGCTCCCATGCTGGAGTTCTTGTGTCATTGATGTGCTTTGGTTTGGCAATATTGCACTCCTGTAGGTGAGTGGTGCAGAGGTCTTCTCATATGAGAACATCAAAACAGGTCTCTGGTACTTGAGCTGTGGTAAGGAAAATGGACGAAGGTGTAATGCTCTGACTGCTTTGCAGTAACTCTCATTAGAATAGCGCCTACATTTCTTTGTCACCATCCATTACACTGTACGATTAATATGGTAGGGACAGAGGCCAAGTATTTATGTTGTCATGGTAATAAGAAGCGATACACCTATTTAAAGAGTCTATCATAGTTAGCTGTTTCTAGAAATGATTCATACTTATCCTGCTACAATTATAATGATAACGAAAAGGATTCAGTTTAATGAGAATTACCAAATATTCCGATAAATTGGGTTGCTGATTACTTTGCACATCTAGTTGTGTCAAAGTATAGTGTAGGAGGGCGTGGCCTAGGTGGCGGGGTGAGCGGACGCTTCTTCCCGTAGCTCCTCCGGCCCGACTAGGCTCGAGACCTTTTTCATCAGCTTCTCTCCCCCCGATGATGCTCAGCGGCTGAGAGGCGTGTGGCGGAGACCCTGGAGCACGCATTGATGCTACTTTGGCCCCGATTGCTCCAGTAGAAGCACCTTAAAAGACCGATTGCAGGACGACGGAGCGCCTTGGGGGCGGAGCTGATCGGAGCGCTGTCCGGAGGCCTCGGCTGGGCCTGGTGCTGATGGCTAGCGACTTGGTGTTGGGATCGCCCGATGCTCGACGGGGATCGACGGAGGGCTGCCAGCTGTGTGATTCACTGCACGGGGGACCTGCCGAGTGAGTGTCGTGGTGCTTGAACTTGCGGTGGTGGCCTCTCCTGTGGCGAGAGCCCCGGCCCCGGGGCCAGTTAACGACCGATTTGGGATTGGAGCCAGATCTACTGTTTCTCCTTTCTAGCTGGACGACCCTAGTTGGAGCTTTCCCCCGTTTGCCTGGCTTCTGGGTGGCCCCGGTGGCATCGCCAGGCTCGGATGATCTGCTTGGCCCCACCCAACCGCCATCTTGTCTTCACGGAGACGGAGACACAGACCTCCTTCAGTGTCGCTTGGAGTCATCTCCCGCACCTCTCCCTCTGCTTAGCTCTCCTTTCCAGTGGGACGTGCCAGCCGGGGCTCCCCCAGTGGGGGTCCCAGTTGCTATCTTGGTCGGGCGCCCACGGCTCGCTGTGACTAGACTGGCCCGCCATTTTGTCATCTGTGGCGCAGGTCTCCTGTCTGGCCGAGAGCTCCATATTGTGGGACTCTACTGGCGGTTGGAAACTCCCCGGGGTGATCGAGGCCTGTGCCCCTTCTTCGGTTGAGCGCGACAGTGTACGGGACAAGGATGTCCGGCAGAGGAGGATCGAGGAAGGGGGACTGTACCCTGCCGGACATGCTCAGCAGGGCCCAGCAGCAGCGGGACAGGGCGCAACCGTCACCGGGATCCTCCCGGGCCACAGCGGACGCGATCGGGGGAGAGCCCCCGGTCACGAGATCCTTCATGGAAGACCTGTTCAGCTCGCTTAAGGAAGACTTCCAGACGCTGAAGCAGAAGGTGGCCAGTGAGGTACGCGAGGTCCGCAGAGAGGTGAAGGGCCTTGGCGAGCGGATAGAGACGGTGGAGACAGCGGCCCAACGCCGGGACGACGAGATTGTCCACTTGCAACAGGACGTTCTCCGTCTCCGGGAGCAATGTGTTGAACTCCAGGCCCACACCGAAGACCTAGAGAACAGGTCGAGGCGGAATAATATCCGGGTACGGGGTGTACCGTCTGCAGACGAGGGGACGGACCTGGTGGGCTATCTGCAAGATTTGTTCCAGGAGATTCTGGGAGAGGCCGCGGACTTTCCTATCCGCATTGATAGGGCCCACAGAGTTGGCCGACAGCGTCAGTCGGCGGCGCCTCCACCAGACATCTTAGCCTTCCTACCTGACTTCCCGCTGAAGGAGCGCATCATGTCCGAAGCCCGCAGGAAACAACCACTGACTTTCCGAGAGCGGCCCGTGGCGCTGTATCAGGACCTGTCCGCCATCACATTGCAGAAGCGCAGGTCCTTCAAGATTGCAACCGATTTCCAGCGTGAACTTGAGACGCCGTACTGCTGGGGGCATCCCTTCCGTTTGATATTTCGTTGGAACGGGGTGCTTTACCAGCTGCGCTCCTTGCAGGATATCTGCGGTGTCTTGGGGCTCACGGCTACGGAGGAGGAGGGAGCAACGCCGACTTGGAGGCGCTCAGATAGAGGAGGTCGGCGGAGGTCGGCGAGAAGACGATCGGCGGCGAGCGCTGGGCGGCCTGACTCGCCCACCATCAGAGCGGACATGGCCAGTGCCCTGAGAGAAGCGGCCAGGGACTCGGCCGCCTCGAACGGTGTGGCCTTGACGGCCTAGACTCACTCCGGGGGGAGATGGACACAGCTTCTTCGGTGCCAGGTTCGGGGGCTGGAGGGAGGGTCGGGGGGAACGGGGGGAAGTGAGTGGCCGGACGTCCACTTTTACTACTTTCTGCAGACTTGTCCGTTTTGGGACTTGACTGGGACAATGGGTTGTTTGAGTTGGTATTTGGCTAGTTGCCATTGGTTTGTTTGGGGTGGGGTTGGGAGTTGTTCAGGGGTTGGGAAAGAACTGTCCGATGTTGCCTGTGTTCACGCTTGGCCTACTTTTACCTGCCCCGCGCTGCTGCCCTGCGCCCCTCCCCCTCCAGTTACCTGCCCGCGGCACAGCGTCCCTGGTCTCTGGGAGACATGTCGTCCCTGAAGGTGGTGACCCTTAATGTTAAGGGCCTGAATAATCCTGTTAAGCGCAGGGCGATTTTGTCTCTGCTTGAGGGGACGCAGGCTGATATCTGCCTCTTGCAAGAGACCCACTTGTTGTCCCGCGACTGCCATAGAATGCGCTCTGCTAGGTTTCCCACCCAGTTTTTCTCCTCTGCGGCGTCCAAAACTGCGGGGGTGGCCATTCTCATAGCGAGCTCCTTCAAGGGGGAGGTGCTGTATAAATATGCTGAACAGAAGGGGAGGCTTTTGGCATACCGCCTCCGCCTGGGGGGCATATCGTTTACCATTGGCTCCGTATATAGCCCGAATGATCATCAGGAACGCTTTTTGGATTCAGTGCTGGTGGATGTCACTGCCTCCCTAAGCATGAGCGAATTTTGCGGATCTCGCGTTCGCGAATTTTGCGGATTTGCGGATTCGCAATCCGCAAAATCCGCGAATTCCCGCGAATTTGCGGATTTTTTTTTTTTGTGTTCGCCCGTGTTTCTGCCAGTTCGCGAGGGTTTTGTACACTTTCGCAAATTGCGAACTTACCTGTCGGGTCGCAAGTTTCGCGAACTTGTTGTTTCTACGTGTCCAGCCTGTTTGGGACACTCTTCTTCATCACTGCCACTCTCTGTCACCACTGCCACTCTCTGACTACTCATGCCACCCTCTGGCCCACCCATGCCACCCTCTGTTTCATCACCACACCCTCTGGTTGTCCAGTGTACATTATTTTCGGCAAAGCAAAGCACACCTTCCCTGCCTCAAGTGACCTGAATTAATTTGGGGCTGATTCATGTGTCACAGAATATTTTTTTAGCTGGCACCTGCTTCCTTAGTGCGCCCTGATTAGTGATCTTTTGCACTTGCTAAGTGCTTTCATTGTTGCAAAATTAGTTACAACACCTGCCCTGCCCCAACTGACAATAATGAATTAGGGGCTGATTAATGGATTTTAACTTCCAGCCTGGCTCCTGCTTGTCTCCCTTAGCTGTAATTCAGGACCTTTGTGGCATATGTGTAACTATTCTGAGGTTCAGAGCAGGGTCACATAATAGTTTCAACTGGCAACTGAACTCTGGAGGGGCCCCTCAGGAAGCACTACAGGAAATGGCTACTAATGATGAGCCTGAACTTTTGAACCTGGTAAGTAGTTACTTTCATTTTTGCTAAAATCGTATTTCTGCAATTTTGCACTTATTCGCGGGGCGCGAACTCACGCGAACAGTGCGAGCAGTGCGAGCAAAATCCGCTGCTCGCGGATTTGCGGATTTTGCGGGAAATTCGCAAATCTCGCGGATTGCGGATTTCCCGAAAATCCGCAAAATCCGCGAGCGGAACGGATTTTCCGCCCACGCCTATGCCTCCCCCGATCGTCATGTTCTTCTAGGGGGTGACTTCAATATAGTCTTCGATTCGGCATTAGATAGGTCGGCGCAGCACTTCCCGCAGACTGGGGAACTTTCCCAAGCCGGGAAGGCCCGAATCGCTGACATGGATTTGCATGACCTCTGGCGCTCACTCCACCCTACGGACAGGGACTACTCCTATTATTCGCATGCGCACCGGACCTACGCACGGTTGGACTATCTTTTGGTTAGTGGACCGATGCGTGCCGCTGCCACGGCGGCGGACATTGGGGTCCTGGCTTTGTCTGATCATGCGCCGGTCGTAGGTGCGTTTGCGTGGCCGGCCGCCTCCCCCTCTCGGGGAGTGTGGCGCCTCAGGGACACCCTTCTGCACAAGAAAACTGTTGTGAAACATATTGAGGAGGCCATACGGGACTACCAGGCACATAATAGTAATTCAGACACTTCATTGGCGACACAGTGGGCTGCGCTGAAGGCGGTTCTCAGGGGGGAATTCATCTCCGTCTCCTCGGCAGAAAACAGGGAGCGGCAGCGGAAGAGGGAGGAGCTGACTTCCCAGGTCCGGGAGCTCGAACAGGTCCACCGCCGTACGGGTGCTCCAAGGGTTTGGAGGCAGTTGAAGGCTGCTAGGAAGCTCCTGTCGGCGCTGGACATGGATAGGGCGGAATACGCAGCGTTACGTCTGAAGCATGCATTTTATACAGGGGGAGATAGGTGCGGCAAGCTCCTGGCGCATAGGCTCCAAGTCGCGCAACAGCGTAACGTAGTGAAGGAACTCGTGGGTGCGGATGGGGTGGCCGTCTCTGGTGATGCGGAGGTGGCGGAAACCTTCTGCAGTTTCTATGAGGCGCTGTACGCCGGGGAGCCTTCCTCACCGCGGGAAGCCGTGGAATATCTGGACTCTGTACCCCTTCCGGCGCTTGACCCCGCTCAGGAGGAATATCTTGAGCGCGATATCCACGTTGAAGAAGTAATTTCCGCTATAGCCAGACTTAAGCACGGGAAAGCCCCTGGCCCGGACGGCTACACGTCCCTGTTTTACAAAACCTTTTGCCCTGTCATGGCCCCTATCCTCGCTCGGCTGTTTAACTCCTTCTCCGACCCGGGAGCCATCCCACGAGATCTCCTAAGTGCGACGGTTTCGGTGATCCCGAAGCCTGGGAAGGACCGGGCCTTATGTGGCTCATATAGGCCCATCTCGCTCCTGAATGTCGACCTCAAGCTGTACACGGGGATTCTGGCGTCCAGGCTGGCCCTGCACCTCCCCGGTCTTGTTGAGGCTGACCAGGCTGGCTTTGTATCCGGCAGGCAAACTGTCGACGACACTAAGCGAGTGACGCACATCTTGGAGAAGGCTTCACGGATCCCGGGCGAGCGGATGCTACTGGCGGTGGACGCTGAGAAGGCCTTCGACAGGGTTCATTGGCCGTACCTCGAGCTGGTGCTCAAGAAACTGGGTATCGGTGATAAATTCTGCTCGATGGTTTTCAACTGCTATAGGTACCCTTCTGCGACGGTGAGGGTCAATGGGTGCAGCTCCCGCAGTTTTGCGATCGAGCGTGGCACGAGGCAGGGGTGCCCCCTTTCCCCACTCCTCTTTGCTCTTTACATGGAGCCGTTCGCCCAAAGAATACGCCACAACCCGGATGCAATTGGGATCAAGATGGGGCAGTATGTTTACACTGTCAGCCTCTATGCGGATGATGTCCTGCTGACCCTGGATGACCCCAGAGGGTCCCTTCCCGCCTGCATCCACGAGTTGGATGCTTTCTCACGTGTGGCCGGTTTCAAAATGAATATGAGCAAATCGGTGGCTTTAGATGTGTCCTTGGCTACGGACACTAGACAGGACCTTCAGCGGCTCTTCCCCATTCAGTGGTCATCGTCCCTGGTGCCATACTTGGGGATTCTGTTGGCGCCGACGTTGCCAGCAATGGTGATGGCTAATTACGCTTCTCTCAGTAAGAAGATTAAGGAGGAGCTTGGCCGCTGGAGTAAGGGCCTGTTGTCTTGGCTTGGTAGGATCGTGGCGGTCAAGATGACGGTTCTGCCTCAGATCCTGTATCTTTTCCGAGCCTTGCCGCTCCAGCCTCCAGTGGGTTGGATCAGACAGACGCAAGCTGACATCTCACGCTTTGTCTGGCAAGGCCGCAAGCCCCGGATGAAGAGGGTTCTCTCCACGCTTGCCCCGGAAGCGGGGGGCCTTGGTATTCCGGACCTCCGTAAATACTTTCAGGCGGCACAGCTGCGATACCTTGTGGAGTGGAGCAGGTGGGAATCCGATAAGCACTGGCTCTTTCAGGACCAGGCGGTTGCAGGGCGTACCCTCCAGGAAGTTCCATTCTTGCGCCGCGCTCACCGCCCCCCCAACCTTTATGCTTCCTTTGTTACGAGGGTTCCCTTGAGGGTGTGGGACGCGGTTTGCGAGGTCCGGGACCTCACCACGTTCCCCTCGCCATTTATGCCCATTATGGATCATCCTGACTTCTCCCCGGGGATGGAGCCGGGCGCTTTCTCCCATTGAGGACGGAGGGCTGCAGAGCGCTCTTTCAGATCTATGGGTCGGAGGGAGTGGTCCCCTTTCAGCAGCTTCAACAGGAGTTCTGCCTGACGGAGTTGGATAGACTGCGATATATGCAGGTCCGACACTGGGCACTTCAACCCCAGGTGCGGGACACCAATGATCGTCAGATAACTTCGTATGAGCGGTGGCTGGTGACCCGAGCCTCTGATGCTAAATTGATCACTGATCTTTACAAGTTCTTACAGCCCCCTCCGTTTCACTATTATAACCCGGGAAGGGAACGATGGCACAGGGAACTGGGTAGGACACTTAGTCATAAGGAGTGGGACCAGATTGCACACCGGGCGAGACACTCAGCGTATCACACTGGCCTCACGGAAACATTCACTAAGGTGTCCACGTACTGGTACTACACCCCAGAGAGACTGCACGAGATGAACAGACACATTGACAAGGGGTGCTGGAGAGGTTGTGGTCAGGTGGGGACCCTTTCACATATTCTTTGGGATTGTCCCTTGTTGGCCGCTTATTGGAAGGAAGTTCTTGATGAGGTGGACACGCATTTTGAAATTGAGTTACCGCGCTTTCCGGCGTATGTATTGCTGGGCCTTCCTAATGGCCTGATGTATCCGCTGAAGTCCCGTAGGGGCAGGCAAATCGCGATTGCACTGGGCTCAGCGGTTCAGAACATCCTCATTCACTGGCGCACTACCACGGTCCCCTCCATCACTGGCTGGTTGCATAGGCTTTGGCATGTGCTGGGTATGGAAAAATTGTCACTCATGGTAGCGGGGGAGATAGACCAGTTTGATGAGCTGTGGCAACCCTTTTGTGCGCTGTTGACTACCGAATTTAGGTAACTCACCTGTCCGAGGTACCTCAGGCTTCTAAGGTTGACGCCACCGGTGATTCCAGCAGACTAGGAGGGGTGGGGGGCTGGGGTTCGGAGGGGGGGGTGCGGCTGGGGGGCAGGTGGTGTTATCGGTGGAACATTGGACGGGGTGGTGGGGGAGTTGGGGTGTTTTGGGGGGGGGTTCTAGGGGATGGTGGGTTGGGCTTCTTTGTGTCATTACTTATTATGTCCTATGCTCAGACTGGTAGTGTTGACTATGCTCAGAATGGAGATATAGTATGTATTTCGCCTTTTCATTTGCTGTTGCTTCCTTTTCCATAGCGGACTACTCCACAATCGCACTCATAATGCCGTGCTTATTTTCCTTGCTTTACTGTATGTGGCCCTAACCTCCTGTTCCCTCTCCCTATGTTTTTTGTCTTAATAAAGTGCTTTAAACCCAAAGTATAGTGTATGTGGTGGAGGTTGTCATTTTCTGTAGTCCGTTGCTTTTGTGATTTATGTTTATTACTTATTCATTAAAGGCCACGTCACACTGCCCTCTTTTTAATAGTCAAAACTTTCCCCTGGTATAATTCACAAAGGATACCAGGAGTACTACAAGAAATCTGTGCCAGTAATGGCGGTCTTGGAGAACTCCAAGGTGTTTGATTCTTCATGTAGAATTTCTACCATCTGGAAAAACATGCATTAACAACTGAAGAATTGTTCTGCATTGGCGAAATCCCCTTTCCTACACCCATATTAGAATTGAGGATGTTCCCTCCCCTTTACCACCTTGTAAACAAAAATACTCCTTGTTTTCTCAAAACAAATATGTATGTGCTCCCAATGGGAAATGGCCAACAAAAGGCATGTGAATGAGTATAGACCTAAAGGTAGGACAACCCAGGTTTGTCCTACCAGAAATTCCCAGAACTGTGTTCTAACCTAAAACGTATGAATGTATCATTTGCAACTTGGAATGGAATTTCTAGATTCGCAAGTGCACCAGACAAATGTAAAATTCCAACGTTCCTAATTCTGTGACTCGGGTTGGCATTTTAATTTTGGAAAATATTTTGCACAATTACGTCTAAATTATTTGCTTAAATAGTCACTGTGAATCAGGCACTCAATTCTCATTTCATGGTTTCATTTGCTTTAGATACGCTTACAGTTTTTGTTTGGATAGGGCTCCTCATTTTATACTCATATCATTACATTGCGTTTCGTTACTTATATTATTAAAAATATCATTACACAAATTATTAGAACTTGATGTATTAAAGCTTCAGCTTGTTGGACAGGACAATAAGGAGCAAGGTTTGTAATATATGTTGTAAACCCTATAGGCTATATCTAATTGGATATACAATTTAGGGCCAGCTGTCTGAAGCCGTTTAGAGGTCAAAGCTATAACTCAATAAATCACATGGTTTGCAAACAATAAATGACTTTTTGAAATGTTCTAATCCCATTTTGCAATCCAGTAACAGTTTTCAAGAGCAAAAATGGGTTTAGAAAATGATAACGAATCATTATTTGGTAACTGAAGAACCGGGTTTTTAGAACCCAGCGGCACCAGGGACACGCCCAAAGTCTTCGGGTTCTGCTGTCTTGGCAAACAGAGACACGGAATACTTCTAGGTGGCGGCAGAGATCAAATTTATTAGCTGCAGCTAGTAGCAGTTATCCCAGCAACACAACACGGTGTACAACTCAAGATACTGCTCAATTTTGTAGAGCAAGACTTCAGTATTTATACACAATATTCACATTACAAATGGACACCCACTGCAGCAAATTCTGACCAATGGAAAAACGTTTTTATACATTATCTCATTCCAAAAAGGCTCTCTTTACATTGTATCAACCCACAAGTTAATTATTAGGATGTTCCAAATTCAATTACCAAAAGCTGGACAAACCCATAATTGAAAGCACAATGCATATAACGAAGGAACATAAAAAGGAAACAATGATAGATAACGAGCAAGATAAGGCATGTGTAGAAAAGCTAAAAGTCAACGATGTCCTAAACTTTGACTCGCAATCTCAGACAAGGATCAACTAAGGAAATTGGCCTCACAAAGGGTGAGTTTCAGATAATGAGGTCAGTTCCTTACAATGCACCTTAGAGTCAAGAAAAGGCTTAGTTAATAAGTACATGAACAACGAAGCCGATGCAACTTTGTTCGTTTGGTTACTTCCATGGGCCTACGTGATGGCAACACCAAAATGGAGGCATGAACAAAATGGAACCCATATTCGAGACAAAGTCTCTGAATACGTAATGAACTCGCTAGTTAACATGACAAATTCACTCCATATTAGCCGTACTTGCTAAATACAGTACAACATCACCAAAATCGTGATGGAACCATAATATAACAGGACAAGGCAGATTTTACAGAACCTCAGACCCTCCTTTTGCCATTACGTAGGCAATAACCTAAACTCACGTCAGTCTGAATCCAGGTCTATGTCTATTCTCATCAGGTCATCAAGGTGTTGCTGTAACAACATCTTATTGGCCTTCACTTCTCTCGGGATGGGTCTTCTCACACAGATTGTAGCACAAAGACTACAAATGGCGGGACCACACTGGAGGCATAGGCAACAGGGGAAAAGGATAAATAACGCCATAAAAAGGAACATTAGAACCTTCCATCCCCATTTGGACAGCAATTCCCAAAACCATCCCATCAATGACCAGTTACCTTCGTCTTCATGTATAGATTCATCAGACTTACGCAACTTCTGGATGGCTTGGTACACTGTCGGGACATTATCTGGTATGAAAACGAAGCAACTAGATCCGATCAATTTGCATACCCTACCTCTATCTGCAAGTATAATATCTAAAACAAAGCGGTTCTGTAATGTCATAAGGCGATCCGCTTGAAGCTCAGCTGTAATATTGCTAAGGGCACCTGCAGTCTCATTTATAGTGGCCTCAACCACTCTCGTAAGCTGACGAATATTCCTACTATTAGCCATAGGACCCCAAAAGGGTAGGAAACCCTTAAAGAAGTCTCCAACTTCTTGTGCGACAGTATCTTTCGCATCGATAATACCTCTCCCAAATCTTGTCTTATGGTAGTCAAAAGCAGCTATGTATGTAGGGGGAAGCAAAAACGCTACATAACATGTACCTGAAAAATCAGACGGCAACCATGTATATGCTCTGTCATAACAGACAAAATACGTGCCTTTGGCTGGCACGAACGGAGGAGATTTCTGGAACGTATAAACGTATGTGTGAACACACACACTCTTACCAAGCTGAGCTCTCGGATTCTGACCATTACCTTGTAAGCAAAGATGACCACGGTGGGGTACAACCCAAATCGGAGGAGACCTTTTCTGTCTCTCTTTCTCAGTCAAACTAACACTATATATCGTCCTATTCCAACCGACATATGCCCGTACCTCATCTTTGGGGATAGCATTATACGCGTCAATATCTCTAATCATATCAACTATTCCCCGTATCAAAGCATTCTTGCTCACGTTATCATTAACAGAACGCACTGGAGAGGCTTCATTCGCATAGATAAACATTGAGTGGAGTGCCCAAACTGACCCATTAGGTGAAAAAGGCAAAACCAAATATGGCATTCCCTTATCTGTCGTATGTGGCATAAGACCAGACACCCAACAATTCGTGGTATAATGACTAACTGATGCTGATGTAACATTTGTATAAACAAATTGTTCACAAATTCTGAACTTCGTGTCTGTTCATGTTCAGGTAACGTATGAAACTCATGTGGAGAAACAGTAGAAAAAGAAAGAGTAGGTTGGGAGGTAGATGTAAGCGGCAATTGTGTGGCATAGAAAATCCAACCCACACAAGCTAACGCAATATTCAAAAGCATTGGAAAACACAGTATTAAAAAACATTTGCTATGAACCAATATACATATTCGGACTTTAGAATCTACTTTCCTAACACTCTGGTCGGCATCAAAAAACTCCATCCTCTAATGTGCTGCTCACGGTCGTTACCTTCTTCACTTAAGTGTGCGCCAAGATCGCACTAACGACCGTGAACCACAGACCTTGTGTCAATAATTGGCTCACCCCTTAAGGCTGTACCGTGACCCTGCAGCTGAGTCCGGATGGTGACTTGAAAAAGGAAAAAGCAAAAAAAAAAGTCTCTTGATCTGACAAAGTGTAATTCACTATATAAAAAATTCCAGTTTCAATTTTATTTGTTCATATGTACAGTCTTTTGCTGTCTTAGATCGTAGCGTTCTTTATCAGGCACAGTTGGATCCTAAATAAAAGTCCCGGATTGGTGGTGTCAATCTTTAGATGAGGAGGCACAGCAGCTTGCAGAACATCATCATTCTCGCTTTCTGACCGTGTCCATGTCAAATGAGCATCACTAAAGGGCACAAATGTGGGGACTCTCTCTCAATCTGTGTCAGCTATACCATCCCTCACCCACTGATCATACGGTAATGGCAAAAGAACTTTTTTACAGTGGGTGGCATGTACCCAGTTCTTTTTGCCAGCTACTCTAACAGCGGTTCTAGTAACCAAAAGGACTAAGTAGGGACCAGTCCATCTAGATTCCAAATTCTTGGTACGCTGGAAGTTCTTGACCAAAACGTAGTGTCCAGGTAGGATTGAATTTCCTGGATCTGTAGTAGCTGTCGGCAAACTGTCATAGACCTGTTGGTGGAGAACACGTAATTTAGCAGTCAAGTCATGTAAGTAATCCACCAACATAGGGTACTCAATACTGCTGTATTCTTTAGGACGAGGCACACCCCAAACATTCGCAGGACGACCAAAAACTATTTCGTATGGGCTAAGTCACACACGAGAATGCACTGTCGTCCTTGTTGACAAAAGAGCCAACGGCAAGGCATCCGGCCATGTAAGACCAGTGCTCGCTTGTACCTTAGCTAATTTCAGCTTCAAGGTACCATTGTAACATTCAATAAGTCCAGCAGACTGGGGGTGATTCGCTGCATGGAACCTCTGATTTATTCCCAAACCAGAACACACTTTCTTCATGATTTGACCCACAAATTCACTCCCATTGTCCGACCATACAATTCTCTGCAAACAATACCTAGGGAAGTACTCTTTGAGCAAAACCTTGGCTGTAGACAAGGCAGTATTATCCTTTAGGGGGTAAACCTCTATCCATCTGGAAAAGGCACAAACAACCTCAAGGACATACTTCAAATTATTGCATCTCTCCATGTGAATGTAGTCTAACTGTATCACTTCAAACGGATACGTTGGAGGAGCAAAATGACCAGCTGGAGTTGGAGTTCCCTTGCCAGGATTATACTTCAGACAAATCATACAATGTTTCACCACGTTCTCTGCACATTTCGGAATTCCAGCATTCTGCCAAACTGGAGCCAACAACTTGCATATTCCCTTCGAACTTATGTGAGCCATTCCATGGGCCATTGTGACCACTGGGAGCATATACGCATCAAGCAACAACCATCGCTGGTGTTCTGACAACTCAACCCAACAACCTGTAGGATCCATCATACCCGTAGTCTCTCTCCACGTACTTACTTCCTTCTCTGTAGCTTCAGCCTGAATCATTTTCACACTTTCTGTTGTGTCTTCAAACATTCCACCAGCCATAACCCAATTAGCTGGGCCTGCAACATACATACGGCTCATCATGTCTTTCGCCGTTTCCTTCGCAACTTCATCCACAAACGCCTTCCCTCGACCAACATTGTCCACAACTTTCTTATGCGCACTACACTTCACAATTGCAATCTGCTTTGGGAGAGTGAGAGATTCCAAAAGTAAATTCACCAACTGCCCATGCTGTATTTTTGTCCCATGCGAAGTAAGGAACCCACGCTCTCTCCACAAACGCCCAAAACTATGGGCAACACCAAACACATCCTGGCTATCTGTGTAAACATTCACTCGCTTTCCTTCTGACAACACACACGCTCTAGTCAGTGCAATCAACTCTGCTGCTTGCGCAGAATTCTGTGGTATGCGCGCTGTCTCAACAACCGTATGTAAGGTTGCAATAGCATACGCTGCAGTCGTCTCACCATTCGGAAGCTTAAAACACGAACCATCTACCCACAGCGTACCGTCAACATCCGTAAGGGGAGTATCCCTTAGGTCAACTCTAGCTTTTGTTTCTTCCTCTGTACGAGGAAAACAATCATGCTGTTCCTGAGGATCCGTCTCTGTAGAGATCGGTAACAATGTAGCTGGATTCAGCACATTACATCTTCTAATGTGAACATGACTAGCCAACAATGTCAACTCGTAACCTGACAGACTTGCACTAGTAAGGTGCTGTGTCTTAGTTCTGTTTAATAAGGTATCCACTGCATGTGGGACCATCACAATTAACGTATTATCCAATACCAAACCAGCAGACTGTCGGATGGTAACAGCCGCTGCAGCTGTAGCTCTCAAACAACTCGGCAACGCCTTAGCAACTGGGTCTAGCTTTGCTGAAAAATACACACATGGACGCTGCTTGTCCCCAAATGGTTGTGTCAACACTGACAACGCACAACCTTCTCTCTCGTGCACGTACAACGTGAAAGGCTTACTATAGTCTGGGGTACCCAACACAGGACCTGAACACAATGCATCGCGTAGTTCAGAAAAACTTTTCTGACATTCGTCAGAATTCGTCAGACCAAGGAAGAGGATGTGGAGTATCTTTCAGAGTCAATGCTAACAGAGGTTTCGCCAACAGTGAAAAATTAGGAATCCACTGTCTACAATACGATGTAATACCTAAAAAGGCATGCACTTCTCTCTGTGTGGATGGCACACTCATTTGCACAATCATTTGAATTTGTTCTAGGGTCAATCTTCTTCCCTCCTCCGACAAGAGATGACCTAAGTAAGTCACTTCTTGGCGGCAATATTGCAACTTTGAAGGAGACACTTTATGATGAAGGTCAGACAAATACTGCAACAAAGAAAGAGTAGCCTCTTTACAAATCTTTTCATCATCAGCAGTAATCAACAATTCATCGACGTACTGAATAAGAGTAGCACCAACAGGTAACACAAAACCGTCAAGCTGAGTTTTCAACGCTTGACTATAGATGGAGGGACTTTCACAATAACCTTGGGGAGCTCTCTTAAACCGGAAGCTTCGGCCTCCTAATGAGAAGCCAAAAATATCCCTGCTCTCCTCAGCAATAGGAATACTGAAGAAAGCATTCTTCAAATCGATAACAGAAAACCAAGCTGCCGAAGCAGGAATCAAAGTCAACAAAGCAGTGATATCAGGCACCACAGGAAACTGTGGCACGACAATCTTGTTGAACTATCGGAGGTCGATCACAAACCGGTACACAGGTGGCTGAGAAGCATCAGTACGTTTAAGGACAGGCAAAACAGGACTGTTACACACATTACCTCTCGTTTCCTCAACTACACCCTTCTCAACCAGATCAAAGACAATCGCTAAAAGAGCTCTCTCACCATCGCTCGAGATCCTGGATTGTAGAATACGAGGCAACATAGCATTCGACTTAAGGGTAACAACATACGGAGGAATCTGCAAAAGACCAACATCATTTGGACCTGTAGCCCAAAGTGTATCAGGAAGCGAACGCAATTCCAGTGGCAGACAATCTTTAGACAAATACATTGGAGAAATCACTTTCTTACCGAGGGAAAGTTATACTCCTGAAGGAGAACAATACAATGTTGCATACAATCTTTTCAGCAAGTCCAAACCCAACAGATTCTCACTGCAACCAGTTGTTAGAATAAGTGGAGCTTCCAATTCACAAGGACCAATGGAAAGGGACAAAGGAATAGATAGCGGGTTACGAACTGGGGCGCCTGAAAATCCTACTGAAACATTGGTCAAGCCAGACAAAGGTGCGCCAGGAAGTTTAGAGTGCATAATATAACTCCTCATCGCACCATTATCCAAAAGAAAAGGTTCTACCACACCTGATGTACTCACTTCAACATAGGGTCCACTCTGGTCTACTGGAACTGACACTACTCCCTCACTTTGTCCTTGGCTGTCCTAGTGATCATTATAACCAGAACTCTCACCTTCGATATAGTAATCCTCAACATAATACTGGGGGGACTGACCACTCGGAACATTTTGTCTGTCAAAATAATTTGCAGAATTCTGTAGGGAAGAAGAAAGCTCATTCTGGGGATCACACCACGTCCCCTGCCCCTAGGTGCCTGCTGAAAACTACCACGACCTCTCTGACCAGATACACCATTTGCATGCTGTAACAAAGCCGGGCAACTATTCTTATAGTGACCTTCCTCTCTGCAATAAGCACACTGATTAGGGCCAGGAAAGAATCGTGGAGCAGAGGGCTCAGGCTTCTGTAACAATCTCTGAAATTGTGGAGGCTGCTGAAACTGAGGCTGATTCTGACGAGGTGGATAAGCTTGCTGCAAAAGAACTTTCGTCTTTAACTCTTTCGTTTTCTTCTCTACTTTATCCTTCTCATCTTTATCCCTATTCTCGTAATATTGTGCAGTGGCCAATATCTGGGCCAACGAAGAAACAGCCCATGAACTCTCAGAGTCCTTTAATTTAATAGAAAGTTCGGGAAGCAAATTAAAGACAAATGTATCAATAAACAACCTTTGACCACCTTCGGTGCTCATATCCTGACCACTATGATCAATAAACGTCTCTTCAAACCTAGTGAAGAAATCAGATACACTCTCGTCTTTCTTCTGTTTACTTGCTGCTAACTTATCCCAATTAATTCGTAAAGCGGGCATCATCGTTTTCATCAAATTAATAATTCTACCTGGTAATTCTGAAACTAGAGGTTCAGGTTTAGCATCTCCCTCCTGTCTACCATCTGCAGCAACAATATTCGCTTAGGTATCACCTAATTCAGCAGCATGATTCTCATGACGAATCTTCGCCCACAAAGGTAGGATGGGATACCCGACACCCCCTCTCAACACAATCCCCAAGAATGGGAAGACGGAAACGGTTCTGAACTTTTTGGAAGGCGGGAGGGAGTTACCCTCCCGGCCGTATTTATTACAAATATGAAAAAAAATTAAAACATTAAAAGAACAGTTTCATATCATGTACAATTTCATTTACACATTACGATGTTCTTGGCTAACCTTAACACATCTGTAATACAAAGGTTCTCCTAGCCGATACTAAAACATCCTGTAAATGCATTTCTTAAAATTGAAATTGTACATCCTAACATTACGGGCCAACGGCAAGGTCGTAACCGGTGTCAGATCCCTAATACCAGAACTACCCCCTTACTTGTGAGGGGCGGGCGCACAGAGGACTGTACCTCTGTGCCAACTTCCAATTTCCCTTGTCTTAACGGGGGCCCCTGTTTACTCGACCCCATCTTAGTGGTCGTCCGAGGACTCGTGTGAGGTGTCTAGAAGGTAGCATAGAACCCCCCTCCCACCCCACACTGCTTACCACATCTGCCGTCGCAGATGTCCTGGCCCCGGGAAATTCCCAGGAGGGGCCCGTAGCCCCTCCTCCCCAGGGAGGGGCCTTGACCGCCTTCCCTTTCGGCGTCCCCATCCTTAGAAGGGGACCGCCTCCCCGTTTGAGGAGCCAATGGCCGCCTCCCCCCAGGCGCTCCCATCCATAATAAGTGACGCCCCACCTCTAGGGATCTTCCAATTACTGCTCACCGATCATGACCTTACCGCCCGACCAAAAATAAATACGACATTTCTAAACTAAGAGAGAATACAACAGACAATTATACTGAGCAATTCAAAGTTTAACTTCTACTAAGCACTACATTTAACTCCGCTGCAATTACTTTGACGAAATACATGCTGAAAGATCAACCATTTTATTACATATCAAATTTATCAACTTTATTCACAACAACCTGTAAAAAAAAACAGTATCATGTCACTCGACTTTAATCAAAACAAATCGCTGTCATCAGGGGCTGGTGGGTGGGTCAAAATTGGCTCTTCGTTCCGTCTCGAGCTCACGTGCAACGGGGAGGTGCAGCTTCAGAGCACAGGAACAAGAGGATGCTTCCTTGGCTTGTCGCTCCTTTTATCCTTCTTCGGGCGGGCGTGGACCCTCCTCCAATCCGCCTACGGGGCGTGGCCATCGGTGTAGGTGTCTAGGACAGCCCCCTCTTGGGCGGGAAAAGGCGCGCCCCGGCTACGCCGCTTCGGGCATACCAGCCGAGACTTGCCTCCCGCCCAAAATGGCTTCCCGGGGGGATCGGGGTACTCCACCATACGTTCGGGGGGACCGAGCGGTCACCAGTTTCCATATGGTTGGGATACCCGACACCCCCTCTCAACACAATCCCCAAGAATGGGAAGACGGAAACGGTTCTGAACTTTTTGGAAGGCGGGAGGGAGTTACCCTCCCGGCCGTATTTATTAAAAATATGAAACAAAATTAAAACATTAAAATAACAGTTTCATATCATGTACAATTTCATTTACACATTACGATGTTCTTGGCTAACCTTAACACATCTCTAATACAAAGGTTCTCCTAGCCGATACTAAAACATCCTGTAAATGCATTTCTCAAAATTGAAATTGTACATCCTAACATTACGGGCCAACGGCAAGGTCGTAACCGGTGTCAGATCCCTAATACCAGAACTCCCCCTTTACTTGTGAGGGGCGGGCGCACAGAGGACTGTACCTCTGTGCCAACTTCCAATTTCCCTTGTCTTAACGGGGGCCCCTGTTTACTCGATGCCATCTTAGTGGTCGTCCTAGGACTCGTGTGAGGTGTCTAGAAGGTAGCGTAGACCCCCCTCCCACCCCACACTGCTTACCACATCTGCCGTCGCAGATGTCCTGGCCCGGGAAATTCCCAGGAGGGGCCCGTAGCCCCTCCTCCCCAGGGAGGGGCCTTGACCGCCTTCCCTTTCGGCGTCCTCATCCTTAGAAGGGGACCGCCTCCCCGTTTGAGGGGCCAATGGCCGCCTCCCCCAGGCGCTCCCATCCATAATGGGTGACGCCCCACCTCTAGGGATCTTCCAATTACTGCTCACCGATCATGACCTTACCGCCACAGGCCGGATAGTTGACCGGCTATCCGGGCCCCCCACAAAACTCCTACTTAAAGGTCATGGCTGCACAAACTCTTTAACCAAGCTACGAAGTCTCCTATGAGTAAAGCATTCCCCTCCCGGGACAAATGGACCCCATCCTCCAGGTACATATGGTCCCCCCTGATACATCCATGAGGAATAGAATGCAATGTACATGTACGGAACAACCTACCAAGTTTGTTATTCACTTTCTTCACCGACTGATTTAGAGCAAACACAGAAATAGCCCCCCGTCACACCTTCCGCGGAATCATGTGGGACCATGCAATCGTGCACCCCGGAACCCTTCTCGCCAACCAACTTACTGTGGATAAGATTAATTCGAGAAGTACTCGTCGACCCGTGGTCACCAAATCATTGCCCCCAAGATGCACTATGATTACAGATGGCGGTGACCTTGTCCGCCCTAACAGACCCTCCATAAAATTTTGAAACTGGTCAATACAGAGCCCGCCCCTTCTGTAGAAGGTCACCCTGTACCCGTATTCCCCAGCCATGTGAATCATGTCACCTGCTTTGAATACGTCTGCGGCACGCCTCACGTATGAGTGGCTGACGACCCACACCACTCTTCCCTCAGCCGGTGATCTTTGACCGCTGGTCCCCAGGTGTCGGGTCAACTGCACAGTCCGCCCCGCAAAGCCTGCTCGCGAAACTGAAAACCAAACAGAAAACAAGAAGCGTGAGTGCATGACATTAGCTTCACAACATGTGCAACCGCACATACCTCTTATAACAATTCGAGGACCAACGCCCCAACTGTTTCACTTTATCTACACTCAAACCCCTGGCTGTAGCTTCTGTAGCAGCACCTATCCGGAATGAGTGGGTCCCAAAATCGCCCGGGTTCAAGCCCGCTGACGCGATTGCCATTGTCAACACCCGCTGAAACTGAAACCTGGTCAGTGGGGTGGCGGCGGTATGTCTCAGCAAGCTCCCCCCCCCATGATGCCGCCCTCTGCGCTAAATACTCCTCTACGCATTTCACTGGGCACATGTGGGACCCTAGCATGCGCTGAACAACCACACTGTCTCCGATCGCTCCCTGATCGGTTTTGGACTTGGCTATAGTGACTACCATCGTGTCACCTGTAATCTGGATGTGTTCTCGACACAGACCTCCCCCGTATCCTGCTTGTTCCTTGCTACCAGTTCGCTTATCCGCATAGCCCCATGGAACGCTAATGCAAAGGCGGCCCGGAATAGCACTGTCTCCGACTGAGATGAACATGTCGCTGTGAGTACGGACATAAACTGGGACAACCTTGCTAGCCCTATCGGGCGCCTCTCGTCCCCTCTACGACCCTCAAGGCGTTGCCACCCACGCAACGCCTTCTTTACTAGAAAGGACGCTGTGGGGTCCTGAATGACATGAGCCTGCGCCATGAATGCAATGGCGGCCCGGTGTCTATTGGCTGTTGCCACTGATCGGCCTGCCTGATGCAATGAAACTAGAAATTTCAGGACATATTCTTCCTGCCCCCAATGCTCCCCCCTAGCTGGACCCAAAAATGCCCAATAGGAACGGAACGCCCCTTCATATGCCTCCCTTGTCCTGGGGGCTAGACTCTCTCCCACGAGGTTTTGTAATCCGGGGCACCGAGAGACCAGAGAACTTCGGGAAATGGTGCCGCCACCAAGTCCGCAGAGGGCAGATGGCCCTGAAAGGCCTGCATGTGAGAACGAGAGAGTGCATCAGCTGCCTGGTTCAGTACCCCAGGCACATGTTTTGCTCTAAAGTGGACGTTTAATTTCATACATAGCAGGACAATTTCTTTCATCAGTCTCAAGATCAATTTGCAGCGTGCTGCCTGATTATTGACACATTCTACCACGGTCATATTATCTGACCAGAACACCACAGTGCGATCACGAAACCCCTCCAGCCATGTCTTCAAGGCCACTAGAATAGGGAACAATTCAAGAAACCCAATGTTACCTGTGAGCCCACTCTCGTGCCACCATGCCGGCCATGTTTGTGCTGACCAATGGTTACCGAAGATGGCGCCAAAACCCACACTCCCTGCCGAGTCGGTCCACAAACCCAGCTCCTCGGAGGAAACCGCTGGTTTGTTCCACAGGACACGACCGTTGAAATCCGCCAGAAATGCCAACCATATGCGCATGTCCTGGCGAACCTCTGCCGAGAGTCTTGTGCGGTGATGCCCTTCCTTAAGGCCAACCATGGCTTGAGCAATAGAGCGAGAAAAGGGGCGAGCCATTGGTATCACTCTAAGGGCAAAATTAAGCTGACCCACAGCCTGCTGCAACTGATGCAATGTTTCTTTCATCTCGTCAATACATGCCTCGAGTGAGGCCATAAATTTCAATACCTTCTCCTTAGGCAAACGGAAGCACCCCTCCTCAGAATCGAGCTCAATTCCTAGAAACTCGAGTGAAGTAGACGGCCCCACTGTTTTGCCCGGTGCTAGTGGCACGCCAAATATTCTCATGAGATCACAAAACTTACTCAAAGCCTGTGCACATTCCGTGTCCCCAGCTGCCCCCAGAAACAGAAAATCATCTAAGTAATGCATAACCTGCGTAAAGCCTGTGGCTCTGGTGAATGCCCATTGTAAAAAACTACTGAATTTTTCAAAATACGCACAAGAGATGGAGCAACCCATTGGCATACATTTATCCATGTAATAGCGTCCCTGGAACACGAAGCCTAGCAGACGCTGATCCTGTGGGTGTACCGGGAGTAACCGGAACGCTGACTCGATATCCGATTTTGCCATCAGCGCTCCGGGCCCCAGGCGATTCAACATGGCGACAGCCTCATCAAAGGAAGCATACCGCACCGAACAAACTCCCGGGTCAATCGCATCATTCACGGAAAGACCCTTAGGAGCGGACAGATTATGTATTAACCGAAACTCACCTGGGTCCTTCTTGGGGACTACTCCCAATGGTGAACAAACAAAATTATGAACAGGCGGGTTCGCATATGGACCCGCAACCCGACCTCGGGCCACCTCCTTTGCAATCTTTGCCTGTACTACAACCGTATTCTGTTGAACAGACAGTTGGTTTTTACACAGTGCTTCCCCCCGAAAATCCCCCGCCGGGATGCGGAAACCACATGAGAAACCGTCCCTCAACGTTTGGCAAAAATCCCCAGCTCTGGGATAACAGCTGGTGGCCAAGCAACCTGGGGTTGCCTCCGAATCCCACCCCAAAAGCAAAAAACCTGGGAGTGGTATTGGACAGTGCTCTGTCCATGAAATCACATGTCTCCACTGTCTGCGGCAAAAGCTTTGCATTGCTGAAAATGCTCAGACGTGGCCATCGGTGTAGGTGTCTAGGACAGCCCCCTCTTGGGCGGGAAAAGGCGCGCCCCGGCTACGCCGCTTCGGGCATACCAGCCGAGACTTGCCTCCCGCCCAAAATGGCTTCCCGGGGGGATCGGGGTACTCCACCATACGTTCGGGGGGACCGAGCGGTCGCCCCTTTCCATATGGTTGGGATACCCGACACCCCCTCTCAACACAATCCCCAAGAATGGGAAGACGGAAACGGTTCTGAACTTTTTGGAAGGCGGGAGGGAGTTACCCTCCCGGCCGTATTTATTAAAAATATGAAACAAAATTAAAACATTAAAATAACAGTTTCATATCATGTACAATTTCATTTACACATTACGATGTTCTTGGCTAACCTTAACACATCTCTAATACAAAGGTTCTCCTAGCCGATACTAAAACATCCTGTAAATGCATTTCTCAAAATTGAAATTGTACATCCTAACATTACGGGCCAACGGCAAGGTCGTAACCGGTGTCAGATCCCTAATACCAGAATTCCCCCTTACTTGTGAGGGGCGGGCGCACAGAGGACTGTACCTCTGTGCCAACTTCCAATTTCCCTTGTCTTAACGGGGGCCCCTGTTTACTCGATGCCATCTTAGTGGTCGTCCGAGGACTCGTGTGAGGTGTCTAGAAGGTAGCGTAGACCCCCCTCCCACCCCACACTGCTTACCACATCTGCCGTCGCAGATGTCCTGGCCCCGGGAAATTCCCAGGAGGGGCCTGTAGCCCCTCCTCCCCAGGGAGGGGCCTTGACCGCCTTCCCTTTCGGCGTCCCCATCCTTAGAAGGGGACCGCCTCCCGGTTTGAGGGGCCAATGGCCGCCTCCCCCCAGGCGCTCCTATCCATAATGGGTGACGCCCCACCTCTAGGGATCTTCCAATTACTGCTCACCGATCATGACCTTACCGCCACAGGCCGGATAGTTGACCGGCTATCCGGACCCCCCACAAAACTCCTACTTAAAGGTCATGGCTGCACAAACTCTTTAACCAAGCTACGAAGTCTCCTATGAGTAAAGCATTCCCCTCCCGGGACAAATGGACCCCATCCTCCAGGTACATATGGTCCCCCCTGATACATCCATGAGGAATAGAATGCAATGTACATGTACGGAACAACCTACCAAGTTTGTTATTCACTTTCTTCACCGACTGATTTAGAGCAGACACAGAAATAGCCCCCAGCCACACCTTCCGCAGAATCATGTGGGACCATGCAATCGTGCACCCCGGAACCCTTCTCGCCAACCAACTTACTGTGGATAAGATTAATTCGAGAAGTACTCGTCGACCCGTGGTCACCAAATCATTGCCCCCAAGATGCACTATGATTACAGATGGCGGTGACCTTGTCCGCCCTAACAGACCCTCCATAAAATTTTGAAACTGGTCAATACAGAGCCCGCCCCTTCTGTAGAAGGTCACCCTGTACCCGTATTCCCCAGCCATGTGAATCATGTCACCTGCTTTGAATACGTCTGCTGTTATCAAGGGGGGGTTTTGTCCAAAGGGTGTGGCCGGGTAGGACAATTGTAATTATAAAAGGAAAGAAAACCCGGTCACTCGTTTGATAGTTCTGCTCAATTTTTATTTTAGGGCAGAATCTTGCACTCAGGTATTTAATCCTTCTGTGCAATCTTTAAGTTTTTTATGTCTCTTGAAAAAAAGTCAATGCAGTAATTTTTGCAATACTATGATTGTCCGAAGAGTAACTTGCTGTCCTGCATATAGACACATATATTTACATATATTTACAAACACAATTCACAAAAAACAGAATTTGTACGTTTAAATAATATATACAAAACAAGCGTTTGGAAACATTTACGAGATTGACAGTACCCTGTCCATATACTTTTCGTCAGACCACTAGAACCAAATGTTTTTGCTTTATTCTTGTGGCCTGGTAGCGCAAGGGGCTATTAGTAAAGTCAATGTTTTTATACGTTTATCAAAACATGAAGCAAGCCTTATGCGCTCAAAAACATTCGGATTTGATACGAATGACGGTCAAGAGCCTGTAAGCCGACGCGTTTCTGAGCCTGTCTATGTACTTGGCAGGCTCGTCTTCAGGGCTTTAGGGCTGGGTACCTGTGTAAGTACAAATATAGGGCATAATGAGTTTTTGACCCTCTGTGATGCATCACTAAAAACATACATCTGGCGTTGTTATTACCTTATTGTTGTGTAATCTCTATTGTCAAGTCTTCCGATTGATTTCTTTTAATGGGGACTCTTTGTATTTCTGAAATGGAAACAATGACATGGTATGTTCCCAGGTTCTTATTTTTCGACTAGTGTTTTCAACTCGTTCTTTTTAAGCACTCACGTGTTAAACAGCCAGGGTGTTATCCAGCAAGTTGTTGGTCTCCGATGTAAGCGGTAATTACTGCTGGCGCTACAAAGTTAACAGGGACGGTTTTAGTGTTCAGCCACTATGCAGTTTCTTGATACGAGCATTTGTGCGCTGTTATATTATCTGCCGATAATTGGGCACTTACTTTTTTGCAGGCGCGGAGCACCGTATTTCTTTTTTAAGGGAGACGCCACCTCTCAGTGTTCTTTAACGCTCAACGCTGTGGATTTAAGCGAATGTAATATTATAGTTCTAGATTTTCAATTCTTTGAGCATTTGTTTTCACAACACAACAGGGGAAACACCTACTTGTACAATGTATGCGTAGGGTCTATGTCCGAGGGGGCGTTGCTCCACTTCTGGTTTATTTAGGTCGATGCAGTTAACGCTGTAATCTGTTAATAAAGCGAGGGTTTAGAGTTGCGCTCTGGCACATGTTTAAACTAATGGATATTTAGCGCATATGCTCGTTTTACCTGTCGATGAGTAGTTAGACGCTGCTGTTTACTCCAGAGTTCCTCAGGTAAGGGAAGTGCTCAAAAAAACGCGAGAGTTTGGGATTATTTATATCACTCAGTGCTTCTGGGACATGTAGTCCCGAAGTTTCAAAATTGATTTTTTGCGGAGTGGTCTGTACCACTTGCGGCCCAGTTATTGGTTTTGGCTTTCTGCGTGTTCGTTCAGTCCATCATTCACGCAGTCGTATTTCAGAATCAGATATGCCTCCCTTTTTGCTAACATTGCTTCTACACTACCCCCTCTTGCAGGGACTTGGATCTTTGATAGTACTGACCACTTTAGTTCTTTCTCAGTATGGCCTAGATCAAGACAATGTTGAACCATTGGGGCATTTAGGACTTTTTGCTTGATCCTAGATCTGTGTTGGGTTAGTCTTTGTGACACTGTTTGTGTGGTTTTCCCTATATACAGTTTGTCACACGGACAGATGATTACATAAACCACATTTTTGCTCTTACAGTTCGTGAATTCCACGTGAGTCCATTTCACGCTATGGTGTTCAAATATGGTACCTTCAATGGTATTTGTGCACGAGATGCAAGTACCACACTTGTGGTGTCCTTTGACAGGACTTAATTTCCACAAAGTGGGTAAATCACTTTTTGGTCTCTGAGTGCCCAAATCGGCCCGAATTATTTGTTCCCCTATACTTTTGCTCTTCTTAAGAGCAAATAGGGGTTTTGGAAATGGTATGTTCAAATTTGATAACAAGTGCCAATTTTTCAACACTATGGCCTTGAATTTGTTGGTTAATGGTCCATACGTGGTCACACAAACTAACTGTTCTAGCGGTTTCTTGTCCTTCTTTGTTAACAGCGCTTCCCTTGGTGTAAACCATGCGCGTTTAGTGGCATGTTTTAGCATCTTTCTAGGATACCCCCGTTTGGACAGTTGGTCACAAAGCGTTTCAGCATGTATCATATAGTCCTCTTTCCTTGAACAATTACGTCTGATTCGTAATAGTTGGCTATATGGGAGGTTTGCCTTCAGACTCTTCGGGTGAAAGCTTTCATAGTGTAGAATTGAGTTTTTGTCAGTTTGTTTGCGGTGAAGGGTGGTAGCTAATTCTCCTTCCTGATGGAATACTTCCACATCAAGAAAAGTTAAGCGGGTGTTACTGCTCGTCATGCTGAACTTTATGTCGGGGTGTCTATTGTTCAGCCACTCATAGAACTCTTTTAATTTTTCTTCAGTTCCTCTCCACTGACACCAGATGTCGTCAATATAGCGATACCATCTTAAAATGTGTATGCCATAAGGGTTTTGGTGGTAAATGAAACGCTCTTCATACAATGCCATGAAGAGCACCGCCATCTCTGGGGCATAAGGACACCCCATGGCGGTGCCCTTCACCTGCATGTAGAAGGTGTCCATGAATCTGAAGTAGTTGCGCTTAAGTGCCAGGCTTGCCAATTCAATGATGAAATGAGTTGGAACTCTGTGTGGTCTAGGCCGGGTTTCAAGAAAAAATTCAATGGCTTCTAATCCCTCTTCCTGGGGGATTTGTGTGTACAAGGAGTTAACGTCAAAAGTAACCATTAACTCAACTTTGTCATCGAATGGTGTAGTTTCTATTTTTGTGATGAAGTCAGTCGTGTCTTTTATATATGATTTGACATCACCCATGAATGGTTTTAGGAATACGTCAACGTATTTGGCTAATGGTTCCAATATCGAATCGCACCCGGAGACGATAGGTCTTCCGGGTGGATTGGATAGATTTTTATGAACTTTGGGTAAAAAATAAATTACCGGAGTTCGAGGGTTTCGTTTGCTCAAATATTCGTATTCCTTCGGACCTAAAATTCCATCATCAAATCCCTGTTTGAGTCTTAACTGAATTTCATTTTGGATTGAGGCAGTCGGGTCCTCTGAGAGCTTCCTGTACCATTCTGTGTTACCTATCTGACTGTTAGCTTCATCAATATATTTTTCTTTTTGCCACAAGACTAGGGCGCCCCCCTTGTCAGCCGGCTTGACTACTATAGTTGTGTCATTACTGAGTTGTCTGATGGCTGATTGTTGTTCTTTAGTTATATTCTTCCTACAGTAGTTTTTTTGTTTTCCTAACTGCGTGAGTGATGACTGAACGACCTGTTCGAATGCCAGGATTTGTTTCGGTATCATTTGGGATGTGGGAGTGAAAGTAGACTTATTAGACAAATTGGAAGGTTCAGGAATACGATTGTTTTCTTTGTCATGAAAGAAAGCCTTTAATCGTACCTTTCTGAACAGATCTTGGGCTTCAAATTTTAGTTTAACTATGTCTGTGTTGACAGTGGGAACAAATTTGATGCCAAGTTCTAAGACTGCTCGTTCATGCGTGGTTAATATTTTAGGTGAGAGATTAATTATGGAAGACTCTTCTATTGTTTGAAGTAATTCTTGTTTCGGGTTCTCATATCCCATGTTTGTTGTTGGGGTTTGAACCTGACTCTGCCCCTCCCTTCTCCTTTCTCTAAAAAAGGATTTTGACGTTTAGATGTGCCTTCTCTTGGATCAGAATCCCCTGAGGCCTCAGAGGAAGAGCTTTCAGAAAATGTTAAGAAACGGTTTTTTGATCTTCCCTGATATTGGGACAAGGCACGGCGGGATTCTTGTTGTGTGTAGTAGTCTTCCCTCAAATAAGGGTATACTGTCTCTATATTGAACGATTTCAGGTCTTTCTCAAATTTGCTTACTCTATAGTTAATTGTATTATCCTTAAATGTCTGTAGATCTTTCTCTATCTTGTCCAAGAGGTCCTTCGCTTCTTGGGTACTATGGTTGTCGTTGATAGCCTTAGTTAAAGCGTCTATTTCCTCCTTCTCCTTCGCACAAATTCTCTGAGCCGTTTCAACTGTATGGACCATCAGGTCCCGGCTGCATTTTGTGGCTATAAAGCTGAAGCCTTTTTTATAAACTGGGTCGTCAGTGAAGACCACCGGTACGTTTTTCACCTGGAGTCCCCAGGGTATGGTCCCTGTTTTTAAATGTTGGAACAGAAAATGTCCATGTAATTCAGTACGAACATTTTTCTTACTCAATCGCATTAACTTGTCTGTCTCATTCTGTTGTTGAGCATTAGTGCTCAATTTTAGAGATGCAAAAGGCGAGGGTCCAGCAGTGAAATTTTTGATATATGCGTCTGTGAAGGACAGGGTTTCCTCTTCGGACATAACTCAACAGACTGGAGGACCAGTCCGTATCTGGATTTAATCAAGACTCTTTATTTATCTTGCATGGGTGAGGATACCCTCGCGGAAAATTCCCGCTCAAACAACTGTTATCAAGGGGGGGTTTTGTCCAAAGGGTGTGGCCGGGTAGGACAATTGTAATTATAAAAGGAAAGAAAACCCGGTCACTCGTTTGATAGTTCTGCTCAATTTTTATTTTAGGGCAGAATCTTGCACTCAGGTATTTAATCCTTCTGTGCAATCTTTAAGTTTTTTATGTCTCTTGAAAAAAAGTCAATGCAGTAATTTTTGCAATACTATGATTGTCCGAAGAGTAACTTGCTGTCCTGCATATAGACACATATATTTACATATATTTACAAACACAATTCACAAAAAACAGAATTTGTACGTTTAAATAATATATACAAAACAAGCGTTTGGAAACATTTACGAGATTGACAGTACCCTGTCCATATACTTTTCGTCAGACCACTAGAACCAAATGTTTTTGCTTTATTCTTGTGGCCTGGTAGCGCAAGGGGCTATTAGTAAAGTCAATGTTTTTATACGTTTATCAAAACATGAAGCAAGCCTTATGCGCTCAAAAACATTCGGATTTGATACGAATGACGGTCAAGAGCCTGTAAGCCGACGCGTTTCTGAGCCTGTCTATGTACTTGGCAGGCTCGTCTTCAGGGCTTTAGGGCTGGGTACCTGTGTAAGTACAAATATAGGGCATAATGAGTTTTTGACCCTCTGTGATGCATCACTAAAAACATACATCTGGCGTTGTTATTACCTTATTGTTGTGTAATCTCTATTGTCAAGTCTTCCGATTGATTTCTTTTAATGGGGACTCTTTGTATTTCTGAAATGGAAACAATGACATGGTATGTTCCCAGGTTCTTATTTTTCGACTAGTGTTTTCAACTCGTTCTTTTTAAGCACTCACGTGTTAAACAGCCAGGGTGTTATCCAGCAAGTTGTTGGTCTCCGATGTAAGCGGTAATTACTGCTGGCGCTACAAAGTTAACAGGGACGGTTTTAGTGTTCAGCCACTATGCAGTTTCTTGATACGAGCATTTGTGCGCTGTTATATTATCTGCCGATAATTGGGCACTTACTTTTTTGCAGGCGCGGAGCACCGTATTTCTTTTTTAAGGGAGACGCCACCTCTCAGTGTTCTTTAACGCTCAACGCTGTGGATTTAAGCGAATGTAATATTATAGTTCTAGATTTTCAATTCTTTGAGCATTTGTTTTCACAACACAACAGGGGAAACACCTACTTGTACAATGTATGCGTAGGGTCTATGTCCGAGGGGGCGTTGCTCCACTTCTGGTTTATTTAGGTCGATGCAGTTAACGCTGTAATCTGTTAATAAAGCGAGGGTTTAGAGTTGCGCTCTGGCACATGTTTAAACTAATGGATATTTAGCGCATATGCTCGTTTTACCTGTCGATGAGTAGTTAGACGCTGCTGTTTACTCCAGAGTTCCTCAGGTAAGGGAAGTGCTCAAAAAAACGCGAGAGTTTGGGATTATTTATATCACTCAGTGCTTCTGGGACATGTAGTCCCGAAGTTTCAAAATTGATTTTTTGCGGAGTGGTCTGTACCACTTGCGGCCCAGTTATTGGTTTTGGCTTTCTGCGTGTTCGTTCAGTCCATCATTCACGCAGTCGTATTTCAGAATCAGATATGCCTCCCTTTTTGCTAACATTGCTTCTACACTACCCCCTCTTGCAGGGACTTGGATCTTTGATAGTACTGACCACTTTAGTTCTTTCTCAGTATGGCCTAGATCAAGACAATGTTGAACCATTGGGGCATTTAGGACTTTTTGCTTGATCCTAGATCTGTGTTGGGTTAGTCTTTGTGACACTGTTTGTGTGGTTTTCCCTATATACAGTTTGTCACACGGACAGATGATTACATAAACCACATTTTTGCTCTTACAGTTCGTGAATTCCACGTGAGTCCATTTCACGCTATGGTGTTCAAATATGGTACCTTCAATGGTATTTGTGCACGAGATGCAAGTACCACACTTGTGGTGTCCTTTGACAGGACTTAATTTCCACAAAGTGGGTAAATCACTTTTTGGTCTCTGAGTGCCCAAATCGGCCCGAATTATTTGTTCCCCTATACTTTTGCTCTTCTTAAGAGCAAATAGGGGTTTTGGAAATGGTATGTTCAAATTTGATAACAAGTGCCAATTTTTCAACACTATGGCCTTGAATTTGTTGGTTAATGGTCCATACGTGGTCACACAAACTAACTGTTCTAGCGGTTTCTTGTCCTTCTTTGTTAACAGCGCTTCCCTTGGTGTAAACCATGCGCGTTTAGTGGCATGTTTTAGCATCTTTCTAGGATACCCCCGTTTGGACAGTTGGTCACAAAGCGTTTCAGCATGTATCATATAGTCCTCTTTCCTTGAACAATTACGTCTGATTCGTAATAGTTGGCTATATGGGAGGTTTGCCTTCAGACTCTTCGGGTGAAAGCTTTCATAGTGTAGAATTGAGTTTTTGTCAGTTTGTTTGCGGTGAAGGGTGGTAGCTAATTCTCCTTCCTGATGGAATACTTCCACATCAAGAAAAGTTAAGCGGGTGTTACTGCTCGTCATGCTGAACTTTATGTCGGGGTGTCTATTGTTCAGCCACTCATAGAACTCTTTTAATTTTTCTTCAGTTCCTCTCCACTGACACCAGATGTCGTCAATATAGCGATACCATCTTAAAATGTGTATGCCATAAGGGTTTTGGTGGTAAATGAAACGCTCTTCATACAATGCCATGAAGAGCACCGCCATCTCTGGGGCATAAGGACACCCCATGGCGGTGCCCTTCACCTGCATGTAGAAGGTGTCCATGAATCTGAAGTAGTTGCGCTTAAGTGCCAGGCTTGCCAATTCAATGATGAAATGAGTTGGAACTCTGTGTGGTCTAGGCCGGGTTTCAAGAAAAAATTCAATGGCTTCTAATCCCTCTTCCTGGGGGATTTGTGTGTACAAGGAGTTAACGTCAAAAGTAACCATTAACTCAACTTTGTCATCGAATGGTGTAGTTTCTATTTTTGTGATGAAGTCAGTCGTGTCTTTTATATATGATTTGACATCACCCATGAATGGTTTTAGGAATACGTCAACGTATTTGGCTAATGGTTCCAATATCGAATCGCACCCGGAGACGATAGGTCTTCCGGGTGGATTGGATAGATTTTTATGAACTTTGGGTAAAAAATAAATTACCGGAGTTCGAGGGTTTCGTTTGCTCAAATATTCGTATTCCTTCGGACCTAAAATTCCATCATCAAATCCCTGTTTGAGTCTTAACTGAATTTCATTTTGGATTGAGGCAGTCGGGTCCTCTGAGAGCTTCCTGTACCATTCTGTGTTACCTATCTGACTGTTAGCTTCATCAATATATTTTTCTTTTTGCCACAAGACTAGGGCGCCCCCCTTGTCAGCCGGCTTGACTACTATAGTTGTGTCATTACTGAGTTGTCTGATGGCTGATTGTTGTTCTTTAGTTATATTCTTCCTACAGTAGTTTTTTTGTTTTCCTAACTGCGTGAGTGATGACTGAACGACCTGTTCGAATGCCAGGATTTGTTTCGGTATCATTTGGGATGTGGGAGTGAAAGTAGACTTATTAGACAAATTGGAAGGTTCAGGAATACGATTGTTTTCTTTGTCATGAAAGAAAGCCTTTAATCGTACCTTTCTGAACAGATCTTGGGCTTCAAATTTTAGTTTAACTATGTCTGTGTTGACAGTGGGAACAAATTTGATGCCAAGTTCTAAGACTGCTCGTTCATGCGTGGTTAATATTTTAGGTGAGAGATTAATTATGGAAGACTCTTCTATTGTTTGAAGTAATTCTTGTTTCGGGTTCTCATATCCCATGTTTGTTGTTGGGGTTTGAACCTGACTCTGCCCCTCCCTTCTCCTTTCTCTAAAAAAGGATTTTGACGTTTAGATGTGCCTTCTCTTGGATCAGAATCCCCTGAGGCCTCAGAGGAAGAGCTTTCAGAAAATGTTAAGAAACGGTTTTTTGATCTTCCCTGATATTGGGACAAGGCACGGCTGGATTCTTGTTGTGTGTAGTAGTCTTCCCTCAAATAAGGGTATACTGTCTCTATATTGAACGATTTCAGGTCTTTCTCAAATTTGCTTACTCTATAGTTAATTGTATTATCCTTAAATGTCTGTAGATCTTTCTCTATCTTGTCCAAGAGGTCCTTCGCTTCTTGGGTACTATGGTTGTCGTTGATAGCCTTAGTTAAAGCGTCTATTTCCTCCTTCTCCTTCGCACAAATTCTCTGAGCCGTTTCAACTGTATGGACCATCAGGTCCCGGCTGCATTTTGTGGCTATAAAGCTGAAGCCTTTTTTATAAACTGGGTCGTCAGTGAAGACCACCGGTACGTTTTTCACCTGGAGTCCCCAGGGTATGGTCCCTGTTTTTAAATGTTGGAACAGAAAATGTCCATGTAATTCAGTACGAACATTTTTCTTACTCAATCGCATTAACTTGTCTGTCTCATTCTGTTGTTGAGCATTAGTGCTCAATTTTAGAGATGCAAAAGGCGAGGGTCCAGCAGTGAAATTTTTGATATATGCGTCTGTGAAGGACAGGGTTTCCTCTTCGGACATAACTCAACAGACTGGAGGACCAGTCCGTATCTGGATTTAATCAAGACTCTTTATTTATCTTGCATGGGTGAGGATACCCTCGCGGAAAATTCCCGCTCAAACAACTGTTATCAAGGGGGGGTTTTGTCCAAAGGGTGTGGCCGGGTAGGACAATTGTAATTATAAAAGGAAAGAAAACCCGGTCACTCGTTTGATAGTTCTGCTCAATTTTTATTTTAGGGCAGAATCTTGCACTCAGGTATTTAATCCTTCTGTGCAATCTTTAAGTTTTTTATGTCTCTTGAAAAAAAGTCAATGCAGTAATTTTTGCAATACTATGATTGTCCGAAGAGTAACTTGCTGTCCTGCATATAGACACATATATTTACATATATTTACAAACACAATTCACAAAAAACAGAATTTGTACGTTTAAATAATATATACAAAACAAGCGTTTGGAAACATTTACGAGATTGACAGTACCCTGTCCATATACTTTTCGTCAGACCACTAGAACCAAATGTTTTTGCTTTATTCTTGTGGCCTGGTAGCGCAAGGGGCTATTAGTAAAGTCAATGTTTTTATACGTTTATCAAAACATGAAGCAAGCCTTATGCGCTCAAAAACATTCGGATTTGATACGAATGACGGTCAAGAGCCTGTAAGCCGACGCGTTTCTGAGCCTGTCTATGTACTTGGCAGGCTCGTCTTCAGGGCTTTAGGGCTGGGTACCTGTGTAAGTACAAATATAGGGCATAATGAGTTTTTGACCCTCTGTGATGCATCACTAAAAACATACATCTGGCGTTGTTATTACCTTATTGTTGTGTAATCTCTATTGTCAAGTCTTCCGATTGATTTCTTTTAATGGGGACTCTTTGTATTTCTGAAATGGAAACAATGACATGGTATGTTCCCAGGTTCTTATTTTTCGACTAGTGTTTTCAACTCGTTCTTTTTAAGCACTCACGTGTTAAACAGCCAGGGTGTTATCCAGCAAGTTGTTGGTCTCCGATGTAAGCGGTAATTACTGCTGGCGCTACAAAGTTAACAGGGACGGTTTTAGTGTTCAGCCACTATGCAGTTTCTTGATACGAGCATTTGTGCGCTGTTATATTATCTGCCGATAATTGGGCACTTACTTTTTTGCAGGCGCGGAGCACCGTATTTCTTTTTTAAGGGAGACGCCACCTCTCAGTGTTCTTTAACGCTCAACGCTGTGGATTTAAGCGAATGTAATATTATAGTTCTAGATTTTCAATTCTTTGAGCATTTGTTTTCACAACACAACAGGGGAAACACCTACTTGTACAATGTATGCGTAGGGTCTATGTCCGAGGGGGCGTTGCTCCACTTCTGGTTTATTTAGGTCGATGCAGTTAACGCTGTAATCTGTTAATAAAGCGAGGGTTTAGAGTTGCGCTCTGGCACATGTTTAAACTAATGGATATTTAGCGCATATGCTCGTTTTACCTGTCGATGAGTAGTTAGACGCTGCTGTTTACTCCAGAGTTACTCTTCGGACAATCATAGTATTGCAAAAATTACTGCATTGACTTTTTTTCAAGAGACATAAAAAACTTAAAGATTGCACAGAAGGATTAAATACCTGAGTGCAAGATTCTGCCCTAAAATAAAAATTGAGCAGAACTATCAAACGAGTGACCGGGTTTTCTTTCCTTGAATACGTCTGCGGCACGCCTCACGTATGAGTGGCCGACGACCCACACCACTCTTCCCTCAGCCGGTGATCTTTGACCGCTGGTCCCCAGGTATTGGGTCAACTGCACAGTCCGCCCCGCAAAGCCTGCTCGCGAAACTGAAAACCAAACAGAAAACAAGAAGCGTGAGTGCATGACATTAGCTTCACAACATGTGCAACCGCACATACCTCTTATAACAATTCGAGGACCAACGCCCCAACTGTTTCACTTTATCTACACTCAAACCCCTGGCTGTAGCTTCTGTAGCAGCACCTATCCGGAATGAGTGGGTCCCAAAATCGCCCGGGTTCAAGCCCGCTGCCGCGATTGCCATTGTCAACACCCGCTGAAACTGAAACCTGGTCAGTGGGGTGGCGGCGGTATGTCTCAGCAAGCTCCCCCCCCCCATGATGCCGCCCTCTGCGCTAAATACTCCTCTATGCATTTCACTGGGCACATGTGGGACCCTAGCATGCGCTGAACAACCACACTGTCTCCGATCGCTCCCTGATCGGTTTTGGACTTGGCTATAGTGACTACCATCGTGTCACCTGTAATCTGGATGTGTTCTCGACACAGACCTCCCCCCGTATCCTGCTTGTTCCTTGCTACCAGTTCGCTTATCCGCATAGCCCCATGGAACGCTAATGCAAAGGCGGCCCGGAATAGCACTGTCTCCGACTGAGATGAACATGTCGCAGTGAGTACGGATATTAACTGGGACAACCTTGCTAGCCCTATCGGGCGCCTCTCGTCCCCTCTACGACCCTCAAGGCGTTGCCACCCACGCAACGCCTTCTTTACTAGAAAGGACGCTGTGGGGTCCTGAATGCCATGAGCCTGCGCCATGAATGCAATGGCGGCCCGGTGTCTATTGGCTGTTGCCACTGATCGGCCTGCCTGATGCAATGAAACTAGAAATTTCAGGACATATTCTTCCTGCCCCCAATGCTCCCCCCTAGCTGGACCCAAAAATGCCCAATAGGAACGGAACGCCCCTTCATATGCCTTCCTTGTCCTGGGGGCTAGACTCTCTCCCACGAGGTTTTGTAATCCGGGGCACCGAGAGACCAGAGAAGTTCGGGAAATGGTGCCGCCACCAAGTCCGCAGAGGGCAGATGGCCCCGAAAGGCCTGCATGTGAGAACGAGAGAGTGCATCAGCCGCCTGGTTCAGTACCTCAGGCACATGTTTTGCTCTAAAGTGGACGTTTAATTTCATACATAGCAGGACAATTTCTTTCATCAGTCTCAAGATCAATTTGCAGCGTGCTGCCTGATTATTGACACATTCTACCACGGTCATATTATCTGACCAGAACACCACAGTGCGATCACGAAACCCCTCCAGCCATGTCTTCAAGGCCACTAGAATAGGGAACAATTCAAGAAACCCAATGTTACCTGTGAGCCCACTCTCGTGCCACCATGCCGGCCATGTTTGTGCTGACCAATGGTTACCGAAGATGGCGCCGAAACCCACACTCCCTGCCGAGTCGGTCCACAAACCCAGCTCCTCGGAGGAAACCGCTGGTTTGTTCCACAGGACACGACCGTTGAAATCCGCCAGAAATGCCAACCATATGCGCATGTCCTGGCGAACCTCTGCCGAGAGTCTTGTGCGGTGATGCCCTTCCTTAAGGCCAACCATGGCTTGAGCAATAGAGCGAGAAAAGGGGCGAGCCGTTGGTATCACTCTAAGGGCAAAATTAAGCTGACCCACAGCCTGCTGCAACTGATGCAATGTTACTTTCGTCTCGTCAATACATGCCTCGAGTGAGGCCATAAATTTCAATACCTTCTCCTTAGGCAAACGGAAGCACCCCTCTTCAGAATCGAGCTCAATTCCTAGAAACTCGAGTGAAGTAGACGGCCCCACTGTTTTGCCCGGTGCTAGTGGCACGCCAAATATTCTCATGAGATCACAAAACTTACTCAAAGCCTGTGCACATTCCGTGTCCCCAGCTGCCCCCAGAAACAGAAAATCATCTAAGTAATGCATAACCTGCGTAAAGCCTGTGGCTCTGGTGAATGCCCATTGTAAAAAACTAATGAATTTTTCAAAATACGCACAAGAGATGGAGCAACCCATTGGCATACATTTATCCATGTAATAGCGTCCCTGGAACACGAAGCCTAGCAGACGCTGATCCTGTGGGTGTACCGAGAGTAACCGGAACGCTGACTCGATATCCGATTTTGCCCTCAGCGCTCCGGGCCCCAGGCGATTCAACATGGCGACAGCCTCATCAAAGGAAGCATACCGCACCGAACAAACTCCCGGGTCAATCGCATCATTCACGGAAAGACCCTTAGGAGCGGACAGATTATGTATTAACCAAAACTCACCTGGGTCCTTCTTGGGGACTACTCCCAATGGTGAACAAACAAAATTATGAACAGGCGGGTTCGCATATGGACCCGCAACCCGACCTCGGGCCACCTCCTTTGCAATCTTTGCCTGTACTACAACCGTATTCTGTTGAACAGACAGTTGGTTTTTACACAGTGCTTCCCCCCGAAAATCCCCCGCCGGGATGCGGAAACCACATGAGAAACCGTCCCTCAACGTTTGGCAAAAATCCCCAGCTCTGGGATAACAGCTGGTGGCCAAGCAACCTGGGGTTGCCTCCGAATCCCACCCCAAAAGCAAAAAACCTGGGAGTGGTATTGGACAGTGCTCTGTCCATGAAATCACATGTCTCCACTGTCTGCGGCAAAAGCTTTGCATTGCTGAAAATGCTCAGACGAGTTTTCCCCTGGATCCCGACTGAATGTAGTGAGGTTCCGTGACGGTTCCGTGACGACTTGAACCCGTGTTTTCAAGTTTGTCGGAAATACATAAAATTAGTATCAGCGAACCGCAAATGATCCATTTAGTATATCCTAGTGTTTTCGCTACGCTACGAGCAAGAGCACTCCTTCCACTGACACATTTCTGATATACACACGGCATCCATCTTAGATCATGGCCGCCATTTTGTGGTTCCTTGCCCTCACATATGCAATAGCCTCTGATCATTTCATTCACTTCACTTTGATTAAGGACACGTAGCCTTAGCCGGAGATTCACCTCTTACATGACACGTGCACCTTAAACCAGATCACGCTGAAGCTGCATGACTCGACAAAGGCTGCCTCCTCTGCCCGAGGCCAGCCCACCTGAACTGGTTTTCCTGTCCATTGTACCTGATCATGATTAGGCGGCCGAAGCCGGTAGCCTTGCCCATTTACAACCCACAAACATCTCTTATCCCGCTTTTCTATCTTCTGCACCTGGCTCTGCTTCTTTCCTTCTGGGCCTTTATTAGGGGGAGGTAACGAACTTTACGATGAGGCGGTCCGGGTCTTGAATGCAATATTGACAAGGGATTGTGATGGACTGGTGGGAACCCCTCTTCGTGATGTTTGGTATCAGATATTATCGACAGTTCCTGTGTAACGCCAAATATTTATTGTTTAGAGACACAAAGGTTTGGGAATGTACCGACATGTGAAATATTTGCCTAGAGCACAATTTTTAGTATATAAGGAGCAACCCACTTTGTACAAATCGAACAGTCTCCTAGATTCTGCCCGTGTGTAGATTCTGTGACTTCTGTGTCCCTGCAGTAATAAACCTTTGGTCTTTGACGCCACCATCGAGAAGCCCGTGTTTCTGTTCATTTGTGCACCAAGGCAGGTGGGACTCCGGGGTCTTTGGGTGTTGTACCCTGACACCTCTGGACGGAACCAAAAAGTCCAGAACTCCAATTGGCGCCCAACGTGGGGCGACGTCATTCGGTACCGGTCCAAAAGCCTGAAGAGTTCGAGAAGCTTCGTGTGAAGATTCCTGAGGGAGGCGCCCCACTTCATCGATCCCGGCATATCGCAAAAGTGGCCCTGAAGTTCTCTTCCACGAGGGTTCCCGTTCAGGACGGCTGCAGTGGGCCGTTGCCTTGACCGTCGCCCTGTCTTGGACCCGAAGTGGTGCAGTCCTTAGTACGGCGAAACGTGACGGGTTTCTCCTTGGTGACGTCTTCAGTGCCTCAGTTAAGTATTTAGTGATAGCTAGCTGGTTACTTTTGTGAGGATTGTTAAAAATCCTTGATCGGTTCTTGGTTTGGTTTGGTTTTGTAAGATTATCACTAGTTGTTCTGGTTACGATAATCTATTTGGTTCAGTTTTGGGTATCGATACATCAGTTCGTTTTGGTAGGCCTAAGTTCTTGGTTCAAGTGCACAATTTGTTTCGTGTTTTGTTTGTTTTGTGTTCCGGACTGAGAATGGTAAGTCGGAAAATGTTGTCTTGTTTTAGTTGCAACAGTGACTCACAATTAGAGGATTCCTGTCTGGTTCCTCCGATTGGGACTCCCCTATATGACCTATATTGTAAGTATGGTGTGGGTCCTATAACTTATAATGAGATATGGGTCCGTTATTGTAAGAAGGATGGTGTCCTTAGTTGGCCACTGCATGGTAGTTTTGAACAAGAGATTCTCGACAATTTAGAAGCGAAATTGTTTAGGAAGAAAGCCCGGCCGGCAATGTTTGACTCTTTTCGTTATTGGCGGAAAGAATCCAAACAGAGAGAAATGAAAAGGTTGAAAAAAGAGCAAAAAGAACTAGAAGAGTTAACTCTAGAGCAAGCGACTAAGCAGTTGCAGGCTAACGAGTGTGAGAAAGCCATAGATGTAGCCATTAGAGAGCGTAACTTAGCGATTGACAAGTGCTATCCTGCCTTGCCATCGAAAATGGCTAAGATACTGGAGGATTCCGAAAACGATCCTCTGCTATCTTATCTGTTACGGTCGCCTCCACCGTATGCACAAGGTGCTGCGGCTCCACTGATCCCGAATGTTCAATTGCCGGTTGCTGGACAACCTGGTGTTCTTGTTCCTCAGAATCAAGTTCCTATACCTCCTGTGGTGAATGTAAATGTTCCTACAGCTCCTCCTCTTCCTGCACTGCCCGCTCCTATACCTACCACTGTACCTACTGCTCCAGAAACTATTTTCCTCGATACTCCTACTGCTTCCTCATCTATTCCTACCTCTACTGCGTTCTCTATGTCTGCGAGTGTACTAACTCCACTTTCTGTTCGTCGAAGAATTACTGATTCTGTTACTAATATGCTGTCTCCTATATATAAAACCTTGATTAAGACTCCTACTCCTGACTCTGTTCAGAGACGGAGTCAGCTTCCAAGTACTGAGGAACGGGGAGTTTTAGACTCCACAGCTCTCAGATGGATTACAAAAGTTAGAAGATATAGTACGAAAGATGTGTTAGAGACATTTATGCAATGGGGAGAGCCAACACAGCGATACGTCTTCGACGAGATGTGCTCGTTGTTGCGTGAGGAAATAGAAGAAGACGATGTCGAATCAGATTTGGAAGATTTAATTAAGATTCAAAAAGAGTTTGCTGCTGGAATGATAGTGGGCGATAATATAAAGGAAGCGATGGAACTCATTTTGAGTTTTAGGAATGATCCATCTCTTCGTTCGCCGAGAGATTTAGAGAAAGGTAAAATGAAGCTAAGTCGCCAATATCCTATGAGGGAAGTTCCTCCAATTTGGCGCGAAGCAGTACAACGTGATGATAATGCAGGAATTGCAGCTGCTCCAGCACAGTTCCAAAGAGTATGGATACATATTCCGTGGAAGCGAGCAGAAGTGTTAGCAGTGAAACAGGCCTTGCCAGATCCACGTAAGAATCCAGCCGGATATTACAAGGAATTGACACAGACAGTTGAGGCTTGTATAATGAACTTAGCCGACATTGATATGTTGTTTGGTAATGTAGTTCCACAACCAGTGTGGGCTAAAATTCGTAGAGAGGATCATCAGGCTGCTTTAGGTGGTGATTGGGCAGCTATCACTGCAGCAGATGCTCAACAAATAGGTGGTGCGAAACCCGAACCCCTAATTGCTAATCTTCCTGGCAGAATAATAGATTTAATGAAGACTCTGATGCCAGCATTGCGTGTTAATTGGGATAAATTATCCGCATGCAAGCAGAAGAAAGACGAAAGTGTCTCCGACTTCTTCACGAGGTTCGAAGAGACTTTTGTAGACCATAGTGGTCAGGATATGAGCACTGAAGGAGGACAGAGATTGTTTGTCGATAAATTTGTGCATAATTTGTTACCCGAATTATGCAATAAATTGAAAGACTCAGAAAGTGCGTGGGCTGTATCTACGACAGCGCAAATACTTGCGACTGCACAGTACTACGAAAATAGAGATAAAGAGGAAAAGGAGAAATCAGAGAAGAAAACGAAAGATTTAAAGACTAAAGTTCTTTTACAGCAGGCGTATCCGCCTCGCACGAATCAGACTAATATGCAACAGAATTCGTATCAAAAGACAGATTATAATTCGACCAGGCCTCAATACCAGTGGAATCAGTGCGCGTACTGTAAGAAAGAGGGTCACTATAAAAATGATTGTCAGATTTTAGCGCAAAATAATGCGGCAGCAGCTCAGAGAGGTCGTGGTGGTTTTGCACAGAATTCTAAAGGTCGGGGACGAGGTGCTATGCCTCCACAAACTAATGATCGTCCTTCTAATCACTTTGATCAGCGAAATGTACAGTCAGCTCAACAGAATAGATCTCAGCAATATCTTGTTGAGGATTATTGTGAAGTTGAAGAGGGATTTCAACAAAATGGGTACTAGGACAGCCATAGACAGAGAGAGGGAGTAGTATCAGTTCCAGTGGATCAGAGTGGGCCTTATGTCGCAGTAGCAACATCAGGTGTAGTCGAACCGTTTCTGTTGGATACTGGTGCCGCAAAAAGTTCTATCATGCATGCGAAACTCCCTGGCGCACCTTTGTCTGGCTCAACAAATGTTTCCGTAGGTTTTTCAGGCGCCCCTGTGTACAACCCGATATCTGGTCCTTTGTCTATTTCTGTTGGACCGTGTCAATTGAAAGCACCCTTAATTTTGACGACAGGTTGTAATGAAAATCTGCTTGGTTTAGATTTGTTAAAACGACTATATGCGACATTGTACTGTTCTCCGGAAGGAGTACAGCTTACTTTGGGTAAAAGACTCACCTCTCCGATGTACTTGTCAATGGACGCACTCCCGCCGGAGCTACGTTCACTCCCTGATTCTCTTTGGGCGACTGGTCCCAATGATGTAGGTCTACTAGAGATTCCACCGTATGTAGTAACTTTGAAAGCGAATGTGAAATTTCCAAGAATTCCTCAATATAAAATATCGAATGAAGGTGAGCGTGCACTCTTATTGATTGTGCAAGATTTGATTAAAAAAGGTGTGGTTGAAGAAACGCGAGGAAATGTCTGTAACAGTCCTGTATTGCCGATTTTGAAACGAACAGATCCTACAAAGCCTCCAGTCTATAGGTTTGTCATAGACCTTAGAGAAGTTAATAAGATTGTAATTCCGCAGTTTCCTGTAGTGCCAGACATTACTGCTTTGTTAACATTGATTCCTGCTACAGCTACATGGTTCTCAGTCATCGACTTGAAGAATGCCTTTTTCAGCATTCCGATAGCCGAGGAAAGCAGAGATATTTTTGGCTTCTGTTTAGGAGGTCGCAGTTTCAGATTTAAACGCGCTCCACAAGGCTACTGTGAAAGTCCATCTATTTACAGTCAAGCTTTAAAAAGCCAGTTAGATTCTTTTGTCCTTCCTCCAGGTTCTGCCCTAGTACAGTACGTAGACGATCTTTTGGTGGCTGCCGATGACAAGGAAACTTGCAAAGCAGCTACAATTTCACTATTGCATCATTTGTCTAATTTGAATCATAAGGTGTCACCTTCCAAAATGCAATATTGCTGCCAAGAAGTAACCTACTTAGGTCATCTCTTGTCAAAGGAGGGAAGGAAGTTGACCCTAGAAAGAATAAAAGCAATTACGCAGATGAGTGTTCCACGCACACAGAGGGAAGTACGTGCCTTTCTAGGTATTACCTCTTACTGTAGGCAATGGATCCCAAATTTTTCACTTTTAGCAAAACCGTTGGTAGCTTTGACTGGGAAAAATGTTCCGAGTCCGGTGCCATGGTCTGATGAATGTCAAGAGAGTTTTGCTGAATTACGAAAAGCTTTGTGTTCAGCTCCTGTATTGGGCACACCTGATTACAGTAAGCCATTCACGCTCTACGTTCACGAAAGAGAAGGTTGCGCGTTGAGTGTCTTGACACAGAAGTTTGGTGATAAACAACGCCCTTGTGCGTATTTCTCATCAACATTAGATCCGGTAGCTAGAGCATTGCCTAGTTGTTTGAGGGCTACAGCGGCAGCTGCAGCTTCCATTCGACAATCTGCTGGTTTGGTGATGAACAATATGCTAGTGGTCATGGTTCCTCATGCAGTGGACACACTCATGAACCGAACGAAGACACAACACCTTACTAGTGCGAGATTATCTGGTTACGAGCTGACGTTATTAGCGAGTCATATTCAGATCAAAAGATGCAATGTATTGAACCCAGCAACATTGTTGCCGACTGATCAAGAGTCGAGTGATTCTGAGCCACATGACTGTTATTTCAAAACGGAGGAAGAGACAAAAGGTCGTATCGACTTGAGAGATACTCCTCTATCCGACCCAGATGGTACGCTGTATGTGGACGGGTCATGTTTTAAATTGGAGAATGGTGATGTGACTGCTGCTTACGCGGTAACGACTTTGAAGACGATTGTGGAGACTGCAAGAGTGAGTCAGAATTCTGCCCAAGCTGCAGAGTTAATAGCTCTTACGAGAGCGTGTGTTTTAGCTGAGGGAAAGAGAGTGAATGTGTTTACAGATAGTCAGTACGCATTTGGCGTGGCCCATAGTTTTGGCCGGTTGTGGAGAGAAAGGGGTTTCATTACGTCCCATGGGACTAAGATTCAACATGGTCAGCTAGTTAACGACTTGTTAGAATCTCTAACCTTACCGACTGAAGTTGCGATTGTGAAGTGCAGTGCTCATAAAGCAATCACGGATGATGTTGGTAGGGGAAATGCCTTTGCTGATGAAACCGCTAAACAGACAGCTAGAGACATGATGAGTAGAATGTATGTTGCTACGTCTGCAAGATGGATTGCTGAGTCTGGAATGTGTGAGGACACAATGGAAAGTGTGAAAGAGATTCAGAAAGAAGCGACTGAGGAAGAGAAACGCGTATGGAGAGAAAGTACGGGCAAATTGGACTCGAATGGATGTTGGATCGATTTGACAGAACAGCAGCGTTGGATGTTGCCTGATGCGTATGTGCTTGCAGTAGTGACGATGGCGCATGGAGTGGCGCACATAAGTTCTAAAGGGATATGTAAGATGTTAGCTCCGGTTTGGAAGAATGAGGGAATCAGTAAGTGTGCAGAGAGAGTGGTGAAAAATTGTATGGTGTGCTTGATGCATAATCCTGGCAAGGGAACTCCAACTCCAGCTGGTCATTTTGCTCCTCCTTCCTGTCCCTTTGAAGTAATACAGTTAGACTTCATTCACATGGAACGCTGCAACAATTTAAAATACGTCCTGGTGGTGGTTTGTGCTTTTTCCAGGTGGATAGAAGCATACCCACTAAAGGACAACACTGCTTTATCAACTGCCAAAATTCTTCTCAAAGAATTTTTCCCTAGGTTTGGAATGCCACGGATTGTATGGTCAGATAACGGAAGTGAGTTTATAGGGAAAGTTATGCAGAGTGTGTGTGCTGGTCTAGGATTGAAACAAAAATTTCATAGTGCGAACCATCCCCAGTCTGCTGGTTTAGTCGAGGGTTACAATGGCACCCTCAAGCTTAAAATAGCCAAAATTCAAGCATCCACAGGTTTGGCTTGGCCAGACGCACTTCCTTTGGCCTTGTTATCAACGAGAGCAACAGTGCATTCTAGAATAGGGCTTTCTCCATATGAGATTGTATTTGGCCGCCCGGCAAATGTCTGGGGTGTGCCAAGGCCTAAACAATTTTGCTCCATTGAATATCCTATGTTGATAGACTATCTTTACGACTTGACTGCTAAATTAAGTCTTATTCATCAACAGGTCTTTGATGCTTTGCCAAAACCTCCGGAGAGTCCAGGGCATCAGCTGAAACCCGGCGACCACGTGGTGGTCAGAAATTTTGCGAGGACAAAGAATCTTCAGCCTCGCTACATCGGCCCCTTCCAAATCCTGCTGGCGACGAGGACAGCTGTACGTGTTGCTGGTCGCAAGCACTGGATCCACGCTTCTCACGTAAAGCGTGTTCCACTGCCGCTGCCCTACGACGACTGGGTGAAGAAGGGAATTGGTGCCTCCGAAGCTGAAATAACTCCGAAATTTGTCCCTTTCAGCGATGCCGATTTGATTTCTGACACTTTGAAACGTGACTCTCCTCTTGAAAAGACTGCTTTGAACATTGAACATTTGTCTCCAGCATCAGAAGAAACTTTGCCATCTGCGAACGTAAACTCTGCAACAGCTACTAGTGATACACTATTTTCCGATCAGACAGTACCAGCGAAGCAGAAATACAACCTTAGAAGCCATAAAAAGGACAAATAAAGCAGGCAACTGCATATTGTGATTTTGATATTTATATACATTGGACTCTTTTGCCTTCAGCCAGGAAGTTTGTTATTGTTTATTGTTTTTAAAATTGCCTTGCCGTCTGGGTAGCCGTAGGGTCGTGGCTGTGTGCCTAGTTTGAATTTGCAGGGGTCTGACACAAGGTCGATCTTTCTGTTAGTACTGGGAACTCCCAGGGCTGACAGAGGCATTTTCATCTACGTACACATCATCAGTGGTCGCGAGCGGATTGTAGAAGATGGAGCTTCCTGCGCTGCAACGAAAGAATGTGATTTACGTTCGCAGAAACAGACTAAATAGAATTCTTCATAGCAAATGTTTCTTGATGCAATGTGCCATTACATTTTTGATTGTTTTAGCAACACTGGTGGGTGGAATTGTCTTTAGCATAAATTTGATTTTTGTGCCAGTATCTACAGTACCTCCCCTTGATCCTGCTATTTCTACTGTTTCTTCTATACACTCTTTTCACTCGTTTCCGGAACATGAGCAAGCTCGACGCTCAGAATTCATTAATAATACTTTTGTACAGCTCTTGCACCAACACCAACTGGTAGTTAACACGACAGACTGTTGGGTGTGTGGCTTGATACCCCACACTATGGATAAAGGTATTCCCTATTTGGTTTTGCCTTACAGCTACAATGGATCATTTCAGGCCCTTCAAACCATCTTTGCTTATGCTCTTGAGACCTATCCTCCACGTCCACCACGTTCCACTAAATATAACTCTGCCAACAAAGCTTTAGTCCAGGGAATTATTGACATGGTCAAAGACGTCAATAATACTCCATCATACCCTAGAGACGAATTGCGAGTATATTTAAGTTGGAATACTTCAGAGTATCGCCTTAGTTTAGGAGAAAGCAAGCGTAAAAGCTCAACTCCAATCTGGGTCGTACCTCACCGAGGTCAGTCTGTTTGCAAGGTAATGGGAGAAATCCGAGAGCTCAGCTAGGGAGGAGTGAGTGCGTAGAGACTTATGTGTTTCCGGCTAACTCTTCCCCTGCCTTTCTTACTGCTAGGGGTACCTATTTCATTTGTCGAGACAGAGCTTATACATGGTTGCCTGCCGACTTCTCAGGTTCATGTTATATTGCTCGATTGTTGCCTCCGACATACACTGCTTCACCGGATTACCACAGAACAAGAGTAGCGAGAGGTGTCTTCAGTAAGGAAGATACCGCTGGTCAGGAAGCTGGAGACTTCTTCAAAGGCTTCCTTCCGTTCTGGGGGCCTATGGCCAATAGTAGAAACATACGTCAGCTAACACGGGTAGTTGAATCTACTATTACCGAAACTGCTGGTGCCCTTAGCAATCTGACAGCTGAGCTTCAGGCGGATAGGCTCATGACATTGCAGAACCGTATGGTTCTAGATGTTATACTTGCAGATCGAGGTGGGGTATGCAGAATGATCCAATCGAGCTGCTGTGTCTTTATTCCTAATAATGCTCCAACAGTTTACGAGGCGATCTCTAAGTTGCACAAGATTTCGGACTCCATACATGTAGATGAGGGAAACTGGTCCTTTATGGAGTGGGTTTGGACTCTGATCTCAGCGTGGGGATGGAAGGTTCTAATGGTCATTGGTGTCATCTTAATATTACTATTCTCATGTTGTCTGATTATCCAGTGTGGTCCTGCTCTGTGTAGTCTTTGTGCTACAACCTGTTTTAGGAAACCACCTGCGTTTGGAGAAAAGACACGAGAAAGGATGATGATACAACAGCATGTCACTGACCTGATGAGCATAGAACTAGATTCTGACATAGACTGAGTAATTGCCTATGTAAGGGCAAAAGGAGGGTCTGAGGTTCCGTGACGGTTCCGTGACGACTTGAACCCGTGTTTTCAAGTTTGTCGGAAATACATAAAATTAGTATCAGCGAACCGCAAATGATCCATTTAGTATATCCTAGTGTTTTCGCTACGCTACGAGCAAGAGCACTCCTTCCACTGACACATTTCTGATATACACACGGCATCCATCTTAGATCATGGCCGCCATTTTGTGGTTCCTTGCCCTCACATATGCAATAGCCTCTGATCATTTCATTCACTTCACTTTGATTAAGGACACGTAGCCTTAGCCGGAGATTCACCTCTTACATGACACGTGCACCTTAAACCAGATCACGCTGAAGCTGCATGACTCGACAAAGGCTGCCTCCTCTGCCCGAGGCCAGCCCACCTGAACTGGTTTTCCTGTCCATTGTACCTGATCATGATTAGGCGGCCGAAGCCGGTAGCCTTGCCCATTTACAACCCACAAACATCTCTTATCCCGCTTTTCTATCTTCTGCACCTGGCTCTGCTTCTTTCCTTCTGGGCCTTTATTAGGGGGAGGTAACGAACTTTACGATGAGGCGGTCCGGGTCTTGAATGCAATATTGACAAGGGATTGTGATGGACTGGTGGGAACCCCTCTTCGTGATGTTTGGTATCAGATATTATCGACAGTTCCTGTGTAACGCCAAATATTTATTGTTTAGAGACACAAAGGTTTGGGAATGTACCGACATGTGAAATATTTGCCTAGAGCACAATTTTTAGTATATAAGGAGCAACCCACTTTGTACAAATCGAACAGTCTCCTAGATTCTGCCCGTGTGTAGATTCTGTGACTTCTGTGTCCCTGCAGTAATAAACCTTTGGTCTTTGACGCCACCATCGAGAAGCCCGTGTTTCTGTTCATTTGTGCACCAAGGCAGGTGGGACTCCGGGGTCTTTGGGTGTTGTACCCTGACACCTCTGGACGGAACCAAAAAGTCCAGAACTCCAGTAGGAAAACTCTGGTTCAGTCATTGCTGATGAGCAGATTGGACTATGGCAACTCACTGTTTGTCGGAATGGCAGACTATCTCTTTTCCAAACTGCAGATAGTACAAAATGCCGCGGCAAAGGCTGTCTGTAATAAAAAGAAATTTGATTCGGCTAAAAGCTGCATGCGAGAGCTTCATTGGCTCCCGATGAGACAAAGAGCCAATTTTAAATTACTATGTATCACACACAAGGTGCTATATAACGCAGGCCCTACCATTTTACATAATAAAGTTGAATTCCACAGACCACCGAGGAACCTCCGATCAAGTACATTAGGAAGAGCCACCACCACCCGGGTGAAGACTGTCAGGATGGGAGAGCGAGCCTTCTCGCATCTGGCGGCTACTAAGTGGAATGAACTTCCTCCCAGTCTTAGACTGACAGATGACCTTCTGTCTTTTAGGAAACAACTAAAGACACTACTCTTCCCTAAATCAGAATAAATCATCACTCAGTGTGGTTATTGTACCTCTCAGCATCCAACTTTAGCGCCGTGATATCCTACTCAGGATGATTGTTAGCGCTCTATAAATAAATAAATACAAATACAAATACACCCCAGCGGAGACATGATCAGGGTATTCGTTCAGCCAGGGGATCATTGCCATGATGTCGATGGGGGTAGGTAGCAGCGCCCCTCGGCCGTCATTAGACCTGTTTGGCGCCGCCTCTGCCCCCTGTATCGCCATTCTTGGCTCTGCACGAACTCTCGGGGTGTGAAGACTGTCCGCACCCTGCACACTCATGCCTGAACTTGCACGTCCCCTGTGGTCTAGTGCACTTGCCCCTGTTGAAGCTCCAACATACCCCTTTCTTGCCAGAGTTCCCATTACTCCTTGCGTGCTGGTCATTACCGGTGCCCGCCCGAAAGGGCACCGCCGGGGAATGGCGGGAAGGCTCTGCCCCATTCCCGCCAAACGAAGACGGCTTTGTCGAGTTTGACCTGACCTGTTTCTGCCAGCAAATGGAGTCGAAACAATCCCACGTCAGGGATGAGTCGTGCTCCTTGGCCTTACGAAATTTGTTATCATAACCCAACCATTGATCACCATCGTACGATTCATAAAACTCCATTATCCGTGTCTGGTAACAAGCCAACTCAGTCAATACCTCAGGCCTACGTTCCCCCATGATTGCAGTGAACATCCCAAAGGCCCTGGCCCAATTAGCGATTGTCTCATCAACTCTGAAACCCGCCATTTTTGCTCGCCATACACTTGGATGCAAAAATTCCTTCTGATTTTTAACGTTTTCTATTTCATAATGATCAGTCAATAGCGAAAATATGTTCACGTATTTATCCGCCCATATCATTTCCTTCGTGGCCAATGGTATATGTTGTACCACTTTTTCCCTTCTTGAGGGTACAGACCCCTACCCAGCCATTAGCAACGGCTTCTTACCCGAATCAGTAGCTGAAATCGCTGCTGCCGCTGTTCCGACGCCTGAAGACGGTTGTTCCGCGGGAACCTGAGGGGGAACAAAAGGACAAGGTGCCTTTGCAGCATCTCGCGACTGCCGCAACTGCTTCATTATTAGTTTGGCCTCTTCGGCCGTATCCCCTGGAGCTATGGCACCCTCATTATTCTTGCCCAACCACGCCGCCAACTGGGCGGCCAACTCGGGTGGCATATCCCCCTCGTTCACCGGTGTAACTATGACAGGGATCGGCTGTCCTGCATCCGGAATCGGAACTGGGGCCTCCACTGGCCTGACCGGGCTCGCCGGAGGTGACTCTGGAACCGGAGCCTCACCCCCTGCCGCCCTGTTCCTGGCCCTTTTACCTCTCCCGGCAGGGACTATCCCCGGCAATGCTGGTCCGATGACTTTCTTAGGCCGGCCCGTACCATTCATGGCCGCCATCTGCTTTTTCATATTCGTCATGTCCTTCACCAGCATACGAAGCATTTGGTCGGTGCTAGCCTTCTTTCCGACCTTCTTGCCCGGCATTTTCTTACGATAGTCGACCGAAAGATCCTGGAACCAAAGTTTCGAAGTGCTAGAAGAAAAAAACACAAGGATTACAAATTCTCAAAATTGGCTCTTCGTTCCGTCTCGAGCTCACGTGCAACGGGGAGGTGCAGCTTCAGAGCACAGGAACAAGAGGATGCTTCCTTGGCTTGTCGCTCCTTTTATCCTTCTTCGGGCGGGCGTGGACCCTCCTCCAATCTGCCTACGGGGCGTGGCCATCGGCGTAGGTGTCTAGGACAGCCCCCTCTTGGGCGGGAAAAGGCGCGCCCCGGCTACGCCGCTTCGGGCATACCAGCCGAGACTCGCCTCCCGCCCAAAATGGCTTCCCGGGGGGATCGGGGTACTCCACCATACGTTCGGGGGGACCGAGCGGTCGCCCCTTTCCATGATGAATCTTCGCCCACAAAGGTTGGGGGACTACAATACCTATCAACATATCGATGTCAGCTAAATTCATAATACACGCGTCAACTGTCTGGGATAACTCCTTGTAATAACCAGCAGGATTCTTACGAGGGTCAAGTAAGGTCTGCTTAAGGGCCAAGACCTCTGCTCTCTTCCAAGGAACATGTACCCATACTCGCTTAAAATGAGCCGGAGCTGCAACAATACCCTGATTTACATTAGCCTGAACTGCTTCTTTCCATACAGGAGGAACTTCTCTCATAGGGTACTGTTTCACTTTCTTCCTAACAGAGGAATCGGGTTCATACAATGTCTGAGGCGAAAGTCTATATCCGAAAGCAAGTATCGTCTCTACGGCATCTGTAACATCAGATTCCACTATCATCCCTTTAGAAAACTCCGACTGAACATCGAGCACATCCTGCGGAATCGGACCCAACTCATTATCTTCCCATTCCTGACGCAGAAAAGTACACATTACATCAAAAACATACCTTTGCTTAGGCGGTTCCCACTGAAAGAAAACATCCATAACTGCTGGCAAATCATACCTCGGTGCATGTAAAATCCACCTACGAGCCAACAGATCTAACACTGTCCGATCTTCGGAAGCTGACTACGACTCTGCTTACACTCCGAAACAGGGGTCATATTCAGGGACCCAAGCAATGGCGACAACAGATTAACAACAGTCTCGGTCATTCATTTTCGAGCAGAAGGGGAAGAAGTAGACATAAGAACAGGAGAATAAGTATTCTGAGGCAAAGAAGCTGTAGGGACAAGAACAGTAGAAGTTGAAGACGCAGAAGCAGAAGGCAAAGGAGTTTGAGGCAAAGCTGATAGCAAGGCTGGCGACCCTAGAATGGGTTGCACAGGAGGAGGCAAAGCCATCTGTGGAGCACCGGGTGGCTGAACAACAGCAGGAAGTTGAACAACAAAGGGTGGAACAACCGGGGGTAATGGAGGCGCAGTACCACCCTGCACATAGGGAAGTGGCAATCTCAGTAAATGAGAGATCAAAGGATCTTTTTCAAGGTCTTCATTCACTTTTGGAGGAGAAGACGGCAAGGCCGGATAACATTTATCTATGGCCATACAACGCTGTCTATCTAAGACTTCACTCACACATTCTTCTCCATCTTCCTTAAACCGCCTAGAAGCTTGTAATACTGGCATATTCTTATCTTTCCTATCTCTTTTTGCTTGCTTAATTTCTCTCTGTTTGGCTTCCTTTCGCCAAAGGCGGAAAGAGTCAAACATTGCCGGCCGGGCTTTCTTCTTGAACAACACAACTTCCAAATTATCTAAAATATTTGATTCGGAACTACCATGTTGGGGCAATCGTAAAACACCATCATTTTTTGTATAGCGGACCCATACTTCATTATAAGTAATAGGACCCACTCCGTGTTTTGAATAGAGCTCGTAAGTCGGAGTTCCAACAGGAGGTATCGGACACGAGTCCTCCAATCGGGAATCCTTGTTGCAACCACGACTAAACCATTTCCTAATTTTGCTAAGACCAGGCATCTTATAGCTCACTAATCTAGCTTCAAACTTCAAAGGGTTATCAACTATCGATACTCTCGCAAATATACGAGCCCCTCGGCTTCGATTACTGCAGTAGCCGAATCAAACCAAACCAAGAACCAAACCAAGAACCAAAACAAAGACCCAAACAAAGAACCAAACAAAGTCGTGGGAGTGACCCAGTTATACTTAACCAAAATATCTGTCACGCCACCAGAAGACCGTCTATCGTCTCGATCTACAAAGCTTCTATCGAGGGTCCAAGACAGGGCGACAGTCAGGGCAGCAGTCCTTCGTAGCCGTCGGAAAGCGGGAAGCCTCGCAGCAAAGAATTTTGGTCCATGTCGACATGCAGGGGTCGATGAAGTGGCGGCCTTCCTCAAGAATTTTCTCACGTGGCTCCTCACGATCCTCGGGCTTGGACCGGTACCGCTGAAGTCGCCCCACCGTTGGGCGCCAACTGAAGAACCGGGTTTTTAGAACCCAGCGGCGCCAGGGACACGCCCAAAGTATTTGGGTTCTCCTATCTTGGCAAACAGAGACACGGAATACTTCTAGGTGGCGGCAGAGATCAAATTTATTAGCTGCAGCTAGTAGCAGTAATCCCAGCAACACAACACGGTGTACAACTCAAGATACTGCTCAATTTTGTAGAGCAAGACTTCAGTATTTATACACAATATTCACATTACAAATGGACACCCACTGCAGCAAATTCTGACCAATAGAAAAACTTTCTATACATTATCACATTCCAAAAAGGCTCACTTTACATTGTACCAACCCACAAGTTAATTATTAGGATGTCCCAAATTCAATTACAATTACCAAAAGCTGGACAAACCCATAATTGAAAGCACAATGCATATAACGAAGGAACATAAAAAGGAAACAATAATAGATAACGAGCAAGATAAGGCATGTGTAGAAAAGCTAAAAGTCAACGATGTCCTGAACTTTGACTCGCAATCTCAGACAAGGATCAACTAAGGAAATTGGCCTCACAAAGGGTCAGTTTCAGATGAAGAGGTTAGTTTCTTACAATGCACCTTAGAGTCAAGAAAAGGCTTAGTTAATAAGTACATGAACAACGAAGCCCATGCAACTTTATTCGTTTGGTTACTTCCATGGGCCTACTTGATGGCAACACCAAAATGGAGGCACAAATAAAATGGAACCCATATTCGAGACAAAGTCTCTGAATACATAATGAACTGGCTAGTTAACATGACGAATTCACTCCATATTAGCCCTACTTGCTAAATACGGTACAACATCACCAAAAGCGTGATGGAACCATAATATCACAGGACAAGGCAGATTTTACAGAACCTCATAGTGCTTTGTGGTATGTATCAATGTTTTGTGATACATAGCCAATCGTAAACACACTTTCAAAAAGCTTTTCTTTTTTAAACGCAGCCCCATTTCCTTTGAGAAACGTGTTTAACTGTTCTAAATACAATATCATGGCATCCAACTGTAGTAAGTCCTAATTTATGACCTATCTCATGAATATTGATGAGGTAGGTCAGATTGCAACCCACTGTTCTGTGTGGGGCATACCAATGAGGTCAGTCGCGGGAGGGGTGTAACTCCCCCTCTCGGCGTAAGTCTCGATAGTCATGACTGTGACGTAGGGATGAGTGAGGTCAAATAAAGAGGCTCGATGTGTAGTCGAGCGAGAGGGTGGTGGCATATAATCGTGTCTGGGTGTTTTTAATTGAAGATTCTAGCATACCTTCACTGTCTGGAGTGGTGAACTTAACCCCTTAAGTGCTGCCTCGGTGCATTGGCCGACGGCAGCACTACCTCCCCAGTGCTGCGCACGACCATTGGACGTCCATTCAGCACTAGTTCCAATGGACAGCGCAGCACTGGGGAGGAATGTTTAATAGCATCTATGAGGTTAACGCCCACTATGATTTGGAGTTTTGTGAATTACTCTTAGTACATAGGTCAGTTAGCAAAATTATTTTCCATTCAATGTCTGGAGAGGTGAACATAACACCCACTATGATTTGGAGTTTTGTGAATTACTCTTAGTACATAGGTCAGTTAGCAAAATTATTTTCCATTCACAAAAAGTGCACAATTTGCAACCACTTTTTGTAAATGGAAGTTTCGTACATCCGGTCCAAAACTAAGTCCTCAAATTGACTGGGTGTATATTATATTCTACAACACTTCACACCACTGACTATATTCTATTTGTTAGGTTCACAGGCACATAACGTCACAAGCCTTATAATTACCATTATTTAACTAAGTCTCGTCTTCCGTTGGTCTGTTCATGAACCCAGTGATGTTTTCCAATTAAATGGCTTACAATTTCCTTGCTGCGTCCATAATATGAGGCCATCGTTTATTTTGCAAATTGTTTCCGGGACTGCAAAATTATGTTCTTGCACACACTGTTGCTATGTTCTATCACACGATTTCACCATTACTTGTACTAGAAGCCGCAGTCAAACCGGAGTGCCCTTCTTCATCATATAAAACACAATGGTTCAAAACAGCAGAGAAAAAGCACAATTTTCAGAGAGAATGCACCAGATGATCTTTTTTGTTTCTTTATATAGGAGAGAAATACTCTGGCCTACAGGGCTCGGTCACGCAGAATATAACTTTCAATTTTAGTCGTAAAATGTGAGTTTTATATATTGTTGCAGTCACTGGCTAGAGTCACAAGTGCGAGATTTGTATAAATATGGGCCAGAGGGCAGGTTGGCGTGATCCATCACAAACTCTTACATCCTCAAAAGAGTGCACTGTATCGCCTCATAGCATTAACAAGGCAGATGTGTACAGCAATATGAGAATGCTGTCATTTCCAAAAGCGCCTGCGTCCCAGTTCACGAAGAACCTGGCCTGGCGGTTTGGCTGGACTGTTCCTACTGAAGCCGGGTCCAAAGTGAGGTGGCATGGCGTGCACAGTAACAATGGACTGGGATACGGCTCTGTAAATAGAAGTGGCTGAGATTAATTCAAACATACTTATTATCATATACTTTATTGGTTTTAACCCTAAGTGGGAAAGGTATGCCCAGACGTGGGTTCCGTGCACACGGAATCACTGGAACCAAGCTATACCTGGCTAAAAAGCCCTTACTAGGGGGAAACCGGTCCTGGGTTGGTTGTGTTCCTGTTTGGGGAGGGCCTGGCCTGGGGTTCGGGTTAGACTGTTCCTATAGGAGCATTTGAATTTGTTTATTGTACAGTTAATACAAAGTCACAATATTACACAATAGATAAAAAGTCTTTGACTATATAAAAAACTTTTACAAATAAGAAGATATTGCATATTGGTAAAATCTCAAGGAGTCTATAGTAAATTAGTGAGGCTTCCTGTTGGTCACAGCTATTAATACTTATAGTTCTTATGGTTGTGAGGCTGTTGCAGAGATCTCTGTTCTCCTGATGTGATTAATTGTTTCGCCCAACTGTCTTTTCATTTAGTTTTGTGAGTAATTTCATATTTTATTGTAGTTTCTGTGGCTTTGGTATTTGTGGGCCTTATAGTTTTTAAGGGCCTTTAATGAAGACTACTTTTCTCCTGGTGCGGTTGGTTTTTCGCACCCTTGTGTTATTTCATTTAATTGGCCACTATTTCAAAGTATTTAACTGTTCTACAGTTTAACTGAGTCTCTTCGGGGTTGAAAGAGAGCATTACTGCTTGCCTGCATGTTTTTACGTCTTTCTGGTTCCATAGGGGCCGCAGCATGGAACGCCTTACATCCACAAGAGCTTTACAAATAATATAGGAGCAGGGTCAAGACTGATTTCCATTTGGCTGGTTCTTTTATCAGTGGCTAATTATTTCAAGCATTATAACCAGCCCCTTTTTGTATCATTTGGTGCTGATTGATATCGTTCACAGTTAGAGACAGTGAGTCTTCCTTGAGTAGCATGAAGATAGAGTTCTGCTAATGCACCCTGTGTCTGCCCGTAAATGTTTTATGTACATCAATGCACACTAGTCATGCCAGTGTCGAGGTATCTGCCATGCCATCAATTATCTGGAGTAGATGCCATATGTTAACAGGTTGTTGCGATGAACTCACCTTGATCTACATGTATTAGTTGTAGTATTATTGGGTGGAGTCTGTTTGGCTAATACTTGGCTCAGTACCTTGTGGTTGGTGTTGGGCATCAAGAGGGGCGTCTACAATGAAAGGTTTGCAACATCTCTGCGGAATTGGGCAGTGACACTAATACAGCTTTCCTTTCATAACTGAAGGGAAGCTTGGTTCACTTCTCATTGTGTTTAACATCTCAGCTAGTACCGGGGCCAGTAGGCCTAGATATGATACATAAAATTCAAAAGGAAGGCCATCTGATCCAGCTTTTTGTCCTCTGCCAGCCCCTTCTTTCCCCCTGCGTAATACATTATCCACATGGGACCACTAGGTTCAGGCGAAATTTAAATTACTCCAGCTTAATATGCATATTTAGGCTTTTCACACTATTCTTGCACGTCCAATCCAAAATTATGCCACTACGTCACTTTGTGTATTTTTACAAGGCGGTTTTGTATTTTTGAAGTTTGTTTAGTACGAAATGTGTTCTTGCTTTAAAGACTGAGAAGGACTCCTTTTGCACTAAAATATAGAACAAAATGATGGATTTGCATTTCACGTCCTCCTTATTTTACCAACATTTTGCATAATAACTCATGCGCAAATTTTGCGATTTTCACCCACCTCTAAATGGTCCACCTGGATGGCTTCCTATTCAGCTAGTATAAAGTAGTCGAGGCACCTGTTGGTCTCAAATAAGTTTTTATTGTATTGATGCTCTCTCATCCAGACTTCAATCAATATGACATTTATTTCTTTGGCCGTGGAAACGTGCAGGGGCACCCCAGTGAGATCAAAGGTCAAAATCCCCTTGATTTAGGCCTAGAAGTATGTGTTGTACAGCTGTCCCTTCCAGCATTTATGTGGAGCTCGTCGCCCTGCCGGTGAGAGGTGCTTTTGTTGAAGGAATACCACCTGTACTCCTCTTGCCTTCACATATGAGAGGGCATTGGTTCTCTTCAGATATCTGACATTTCTGGAAAGGATCTTCAGGTCGCTAACGTTCACAGCAAAGAGACCTCAGGCCACAAAAAGTCTTGTGTGATGTCTAGGGAATTAATGGCAGATAGCTCTCTCTGTAAATAAATGCAAACTTTTTTTTCTTTACTCAATTGCAATTAAGTGATTTCATGCGGTTGGAGAGAGCTGTGCTGGGCAAGGGGTCGAGAACGACAGTAGCCCAATGGTTTTCCCATGTTGAATGAGCTTTGGTTACCTTCTAAGCGGGAATGCAGTTCAATGGATTTTCTCAAGGATGCTTATACCCACGTGGCTACTTCTGTTCATCCTATTTAGAGCATGCCATGGTCGTTCAGACAGTGACGGGTATATTGGCTGCGAGGTGTGTGAATTTCCAAGTCCCATTATATGACATCATTTTGGTAAAAATATTACGTGTTTGTTTTGCCACATATTGAACATACCTGCTTCACTGAAGAAGAAACAGGTGTGCTGTGCACAATGTGTACAATGTGAACACAATAAGTCATATGTAGAAAATCTTACAGCGAGTAAGAATAACCTGGGGTACTCTTGAGCATAATCTGTGCTGTATACTGTTAGACACAGTTAATCCAAAGTAAAAATTCCATAATTGATTCTCCATAGACAGTATGTCAATCATCCACATTGTTTAAAATCCCCAATGCATTTCGCACAAAAGCGCACTTCCTCAGGGGGTCTGTAAGTAAATAGAAATGAAACATGTATGTAATCTAACTGTTGTCCAGGAGCGAGGCAATACAGGTATAAACGAACATTATAGGTGGGACGAACATAAATCTAACGTTGAACTGGTAAGAGTGAGGGGAAAAAGTATTCAAAACGAGTGCCCAACGTGCACGCCCGTTCAAAAAAGAAAAATGAAACAAGAGACTGGGTGGATAAACACATGTGAATGGGTTTATATAATCGGAAAGTGCATAAGCGTGAGGAAAACAGAGAATAATCCGTGTGTGTCACCAGAATTTCGGAAAAAAACAAGTGATAAGCAAGTGCTAATAAAGTGATGAAAGAATGTGCTCGAATAATCTAGAATCAAATAGTGCCCGAGATTTATGCCTAATTGCATTAGCTATCCGAATCGCAAAAGTATCTTACCCGTGTGGTGAAAAAAGGTGGATCAACACCGGTAACCGAGTGTAGCGTGAACCAGACTCAGTGTGAGGCAAGAACCCGGAAGACGCCACGCATGCGCATGTGCGTGCAAATGTATAATTCAGAGAATAAACATAAAGGAAAGACGTACCAGTCACCCAGTGTTCTAGACCCTAAGGGGCCCATTAGGATGGCGGGTGGATTGCCTCTGCCAGGGTAGCGGTGGCCACCGCCACCCTGGCGGAGGCAATCCGCCCACCATCCTTCCCTGCATTCCCCCCCGCCATATTACGATGGCGGAGGGGACCGCAGCGGTGACAAACACCGCCCGGATGTTTTCCGCCCCGGTCGCCTTGCGGCCGGGGCGGAAAACCAGTAACATGGTGGCGGTGTCTGTTAGACACCGCCCGCCATATTACAATGGGCTGGTCTCAATGCCTTTCCGTGGCGGCAATGCCGCCACGGAAAGGCATTCGGTGTTCACTCTAGTGGCTCCCGTGGGCCCCCAGAGTGAAGTACAGGTGGGGGGTGCACATGGGGGGTACCTATGGTACCCCCCTTCATTTGCATATACAAAGCGGCAGGCACCGCACGGTGCCTGCCGCTTTGTATATGCAAATGCTGACAAGCATTTCTAGCATTGTGGCGGGCGGTGCTGAGCGCTTCGCCCGCCACAATGCTAGAAATGCAGGATGTGCCCGCCACAGTGGCGGGCACATCCTAATGTCACCCCCGGGACCCCCGCCCTTATGGCGGGCGGTCCCATTCCCCGCTAGGATGACGGGCGGACAAAGTCCGCCCGTCATCCTAATAGGCCCCTAAGAGTGGAAAACAGATCCCCTGTCAGAAACATAGAAGAATGTGTGAATAACGGAAAATAGTACGCGAAACATAGAAAAGATGAAAGGTGAAAGAAATAGAGGATAATAGGAATAAGTGAAATATAATGAATAGAACCATCAAGCACTATAAAAATGTGGTAACAAAATCGAAGTGTAGGGATTCAAACAATAAACATACTCAAAACCTTCATGTTAAACAAAATAATCACTGATCACAGCTAAATAGAGAGGTCTATTAGTACAATGTAAAATTGTATCAAATGTCAAAATGAATCATAGATGGCAACTAAATTCAAGGCGTTCATTGAGTCCTTTTGGCTGGACTGCCTGTAATCGGTATATCCAGTACAACTCCTGTTGTAATAGATGTTTGTTGTTGTCCTTGTGTGGTTCTTTATCAACTGTTTCCAAGATTAAAAATCGTATCTGACTAGGGTTATGCGACAGTTGAGTAAAATGTGCAGCAATATTAGACTTTAGGTTTTTGGTGCGGATGTTACTCCGATATTCATTTAACCTAGTTTTGATTTTGCGTTCCGTTTTGCCCACATATGGGAGACCACATGGGCATTTAATCATGTACACAACATTGCTGGTGTCACATGCAGCATTTACTCGGAGGTTGATGATGGTGCCTTGAGTAGGGTGAGTCATAGTGGATCCAGGAATTATGCTGTTACAATGACTGCAGTTGTGACACGTGATGGTTCGTTTAAAAGTAGTGTGGCTTGTAATTGTTGGTTGTTTGATGAGATTTTGTATAGTCTTAGTGCGTTTGTACGCAAATATAGGAGGCTTTTCAAAAATGTTGTTGAAATCTGTTTCTGATTGTAGTAATGGCCAGTGTTTCCGAATTACCTCTTTAATTTGGCGTGAGTGGGTAGAATATTTGGATACAAATACATATCGAGTATCTTGTTGTTGGACTCTCAATGTAGGTTTCCATAATTCATCACGATTTTTGAGGTTGGCTCTATTCTCTGCAATAGCTGTGATGTTTTTAGGGTATCCACGTTGATGGAATTTCTTTATAATTTTTGAACTGTTGGTTCTGTATAGATCCTCTGTAGAAGCAATGCGTTTGGCTCTGAGTAACTGAGAGTATGGCAGGTGACTCTTTAGACTGGGTTGATGAAAACTTTTGTGATGTAAATAATTGTTACGATCTGTAGCTTTGGTGTAAATGGAGGTTATAAATTGGTTGTCAGACAATTTAACAAGTACATCCGAAAAGGAGATTTCGGTCTTGCTTAAGGTGTGAGTAAATTGAATCCGTTCATTAACAGTGTTGAGATGATTAATTGCAACAAGGAATTGAGGGGCATATTACCAAGCAATAGCGATAATTATCGCTATTGCTTGGTTAGAGACAAAAATTTACCGCAGCGCTGCGGCGCTTTTTACCACAAATAAACCTTGGCATTACCAAGGTTTAACGCAAATGCGGTAAAAATCGTCGCAAAGCATGAATATCGCTGAAAAGTCCGCGATATTCATGCATTAGCGAGCTAATGCTCTAGCCATGTTAACCACCTTCCATTGGATAACATGGCTAAGAACTGCACAGTGAATTAATAAATGAATGGTTGGAGGTAATGCACTCAATTTGTTTGATTAGATTACTTGTCCGGTATGTGTGCTGCCCTAGATTAGTGTCTGCTGCACTGTGAAACAATGAATATGGCCTGGGACCGCTAGATCACCAGGACTCTAGCGCGCACTACTAGTAAAAAGTTTTATTACAATGAAACATTTTCCATGCGTGTCTTTTTCTGTTTAACTTTATCATGAATTTTGTGAAAATTAATTGCATCAAATCAGTTTATACATATACATTAAATAATCAGAAATGAAAGCCTTATACACATTTCGTAAATCAGTCAATACACAACACAGTTATTTATGAAACCCAATGCATTTCGGGGTTAGTACCCCTTCGTCGGGGGTCTATGAAAAAGAGAAAAGAAAAAAGAAAGGACACCAAATTAATCTAAATGCTTGTAGAGAACTATACTCCATTGTTGGTAATAATATAACATGCTCTTACCTAGATAACTGTTTCTTATGCGGTTGCGTGTATTATGAAGCTTTAGCGATATCTAGATTAAATCATACACTAGTGAGTAATTTGATTGAAACCTAAGAAGACACTAAGTTTATTAGTGTTTTTAGAAAATTACCTTGATTCCAGATTCAAGAAAAACCTATCTGAGGATAATTGAAGAAATGAGAAAAAATAAAATAATAAGTATAAGAAGCCATTCCTCTAATGCTTCTGAAATATTAACCAAATGGTAATTTGTTATGGAGCAACCATACCACGAGTCTCACCTGTAGTTCTTTCAGGTTAGCTGTGATATACCGGAATCTATTAAAACAGAGCAATAATGTGTATTTGTTTACTACCGCTCTTAAATAGTTGGGTTTCAAAAACGTAATTGCCGATATTTACTCAGAAAAAGTTACCTGCGAGCCTTTATTTAGTTTTCCATGGTCTCGCTTTGAATCGGCTTGTTCCCCTGCTAAGGAAAACAAAAAGCAAGTTTCAGCTTTCCGTGTTGGGTTGTCTCAATTAACAACCTTAATACCGCTTAGCCTTTTGTAATAGTTATCTTACCGGCACCGCGGGTAGAGCAGCGTTGTAGCGGCGTCTTTCCTTGGTAACAGCACCGATACGAACACGGTGTTGCAAGTCCTACCTCTAAGTTGTGTGATGAAACTCAACACTAAAAACGGACTCCGACGCAAAATGCGGGCGGCCATATTAGAACAGGATGTTATCTGAGTTTACTCAGTGCTGTGTACAGCACGAGTGTTGTTGCTCATAGTCAACCCATAATCTAGCGTGGAAACGCAATCCTAAATTGAAGAGAAGAAACAAGGGGTGAAAAAAGGAGGAAAAAAGGAGAGGAAAAAAGGAAAATAGAAGCCGTATTTACATCATAGGAAAACATTTTTGAAATAATGACTATTATTGGTTAGTGCACATATTATCACAGTCAATGATTTCTAACATCCTGTAAAAACATATGCAAACATATAAAATAATTTTTAAGGTAAAATCAATCATATACATGAATTATAGTGATGTGTGTGCTTTAATTCGCAACCTGTGCAAATACCCACTTTGTTAGGTTTCCCCTTTTGAGGTGTCAGCTACATGTCATGAAGTAAAAATTCGCAATTATAGGAAACATATCATTTCTAATTTATCGTTTAACCCTTCTGGGGTCAAGGTCTGTAATCTGCGTATCCAGTACGTTTCACGTCTGAGAAGATTTTTAGCATTATCAACGCCTAGTCGTTGTGGGATCTGTTCTATGATTTGGAAACAAATTTGTGCGATAGTGTGGGCCTTTTCGACCCAATGTCGTGCCAATGGTGATGTTATATTTTTATTTTGAATCCTGCTCTTGTGTTCGGCCAAACGTATTTTCAATTTCCTGTCGGTTTTACCCACATATAATAATCCACATGGACATTTTATGGAGTAAACCACGTGTTCAGCATTACAATTTGCCGAATGTCTTAGACTTATCTTTTCGCCTGTTCTTGGGTGAGATAACGTATTGCCAAGGATTACATTGTTGCAGTGTTTGCAATTAAAACACTTAGTTGTACCCTTAGGAGTGGGTGTGTTGAACTCCATGTCATCTGCTCTATTCAATATTTCTTTGAGGTTTCGTGACCTCAAATATGCAAAAAGTGTTTTTTGTGCGTACAAATGTTCAAAGTCACTTTCCATTTGTAGAATTTCCCATCTTTTGGTTATAGTTCTTTTTATTTCTCTGGTTGCAGTGGAGTACTTTGAATTGAATACCATTCTCTTATTCTCTACTTTCGTCTTTTTTTGTAAGAGTTCTGTCCGTGGTATTGTTTTCACCCTTTCCATTTGCATGTCGATCAGTTTCTCTGGATATGCTCTGTCAAGGTAACTTTGTTTTTGCTGTTCAAGACTCTTATTACATTGGGCCTCATTGGATGATATCCTTTTAATTCTCATGAACTGTGAAACTGGGAGGTTGTTTTTCAAAGTGGTTGGATGGAAGCTTCCATATTGCAGTGAAGTATTCCTGTCCGTGGGTTTTTTGTACAGTTGTGTAACAATTGTGTTATCCTCGATTTTGACTTGAACATCCAAGAATGGTAATGTGGTGGTGCTCATTTGGCTTGTGAATTTAATCCTGGGATTGACTAGGTTCAGACTATTGATGTTCTTCTGCAGATCTGCACTTGATTTCTTCCATATCAAGAAGATGTCGTCAATATACCGCTTGTAGTATAGGATACCAGTTTGCCAAGTGGTGTCTTCCAGTATATATTCCAGCTCGAATTTGGCCATAAAAATATTCGCATAAATACATGCGCCAGGAAAACCCTGTGCCGCTCAGCTGAGTGTAGTACGCATTTTGCCAAGAAAAATAGCTGTTACTTAGACAAAATTCCAATAGTTGCAGGATTAGACATTTAGTTTCCGTAGGTTTGTCCGTTCTCAATAATGCCCATTCCATAGCCTCAAGGCCTAGTTTGTGGGGGATCGATGTGTACAATGACACAACGTCGATAGTACAAAGTATTAGATTTTCTTCTGTCTCCAGATTGAGAGAATTCACACTTCTCAAAAAATGTGAAGTGTCCTCCAAGTATGTGGGCCAGTCTTGTATGAAATTTTGCATATGAGAATCAATGAATATACCCAATGTCTCGAAAATTGAGGAACAACCTGATACTATTGGCCTGATGGGGGGATTCTGCAAACATTTATGTATTTTAGGCAAAAAGTATATTTTAGGCCTCCTCGGATACATTTGTCTTAAGTATCTTTTCGTTGTGATAGTGATCCACCCTAGTTCTTCAGCTTTGTCCAAAATTTGGTCCAAGATGTGAGATATCTCATTAGTGGGATCATGTGGAAGTTTCAAGTAGACTTCACTGTCTAGAACATGTTCATTACCTTTCTTAATATAGAATTCAGAATCCATAATAACGAGGCCACCCCCTTTATCTGCCTTCTGGATGACTATATCTTTATTGTTACGTAGAGTGCGCAATGCACTCTGTTCTGCTCGTGTCAAGTTTTGTAGTTTACTTTTGTATTGTATTTTGGCCATATCCGCCTTGACCTTCTACAAATGGAAAGTGACTTTGAACATTTGTACGCACAAAAACCACTTTTTGCATATTTGAGGTCACGAAACCTCAAAGAAATATTGAATAGAGCAGATGACATGGAGTTCAACACACCCACTCCTAAGGGTACAACTAAGTGTTTTAATTGCAAAAACTGCAACAATGTAATCCTTGGCAATACGCTATCTCACCCAAGAACAGGCGAAAAGATAAGTCTAAGACATTCGGCAAATTGTAATGCTGAACACGTGGTTTACTCCATAAAATGTCCATATGGATTATTATATGTGGGTAAAACCGACAGGAAATTGAAAATACGTTTGGCCGAACACAAGAGCAGGATTCGAAATAAAAATATAACATCACCATTGGCACGACATTGGGTCGAAAAGGCCCACACTATCGCACAAATTCGTTTCCAAATCATAGAACAGATCCCACAACGACTAGGCGTTGATAATGCTAAAAATCTTCTCAGACGTGAAACGTACTGGATACGCAGATTACAGACCTTGACCCCAGAAGGGTTAAACGATAAATTAGAAATGATATGTTTCCTATAATTGCGAATTTTGACTTCATGACATGTAGCTGACACCTCAAAAGGGGAAACCTAACAAAGTGGGTATTTGGACAGGTTGCGAATTAAAGCACACACATCACTATAATTCATGTATATGATTGATTTTACCTTAAAAATTATTTTATATGGCCACGTTCCGGCAAGATGGCCGCTGACAGTCTGTAGGGAGAGGACGCGCTCCCTACCTGCTCCCTCGCTCGTGTTTTCACGCAAGGATTAAGCGCAAGGAGAAGGAGAAGAATGGAACCGTAGATGGTGGTGTTTTGATAGCGTTTATCTGTTCTGTGCAGCGGCTTTTATCTTAAGAGACATAACGGGGAGGAGAGCGATCTATGTGGTTAACCTCGAAGGTAATAGCGGAGGTACTAGCCCTCCCGACGGTGGAAGTGGTGCTGACTCGAGCATTGGCCAATGCACGTCAGCTGATGGTGAAGGTGAGTGGCTGGAGGAAACACTATCGGCAGCGGCAGCAGCTGAAGCGTTATTGGCAGCAGAGCTCAGCGGGTGCTTTGTCTACGAGTTGGCGTTTAATGGCGCCGATGATTTCGAGAGCTCTGAGGGAGGAGAAAGCTGCTTGGAGCGAGTCTGATGCTCCGGCGGCTAACCTCCGCACAAAGAAACTGACGCGGACACAGGAGATGAGCGAAGACCCTCGCGCTGCCGAGCAAGTAAGGAGTGCAATACGGAGTAAGGAGGCTGGTAGCAGCGTGGGGGAGAGGCCGAAAAAAAAAGATAAAACTAAGGCAGCACTGATAAACAAAGGAAACAAGGGAAAAGTAACAGAGCAGGGGAATCTGAGACAGCCATTAGTTTCAGAGGCTTTTTTCCCTGTAACTACAACTAGCTCTCACGTAACGTCTGGCTCAATTATACCCCAAATAGACTCTGGCGAAGCTGTGGGCTTAGACCCTGACCATGGATCCCTTGCGAGGGAGATAGACAGTAACTTTCAGGTAACCAGCCATATAATACAGACCGATAATTTGGGAGCTCTAAGCAAGAAGGTGCACAGAGACAATGAGCCGCTACAAGGCGCTCCGGTACAGGAGAATGTGGAGATTTCTTCTGGACAGGTCAAACAGAGTCATGAGAAAGGGGGCGAACTTGTACCCGAAACTGGGAATATTAGAAACGAAAACAATGTTCCAAACAATACAAATGTCAACCATGGTATTATAGAGAATGATAGTATCTTGCACCATGCTGAAGAGAGTACTCCGCCTCCAAACCCGGAGTCAGACAACATTTTGATTCTGACAGAGGCATTGACAGAGGCATTAAGGGAGGAGCAGAGTAATACTAATGCTTCTAATTCTCTTGTCACTACGGAGGGGGACAGTAATGATACTAACGCATCTAAACAGCCTGAGAGGGTGAGAGTTGGTGTGGGAAATGGTGATGGAGACGGAAGTGATAATATGAGTAAAATGATTAATATCGATCCTAAGGCTGTGATATCTCTAACTGGTTCCCCTTCTGATGAATGTTTTTTCTCTGTTAATGAGGGTGAGGAGGAAGGAGAAGAGGTGGGGGCGGTCGGGGGGATGAGTCAGAGGACTCCTCTATCGCCGATCTGGGAAGTGACCAGACATTATCAGGACTTGTAACAGAGACCATATCTACATCTGGTTCTGGCTCTGGAGAGCCTTCTGATAAAGACTTAGCTGCAAAACGTAAATCTAAAGTCTTGACCAAAAAAAGGAGAAGAACAAAAGGATCTATAAGCCCAGCAGCTATTAATGTTGCAAAGAGACTCGATTGGGACTACGCAGCTACATCTCAGATGTATAAAGAGGGTGTTGGGAGTCTAGATGAGACTATGGGATCTTTACGGTTAAATGAGGAGAGAGCCAGGCAAGGCCTACCCGAAACTCAGATCCAAAATCAGGAGCAACTCCAACGTCAAAATTCACCTTTGGGGTTTGAAATGATGTTTTCAATGCTTAAACAAATTCAGACTGAGGCAAGGGTAGAGAGTCAGAGAGCCAGACAGGAAAGTAAAAAAATACAAAATGCCCTTCGAAAAGTAAATAAAGCGTGCACAGAGTTGGCAGGGAGAGTTACAGAGGTGGAAGAAAGAACGGGGGCCCTGGAAGATGAAATGAAGGGATGGAAGGAATTTAGACAAGACCAAGAGAAAATTAACAGCGATGTATTATGGAAGCTCGAAGATTTTGAGAACAGGCAGCGGAGAAATAATGTCAGACTCTTAGGTATTCCGGAAGGAAGGGAGGGACAGGACGCTAGAGCTTACATAATCGAATTCCTCAAGGGTGCACTTCCAGACATAAAAGGCTGGGACTGGGAATCAGAGATTCAGCGTGCTCATAGATTTCCTTTTACACAGAGAAAGGGGGATGGTTCAAAAAAGCCTAGAGCATTCCTAATTTATGTGGGCAACTTTTTATTGAGAGAAGAGATAATGGCCAAAGCAAGACCACAGGCAAAATGCAGATATCAGGAGGTAGAGTTCTTTGCTAGACCAGACTTCTGTCACATAACGGTAGAGCACAGGTGGAGACTGCGGGAGCTAATAGCCCCGTTTCAGAGAATTGGGTGTGAGGCATACCTAATGTTCCCTAGTAGACTGAAGGTGGTAAAAGATGGCCAGTTCAAAATCTTTCATTCTGAGGTTAGAGCGGCTGAATTTTTGGCATGGCTCAAGGAAAGGACCCCGCAGAACAGTACACACTCTCAGGGTCTAGTGGTAGATTTACCAGCTAAAGGCAGCAGGATATAAAGTTAGGATCTCTGAAATTCTATAGAAGCACAAGAACAGAGAATTGTAGTGTATTGCTATGTAACTTTGTAGATTGGTAACAATAAGTGAGCATTTTCTATGTAAGGGTTAGGAACACAATAGGAGCGGGGGGGGGGAGCGTGGGACCCAAGCAGACACAGCTGTCACATATAGGTCCGTTGGACCTATTTGCCTGTAGGGGGGGTGGGATAGTCGGGGTGGGGGGAAAGGGTGGGGGACACAGGAGGGGCAAGGAGCACAAAGCAAACAGGAAATATATAATACAGGAAACACTATGGAATAAGAGGAATAATGAAACAGAAGGAAGGTTTGTGTTGGTTGTGTTATATAAAGCCGTGGTCATAATGTGTAATGTGTTTTTTTTTTTAAATGACTAAAATTGTGATTCTATTTGTTAAAAACCCAGGATGAGTACACGAATAATGACATGGAACGTGTGTGGTCTTAATGATAAGACAAAAAGGCAGAAGGCAGCTGTCTTGATTAAAAGTTTAAGATTAGACTTTCTAATACTCCAAGAGACCCATATACAACTGTCTGAAATTAGGCTGCTAGACCGGCTAGGTCTTACTGTTTTAGCACACTCTAGGCAGGGAAGTAGGAATAGGGGGGTTGCGGTTATGGCAAGGCAAAGAGACGTCACCACTAGGAAAAAATGGGAGGATATATGGGGTAGATGGGCCTTGATAGAATGTTTGATTGGAGAAACATGGGTCACCCTTGGGTCTATTTATGGGTCTACAGGAGATGATCCGGAGATTTTTGAAGAAATCGATATTGAGTTGGCAACCTGGGCTCCATTTATATTGATAGGAGGAGATTTTAATATCAATGGAGCAGGGGGATTGGGGTTGGGGCTAGGGCCCCCAGTTAAATATAAGGGAAGGAAGAAAAGAGTTTTTAAAGCAATCGTTAATTTAGCTAGAAATAATGGCTTGCTTGATGTTTGGGATACCCTTAACCCTGGTCAAGATGGTTTTACATATTATTCAGCACCCCACAGGATAAGTGTCAGATTAGATTATTTTTTAGTTAATAGCCAAGGCATTGATGGGATAGACATCGAAAGAATACCAAGGCTGTTATCGGACCATAATCCTCTTATAGTCACCTTAAAAGGTATGACAGCGGTAAGGAAGGCCTCGGAGTGGTCTTTTGAAAAGGCTTTTCTAGTGGAGGACGTATATATTCAACATATGAGGAGATGGATATCTGAATTTTTGAATATAAATAGGCATACAGCACCCGTAGGGATTGTGTGGGATTGTTTTAAGGCTGGAGTGAGGGGCGAGACCATCAGCTATGGGGTTAGGAAAAGGAAACAGGAGAAAGAAAGAAGTGAGGGGGTAAGGAGGGAACTACTGCGGGCAGAGGAGGAATTGAATAGTATGACAGATCAAACTGGTAATGGAGCTCCAACGGATTCTGCATATCTTAAACTTGTGAAATTGCGAATGGAGGAGGAAGAACAGATAGCAGAAAGGGCAGCCAAACAATATACAGTGAATAGAGAGAATTGTTATGAGATGAATGAAAGAGTGGGCAAAATGTTAGCAGCTAGAACTAGACAGAAGGTATCCTTTGGGGAGATAAAAGCAATCAAAGACAGTTCAGGGGTGATTGTAACTAATGTACAACAAATAAGGGAAGTCTTCAGGAACTTTTACACGGATTTATATTCTGAAAGCGATATAAAAGATCCTGAAGACATAACGGAGTATTTGAACTATTATGAGGGGAGGCAGCTGGAGGAAACAGAGAAGAAGAGGATTGACAACTCGTTAGACTTAGAGGAGGTAAAAACAGCTATGAAGAGTTTACCATCAGGAAAGGCGGCTGGTCCAGACAAAATCCCGCTAGAGTTTTACAAGGTGTTTTGGGAGGAGCTAGGTGGTGATATGCTTTACACTATGAAACAGGCACAGAAGGGAAGTTCAATACCAAGCACTTGGTCTGAGGCCGAAATTGTGGTTATTCTTAAAAAAGGGAAAACGCCAACTAACCCGGGGTCATACAGACCGATCACTCTCATGAACACGGACACAAAGATTTACTCAAAGGCACTGGCAACAAGATTCGCCAGTGTAATAACACCTCTAGTTACTAATACCCAACACGGTTTTATACCGGGACGGGGGACTACACACCACGTAAGGAAGTTAATTACCCTTATGGATAAAACAGAGGCTGATGGGGACCCGTTTGCGGTATTATTACTTGATGCTGAAAAAGCGTTCGACCGTGTTTCATGGGTATATATGTGGAGTGTTTTGGAAAAATTGGGATTTGGTAGTGGCTTTTTAACAGCATTAAAGACATTGTATAGAGATCCTGTGGCGGCAATTAGAATTAATGCAGGGTTAACGGATAAAGTAAAAATTAACAGGGGCACAAGGCAGGGTTGCCCATGCTCCCCGCTATTGTTTGCGATATATTTAGACCCACTAATCAGGAGACTGGAGTCAAATAGGAATATCTCCCCAATTGTCACACTCAGGGGGGAGTGTAAGATCTTGGCCTATGCCGATGACGTGGCGGTCATAACATCATCACCCATAGAGGCTATAAGATACGTGGAACAGGAGGCAAAGGAATTTGGAAAGGTTTCCGGGTATTCTTTGAACACCGGAAAAACCCAAATTATAAAAAATAGTAAGGCCTTATGCCAGGATCCACGGGTGGCGCGGACGGGAACCTATTTGGGAATAACTATAACTTCAGAATTAGATAAGATAGTAGAGCTAAATATTGATCCTATTGTACGGAAAGTTGGGGGAGAACTAGATAGACTGAATAATCTCCATCTTACCTTGGTTGGAAGAGTGAACATTATAAAAATGTTAATCATGCCGAAATTCCTGTATCTCTTCCGAACAATTCCCTTATGGTTTGATAACGCGTGGTTTAAAAGGATTGAAAATATGATCAATAAATTTATTTGGTCCAAAGGTAAAACTAGGAGAGCGGCGAGATTCCTGGCACTCCCACGGGAAAGAGGAGGATGGGCGTTACCAGACTTTAAGTTGTATTACTGGGCCGCTGCCTTGCAGTATATGGCAGGATTAATAGGTGGAGCTGAAGCAGAAGGAGAAGATCACTTAGGGTCATTAGCGATATATGGCATATTAATGGGTGAAGAAACTAAAAATATCTTTCTGAAAAATTTTGACACGGCATATTTTAAAAGAACACGCTTTAAGACTATACTGGGTGCATATAATATATGGAAGGCTTTTATGAAAAAGTTTGGTTTGGGGAAGTTTAATAGGTATACGAGGTTATACGAGAATATGTTATTTCCGGGAGATATATTCTCTGATTCAGTTTTCACAGAATGGTATCGGAAAGGGATAATAAAACTAGGGGATGTAATGGGGACACAAGGGATGAAACAATTTGCAATAATACAGAAAAAATTCAATTTGTCGACAAATCACTTCTTCAAATATTTACAAGTAAGAAGCTTTCTACAAAACAAAAGAGGGGGAACAAGAGGATTTGAAAAAAATAACATATTAGAGATAATAGAGACTGGAGTAGATTGCACAATTAAAAGATTTTACGTCGAGCTAAATGAACAAAGACCAGACGACATGGCGAAATGGGGGGAAATCTGGTCAACGAAGCTGGGCATAGAACAAGAATGTTTTAATATATCATTAGAATTAGGGTTGAATATTCTATGCTCTGCGTCATTACAAGCACAGCATTACAAGACTATGTATTGGCTATATTACACCCCGGCTAAACTAGCACAATGGGGAGCGACAACTGGTATAAACTGCCCCAGATGCACGAGTGTAGATGCAGATGCCATTCATATGTTTGCAACATGTCCGAGTTTAGTTACATTACTTAAAGAGATAGAAATGTTTCTACAAAGGGCACTAAAACTACCTGCTAAATTAACACCTGCGATTATTCTGCTAGGTGTAGATGGAAATAATGATGTTGAGACAGGGAACTATTTTATTTTTGTGGCCATGGCGGTGTACAGACTGTGTGTTGCCACGGCATGGTTAGATCAAATGGCGCCATCATTCCAACAATGGTTAGCTAGGTTGTTGAGTATATACAATTTAGAAAAAGCGATCTACTCCAGAAGAGGGAAAAGATTGAGGAAATTAGGTTTTGAAATATGGGAGACAATAACGAAATGGAAGGAAGAAGTATGATTTGTATAGGAAATGTATATGTATATAATTTGTATATAATCTGTATAAATGTGTATATAATGTGTAAATAAGGTATAATAACATATAATACATATAGAATGTATAATTGATATCAATATGTATGTATAAGGAGAGTGATCTCATCCCAATAAGGAGTGATGTATTATTTTGGTATTAAGAAGAAGTTTCTTTTTGTTTACTTCAGATGAAACATACGGTGTTAATCTTATATGATTAGGCAATATTGTTTTTCTTTATTATTTGCTCCATGCCCCCTCTGTGGTCCAGAGGGCGAAAAAATTAAAAAAATTGTGTGAATAAAAAGATTTAAAAAATATATATATATATATTTTATATGTTTGCATATGTTTTTACAGGATGTTAGAAATCATTGACTGTGATAATATGTGCACTAACCAATAATAGTCATTATTTCAAAAATGTTTTCCTATGATGTAAATACGGCTTCTATTTTCCTTTTTTCCTCTCCTTTTTTCCTCCTTTTTTCACCCCTTGTTTCTTCTCTTCAATTTAGGATTGCGTTTCCACGCTAGATTATGGGTTGACTATGAGCAACAACACTCGTGCTGTACACAGCACTGAGTAAACTCAGATAACATCCTGTTCTAATATGGCCGCCCGCATTTTGCGTCGGAGTCCGTTTTTAGTGTTGAGTTTCATCACACAACTTAGAGGTAGGACTTGCAACACCATGTTCGTATCGGTGCTGTTACCAAGGAAAGACGCCGCTACAACGCTGCTCTACCCGCGTTCCCGGTAAGATAACTATTACAAAAGGCTAAGCGGTATTAAGGTTGTTAATTGAGACAACCCAACACGGAAAGCTGAAACTTGCTTTTTGTTTTCCTTAGCAGGGGAACAAGCCGATTCAAAGCGAGACCATGGAAAACTAAATAAAGGCTCGCAGGTAACTTTTTCTGAGTAAATATCGGCAATTACGTTTTTGAAACCCAACTATTTAAGAGCGGTAGTAAACAAATACACATTATTGCTCTGTTTTAATAGATTCCGGTATATCACAGCTAACCTGAAAGAACTACAGGTGAGACTCGTGGTATGGTTGCTCCATAACAAATTACCATTTGGTTAATATTTCAGAAGCATTAGAGGAATGGCTTCTTATACTTATTATTTAATTTTTTCTCATTTCTTCAATTATCCTCAGATAGGTTTTTCTTGAATCTGGAATCAAGGTAATTTTCTAAAAACACTAATAAACTTAGGGTCTTCTTAGGTTTCAATCAAATTACTCACTAGTGTATGATTTAATCTAGATATCGCTAAAGCTTCATAATACACGCAACCGCATAAGAAACAGTTATCTAGGTAAGAGCATGTTATATTATTACCAACAATGGAGTATAGTTCTCTACAAGCATTTAGATTAATTTGGTGTCCTTTCTTTTTTCTTTTCTCTTTTTCATAGACCCCCGACGAAGGGGTACTAACCCCGAAATGCATTGGGTTTCATAAATAGCTGTGTTGTGTATTGACTGATTTACGAAATGTGTATAAGGCTTTCATTTCTGATTATTTAATGTATATGTATAAACTGATTTGATGCAATTAATTTTCACAAAATTCATGATAAAGTTAAACAGAAAAAGACACGCATGGAAAATGTTTCATTGTAATAAAACTTTTTACTAGTAGTGCGCACTAGAGTCCTGGTGATCTAGCGGTCCCAGGCCATATTCATTGTTTCACAGTGCTGCAGACACTAATCTAGGGCAGCACACATACCGGACAAGTAATCTAATCAAACAAATTGAGTGCATTACCTCCAACCATTCATTTATTAATTCACTACTGCACCACGAGGTACTAGCACCACGGAAAAATGTCTTTCGATTCCATAGCATCAATAACGGATAATCGGGCTAACACTAAAGCCTACACGCCGGATGAAGCAACACAAATATATAAGCTAATAAAGGAGACCAAATCCTATGATGCACAAGGAGGCTCAGTTGTACAACAACTTAAGCAACTGGAATATCTATCTAAACGTGAACTCAATCAACGTTTACATGCGACTACCCTCATTCAATACCACCGCATTAGGAGGATCCCGCGAGGATTGAGGCTAGCAATCAGACCAATGTTGTACCGATTAAATAGTAACCCGAAGTTCATGGAGAAATGGTTTGAGATCCTGAACAAATGCTCCTTGGATTTGATATTGTTACTCATTGAAGAACTCGCCAAAACAATAAAAGACTTAGAGGAGGAAATATACAACTTGAAAAAAGAACTTTCAGAAAGGATTGAAGAAGATCCCTGGAGTAAATACTTGGAGGAAATTGATGCCAAACTTGAAAAATATGGCAAAGAATTACAAGAGACAAAATTACGCAAGTTCAAGCGTGACACAATCGATTATAAGTTGTATGAGACTTATACATGGGCAGAAGTCTACGCCAAAAGGCGTTTCACAGCAAAGAAACAACAAACAACTTCATCCCAAGAAAACATAGTCTCTGATAGTGAGACCAACATTGCCAGGCAACCTCTACCACAGGAGCAATCACGAAAAAAAGATTCTGACAAGTCAGTTACGATAGACCTGGCATCTACATCATCTATTGATCCTTTTTTAGAGAGGGGTATAAACCTAGGCAAACCTCCGGACCAAGCAACATCACAGGCTGGCGACAAAAGACAAGAAGAGGACAAGGCAAAAGAGAAAGAAAAAGAGAAGGAGCAAGCGAAGAAATCGGGACTAAGGAGTCAGAGCAGAATATAGTCATCAACATCTCTGGATACTCACCATCTAAATTCGAGATGCAATTATTGAATAAAGGACCGACTTTCGTAAGCACTTATCGGACAAATTAACTTGAAACCGAAGTGGCTTTTTTCAAATTTATGCGGATATTACGCTTGAGATATTTTTTTACCATCTTGAATCCGATAGAGTCATCAGACAACGTTGCAAGTAAGTTCAAACCCAAAAGTAACTTTATGGCTCCTGTTTCGCATAAAACACTAGATTTATTTGAGACCTTGGTCAAGGCAGATATGGCCAAAATACAATACAAAAGTAAACTACAAAACTTGACACGAGCAGAACAGAGTGCATTGCGCACTCTACGTAACAATAAAGATATAGTCATCCAGAAGGCAGATAAAGGGGGTGGCCTCGTTATTATGGATTCTGACTTCTATATTAAGAAAGGTAATGAACATGTTCTAGACAGTGAAGTCTACTTGAAATCATTGACTGTGATAATATGTGCACTAACCAATAATAGTCATTATTTCAAAAATGTTTTCCTATGATGTAAATACGGCTTCTATTTTCCTTTTTTCCTCTCCTTTTTTCCTCCTTTTTTCACCCCTTGTTTCTTCTCTTCAATTTAGGATTGCGTTTCCACGCTAGATTATGGGTTGACTATGAGCAACAACACTCATGCTGTACACAGCACTGAGTAAACTCAGATAACATCCTGTTCTAATATGGCCGCCCGCATTTTGCGTCGGAGTCCGTTTTTAGTGTTGAGTTTCATCACACAACTTAGAGGTAGGACTTGCAACACCGTGTTCGTATCGGTGCTGTTACCAAGGAAAGACGCTGCTACAACGCTGCTCTACCCGCGTTCCCGGTAAGATAACTATTACAAAAGGCTAAGCGGTATTAAGGTTGTTAATTGAGACAACCCAACACGGAAAGCTGAAACTTGCTTTTTGTTTTCCTTAGCAGGGGAACAAGCCGATTCAAAGCGAGACCATGGAAAACTAAATAAAGGCTCGCAGGTAACTTTTTCTGAGTAAATATCGGCAATTACGTTTTTGAAACCCAACTATTTAAGAGCGGTAGTAAACAAATACACATTATTGCTCTGTTTTAATAGATTCCGGTATATCACAGCTAACCTGAAAGAATTACAGGTGAGACTCGTGGTATGGTTGCTCCATAACAAATTACCATTTGGTTAATATTTCAGAAGCATTAGAGGAATGGCTTCTTATACTTATTATTTTATTTTTTCTCATTTCTTCAATTATCCTCAGATAGGTTTTTCTTGAATCTGGAATCAAGGTAATTTTCTAAAATCACTAATAAACTTAGTGTCTTCTTAGGTTTCAATCAAATTACTCACTAGTGTATGATTTAATCTAGATATCGCTAAAGCTTCATAATACACGCAACCGCATAAGAAACAGTTATCTAGGTAAGAGCATGTTATATTATTACCAACAATGGAGTATAGTTCTCTACAAGCATTTAGATTAATTTGGTGTCCTTTCTTTTTTCTTTTCTCTTTTTCATAGACCCCCGACGAAGGGGTACTAACCCCGAAATGCATTGGGTTTCATAAATAACTGTGTTGTGTATTGACTAATTTACGAAATGTGTATAAGGCTTTCATTTCTGAATATTTAATGTATATGTATAAACTGATTTGATGCAATTAATTTTCACAAAATTCATGATAAAGTTAAACAGAAAAAGACACGCATGGAAAATGTTTCATTGTAATAAAACTTTTTACTAGTAGTGCGCACTAGAGTCCTGGTGATCTAGCGGTCCCAGGCCATATTCATTAAGAACTGCACAGGGCAGGTGTTAGCTTTTGGATATATTCCCGCTTAGCGCGAATATCTCCAAAAGCTGGTAATAGGAGATAGCGATGTTAGCGACTGTTTTCAGTCGCTAACATCTTGGCACGCCCACTTTGCATCTCATTAGTGATAAATATCACTGACATGCAAAGTGGGGCCTAAGATGGTCGCTATCTCCTACTAGCTGTCGCTAACTGGTGTTAGCGGCAGCTAGGTAATAGGGAGATAATTTTATCTCCGCTTTCTTGGCTTTTAAAGCCAAAAAAGCGGAGATAAACCCCCTTGATAATATGCCCCTGAGTCTCCGTACCATGCCAAACGAGGATGATATCATCAATGTATCTGAAGTACGCACACATGAAGGGTTGCCAAAGTACATTGTGGAATATATGCTGTTGTTCAAATGCGTACATGAAAAGGTTGGCATATGCTGGAGCAGCACAGTTGCTCATTGCTACTCCAGACAGTTGTAAATAATATTGGTTGTCAGAAGTTTTGAAATAACTGTGATGTAAGATGAATTGCATCTGTAGTTCCAATGGTTTGCTGGTTTGGACTAAAGCAGTCTCCAATGCTTCCAACCCCAGATTGTGCGGGATTGAAGTGTACAAAGCGTTGACATCAATCGTACATAAAATGGTAGGTTGGTCATTAGGAATCACAATGTTTTGTAGTTTGTTTAAAAAATCCGTGGTGTACTGAATGAATGTAGTCATGCCTTTGACGCTAGCTTGTAAGTGTCTATCAATATAAGCTCCAGTGGGGGCATGTATTGAGTTGGTGGTACTTACAATGGGTCTGAATGGTGGTTGTCTCAAGTTCTTGTGAATTTTCGGTACTAAATAGATGTATGGTACCTGGGCGTAGACTTTGATAAGGTATCTTTTGTCTCTGTCGGTGATGGTATTGGAAGATACAGCTTTGTTGATGATCTTTGTAAGTGTCTCTTTGAAAACAGAGGTGGGGTCTGAATTCATCAACATGTATAAATCAGGATTTTGAAGATGTTCGTGAAGACATTGTTGGTAGTATGTAAAATCGAGTACAACAATTGCACCGCCTTTGTCTGCTTTGCATATAGTCAGAGCCTGGTTGTAGGCAAGTTGCCGAATAACTTGTCTCTCTTGAATCGTTAGATTACTCCGGTTGTTTTTTGAGTGTCAAACAATGAGTGTAAGTCTTGTTGCACCGCTTTTTCAAATACAACAAGAACCTTATGGCTGATAGGAGCCATAAAATTGCTGGGAGGGCAACAAGACTTACACTCATTGTTTGACAACCGGAGTAATCTAACGATTCAAGAGAGACAAGCCATTCGGCAACTTGCCAACAACCAGGCTCTGACTAGCGTGGCAGGGCTCTACGTTCAGCCTAGCCTTCCTGGATCTCAATATCAGAGCAGAACAGAATGGCCTGACAACTACCACACACTACAAGCCAACTGCACGGAACTCATTGTTGCGTTTTGACAGCTTCCATCCTAGGCCTCTCAGGGAAAACTTACCCTTTGGCCAATTCTTACGCATAATACGCAATTGCAGTAAGATTCAAGATTATAAATCACAGTCCAAGGCATTAGTTCATAAACTTTAGGAACGTGGCTACCCCACCAAAATCATTACCAAAACTTGCAAAAGAGCGCGCAATCAGAACAGGGAGGCACTCCTAGACACCATCATTAAACCACCTGAACCACCCATTCTAACATGTGTAACCACCTACAACACTGCCTCAAACCAGGTGTCCAACATAATCAGAAAAAACTGGAAAATCATTAACTCAGGGGCAAGAGAGTGGGAACCTCCTCGCTTCGCCTATAAAAGAGCTAAGAATCTGAAAGACCAGTTGGTATCTACAAGACCGAGAACTAACACCCGCCCCACAGGCAACACAATCCTGAACGCTTGGGGCCTACCAAAAATAACTGTCCGCCAACCATGTAACAATTGTAGTGTCTGCCACCTAACCTCCCCCTCCAAGACACTGGCCCTTGAAAATGGAAAAACCTGGATACAGCGCCAGTTCACAAATTGTAATTCATCAAACCTGGTGTATCTCATCACATGCCGCTGTTGCCTCAGGTACATCGGTATGAGCACCAGGAAAGTGAGAACAAGAATGACTGAGCACAGGAGCACCATGCGCTGCGGAAAAAACATAAGCAAATTGACTGAACATTTTCTCACCCACAATCACACTCCAAACGACTTCACATGGACTGTGATTGAACAATTTGAAAACTGCAATGAGAAAGCTCTCCTCAGCAAAGAACAACGCTGGATATACCGCCTGTCCACACACATAAGTAGGCTTAACGATTCCATCCCATGGAATTAACAGTGAACTTAACCTGTGAGAAGAAATCAGAACACTCCGACCCTTTCGCTTGAATCCCCAGACCCGTTTGAACTCGTGGTCTGTTCCCAGTCTGTAGCTCGTTTTAACTTTCCCTTTTAAATTCCTAAATCTTTAATTTCTCTCACTATATGGCAACACTACTGTGCCATAAGTATGTTATGTTATGTTATGTTATTTATTCTTTTGTATAGCGCAACGGTTACTCAAAAAGAGTGTCCTGGCGCTTTAGGTAAGGGGAACTGATTTCTGAATAACACAACACAGTTAAGAAGGTTGAAAAGCAAACAGACAAAAAGAGAGGAACTGCTAGCAAACCTATTGGGTAAACAGCCAAGTTTTAAGACCTCTTCTAAAATCAAGGAGAGTAGTCGCCCCCCGCAGTGGGAGCGGTAGTGAATTCCACATCTGTGGAGCCAACAAACTGAAGGAGCGGCCGCCCAGGCGAGCCCTCTTAACATGCGGAACGGCGGCCAAAAGAAGAGATTCAGACCTCAGCGAGCGGGCCGGGTGATAAAAGGCCAGTCTTTTTTGGAGATGTTTTGCTCCCACGGCATGGAGCGCCTTGTAGGCCAAAGTCATAGCCTTAAAGGCGATCCGTTTAAGGCGCCACAACCACGCATGCGCCTTCTCAGCGCTCTATCAATATAATGCGCATGCGTTCTCCCCACATGCCCTGAACCTGCACTGATCGCACACACATGCGCAGCACAGTAGATGACTGGGCACACTTTTTCTGCGCGACCACGCCCACTCTTCCCTTCCCTGCTACAGGTGCTGTGAATCTGTGAATACCCGACCAAGGAGAACACGCTTTCACTCGGGCCACCGCAGCAGGACGACACGTTCAAGGAGCACGCAGACGGCAATTCCGTGAGTAAAAAAGCTGATTCACCGCTACTACCTAGGTAAGCAGCAGAATCTTTTTCCCTACAGGATCGGCTCTAACCTCATGCCTTTCACAACACCTAGGGTCCTCTCCCTCCGCCAGGTGACCCAGGAGGCTTTAACAGCAAATAGCAAGTGTGAGGAAATTGGATATTTACTTACCTGTATCTCACCCTACGCTTACCTCGCTGTTTAGCCCACCACCCCCACCCCGTTTTAAATCGCTATATAGTCACAACAGCCATGCAACCCACATGGCCACGCTCTACCTGCCCGTCTAGGTCGTTCACACAACATAGTAGCCGGCATCATGTTGTGTTATAAGAATACCTTTCTCATTGACCCCATCTTGTACGTCTGTTTGTGTCTTTATGTTATGTGTACAGTAAAGCAGAGGGAATCCCCCTCTATACAAGTATAGCACCTTAGCGAGTGCGACACTTTTTAACAACACCTATCACTTAATATAATTTATTTTTTCACTCACACATACTCATTGGTCCTGAGGAAAGCCAGATGTAAATAAAAGGCCTGGCTGAAACATGTAGACCACATAGGACGTGGGAGCCCATAACTAACTCCACTGCGTCCGACTGCCTTTTTATCTGCTAGCAGGGGCCCAGATATTAAAGTTATCCATATACCCTCGGGAACTGGGACCCACTGCATAGCTTTTAAAATCACTTTCACACCCCCCACACAGCACACTCAGCAAGTATACCAGCTCCTCAGTAATCTGGAGTCGAAGCACACCCGGGACACATTCGGTGTCACTGTGGTGGGCCCGATGATGAAGCATGTCACCAACTAGGTTGGTGGGTGAGGGCTTAACAACCAAACCAATAGGTTTGCCGACAGACGTACACACTGAGTCTCCCTAAACACAACTGAGTCACTCCATTATTGATACCACATATAAACCAGGGGATCCGGACTGGCTTATCCAGTCCTCTCTCTCATTCTTGATTTGCTGATACTTGGCAGCGCACAGCTGCGAGAGAAAGAAACTTACCCACTCATCATGGCACAAAACTTTGGCCTAACTTTCACTGAGGATGATGTCAGAGAAATCCTAGCTGACCCCTCCCTCCTGGCAGATTTCAACACTGCCACGACCATAGCACAGACTACAGATTGGGACACCCTCACTGAGAAAAAACGGAACAGGATTCGAACGATCTTACATGGAGTCATTCTCGCACAATACCTCCGTACCAACACAGCGCCGAAAGGACTTCTGGTTACCAACGCACCCAGAATTTTTCTTGATGACGTTACCTTTAGAAAGGACTGGGCACAAATAGCCTGGCACTGCACCAGGGATTGGCTCGTACTTATAATAAAAACAGCCAAACGCCTTTCTGATGCGGTGATCATAGAAATTCAGGCAACAGACACCCATTTCAAAACTACTCTTACGGGTTATAAGAAAAAATTAGAGGACCAAAACCGCGAGATGGCCGAATATAAAGAATACCTCACCCAAACCAAGATTAAAAAGTTTGAAAAAGACCTGAAGAAATTCAGTTACTCAAAATCCTACCCATACGCTGATGACGATTACACCGCACCCACAAAAGGTCAGGATAACTCGGAAGACAGCAGCTACGTCTCGAAGGGCTCCAGGACAGGCTCCACAAAAACGAGAGGGAGGGGACGCAGAGGCCAACATTGGCAACAACCTTGGCAAGGGCCCCCACAACACCAAAACTTTGGCCCACCACCTTTTGGTCCAATACCTCCACCTTACTTCGGATACCCACCGCTGTACGCCCCAGGACAGATGCCGTACTACCAAAACAACCCAAACCAGAGATATCCTTTTTTAGGCCAAGGCCGCAGACCACGCGGCAAGAGAAGAAATCCCCCCCAACAAGTTCATTGGGAAACCGAAGAAGATCCAGTGAGTTCCAACACACGGAACAAAATCCGGGAACAACCAGGGCCCAGAAAATAATAACATCACAGACTGACAACCCCTTGGTTTTCAACATCTCAGATGTGCCCCTAACCAACGAAGAGACAGCAGTCCTCAACAAAGGCCTCTCCTTCGTTCCTACCACCAGGCTTGATACCTTCAAACTCCATGTGGAGCTAGCCGAGTTTTTCAGAAAACTGAAATTGAAAGCCTTTTTTGAAAAGCAGGAGAAAACTGGTGACAACACAGAAAACATCAATGAAACAGGCCTAAGATTGAAGTCTAACTTCACTCCTCCACCAGCAAGTGTACCAGTGGAAATCACTACATTTGAAATTGCAGTCTATTCAGAAATAGAAAAACTACAACCCAAAAACACATTCAACAACCTCTCCCACCAGGACCGGGAAATCATCAAACGCTTACAAAATGATCCCACCCGCATCATAAAACCAGCGGACAAAGGAGGCGGCATCGTGGTCATGAATAAAAGTGACTATGACAAGGAATGTCGCCGACTTCTGAGTGACACTCGGAATTACAAATGCCTAAAGAAAAAACTCAACCGAGGAGTTGCAAATGAGAATAAATCGCCTCATTAAAGACGCCAGTGACGCAGAGTACATATCCAAGCAGGAAGCTGATTACCTCTGCACACAGAATGCGAGAGTACCTTACTTTTACACAGTGCCTAAGGTACACAAAGCGGTTACCGCACCCCCAGGCAGACCCATTATGTCTAGCATCCAATCCCTGCTGGAACCACTATCACGCTTCTGTGATTTCTACCTCAACCCGTTAGTTCAAAAGACGCCGTCCTACATCCAGGACACAAAACATCTTTTAAATATCATCAAAGACAACAGCTTTAACCCAGAAACACAACTCCTTGTCGGATTAGACATAGAGAGCTTATACACAAGCCTACCCCAGGACGCAACCTTACAAGTACTACATGATGTACTGATGGAGAGCACTTGGCAACATCGTACTCCCCGACACTTCTTCCTTGACTGTGCTACCTTAGCTCTGAAAGACAACTACTTCGAGTACGAAGGCAAATTCTTCCTCCAGACGAACGGAACTTCTATGGGGAGTGTTTTTGCCCCTAGCGTGGCAGGGCTCTACGTTCATCATTTTGAACGAACCCACATCAAGGCCCCCACCAACCCCAACTCAGCTAACATCATAACTTGGCGTCGCTACATCGACGATATCTTCATCATCTGGGAGGGAAATGAAGATACTTTGAATCACTTCCTAACATGGATCAATGACCGTGACACCTACCTCCGGTTCACCTGCACCAGCAGCCCAACAGAACTAGCCTTCCTGGATCTCAATATCAGAGCAGAACAGAATGGCCTGACAACTACCACACATTACAAGCCAACTGCACAGAACTCATTGTTGCGTTTTGACAGCTTCCATCCTACGCCTCTCAGGGAAAACTTACCCTTTGAACAATTCTTACGCATAAGATGCAATTGCAGTAAGATTCAAGATTATAAATCACAGTCCAAGGCATTAGTTCATAAACTTGAGGAATGTGGCTACCCCACCAAAATCATTACCAAAACTTGCAAAAGAGCGCGCAATCAGAACAGGGAGGCACGCCTAGACACCATCATTAAACCACCTGAACAACCCATTCTAACATGTGTAACCACCTACAACACTGTCTCAAACCAGGTGTCCAACATAATCAGAATAAACTGGAAAATCATTAACTCAGGGGCAAGAGAGTGGTAACCTCCTCGCTTCGCCTATAAAAGAGCTAAGAATCTGAAAGACCAGTTGGTATCTACAAGACCGAGAACTAACACCCGCCCCACAGGCAACAAAATCCTGAACGCTTGGGGCCTACCAAAAATAACTGGCCACCAACCATGTAACAATTGTAGTGTCTGCTACCTAACCTCCCCCTCCAAGACACTGGCCCTTGAAAATGGAAAAACCTGGATACAGCGCCAGTTCACAAATTGTAATTCATCAAACCTGGTGTATCTCATCACATGCCGCTGTGGCCTCAGGTACATCGGTATGAGCACCAGGAAAGTGAGAACAAGAATGACTGAGCACAGGAGCACCATGCGCTGCGGAAAAAACATTAGCAAATTGACTGAACATTTTCTCACCCACAATCACACTCCAAACGACTTCACATGGACTGTGATTGAACAATTTGAAAACTGCAATGAGAAAGCTCTCCTCAGCAAAGAACAACGCTGGATATACAGCCTGTCCACGCACATAAGTGGGCTTAACGATTCCATCCCATGGAATTCACCGAGAACTTAACCTGCGAGAAGAAAACAGAACACTCTGACCCTTTCGCTTGAATCCCCAGACCCGTTTGGACTCGTGGTCTGTTCCCAGTCTGTAGCTCGTTTTAACTTTAACTTTTAAATTCCTAAATCTTTAATTTCTCTCACTATATGGCAACACTACTGTGCCATAAGTAAACAGCGCCACAACCACGCATGCACCTTCTCAGCGCTCTATCAATATAATGCATTACATGTAAGGGGGGTTGAACCCAAGCAGTCACGGGGACCTGGGCGTTATATGGTATGTGTAAAGAGGGTCCCCGTAAGGAATAGTGTTATGTGCACCATACACTCTAAACAAAAGTAAGTGTTATTTTACAGACAATAATCAAAACTTCTGAGAAAAAGTATTGAAGTTTATTCGTCAATACCCATCGTAAAACACTTATCAGTACATACATAAAACATTGTTAGAGGCCCCAAAGGGGGGGGAAAAGGGGAGAGGTGAGTTGTGAGGGGAGAAAAGTGCTCAAGGCAAGATGAGGTCAAAAGAATTAAAGATAAATCACAATGAACGCAATCAAAATTGATGAATACATGAATCAAAATCAATTTGATACCATTGCCTAAGAAACTTATGGCTTTCAATCTAAATGAGATACACAAGAGACCTTCAACGGTCACACAGTCTATTAGAAATATTGAAGGGACAAGTGCCGAAGGTCTATGTTGGAAGGAGAAGCCGTCGACGTTTCGACCCCTGGCCGTAGGCTAAGTTAGGTCCTTAAACGGGGTCTTCATCAGGACAAGGAAGGGTAGGGTTGAAGGGGCAGTCTTATCTGTCAAATTAAAAGTAAAATCGATCAATTTATTATTCTGAAACTATCGACCATTTGGACAGAGTAATTAGCGACAATTAATTTACCATGGGCTTAGGGCTCATTAGGCCTCTAAGTATTGGGGAATTTTTAAGTTAGACCAGCCATAAGTCTGGTTCAAAAACAAGTGCTATAAATACACAACTACACAGAGGAGGCGCTAACGAATTAAATCTAAAAGGAACGAGAGTTAAAAAACTCACTTCATTTGTCTGCCAATCAGCCGATTGGTGAATTTATACTACGCCCACACGGGGCATTTCGAAGAGCAGGCAGTGTTCTTAAGCTGCAATCAAAAGAATGGTAAGGGGTAAATACATATTACATATGAAATGCCTAATGGATGCCTATTCCGACATACGCACTTACTTAAAATTAGAATGAAGTCAGCCTTGGTGTCACCGTAGGTCTGTACCTAGGGGGCTTGCTTCTTAGTCAAGTATGGAAAGCGCAAGTTGTAGCTGGGGAGGGAGAATGTTAAAAGCTACATCATCGAAATGAAAGTTTTAGAGGGTTGCGCAAAAAGAACGCCTATTTTACATACCACTAAGGTAATCTGTCACTCCTGGGTCCGAATAGATCAATCTGCACAATTGGAACCTGTACGCAAAAATGCAATACTGTCCATTAGAAACCCGCTGTTGATAGTAAGGCATTTATCATTGCAAATAAAAATAAAACAAACCCAAACTTACACGCGATGGTGCTCGTCTGTTTGAGATCGTCTCTAGTCGCTAAAATTACTGCCGTGATAGGCTTCAAATGTTTTTCAAATTATTTCGCGGGAAAAATCAATCCTGAGAAAAAACAAATAATCGGGTTTCAGGATTATGTCCGTATTCTTACAAACTTAATTAAAGTATAGTCAGGCGACTACTAAATGTTGGAAGGACGTTTGTTACCTGCACCGGCGATTATTGCCGCAGTCTACGCGCATCAAGGTGAACCTGCGAGTCCGCTACGCGAAGTTAGAGGCGGAGTCAACAGGTAGAAAGGCTCGGTAAACATAGAGAAGTTACTCAGAGCCTTGCGCAATCGTGAATTGTAGTTTTGGATAACTTCGAGAGGTGTGGTTTATTAGAGGAAAGACTTCTACGCGGAGTGGAAGTGAAAGTCTACAATTGCAGACATAAAATTCCTAACTGATTTTAAGACACTCCCGAGCGTTGTTTATAAACATTTATGAAGATCTTTTTCATCTGAAACCCCAGCATGAGGAAATCAAAGTTACTCGCGCACCTCTTCAACACAAGGGTGTAGGCGAGTGAAACCACGCACAAACAGTTGTGAGACATTCTGATATTTACACAGAAAAAAACATTTCTTATGGCAGATAAGCTCATATAGGTCATAAGTTTTAACAGAGGTAAAACATTGTATTATTCATTGAGGGCACAACATGAATTAGAAAAACCTGAAAGCAGCACGCGCACCTCTCCAACATGAGGGTGTAGGCGTGCAGACTTTCATACATATGCAGACATTAGTGCTCTATTAAATGACGAATTGCAAGTTAATATATCAGGTAACGTGCAACATTTTCATGATGACTTAAAGCACTATGTCGTGTAATACTGCCACACTGATTACACGGGCGACTGTATGTGTCTCCTAATAGTTTACCCAAGTGCTGCTAATTGTGCCAGGCTACTATCATGTTCGTTCAGACCATTTTTGATAGAATCCAGGAGGGACATCCATTTAGATTCCCTTGTGTTGAGGGCTACCTGAAGGTTACCTCCTCTGGTGCCCAAAGATACTTTTTCGACCACCCACCATTTAAGGTCGGGTACCAAATGTCCCTCCTTCTGCCAATGGTCTACTAAAGGGGCACCCAATACCTTGCATCGCAACCTACTGCAGTGGGATGAGATGCGGGCTTTTATCTTTTGCTGGGTTTGCCCTACATATATGTGTTCACATGGGCATTTTATGATGTAGATCACGCTACATGAATTACAGTTCGTATGATGTCTCAATGTGTAAGTCCGTCCACCATGAGTGAATGACTTAGTCTGAACAGTAGTGTCGCATGCAGTACAATTTCCGCATCGAAAGTGACCTATCAGCGGGGGTATGTTCCATAGTGTTGTAATCGTAGGAAGACTCTCTGGTTCTAGATAGGAATGGACCACCATGTCACGAATGCTTTTTGCCCTCTTGAAAGAATGGAGAGGAAGATTTTTTTGACTTATTTCATCTGCCACCAGATGCCAATTCTTATTGATGACTTGTTTAACCTCATTGCTCCTAGTAGAAAAAGTGGTGACACAAATCAAACGTTCACTCTCCGTTTGGGTGGAGGGTGCGGGATTTAATAGACTTTCTCGTGGATTGTACCAGGCTCTTTTTCTGGCACGTCTGACCATTCTGGTAGGGTATCCCCTTGCAATGAGACGGTTGTTGAGGATTTCTGATTCCTTTATGTAGTTCACTCTAGTGGAGCAATTTCTCCTGATCCTTAGGAATTGTCCCACCGGTAGGTTGTCTTTGAGACCTCTCGGGTGGTGGCTCCCATACTGTAACAGGGAGTTACGCTCAGTCGGTTTTCTATAGAGCGTCGTCTGAAGATGATCCTTGTCCACATAAATGGATATGTCTAAAAAGGGGATGGACTCATTGCTGGATTCCATGGTAAATTGTATGTTGGGGTTTCTGGAGTTCAACCATTCATGGAATGTGGCTAAATGTTGTTTATTGCCTTTCCAGATACACAGAACGTCATCGATGTATCGAACCCAAACGGTCAAGTTGGTATGAAAGGGATTACTAATTGAGAAGATATGCTGGGTTTCAAAATGATCCATATAGATAATGGCCAAATTCGGGGCAAAAGTAGCCCCCATTGCTACCCCCTTCGTCTGAACAAAAAACTCATTCTGGAAAATAAAAAAGTTTTGTTTCATCGAGATACTCAACAACTCAATAATGAAATAAGTTGGAACCTGTACAGGAGCAGGTCTCAGATCCAGAACCTCCTGTATAACATCCAAGGCTTCTTGCTGAGGGATGCTAGTGTAAAGCGATGCTATGTCGCAGGTCACTAAGAGCTCTTCTTGAGGGTCAAAAGGTCTGTCATCTATCAAGTTTATGGTTTGAGTGGTATCTCTCAGATAGGCTTGGGTGTTTAGTGCAATGGGTTTAAGGAAAAAATCTATGTATTTACAGAGTGGCTCCAAAATGGAGCCGCAGCCCGATACTATCGGGCGGCCAGGCGGAGCATCCAGGTTCTTGTGAACTTTTGGCAAAGTATAAATAGTGGCCAGTCTCGGAAATTTTTGATTTAAAAACTTAAATTCCTGCTCACTCAGAAAACCCTCATCGATGCCTCTCTGCGTGATGGACAGAATAGTCTTTGCCAGATCTTTAGTAGGGTCACTCTGTAGTTTGCGGTAACTAATTCCATCTGACAGCTGTCTGTGGATCTCTTCCTTATATTTTGTCAGATCCTGTACAACAATGGCACCGCCTTTGTCGGCGGGTTTGATGACCACGTCATTGTTGGTACCCAGGTCTATCAATGCCTTCTTCTCTGTTTTACTCATGTTGAGCTTCACAAACTTTTTTTGATCAAGTAGTTGGTCGACTGCAGAGGTCACAATCTCTTCATATGCTAGGATCTTATGGCTCATCGCATATGTGGGTGGGAAAAAGGTTGATGGTTCTCTGAGTCCGGTGATGGACTTCTGTAACCTTGTTGTCTGATTACGAAAATAATATCGCAGCCTAATTTTTCTAAAAAACCTGTATAATTCAGTTTTCAGCAAAAATTTATTGGCCGGTGCAGTGGGAACATAAGACAGGCCTTTGCATAACGCTTGAGTTTCTTCGTCCCGTAGTTGGTATTTGGAGATGTTAATTACAGGATTGGATTTTTCCTGTCCAGGGGTAGGGACATGATTCACCACCTGTATGTGTTGCGCCTGGTCGATATCTCTCCATGCACTTCTGGCCGGAAGGTCACCCGTTTCTGTTTGCCCCTGTTGCCATCCCAACCTGAGTTCTGTTGCTGGCCTCTCGCCTGTCCTCTGCCCCAGTTGTTGCCACGTCCTCGTGGGGGTCGCCATTGTCCACGGCCCTGTTCTAAAAAATGGGGTTGAAATTGTGGGGGGTATTGTTGGTAGCTCTGGTCAGGTGGTGGGTAGTTATAAGAAGTGCTTGGACCTGGTTCCCCGTCACTGCCTGAACTGTATGAGGAATCCGAAAAAGTTGAAAAATTTCTCCTTCCTCTGTATCCACCGCGGCCGCGGTTGGAGAAACGACCCTGGGTGTCCTGCTTATAATAGTCAGGGTGTAGATAGGGGTACACAGTCTTTTTATCAAATTGCTTGAGGTCCCTAGCCAATTTTTCTAGTTTCTTAGTCTGGGCTGTGACGTCAAACTCTTTGATGGTAGCCTCCAAACTTTCCAGAGCTTCTTTAGCTTTAGTAAGCGTACTGTCGCCCAAGATTTCAGCTTTGAGATCGGCGATTTCTTTACTAAGGGTAACTACTTGTTCAGCCGCTGTTTCAACCCCCAGCACCATCCAGTGCCGGGAGCAATTGTTTGCCACGTAGCTAAACCCTTCTTTAAACTTAGGGACATCTACAAATATCGCTGGCTCGATCTTAATCTGTAGTCCCACTGGAATAATATTTTCTTGCAGGTACCTGGTGAACAGATGTCCATGTAACCTGGTCCTAATGAGCTTTTTCTCAAGTCTTTCCAGACGAGAAATTTTGTCATTAAGGGTCACATCAATCACAGGGACAGAGGTGGACAAAAAAGTAGTAGATAAATCTTTCGTTAGCTGGTGGATGTATTCCTCTGTGTAAGAGAGAAGTTCAGATTCCACCATGGTTTACGTAAATAAATTACAAATCAAAAACCTCGCAGGTTAGCACCTGCGCAGAGGACATTACATGTAAGGGGGGTTGAACCCAAGCAGTCACGGGGACCTGGGCGTTATATGGTATGTGTAAAGAGGGTCCCCGTAAGGAATAGTGTTATGTGCACCATACACTCTAAACAAAAGTAAGTGTTATTTTACAGACAATAATCAAAACTTCTGAGAAAAAGTATTGAAGTTTATTCGTCAATACCCATCGTAAAACACTTATCAGTACATACATAAAACATTGTTAGAGGCCCCAAAGGGGGGGGAAAAGGGGAGAGGTGAGTTGTGAGGGGAGAAAAGTGCTCAAGGCAAGATGAGGTCAAAAGAATTAAAGATAAATCACAATGAACGCAATCAAAATTGATGAATACATGAATCAAAATCAATTTGATACCATTGCCTAAGAAACTTATGGCTTTCAATCTAAATGAGATACACAAGAGACCTTCAACGGTCACACAGTCTATTAGAAATATTGAAGGGACAAGTGCCGGAGGTCTATGTTGGAAGGAGAAGCCGTCGACGTTTCGACCCCTGGCCGTAGGCTAAGTTAGGTCCTTAAACGGGGTCTTCATCAGGACAAGGAAGGGTAGGGTTGAAGGGGCAGTCTTATCTGTCAAATTAAAAGTAAAATCGATCAATTTATTATTCTGAAACTATCGACCATTTGGACAGAGTAATTAGCGACAATTAATTTACCATGGGCTTAGGGCTCATTAGGCCTCTAAGTATTGGGGAATTTTTAAGTTAGACCAGCCATAAGTCTGGTTCAAAAACAAGTGCTATAAATACACAACTACACAGAGGAGGCGCTAACGAATTAAATCTAAAAGGAACGAGAGTTAAAAAACTCACTTCATTTGTTTGAACTCGTGGTCTGTTCCCAGTCTGTAGCTCGTTTTAACTTTCACTTTTAAATTCCTAAATCTTTAATTTCTCTCACTATATGGCAACACTACTGTGCCATAAGTATGTTATGTTATGTTATGTTATTTATTCTTTTGTATAGCGCAACGGTTACTCAAAAAGAGTGTCCTGGCGCTTTAGGTAAGGGGAACTGATTTCTGAATAACACAACACAGTTAAGAAGGTTGAAAAGCAAACAGACAAAAAGAGAGGAACTGCTAGCAAACCTATTGGGTAAACAGCCAAGTTTTAAGACCTCTTCTAAAATCAAGGAGAGTAGTCGCCCCCCGCAGTGGGAGCGGTAGTGAATTCCACATCTGTGGAGCCAGCAAACTGAAGGAGCGGCCGCCCAGGCGAGCCCTCTTAACATGCGGAACGGCGGCCAAAAGAAGAGATTCAGACCTCAGCGAGCGGGCCGGGTGATAAAAGGCCAGTCTTTTTTGGAGATGTTTTGCTCCCACGGCATGGAGCGCCTTGTAGGCCAAAGTCATAGCCTTAAAGGCGATCCGTTTAAGGCGCCACAACCACGCATGCGCCTTCTCAGCGCTCTATCAATATAATGCGCATGCGTTCTCCCCACATGCCCTGAACCTGCACTGATCCCGCACACATGCCCAGCACAGTAGATGACTGGGCACACTTTTTCTGCGCGACCACGCCCACTCTTCCCTTCCCTGCTACAGGTGCTGTGAATCTAATGTACTATAAATACCCGACCGAGGAGAACACACTTTCACTCGGGCCACCGCAGCAGGACGACAGGTTCAAGGAGCACGCAGACTGGCAATTCCGTGAGTAAAAAAGCTGATTCACCGCTACTACCTAGGTAAGCAGCAGAATATTTTTCCCTACAGGATCGGCTCTAACCTCATGCCTTTCACAACACCTAGGGTCCTCTCCCTCTGCCAGGTGACCCAGGAGGCTTTAACAGCAAATAGCAAGTGTGAGGAAATTGGATATTTACTTACCTGTATCTCACCCTACGCTTACCTCGCTGTTTAGCCCACCACCCCCACCCCGTTTTAAATCGCTATATAGTCACAACAGCCATGCAACTCACATTGCCACGTTCTACCTGCCGGTCTAGGTCGTTCACACACCTTAGAAGCCGGCATTATGTTGTGTTATAAGAATACCTTTCTCATTGACCCCATCTTGTACGTCTGTTTGTGTCTGTTTGTGTCTTTATGTTATGTGTACAGTAAAGCAGAGGGAATCCCCCTCTATACACGTATAGCACCTTAGCGAGTGCGACACTTTTTAACAACACCTATCACTTAATATAATTTATTTTTTCACTCACACATACTCATTGGTCCTGAGGAAAGCCAGATGTAAATAAAAGGCCTGGCTGAAACATGTAGACCACATAGGACGTGGGAGCCCATAACTAACTCCACTGCGTCCGACTGCCTTTTTATCTGCTAGCAGGGGCCCAGATATTAAAGTTATCCATATACCCTCGGGAACTGGGACCCACTGCATAGCTTTTAAAATCACGTTCACACCCCCCACACAGCACACTCAGCAAGTATACCAGCTCCTCAGTAATCAAAGCACACCCGGGACACATTCGGTGTCACTGTGGTGGGCCCGATGATGAAGCATGCCACCAACTAGGTTGGTGGGTGAGGGCTTAACAACCAAACCAATAGGTTTGCCGACAGACGTACACACTGAGTCTCCCTAAACACAACTGAGTCAGTCCATTATTGATACCACAACCTTTTCAAGTACGCATTTGAACAACAGCATATACTCCACAATGTACTTTGGCAACCCTTCATGTGTGCGTACTTCAGATACATTGATGATATCTTCCTCGTTTGGCATGGTACGGAGACTCAATTCCTTGTTGCAATTAATCATCTCAACACTGTTAATGAACGGATTCAATTTACTCACACCTTAAGCAAGACCGAAATCTCCTTTTTGGATGTACTTGTTAAATTGTGTGACAACCAATTTATAACCTCCATTTACACCAAAGCTACAGATCTTAACAATTATTTACATCACAAAAGTTTTCATCAACCCAGTCTCAAGCGTCACCTGCCATACTCTCAGTTACTCAGAGCCAAACGCATTGCTTCTACAGAGGATCTATGCAGAACCAACAGTTCAAAAATTATAAATAAATTCCATCAACGTGGATACCCTAAAAACATCACAGCTATTGCAGAGAATAGAGCCAACCTCAAAAATCGTGATGAATTATTGAAACCTACATTGAGAGTCCAACAACAAGATACTCGATCTGTATTTGTATCCAAATACTCTACCCACTCACGCCAAATTAAAGAGGTAATTCGCAAACACTGGCCATTACTACAATCAGAAACAGATTTCAACAAAGTTTTTGAAAAGCCTCCTATATTTGCGTACAAACGCACTAAGACTATACAAAATCTCATCAAACAACCAACAATTACAAGCCACACTACTTTTAAAGGAACCATCCCGTGTCACAACTGCAGTCATTGTAACAGCATAATTCCTGGATCCACTATGACTCACCCTACTCAAGGCACCATCATCAACCTCCGAGTAAATGCTACATGTGACACCAGCAATGTTGTGTACATGATTAAATGCCCATGTGGGCTCCCATATGTGGGCAAAACGGAACGCAAAATCAAAACTATGTTAAATGAACATCGGAGTAACATCCGCACCAAAAACCTAAAGTCTAATATTGCTGCACATTTTACTCAACTGTCGCATAACCCTAGTCAGATACGATTTTTAATCTTGGAAACAGTTGATAAAGAACCGCACAAGGACAACAACAAACATCTATTACAACAGGAGTTATACTGGATATACCGATTACAGGCAGTCCAGCCAAAAGGACTCAATAAACGCCTTGAATTTAGTTGCCATCTATGATTCATTTTGACATTTGATACAATTTTACATTGTACTAATAGACCTCTCTATTTAGCTGTGATCAGTGATTATTTTGTTTAACATAAAGGTTAGGAGTATGTTTATTGTTTGATTTCCCTACACTTCGATTTTGTTACCACATTTTTATATTGCTTGATGGTTCTATTCATTATATTTCACTTATTCCTATTATCCTCTATTTCTTTCACCTTTCATCTTTTCTATGTTTTGCGTACTATTTTCTGTTATTCACTCATTCTTCTATGTTTCTGACAGGGGATCTGTTTTCCACTCTTAGGGTCTAGAACACTGGGTGACTGGTACGTCTTTCCTTTATGTTCATTCTCTGAATGATACATTTGCATGCACATGCGCATGCGTGGCGTCTTCCGGGTTCTTGCCTCGCACTGAACCTGGTTCACGCTACACTCGGTTACCGGTGTTGATCCACCTTTTTTCACCACACGGGTAAGATACTTTTGCGATTCGGATAGCTAATGCAATTAGGCATAAATCTCGGGCACTATTTGATTCTAGATTATTCGAGCACATTCTTTCATCACTTTATTAGCACTTGCTTATCACTTGTTTTTTTTCTCGAAATTCTGGTGACACACACAGATTATTCTCCATTTTCCTCACACTTATGCACTTTCCGAATATATAAACCCATTCACATGTGTTTATCCACCCTGTCTCTTGTTTCATTTTTCTTTTTTGAACGGGCGTGCACGTTGGGCACTTGTTTTGAATACTTTTTCCCCTCACTCTTACCAGTTCAACGTTAGATTTATGTTCGTCCCACCTATAATGTTCGTTTATACCTGTATTGCCTTGCTCCTGGACAACAGTTAGATTACATACATGTTTCATTTCTATTTACTTACAGACCCCCTGAAGAAGCGTGCTTTTGTGCGAAATGCATTGAGGATTTTAAACAATGTGGATGATTGACATACTGTCTATGGAGAATCAATTATGGAATATAAGTTGTGGTGATCTTGTCATATGAATTCAATATGATGATATAATAAACGGTTGGAGTAACTGCAAACTTCCATGGAGTAAAGAACATTTTTTACTTTGGATTAACTGTGTCTAACAGTATACAGCACAGATTATGCTCAAGAGTACCCCAGGTTATTCTTACTCGCTGTAAGATTTTCTACATATTTGTTGCATAGCACCTCAGGATCCAGGAGGTGTACACCTGGAGTACCTATAAGACTCAACAATTGGTCTAACTTCAAGTACCTTTCATACACATTTGGAGTGCAGCGGTATTCATTTCTTTGGTTATATTTCCCTCTGGCTCACACCGCTTGAGCACCCAGAACTATGTCTTACGCTGATATTGCAACCTTGACCAGCAACAAAGCTGACACTTTTGAATTCAACACTAATGAGACTGATAGGATTTATTCATTGATCCAGGAGCTGGAGTAGATTGCATCAAGTACAGGGTCAGTACAAGCCAATGTGCGCCAACTACTATTCACAGCTAAACGAGAGATCAACCAAAGGCTTCACGCCTCAACACTCATCAGATACCATCGTGTCCAGCGCATTCCCAGAGGTTTGCGAATCCCTCAAAAATCAACATTGTGCAAAAACAATCCCTGTTTCACGGAGAAGTGGTATGGTATATTAAATAAATGTTCACTCGACCTTATTCTCCTAATAGTTGAAGAACTTTCCAAGCTTTTAGAGGAACTTGAGAACGAGGTCAAACAACTAAAGCAATAACTGAGTCAAAAAATCACATCAGAGGAATTTGCTACCATCTTGGAGGACATCAACAGCCTATTAGATACATACATAAAAGAAATTAATGAAAGAAAACTGAGAAAATTTAAACGTGACACAGTCGACTATAAGCTAGGGGAAGTGTACAATTGGGCCGAGATATATGCGGCCAGAAGACAAAACCGTAATCAACCCAACAGATCTACAGACGGTGAGACATCATCTTCAGAGGACTCCACTCGAAGGATGCCTCCAAGAGGCAAACCACAACAACAACCTTCAACTGAGAATAAAAGATCTGAACAACTAACCACCTCTAAAACTGCCACTGAATCAACTACTACTGCCACTGCTGATCCTTTTTTAGATGTTGGTCCTGAACCAATCGACAATCGAGGAGGTTCAAACAGAAGAGACAATTTACTCCCACCAGCGAAATCGACTAGAAGTCACAGAATTTAGTCGTTAACATCTCACAAAGTCCTCTAAACCAAGTACAAGAACAAGTCTTACAAAAAGGCATGAATTTTGTTCTCACATATCAAACTTACGAATTGGATATCTCTATATCATTCTACAAGTTTATGAGAACACTACGGCTAAGACATTTTTTTGACAACATTTGTGAACCTTCCAACACTCAAAACAAAGACACTCTTATGGGCTTACGCCCTCCCAGCAATTTTATGGCTCCTATCAGCCATAAGGTTCTTGATGTATTTGAAAAAGCGGTGCAACAAGACTTACACTCATTGTTTGACACTCAAAAAAACAACCGGAGTAATCTAACGATTCAAGAGAGACAAGCCATTTGGCAACTTGCCAACAACCAGGCTCTGACTATATGCAAAGCAGACAAAGACGGTGCAATTGTTGTACTCAATTCTACATACTACCAACAATGTCTTCACGAACATCTTCAAAATCCTGATTTATACATGTTGATGAATTCAGACCCCACCTCTGTTTTCAAAGAGACACTTACAAAGATCATCAACAAAGCTGTATCTTCCAATACCATCACCGACAGAGACAAAAGATACCTTATCAAAGACTACACCCAGGTACCATACATCTATTTAGTACCGAAAATTCACAAGAACTTGAGACAACCACCATTCAGACCCATTGTAAGTACCACCAACTCAATACATGCCCCCACTGGAGCTTATATTGATAGACACTTACAAGCTAGCGTCAAAGGCATGACTACATTCATGCAGGACACCACTGATTTTTTAAACAAACTACAAAACATTGTGATTCCTAATGACCAACCTATCATTTTATGTACGATTGATGTCAACGCCTTGTACACTTCAATCTCGCACAATCTGGGGTTGGAAGCATTGGAGACTGCTTTAGTCCAAACCAACAAACCATTGGAACTACAGGTGTTCATAATGGAATTGATGCAATTCATCTTACATCACAGTTATTTCAAAACTTCTGACAACCACTATTATGTACAACTGTCTGGAGTAGCAATGGGAAACTGTGCTGCACCAGCATATGCCAACCTTTTCATGTACGCATTTGAACAACAGCATATACTCCACAATGTACTTTGGCAGCCCTTCATGTGTGCGTACTTCAGATACATTGATGATATCTTCCTCGTTTGGCATGGTACGTAGACTCAATTCCTTGTTGCAATTAATCATCTCACCACTGTTAATGAACGGATTCAATTTACTCACACCTTAAGCAAGACCGAAATCTCCTTTTTGGATGTACTTGTTAAATTGTGTGACAACCAATTTATAACCTCCATTTACACCAAAGCTACAGATCGTAACAATTATTTACATCACAAAAGTTTTCCTCAACCCAGTCTCAAGCGTCACCTGCCATACTCTCAGTTACTCAGAGCCAAACACATTGCTTCTACAGAGGATCTATACAGAACCAACAGTTCAAAAATTATAAAGAAATTCCATCAACGTGGATACCCTAAAAACACCACAGCTATTGCAGAGAATAGAGCCAACCTCAAAAATCGTGATGAATTATTGAAACCTACATTGAGAGTCCAACAACAAGATACTCGATCTGTATTTGTATCCAAATACTCTACCCACTCACATCAAATTAAAGAGGTAATTCGCAAACACTGGCCATTTATACAATCAGAAACAGATTTCAACAAAGTTTTTGAAAAGCCTCCTATATTTGTGTACAAACGCACTAAGACTATACAAAATCTCATCAAACAACCAACAATTACAAGCCACACTACTTTTAAAGGAACCATCCCGTGTCACAACTGCAGTCATTGTAACAGCATAATTCCTGGATCCACTATGACTCACCCTACTCAAGGCACCATCATCAACCTCCGAGTAAATGCTACATGTGACACCATCAATGTTGTGTACATGATTAAATGCCCATGTGGTCTCCCATATGTGAGCAAAACGGAACGCAAAATCAAAACTAGGTTAAATGAACATCGGAGTAACATCCGCACCAAAAACCTAAAGTCTAATATTGCTGCACATTTTACTCAACTGTCGCATAACCCTAGTCAGATACGATTTTTAATCTTGGAAACAGTTGATAAAGAACCATACAAGGACAACAACAAACATCTATTACAACAGGAGTTATACTGGATATACAGATTACAGGCAGTCCAGCCAAAAGTACTCAATGAACGCCTTGAATTTAGTTGCCATCTATGATTCATTTTGACATTTGATACAATTTTACATTGTACTAATAGACCTCTCTATTTAGCTGTGATCAGTGATTATTTTGTTTAACATGAACGTTAGGAGTATGTTTATTGTTTGATTTCCCTACACTTCGATTTTGTTACCACATTTTTATAGTGCTTGATGGTTCTATTCTTTATATTTCACTTATTCCTATTATCCTCTATTTCTTTCACCTTTCATCTTTTCTATGTTTCGCGTACTATTTTCCGTTATTCACACATTCTTCTATGTTTCTGACAGGGGATCTGTTTTCCACTCTTAGGGTCTAGAACACTGGGTGACTGGTACGTCTTTCCTTTATGTTTATTCTCTGAATGATACATTTGCACGCACATGCGCATGCGTGGCGTCTTCCGGGTTCTTGCCTCGCACTGAGCCTGGTTCACGCTACACTCGGTTACCGGTGTTGATCCACCTTTTTTCACCACAAGGGTAAGATACTTTTGCGATTCGGATAGCTAATGCAATTAGGCATAAATCTCGGGCACTATTTGATTCTAGATTATTCGAGCACATTCTTTCATCACTTTATTAGCACTTGCTTATCACTTGGTTTTATTCGAAATTCTGGTGACACACACGGATTATTCTCCGTTTTCCTCACCCTTATGCACATTCCGATTATATAAACCCATTCACATGTGTTTATCCACCCTGTCTCTTGTTTCATTTTTCTTTTTTGAACGGGCGTGCACGTTGGGCACTCGTTTTGAATACTTTTTCCCCTCACTCTTACCAGTTCAACGTTAGATTTATGTTAGTCCCACCTATAATGTTCATTTATACCTGTATTGCCTTGCTCCTGGACAAGAGTTAGATTACATACATGCTTCATTTCTATTTACTTACAGACCCCCTGAGGAAGCGCGCTTTTGTGCGAAATGCATTGGGGATTTTAAACAATGTGGATGATTGACATACTGTCTAAGGAGATTCAATTATGGAATATAAGTTGTGGTGATCTTGTCATATGAATTCAATATGATGATATAATAAACGGTTGGAGTAACTGCAAACTTCCATGGAGTAAAGAACATTTTTTACTTTGGATTAACTGTGCCTAACAGTATACAGCATGGATTATGCTCAAGAGTACCCCAGGTTATTCTTACTCGCTGTAAGATTTTCTACATATTTGTTTCATAGCACCTCAGGATCCAGGAGGTGTACACCTTGAGTACCTATAAGACTCAACAATTGGTCTAACTTCAAGTACCTTTCATACACATTTGGAGTGCAGCGGTATTCATTTCTTTGGTTATAACACAATAAGTCACACATATAGTGATTTACATCCCTACTGAGTTAAACCAATTAAAACAACTCTTTTGCAAGGATGCAGCCATCATTACTGCCAGATGGAACAAGTCTCACTATCACTTGTTTGGCCAATCATCCTAATCACAAACGGTGAGGACATATACGAAAAGCAGAAGAGTTGCTTTCATTGATTTACCTCAGTGGGGTTTTAAATCACTGATGTGTGTTCACGTTGTTGTTTTTTTATGGAATGTGTTGTGTTTTCTGTGCTAGGTAATTATGTGTTTGTTTGTTTGGTTATGCTTTAAATGTACTTGTGAATTTATGTTGTAAATACACTGTATGTGAACAATTTGTGTTATGCACCTTTTTTATTCATCATATCACAGCCCCGAAGAAGTCCAACTGGACGAAACCCTTTGGCTGCCTCTGCTGTATCATTTGGATTTCTGCCTTTAAACAAAAAGTATAAAGAAGAACTAGACGACATTTGAAATGTGCATGGGACTTTTTCCTCTTGAGAAAACTGGTGCACCACTATTTGTCTTGGTATCATGTTTTAACGACAGAGTCGCACCTTGGAGCAGCCGGTGCTTATAGTGTGTGCACAAGAAGTGTACAACATTTGGACTTATTTCTTAAGACAAGGGGAAGGTTTAATGAGCATTGGCCCACCTCTCAGTTTCTTATTTGTTGTATGAAATGTTGAAGTGTGGGCATGTATACTTTGAAAATAAATGGCAGAAAAAGAAAACTAGTAAATTATTCATGTGTCTTTCCAAAATCAAATCGTACTTAAAAGCCTACAAATAAAAACGTACTACTTTCTTTATGAACCATGCCAATAATCTCGTTTGTAAAGCTGTACGATTAGACAAGTATTTTACTTGCATTAGTGTATTTTTAATAATGCATGTTCCAAAACTAAAAGACATCACCAGTCTTGTTGAATCCTTGACAATTATTCTCAGTCTCCATTTTCTAATTATTATTTCTTTTCTCAACTGATCTTCCTTTTTCTTCTTTCCAGAATGTTCACTGGATATGTGCATTAGGCCAGACAGCCTCCAGCCAATAAGTGGATGTTCATTTGCCCCTTTCAGTTTTGGAAGATCTGGATACACAATGCAAGGGATTAGCAGCCAGTCCATCTCGTTTATAAAAGTGTTTTACAATAACTATGAAGAGAGCTAGGGTCCTTCCTTCAGTCCACAGGCGGAACTGGCTTGTTTCTGATAAATTGTTCACTATCCCCCTTGCACCATAAAAGATGCTATAAACCCAGAACCAGATACACAACATTTGGACACACTCACTAATGTAGAGGTGGGTAAAAGAGGATAGAGAAGCACGTGGGCATGCAGTGAAAGGTAGAGTATACTTTCAACTACCACTAACCCCATGAAACGCTCCACAGTCTTCTGGCTATGTGCACACATGACCTCCACACGCTTGGGCCACTTACTCTTGAGAAAAAAATCACACACACACACACTATTTTCTTTACCAAGAAGAGCCAAAAGGCAGTTTCCACGCTTTTGGCCCGGCAAAAAGGCCTGCATGCCATGATGAGAGATGGGTTGTCCCCAGACGTTAGTTATGTCATAACCTATTGAAGGGGAAAATATTCTCACACAATATAAAAGGACTTCCACTTTGGAAGGGACCCAAGGTTTCTGAGAAGGGAGAAACCTATAAAAAGTCCTGTAGAACGTACATCTGTGAGGTGACTTGTGACGTGGGTTACCTACTGTAAAATTGGATGAATGGCAAAGAAGACTTCAAACTATTAAGAAATAGTTTATTTCGGGAAAAGGCAGCAAATCACAGGAGCACGACTATTCAGTGTGAAGTCCAACAGTCTAATGTCAAGAATACAGTTCAACATACAACAGTAGTTTGTCACACAAGCGATGCACTTTTGAAGAGAAACATTCTCTTCAAAAGTGCACCCCACAGAACATAACATTGTAGTACTACAAAAACATAGAGCGCGCCTGAGCGTGCCATAGCATATTTAAAGAAACACTTACTTGTACACTACATCTTCTCCCTTTTTACATAAATTAAAATGAAAAAGAAAAAGAAAATAAACCGACAAAATTAAGAAAGAAAATAGTCTTTAAAACGAGTAGGAAGAGAACAATTCCTGTGACACCTGTCAGTGGAAACACTATAAGAGCTAGCACCAACATGGGAATCAACAGTAGCATCAGAGTGAGGTTCTTCAACATTAGAATCTTCAATAGAATTGGAATTACAATCTGAAAAGCGAACACAAGGAGAACTGACATGTTTAGCAGTGTAGATCTTTCTTGCCTGTTCTGGAGTAAGTCTTACAATGACATGCTTACTCCACCACCCCTTTCGATCAAGAAATAGAGATCCCTTTGAAACTTTGAGAACTTGAGTAGGTAAAGAGAAGGTTGATAAACCACTCTTAACCCTGCTGTTAAACTTCACCATAACCCAGTCTCCAACATTAAAAGGTTGATTAGAAGAAACGATTTTTGAATTAAAGTTTTTTTCTTGAGTCAATTGTTTGGAGGCAACATTCACTTTAACAACTTTCTTGTCACGACAAGCTAAACAAGATTTGTTGTTAGCCTGCAAATCTTTTATCCAAGATGGGCAAATATTCCCATTTGGATTTCTTTTTCTCAAAAGTCTGAAAGGGGAAATTCCAGTGGTACTATGAGGGGTAACCAAATAAGACCACAATTTGCCCCTTAGAAATTTTTCCACATCCAAATTAGAAGAAACAGCAGTCTGGATACCTTCCTTAAAAAACGTATTCATCCTCTCTATCAAACCATTCGAAGAAGGCGAATAAAGTGCTACTCTAAGGTGTTTAATGTCATATGACTTTAAAAATGATTCAAAAGAAGAGGAGCAAAAATGGGAGCCATTATCGCTGACTAATTCTCTAGGGGGACCCTGAGAAAGAAAAATTTTACTAAAAAATGTAATAACTACTGCAGAAGTGGGATTCTCAGAGAACTCAAAAACACACCACTTTGAATGGTAATCAATCAATGATATAATGTAGCGTTTATCTCTGGGTAAAACTTCCCAAGGACCAGAAAAATCAATCGCCAGCTTTTGCCAAGCCTCTTCAGGAAATGGAACTGTATGCAAAGGTAATAGGGGTGTCTTCCAATGCTTGTCTGAAATCAAGCATGTAGAACAAGAATCAATCCAATTGGTGACATCCCTATCTAAGCCAGGCCACCAAAAGTGCTCCTTTAACTTCCTGGAGGTACCACCAATACCTAGGTGTCCTTGATGAGCAGAGTCAATAAGTTTTTTGCGAATGCTCAAAGGTGGCACACATAAATCACCCCTAAAAATGACATCATTTGCAATAGTGAGTTCTTCAGAAACTTGTGCAAAAACCTTCAAGGAAGCAGGGAGTGAACAAATTTTTGGCCAGCCAGCAACAATTAAGTTTTTAACATTAACCAGAACCGAATCTTCAGAGCAACTCTTCAACCAATCAGCCTCTGACATGCAAAAAGGTGAAAGAACTAATTCCTCTATAGATGCTACAACGCATTCAACATCATCAAAAGTATAATTTTCCTCATCATATTTTTTGCAAACTCAATCTCGAAAGAGCATCAGCCCTTAAATTATTGCCACCAGATATGTGTTTGATGGTGAAATTGTATTCATGTAACTTTGATAATATACGAACAAGTCTGGAAGAAGCCTTGCCTGTTCCATTACCATTGAGAAGATGAAGCAAAAGCTTGTGATCACTGAGAAGCATAAAATGTGATCCCCAGATAAATGTTTTAAACTTCTCAATAGCCCAGGAACAGGCAAGGGCTTCTCTTTCGATGGTACTATAATGTGACATTTGGGATATCATGTACAATTGTGTCCATAAATTTCTGGAACACACTGGCGGCAGACGCCAGACCAAAAGGAAGTCGAAGGTATTTGAATGCTCCAGAAGAAGTTATAAACATGGTTAATTCAGAAGAGTATCTCAAGAGAGGGATCTGATGATACGCACTCTTGAGGTCCAAAAGTGTCAAAATTTTAGATTCTGAAATACCCGCCAACAACTCCTGAATTTTGGGCTATGGATGGCAATCCACAATAATATTTTGATTAAGAGAACGCAGGTCTGCACATAAACGAATAGAAGAATCTTTTTTTCGATAGGACTAACCCATAAAGAAGAGTTAGTTGAAACAATAATGCCTTCTGAAACCAATTTGTCCAAAACTTGTTTAAGTTCATCCCTCACATTCAAAGGAATATTCCTTAGTTTATGGCAAACAGGAATGGCATTAGGTTTAAGTCTGATTAAATGCTCAAAATCTTTAATGTAGCCAACAGAATCTTTGAATACCTCTGGAAATTCAGATATTAAACTATGAACTTCCACGTTTTCCTCATTAGCTACATTAAAAATTGATGTCTCGTTGACCTGAACAGGTGAATCAGAACCAGGGACCAATTTCAATCCCATTTTAGCTAGGTCTCGCCACCCAACAATGAGTTTGCCATTAATTGCGACATAAACCTTTGTTGTAGTGGACCTACCCAAACATTCAATCTTGGTTACAAAATACCCTAACATATCAATATTATTCCCATTGTAAGCTTTAGAAATAATATCTAGCGGCAACAAAGTTACATTTTTAATCCAACATTCGTTAAATAAAATATCAGAGATGATGGTAACTGGTGCTCCCAAATTCGCCATCATGTCCAATTTTACATTGTCAACAATTACATAGCAAGTAGGGTCTTTAACACGTTCAGTGTGATGATCCACTTCAACTGAGTCAATAGATACATTTTCCTTTCAGAAGGATGTTGGAAATAACTCACACCTTGAACAGAATTAATGTGAACATCATCAAAGGAAGATTGTAAGGAAGACATATCAACATTGGAAACATTTGCATGAGGATCTTCAAATGAGGAAAGAGAAGAAAGATGTAGTATTCTGTGTTTGTGCCCTTATGGCACTGGTAGTTGGAATTGACACTACAGAAATGATGGCGACGATGCTCAAGAGCATGAAACGGACCTGCAGTCTCACCTCGTAAATTTTGCTGAATCAAGAGAGAAGGTCGGAGTGTCTCAGCGCCGGCGAGGAGGAGGAATCGCGTTTTGGGAGAAGAGCTGAACCCCTCGGAAGGAATCTGTCCTGAGCGGAGCACAGGACGACGGACATTGCCAGATAAGTGTTCCGTTTTGGTTTCCCGCTCTGCGCATCCATCTGGGGGCGGAGGGCTGCTGTGCAACGGTCGTGGTTGGCGCTGAGTGGAGCGTGTGGTTGGCAGAGTTAGGCACGTTGCTTACGACCTGTCGGCCATTTCTACAGTGACGTCTGTGGTTGGCAACGCGGGACCACGCACGCAGCGGCCATTTTGACTAAACAAATAAGACGTGGTTGGCAAACCAATTCACGATTAAACTACAAATACTGTTGTGTGCTACACGCTGTGGGGCAAGGATCTATTTAAAAAAAAAACGTTCTCCTCCATAACGCTCTACTGTTAAACGAACAGCGAGTAGAATCAAAAGGAAATCAATAAAAGTAAAACGAGCATTTACTGCTGCTTTCAGTTTTGCTACATTACTAGCCTGCAACCAGTGTATCTTTCCAAGCCATCTGGTTCTCAGAACGTTCATAGGAAAACACTGTTTTTCAATTGGCATAGCGACATCACAAACTTGTTTTTCTTTTCTTCTTTTTCACTCAATTTCGTTTTCTCGCAATGCAGTCAGTTTCGCCTCCACCTCCTTTCCTGGAGACACCAGGGAATCCACCGATAATTTGGAGGAAGTGGTTTGACGCCTTCGAGACCTATCTAGGTGCCATAGGCGCTTCTAGATATCGCGCAGAAAGGAAGAAGTGTCGTCTGTTGCATTCTTTGGGTTTCGAAGGGAGGGAAATCTTTAAACACTTACCTATTGCGAGAAACAACGAAGATGACATCGATGAGTATGTTGAGACAAGGATGAAATTGGAATTGAGGTTTGACGTAAAACCAAGTCTCGTTGTAATCAGACATAAGTTTTTCAAAAGGGACCAACTTCCAGGCGAAGATGTGGAAACCTATGTTTCCATTCTGAGACAATTGAGCGCAGAGTGCGAGTTTGAAGGATTCAGAGAACAATTGATTAGGGATCAGTACATCTGCAAGTGCACTGACAAGTCGATCCAACAGAAGTTGCTTACGTTAGGGAATCCTACTCTGGAAGAAATGATCCGCACAGCCAAAAGTATTGAATTATCGAAGAAAGAGGTTAAAGAACTTGAAAGAAAGAACGAAGAGTCAGTCTCCATTGTGAGGTCCAAGGAGAACAGAGAAACGAGAACTAGTCCTGGTCAACAACCTTTTGAGAAGAACTTTCCTCCCAATCCACAACGCAACGAAAGAAATTTGTTTTCTAGACGTGACATTTGTTATAGATGTGGGAATCCTTCCCATAATAAGGATAATAAGTTCTGTCCGGCTAGGAGTGCTACTTGTCGCACCTGTGGGAAGTATGGTCATTTTGCTAAAATTTGCCAAAATCCAAGGCAGGGTAATATGAGTTTTGTTAATAGGTCTCAGAGTCAAGTTAACGCTACTGGGGTAGGAAGTGTTGCAGAATGCTATGAAAACACCAGCAGGGGGCAAGATCACATTAGTACCATCCAAGATGACCTTAGGGATATGGTTGTTGTGGTTCGTGAGGGGGATAATCCCGTTGATGTGCCTACCAAAGTCAACAAAGACATGGTCATAGCTGTGCGTGATGATGGTGTCATTGTTGGAGATCCTTCGGATTGTGTTGATCCTTATGAAAATTTTGGTGTAGGTGATAAAATCATTTCTTTATTAGTAGATTCAGGTGCAAGGGTCACTATGATCACCCAAGAGCTATTTAATGAGACTTGGCCAGGAAGAAAACTAGAACCTCCCGACAGAGCTCCTGTATCCTTTGAGGGGCGCAGAATAGCATTGGATGGGTATTTTGAAGATGTTATTCAGTTCAGGGGGAGGAAAATTTTTGGGAAAATTTATGTGGCTATCAAGGGTCTTAACATTTTGGGTTGGTTCCATGGTGGATTGTTTCGGTTAGTATTAAGACCAGGTGCAAAAGAACAGGTTGGGATGGAAGAGGATGGTTTTATTTTAGAGAGTTTAGCAGTTGTAGAAACTGATGACTATGTTGTAGGTTTGGCCAATAAGTTTCCTTCTATCTTCAGTAAAGGTCTTGGAACGATTAAGGATTTCAAACTCGAAATCAGAGTAAAGGAGGGAGCCATTCCTGTCAAGCATAAGGTAAGGGGTGTCCCTTTTAGTGTCAGAGAGAGTCTTGAAAAGGAACTTATGGATTTGTGCAAAAAGGGAATTATCGAAGCAATCGAGTCATCGTTGTGGTTGTCTCCCCTTGTTGTTGATAGGAAAAGGAATGGAGATTTGCGTGTCTGTGTCGACTTACGCAGCCTTAACAGAAACATCTGGGTTGACTCGCACCCTTTACCTAAGATCACCGATTTATTGTCTCTTACCAGGGGTGCTAGATGGTTCACCAAGTTGGATCTAGCATCTGCATATCACCAGGTGGTGTTGAGCGAGTCCTCTAGGCATTTAACTGCTTTCGTTTCGCCTTTTGGCAGCTTTCAATACTGTAGAATGCCATTTGGTCTTGCCTCTGCGGCAGCAGTTTTTCAGAGGTTAATGAGTCAAATGTTCAAGGACACTCCCGGAGTGATCGTTTTCCAAGACAATGTCTTAATTTTTGGGCAAAGCAAAGGGGAACATGATGTTTCTTTAAGTCAAGTGTTAGGCATTATGCAAAGTAAAGGTGTTGTCCTTAAGAGAGAGAAATGCGTATTCCTCAAAGAGAAAATGGAATTCCTTGGTCATGTAGTCTCATACAATGGGGTTGAACCACGTCCAGGGTTAGTAAAGGCCATTGTTGATGCCTCTCCTCCCCTGGATAAATCTGGTTTAAAATCCTTTATAGGTTTGAGTGAATTTTACTCTAGATTCATCAAAGACTACGCGTCTAAGATTCAACCTTTAACAAACATGCTCAAGAAAAATGTACCTTTTGTGTGGAATGAGAACTGTGATGAAATCTTTCGATGGATCAAGTCTCAACTTGTGAGTGACAGTGTTCTTAGAGCTTTTGACCCCAATAAGGAATGTGTGGTGACTGTTGATGCTAGCGGGTTTGGTCTAGGGGCTGTGCTCACCCAGAAGAATGGTCAGGTTGACAACACCATAGCTTATGCGTCAAGAGTTTTGCGTGGGGCAGAAATGAATTTCTCGGTCATCGAGAAAGAGTTGTTGGCCTGCTGGTGGGCAGTCAGAAAGTTCAATTCTTTTCTCTGGGGCAGTCATTTCACCATACGCACTGATCATAGTCCTTTGGTCTCAATTTTGTCTGGTGAAAAGATTAAGGAGCACACCCCTAGGATTGCAAAATTGTCGACAAAGCTACTTCAGTATGATTTTGACATTGCCTATTTGCCAGGAGCAAAAAATGTCAGGGCAGACTACTTCTCACGTTTTCCCATCTCTGGTAACGACTCTGAGGTTGAGAGGGAGGACGATCAGGAGGATTGTTTTGTAGCGGCGCTAGACTTAGAGGGCATGTGTGCTGTGAATGAAACTGAATGGAGAGGAGAATTGGCAAAGGATGTTGTTCTTACTCGTGTCATTGAATTTTTGAAGTCTGGTTGGCCGAGGGAGAAGTATGTCTCTGGACCGTTTCAGATGTATGTTAAGGTTGCCGATGAGCTCACTGTAGAGGATGGTATTCTTTTGCGATGTGGTAGGCTGATTCCTCCGGAGAGTTTGAGGGAACGGCTTATGGATGGTGCGCATGAGGGTCACTTAGGGAAAACTTTCACCAAACGCAGGTTGCGTGATGTGTTTTGGTGGCCACAAATGGATGCGTGTGTAGATTCAATGATTGATGGTTGTGTTATATGCAACTATTCCGACAAAAGTCTTAAAGTGAGGACGCCCCCCCTGGAACCGGTTCCACTTCCAGAAAGAGCTTGGGAAAGAATTGGAGTTGACCTGGTCGGTCCTTTTAACCTCTTACCACCCACCTCACGGTATGCAATCGTGGCCATTGATTATTATTCTAAATGGCCTGAGGTTCGTTTCATCAATGAGCCTTCCTCGGCAAATGTCATTCTTTTCCTGAAAGATATTTTTCTCAGAGAGGGTTTTCCTTCATGTGTCTTGACCGACAATGGGGTACAATTTGTTAGTTCTGATTTCGAGTGTTTTCTCAGTCAATGTGGCGTCTCTCACAAGAAGAGTTCTTTGTACCATCCCCAGGCAAATGGTCTTGTCGAGAGAATGAACTGTGTGTTGAATAACTGTGTGCCGTGGGCCATTGCCAGTAAATGTGTGCTCGAAAATGCTGTTCGCTTCATGTTCTGGTTTTACCGTACGACCGCACATTCTTCCACTGGTTTCTCCCCATTCGAGCTTTTAAGAGGGAGGAAACGGTCGACTAAGATTTGTCCAGGTTGGATGTCAAAGTGGGTCAAGATGAATGTCATAGATGGCATTGATGGTTTTGTGAGGGAAAATGTTGTCCGAGCTCAGGCTAGGCAGAAAAGTCAATTTGATGAGAGGAAAAGGGTGGTGTCTCATAGTTTCTGTGCTGGTGATGTTGTTCGCATTAAGAATCCTGTTCATGTCACCAAAGGCAGGAGTAAATTCTCTGAACCGGTTGTTGTCAACAAGGTGTGTGGCAATGCTGTGCGAGTTAACAACAACCATTGGTGGAATGTCTGTAAGGTTGTCAAAGTTAAAAATGCCTCCTCTGAAACCACCAACTCTGACAACAGTTGTTGTAAAGATAATTTGTCGCCCACACTTCGCAGGAGTTTGAGAGTACCCAGGATTCCTGCCAGGTTCAGATAGTTCAACTTTTCTTTCCTGCTATGCTATGTTTAGCGTTTACCTTGTTTTGTGTTTTGTCTAGTTTTCTTTCCTTCTTTCGTTTCTCCTTTGTTTCTCAGTCTTCTCTGTATGTTTCTTTATCCTTTTCTTTTCTTTCTTTTGTTTGCAGAAATGAGGATAATGTAGTATTCTGTGTTTGTGCCCTTATGGCACTGGTAGTTGGAACCCTGAGTGTTGGGAGTTCTGAGGCTGGGAGTAGAATGCTGACAGTTTGGCAGTTGGATGCTGCACTATGTTCCTGTCGCTGTGCTGCTCTTGAGCCGAATAAATCTATTCACAAGCTTCCTGTGTCTGTGACCATTCATTGACACTACAAAAGATTATTAATTCTAACTGTTTTTCTGTTCCTACAAACTATTTTGCAGTGACCAGTTTTACTACAAAAAGTACACTTTTTCCCTAATGCAGGACAGGTAGGACTGTTACTAAGATGACTTTTTGAGCCACTTCTAAAACAGTATGAGTTAACCTTTCTTTGAAAAGGCTTAAATGAAGAATTTTTTTGAAGAACAGCATTAATCTGAATGTCTTTTTCATGTTGAAGCATACTCCCATCAGTGATGCATCTTGATGAGACAATTGACCTTTCAACGCTCTTTGCCATTTCTAGAACTTCATTTAAAGTGGGGTCACAACAACTAAGAATTCTTTCCTGTATTTTTTTGTGAAAACAGTTGTACACAAATTGATCTCTGAGGACAGTATCCAGATATGCCCCAAAATTACGCTCTGCAGCCAAATTTCTTAAAACAGAGATGAAATTCTCAACAGACTCATCTTGTTGTTGTTTCCTTCCCATGAAGTTGAAACGTTCCATCATGACGCTGGGCTGTTCTATGAATTTTTTATTGAATCTTAAAATAGCGTCTGTAAAAACATTCCGTCCATCTCCATTACCCGGTGGTGGTTCAGAAATTGGAAGATTGTTGAAAATCTCTTTCCCAGCAGTTCCCAAATGACTGTATAAAATAGCCAGTTTCCTTTTTGCAGAATACTCATCTGCTCCAATTGCCACTAAATAATTCTCAAAGCTTTGAACCATAATTTCCATGCCTCTTTAGGTTTACCTGGATTAGGCAGGAAATGATTTAAATAGACGATCTGCTGATTAGTGGCCATAATGAACAAATAAATAAAAGGATTAGGAAGCTTTGTAAAAACTTCTTTAAAAAGTGTAATTTCTGCCAGAAAGTGTTTATTTGTATTGAATAAATTAGTCAATTGTCTTATTTATAAAGCGGAGTTGAAGGAAATACCTTTTAAACTGTGGATGTGCTCACCGTGAAGAAACAAAGAAATCACACTCGGAAACACTCACTGAAGCATCACCATGGGAACAGCTTCTGAAGTGAAATCAAGATGGCCACCGGAGCATGAACGAGCGTGCTAACATTGTTATGAGTCATAAGACTGATGTCGTCATGCACGTCATGATTGACTCGACGAATTAACAGCTCCGTTTAAAGAAATAAGAAACCAGAGAAATCCCAGAAAAGGTGAAATCACGGCTCAGTGAAAGAAGATTTCCGGCTTTAAGATCAAGTGAGGTGCGTCGAGGTTCCAGCGAAGCGCATTTCTCAATGAAGGTATTTCAAGGTAAAAGTGCAAAAAATAGTAAAATGCTGCCAAAAGAATCCTTGTCGCCAATATGTAAAATTGGATAAATGGCAAAGAAGACTTCAAACTATTAAGAAATAGTTTATTTCAGGAAAAGGCAGCAAATCACAGGAGCACAACTATTCAGTGCGAAGTCCAACAGTCTAATGTCAAGAATACAGTTCAACATACAACAGTAGTTTGTCACACGAGCGATGCACTTTTGAAGAGAAACAATCTCTTCAAAAGTGCGCGCCACAGAACATAACATCGTAGTACTACAAAAACATAGAGCGCGCCTGAGCCATAGCATATTTAAAGAAACACTTACTTGTACACTACACCTACACATGCAAAAAGAACAATAGATGGACAGAATTCAGAACAATGTCATACATCCACCCCAGTACAGAGATCTGGGCCTAATTCAATCGTTTTTTTGCTCACGATGCCCTTCAAATTTGGACCCAGCCGTATGCAAATCAGCAATGACCCTGAACCCAATGTGAACAGTCCAGCCCGAACTGCCAGGCCAGGTCCTCCCTGGACTAGAAACAAGCATCCTAGGATGGGTTTCAAGCTTTCAGCCCTCATCAGCCAGGATAGCTTGACTCCAGTGGCATGGAGAGTATGGGACCCACGTCTGGGCATACCTGTCCCACGGGTAGAACCATGACATAATTATACACACTAAAAAACTAGTCCTCTAAATTGCAATACAAAAAATGCTTACAAAGATGATTTTTTTCTATCTTTACCATTGGTTTTTAATAGATCTGACTCTTAGCCTTAAACTAATAGCTGTCTTGCGAATAACAAAAACATGAACAACGAAAACCATATCCAAATAATAAAATATTCAAGCGAGAAATGTCTGCTAATGATCATGCAATTATACTAAGCTGAACAATCAGTGCAGCCTCAAAACTACACAACAAAATACATTACTGTGAGTGAATACATTGAGAATTTAGTAATCAGTTATTTGTAAAGAAAGGTTGATCCAACCAAGCAACACAGACCGACGTAGTGATTATTCACCATGGTTTCCTTTGTAGGCAAATATGTGATGGCCTGCAGTACCTTGGATCAACATCTGTCATTTTAGTTCAGCGCTGAACACAAATCAATTTGAGCCATTTTGTTAGATCGCCGAGTAAAGGCCTTTATCAATGCAGTATGACGCAGCGGCAGCACAAAAGATGCGCTATGGTGCTGGTATTAACAACGTGACGCATCTGAGAGATGCAACACTTTGTAAAGCCCTGCGCTATCAGGAGGCGTTCCGGAGCAGGGGAGGGCGTTCCTGCGCAGGAATGCATCCTAAAAGTGGCTGAGTGAAATCTACAAGATTTTAGGCCAATGCTGCGTCAAAGCCCTGCTGCAGCTTGAAGCAGGCGCAAGGCTTGATGCAGCATTGGGGAGATAGGGCCCCCCAGAGCACTGCTGGAGCTGCGTCGCGCTTGCGACGCAGCTCCAGCAAAGTGCCGTTTTTGCCACATGGTGCGCCGCATTGTAAATGCGGTGGACCATGGGTGGCGGAGCTGCGGCGCAAAATAACTGGTGCATCCCTGAAGATGCGCCAGTTATTGTAAATCTTCCCCTATACATTTAGCCAACGAGGGAGCACTTACTGATTAGACAGTAGAAAGTACTCCAGTTGAGTAGAGGTATTTCACAAAATGGTGGCATCTTCGTGGACAAACACGCAGGCCGGGATTCATTCTGCCCCCTGTTAGACTCGTTTTTTGTGCCCTTCTGCCCTCTGTTAGACTCGTTTTTCCCTTGTTTTTGTGCCCTTCTGCCCTCTGTTAGACTCGCTTTCCCCATGTTTTTCTGCCCTTCTGCCCCCTGTTAGACTCGTTTTTTGTGCCCTTCTGCCCTCTGTTAGACTCATTTCCCGCTTGTTTTTCTGCCCTTCTGCCCGTTAAACTCGTTTTTTGTGCCCTTCTGCCCTCTGGTATTCCCTTGTTTTTCTGCCCTTCTGCCCTCTGTTAGACTCGTTTTTTGTGCCCTTCTGCCCTCTGTTAGACTCGTTTATGTGCCTTTCTGCCCCTGTTAGACTCGTTCCCTTGTTTTTCTGCCCTTCTGTCCTCTGTTAGACTGGTTTTTTGTGCCCTTCTGTCCTCTGTTAGACTTGTTTTTCCTTGTTTTTCTGGGCTTCTGACCTTTGTTAGACTGCTTTTTGTGCCTTTCTGCCCTCTGCATCAAAACATCATCACTCAGCGCTACCCCAGCATCATTCAGCACCCACCACCACATTATCACTCAGCATCACCACAGCACCACTCAGCACCACCACAGCATCACTCAGCACCACCACAGCACCACTCAGCGCCACCACAGCATCACTCAGCGCCACCACAGCATCACTCAGTGCCACCACAGCATCACTCAGTGCCACCACATTATCACTCAGTGCCACCACATTATTACTCAGCACCACCACAGCACCACTCAGCACCACCACAGCATCACTCAGCACCACCACAGCATCACTCAGCACCACCACAGCACCACTCAGCACCACCACAGCATCACTCAGCGCCACCACAGCATCACTCAGTGCCACCACACCATCACTCAGCGCCACCACATTATCACTCAGCACCACCACAGCACCACTCAGCACCACCACAGCATCACTCAGCACCACCACAGCATCATTCAGCACCACCACAGCACCACTCAGCACCACCACAGCACCACTCAGTGCTACCACAGCATCACTCAGCACCACAACAGCATCATTGAGCACCACCACATTATCACTCAGCACCACCACAGCACCACTCAGCACCACCACAACATCACTCAGCGCCATCACAGCATCACTCAGCACCACCACAGCACCACTCAGCACCACCCCAGCATCACTCAGCACCATCCCAGTATCACTCACCACCCCCACAGCACCACTCAGCATCACCACAGCACCACTCAGCACTACCACAGCACCATTCAGCGCCACCCCAGCATCAATCTGCACAACCATTCAACTGGTTCAAATATGTTCTCTCAATGTTTAAAGCTTTATTACAAATGTCACAAAAAGATGTTAATATTTCACTTCTGTTCTTGGATTTTCGTCACAATAAAATATACTGAACATAATCTTCACAAAAGGTATTTACAAAAGTTTAAGCTATTGCCATTATAAATTAAAAACACTTTTATTTAAGTATTAATTATTTTAAAAAATTAAAAGCCATTGTAATTTGTTATATCAATACATCTTAAGTCACGTAAATACAAAACATGTTGCATTGCAAATGCAATAGGTGTCACATTTGCGAAAGTTATAACTATTGGCATTGTAAATGACAAAGCTATTAATTTTTAGCTATTTTCAAAACCAACACATAAATTAAAAAAAATGTCATTTACAAGACCAGTATCTCAAACTTTCCTATTGCGAGACCTATTGCATTGCAAATGCTTGTTTTTATATCTGTCAGTGCTTCCTGTTGAATTTTAATTTACGTGACAGGCGCCTCATTGCCTACTTGTAACTATTCTCTGACCCTGCTTCAAGGGTCAGAGCAGGTTCAGAGAGTAGTTGCAAGTAGGCAACTAGGCGCCAGGAAGCACTTACAGGCTTACAGCAGCAGGTGCCCAAGTTGAAGTTAATTTCTTTGCAACCCTTTTGTAAAAGGTTACAAAAAATTAGCTTCAACTTCTGCACCTGCTTCTGTAACCCTATAAGTGCTTGGCTGAAAATTCTTCCCGCTGATTCGTGTATTTTACCGCGATTTCGCGAGGTTCATGGATCGTGAAATTGCGGAAAATCCGCAAATTTCGCAAATTCCATGAGCGGAACGAATTTTCAGCCCATGCTTACTTGTGACACTATTGCCTCAATCCCTTGCTCTGAAGCATCTTTCTGTACCACAAACTGCTTATTGCAGTCAGGGGCAAGTATGTCTGATGCTGAACACATAGCCTCCTCAGAGTTTCAAAGGCCTTACAACATTCTGGAGTCCAAATTAACTTTTAGGGTTGCTTCTCTGAGTTAAGCTCTGTCAGGGGAGTCACCATGGCCTCCATGCCTGGGTCTTTGAAGCTTCTAAATCCAGGATGATCTGCATCTTGTGCTGGAGAGGTTGTCCATGGCCTCCACCTTCATGATGGCACACCTCTAAACATTGCCCTATCTGGAATTTGCTTAGATTGATACTCAGGCCCACCTGCTGCAATGGCTGAATCACTTCCATCAGGTGAAAGTGAATAACAGCTATATCATCCAGACAAGCTGCACTGAAAGTTGGAACGTTCTTCAAGCCAACGGGCTTCACCTTGAATGGAAAGTGGCCCTCGGGTGGAGAATGCTGACCTCTCTTGTGCTCCTGGACTTTGGGCAATCTGACAGTAACCTGAGGTCAACTCAGATGTACTCAGGTACTTTTCAGCCCCCATCCTACTTAATGAGCTCATCAGCTCTAGGTATGGGATAGGCACTAGTCTTGGTGACTCCATTCAAACCTCTGTTGTCCAGGCAAAAACTTAAATCTTTCTTTCCCCCTTGAGGATTGGGCTTGGGCTCTAGTACCACTTGATTGGCTCATGGAGTGTCAGAGAGATCATTACCCCAACTCCCAAATTTTGGCTACTTCAGCCTTAATGCTGGCTTTGACCTGGTCAGACAACCTAACCTGTTTGACTTGTTTTTGACGGGTAGGCTATCACCCGTGTCAACGTCATGGATGGTGGTGAATCCATGGGTCAGGGAGAAAAGCCCACCAACTGCTCCAATACTTGTCTGCAGTCTTTCTGCTGCAGGTCTGTCAAGAGAGTAGTGCACCCTCCACTGACCCATTTGTGCATTGTTGGAGAGGACATCTGACAGAGGCTCCCTCTCCTCTGGTCCTTATTCTGTGACAATGGGCATAGTCATGTCTGCCCTGACTAGGTGAAGTTTCAATCTGCTGACATGGAGTATCCTCTGGGGCCTTGTGGAGGTGCCAGGGTCCACCAGGTAAGGTTTCTCACCCTTTTCAACCAGATTAGGGAGGGCCCAATCCACTTGTCCTAGAGGGCCCTGAGAGTCACATGCTCCAACACCCACACCAACTACCCTTGATTTCACTCAGGCATAGTAGCCTTCTGGCCATACTAGAGCCTAATATTTGCTTGGCTGGCCTTCAGATTGTTGCTTGCTGTCTTCATATACTCTGCCATGCTAGGTTGCAGGCCTAGCACATAATACATCAGAACTTATTTGTACTCTTTGAGGGCTTCTCCCGAGCTTCTCGAACCAATCTCAATGGCCTTCATACAGGATCACCAAACAGTAACTCAAAATGGCTAACACCAACCCCTTTCTGTGGTGCCTATCTGTAAGAAAATAGCAGGCATGGAAGGAGAACATCTCATTTCCCCCTGAGCTTGTCAGAAAACCCCATTATCATTAAGGCTCCTTGTTTTCCGGTTTTACAGATTTTTACAGTTAAATGCAGACAGAAAACGGTAATTGTCTTACCTGTATTTATTTTTAAATGTGGATAAAACAGAAATTGCAATGCTTTTTGAGACATTCTAAATACTGTCTGCCATGACTGCCAGGACAATGGATGTGTGGATTGAGAGATAAGGAGGTTAAAAAGATAGAAATTTTAGTAAAGAAGCTTCAACAGCAGTAGCTATGCAGAAAATTGATACTGAAATGTGCATATTTTCATATAAGTGCACATATTTATCTTCTGCGTAGTTTCACAGCACTGGAATCTGGCAGACATTCAAGCGTGAGTGAATATTTATTGGTTAAATAAATGTGGAAATATACTAATTTCAGCGTAATTTTTCAACAAAACCCAAAATAAAGACAGTTAAATACAAATAAAATTATCCAAAAAGAACTATGGATAAATGCAGACGGAAATGGCAAAAAGTAAATACCATAAAACAGGGAGCCCTAATTATCATGCCCTTCAGGGTTGTATTGAATTTTTCTACCAGACCATTGGTCTGGGGATGATATGCATTGGTGAACTTGTAAGTAACACCACATCGCCTTCAGATTGGTGGAACTAGTCAACCAGTCTGAGACTACCTCCTTAGGAAAGTCCACTCATGTGAAGATGCCAAGTAGAGCTTTGGCCACTGTGGGAGCAGTGACCTTCTTGATGGGTACTGCTTCTGGGTATCTGGTGGCACGGTCCATTACCACCAAGATATCTGTTCCCAGCAGAAGCTGATGGGTCTAGGGGACCAACAATATCAATCCCCACTCTCTCAAAGGGAGTTCCAACCACTGGCAGTGGTATCAAGGGAGCCTATCGCTAGCCTCCTGTCTTGCCATTGGCTTGACAGGTGCCACATGAGCTGCAAACACTATTTTACTTTGCCATACATAAGGGGGGCGATAGAAATTGTTGATCAGCTGGTTACAGGTCTTGGTCATTCCCAAATCTCCACTTTTGGGAATGGATATTATTGCATATACATAATTTGCAGGCACGCAGTTTGTTAGCACTTGCATAACTGATGAATACCTTCACGTCATAACATTCATGAATGTAGCTATTTAAATATATATGATGCACAGACGAAATACACATAGTTTACTTAGTAAGGGTCCGATATATCATTTGGCAGACTGAGTTATCTCCATCTGCCTGGCATAGGACTTAATGTTCACCAGGCCGAGGCTACTCCACCAGCCAAATTCAGAGCTGACTGCCAAGCTGACCACAATTTGTTAAAAATTGTCAAGAAACGTTGTCATGACGGCTCTAGCCTATGCTTTTTAAAGTTTTAGTTACACAGCTTCGTCAACATGACGGAGGCATCCATCAAACTCGATGCTGGATTTTCTTTTTGAAAACCAAATGCCCCCCATAGATGTTATCTCCGATAGCAAGGGGGACATTACACAGTTTTTACTGCCCTTTACTGCTATGGTTTCCTTGGTGATGACAGGCAGTGAAAACTGACCTCTATATCCGCCCATCTAAATTAGGTGGGTGGACATTGAGATCAGTCTCTAATGGCCCATACTCTGTTAGACCATCAGAAGGGTGCAACCATGGCGGAAAAAGAGTTGTCCCTGTAATGGCTACACTACACAACTAAATTCTGAGGGTGAAATATTATCTTAGCGATAAGGATACTCCACCATGACAGAGTATAGATGGCAAACATATTGTGAATGCTATTCCAAAATATAGGAACCTTTTTCCGCTCCTCCTGCATAAATAGATGGAACACTTAATCAATACTAAAGATAAATGGTGCAAAAAAGGCATATTCAAGCAAAACTCTCTCTGGATAATTAATTACGTACCTTGCACATACTCAAAAATACAGTATGAAGTGACTTGGTCCCAGTTCAATGTGTATTATTAACAATTATACACCCTCCTTAATAAATTTCAATCTGGCTTCAGACCCAAATGCCGCTCTGAAAAAGCTATTCTATAAATTATTGATGATATCTTAAATACTAGATGATGAAAATGAGTGGCTGTTGAAGATATTAAATCTATCTGGAGCACTCTATATCATCAAACACATCGCAATACTTATCAAGGAAGAGTATAAAAAGTAAAGTACATGATTTAAAGTTTGGTTGACTGATACTCATCACAAATGTGACGGATATTGCATCTGCTTTATTACATATGGGATGAAGTACCCCCTGCCGGATATTATAGGGATATTGTAAGTCACATAAGAGACCATGACAATATAGAGGAACAAGGCCAAAGGCGGAGTTCAATTATAAGGTATTAAACTCTGAGGTGACTTGCAATATTCTTATCATGAACAGCAGGGAGTACTTTATCCCATATAATACATGGTCACACCATCATCTTTCCCACAAAGAAGAAACAAGCAGAAACAGTATATCTTTTCTACAATTACCTAAGGAGTGCAAAATAAATATGTTTTCCTACATAGCTCCATTGTACTTGTCAATGTAAGCTAGAAAAACATAGCAGAAGAAAGAAAAGCAGCCTTTTGTTTTTCTTTAAACAGCTGCTTTAATTATGTTGGGTGACATGACCTGCCTTTCTCCTCTTGCTGGCAGCATGGATTGTTGTGACATCTGAACGCAACTGTAATAAGTTTGTTTTGTTTAAATCTTATTAGTGGTCTTTATTAAATTAAGTTAAAGAACTAAACCATGCATCGATCCTATCTGCATATCCAAGTATTATAGAAATCAATGAAAATGTATGCAATTCATAAGATCGTCAAGCTGGAGGGGCAGTATCCGAGCATCAGCATCTGAGGTTTGATGCAGTGTACAATTGTTGACAGCTTTGCAGCCTCACTCTACTACTGTTGAGAGGATGGGCTGTGTATATCAGGAGTCTTCTGAAGTTATCACTCACCAACGCTCTGCCAGTGTGCCTATATATCCAGGTAGGTCTCAAATGAGGCCCAGATATTTTTTGGCTGTCTGGCAGCGGGCAGTAGGAGCCACTATTCTGATAATAGTTCCTGACAGTATGCAATGTCCCTGATCCAACAGTCACTCTGAGGGTCAGTGATCATGGTGGTAAGCTTGCATACACTGGTCGAAAGTTCTCCTACATACTAACACCACCACAGGCAGTATAGGCACTACAATAGCAGTATCCTCCTAAATACATTCAAACACTCAAGTCTAATAATCTGCTAACCTCAAACCCAGCCAGGCAAGATGCAAGGAATGAGCACACTCTGTCTCACACCTGAGGCATCTTGTATCAACTGCAATGCACATTTAATGCAGCTGGAGGGCTGTATCGTAAAGCCTGTGCAAGAACTTGATATTTATCAGATGGAGCCTGTAACTTGGGGATAGTGCACCAGTCTGGGGGCAGCAATACCTCCATTGTTGCTTATGAATATAATTGCTAAACTCCCTCTGTCACTCTGACTGCACCCTGGGCTCAGCAACAGGGACAGTAGTCTGCGAAGTATAGTAGAGTTGTAGTATCAATCTCTTAGGGAGGGTGATGCAAATGCCAAATTCAATGCTACTAGGATAGAGGAGCAGACGACAGTCCTCAGAGGTCAGGGGGAAGGATAATCTGTCTCCACCACCATGTGCAGCAGGGGAAGTTCTGGGTGGAGCCACTGTATATATTGCACCTATGTGTAGAAGTAATACAGTTTTGGCATCGGGTGCTCATATGCCACCCTGCTCAAAAAGCTCCTACTTCAGTATGCTGATGACACTCAGCTATATTTCAAAGTTTCCATTTCCACAGATATTCATTTGATTTTTTAATTTCTGTTATAAAGAAATAACTAAATGGATGTCAGCCATCTCTCTCAAACTATAAACAAACTCTCTCAGATACCAGTCCAAAAATGGCTCAATTCCCTTTGCCCATATTGCACCACACCATCTCTAGTGCCGTGAGCGATAGATATCCCTTAGTATCTGCATCAATCCTAACCTCAGTTTGACAAAACACATCAATACGCTAACCACATCAGTTTTCAACCAACTACACGGCTGAAGGAAAGTAAAATCAACTTCTAATCAATCCCTTACCCTTCCACAGACAAATGGAGACAAATCTCTCCTTGCAATCTACCAAAATTATCAGCTAAACCTCTCAGAGCAGCTTCAAATGCTGCAGCCCAGCTCGTCTTAATGCAAAAGTCAGACCATATTACCCCGCTCCTTAAACAAATATATTTTCTACCTTTGGAAGGCTACATCAACTTGAAAATCACCTGCATCCCCTTAAAGATGACACCAATTGGAGGAAAAAGCTTAAGGTATAGAAAACCTACATGCAAGAGTTACAGATGACAGTAGCAATGTAGCAGTTGATGCAAAGAAGCAAGTGCACCCTGAGGTTGATTACAATACTCAGAGTAGAGTCAGAAAGAAAAATAACCAAGAGGAGGAACACTGAAATCCAGTAGGGAGGAATCTGTAAAGAAAGCAAGAGAAAAAACACACAGGAAGTTGAAAAAATGCAAAGATTGTGCCGCATCAATAAAAACAATACTCAAAGCTCAAAGCGTTGCAATCTAACCAGTAATTTAGCGAGTGCTTTCAATACCTAGAACAGGAAATGGAATCCTACACACCATTGAACGAAAAGGAAACCATGTCAAATTGGGAACTACCCAAAGAAGCACAACTGAAGACAGACATGATGGTTTGGGACAAATAACCCCAAAACATGTACCCGGCAGAGTAATGCTCCTGTCAGTCAGTCAGTCAGTCAAAAATACACTTTATTCGATTTGTTTTAAAATCATAAAAGCCATAAAAACAACAACAATATATACAATTTAAAACATCCAAATTCATTGTATATGGTTCATACAAAACAGTCATTATATACATAGTGTGCAAAATAGGCAAGGCAGGTAATTTTAACTGGTCATACTACACGTTGTTTCCTAGGTTTGAATTACAACAGTGGCAGACAAGGTCCTTGTTTTGATTCTATATGCTGCCACTAAAAAACTGGCCACAGAGTATGTAATACGGGTACTGCCAAGGGACTGTAGGTACACCAAAGCTGGCCTTACTTGAGTGAACCCTGCTTCTTTTAAAATCGGTAACAAATATTTGGTCCTCGGATCCCTGTATAAAGTGCAAAACATAATAAAGTGCATAGTGTCCTGAGTGGAAAATTCATCGCATTTACATGGGGGTCCTCTTTCGGGTGGGCTCCAAGACTGAAAATAACCCAGCACATAAGGGATTAAATTAAATCTGAGTTTAATTAACAAATGTCTATGGAAGGGTTTAGTTACATAAGCGAGGTAAGGCTCCAGGGAAGGGGAGGATAACAGCATATAGTGTAATCTAACTGTTGTTTTTTTTAATTCTAATTCCTCCCGAGCCAATCTCATGTTTCCCAACAAGTGTTTTTTAACCCAAGCAATATCCTCCATTCTAATAGAGGATGGCAGATAGAATAAGTTTGGACGACCAAGCTGTTCAAAAGTCTGTCTCACATATTCTAGCCAGGGATTTCTCTTCCTGTGATCAAGGGACATGAGATCCTCCAGAATGGCATGGTTAAGGGCTAGTTCGTTGGTAAGCCAAGTCTTTAACCAAGATATTAAGGGGGCCAATCTGAGCTTATCTGTTACATAATCTATACCTACCTTCCCGTGGATTGAGTAGGTGGGGGTAGATTGGGGGACAGAAAGGAGTTGTCTTAAAAACTTGTTTTCTGCCCTTTGGAGCGTTTCATGCGACAAGTACCCCCATAGAGGCGCACCATACATGGCTATGGATATGCACTTAACATTGTATATCTTTAAAATGGCCTCCATAGGCCTCGCTCCCATCCTGCTAGCAAATCCCATAATAGCTGAGGCGGCTCTTGTCATGGCAAGCTTCTTTAACTTAATCTGGGGGCCCCAGGTACCTTTCTCATCAAAGGTCACACCCAGATAGGGAAAGTGTGTGACTCTAGTCACTACCTCCCCCTTACAAAATAAAGAAATAGATTTATCCTTCCTTCTGTTATGGGTTACCACCATCGTGTGTGACTTAGTAGTGTTAATTTTCAGGTCCAACTGGTCCATGAATGCACCAAATGCGTCTAACAGGTGCTGTAGACCCACCCCCGTGTGTGCTATCAGAACTGCATTGTCCGCGTATAGGAGAGCAGGTATTCTTATCTCTCCTACACGCGGTACATCCCCCCCCCCCCCCCACACCTTCCAAGTGTTTTTCCAGGCCATTTATGTAGATGGTAAAAAGGAGGGGTGCCAAGATGCAGCCGTGCCACACTCCTCTCTCAGATTTGAAATGGGTGGTGCACCTGCCCTCTCTTGTGACTCTTTCTTTAGCAAAAAGTTCCTGATGTAGGGAGGCTATAAAGTTCACAAGTGAAATGTCGGCCCCCATCTCCAATAGAATAGCCCATAGTTTTGCCCTATTTACTAGATCGAAGGCAGAGGAGAGGTCCATGAATGCCAGAAACAAAGACCCCTACTTGGCGACTGTGTATTTTGATATTAACAATTGGAGGTTTAGACATTGGTCCACAGTCCCTCTTTTCTCCCTAAATCCATACTGCAGATTCGACAATCCACCCCTCCTTGCGATGTTTTCTCTCAGTTGGTACAATAAGACTCTGCCTAAGATCTTAATAGCAGAGTCTAGGAGGGAGATGGGCCTATAGCACCCCGGGTCATCGCGCTGGCCCTTCATAAAAATTGGCACGATGACTGATGTAACCCAGCTATTAGGGAAGACATTACTATTAGCAGCTATGAAAACTTTGCTCAGCACCCCGCCCAAAGTTTTGGTGCGTGCATGTAAAAATCACCGGGCACCCCATCTGGCCCCGGGGCCTTCTTTTTAGATGTTTCCAGAATGGCCCTCTCCACCTCGACTGGGGTAAAGACCAGTGGTACACACCCCAGAGGCTCCCAGCATTTGTACAGACTATCCGGGTCGCTATTGCCATACACTGTGCTAATGTGGTTAAGCCACTTTTCATCTGGTATGACACATTCCATTATCCTGTTTTCATTGTCTGCGAAAAAAGGTTGGTTTACAGTAGCCCAGAATTGGGAACTATCCCGCAAGACCTCTGTAGATGTTAAGTTATCCCACGCTGCCTGTTTTATCGCTTGCTTTCTACCCTTAATGGTGGCCTTTTACACCCTTCTTGCCTCCGCAATTTCAGCCCTGTCTCTCGGGGTGTGTTTCAGCGCCGTCATTAGCAACCTATGTGCTTTAGAGCACTTATCATCGAACCATCTAAATTGCTTTTCCGCCCCCCGGGTGCATTTAACCATTAAGGCATCTGAGACTTCCGCGAAGATGCATTTGAAAGCACCCATGACTTTGCGTGCGGTGGAGCCTTCCTCCTGACAGATCCCCATTTGACCCACAATTTTAGGTAATATTTCCTGCATAAAGTTCCCTGGGACCATATTTGCCCATTTGAGCCTTAATAAGGCTGGACCCGGGGTGTCAGATAGTTGGTTAGTGTCCAATCGTTCCCTCCACGCGACCACAAGCTGGGTTATGGTCACTGTGGGCAGAGACAATTGCATTGTAAGACTTGACTCTGGCTAAAAAACCCGGCGATAAGAAGATGTAATCGACTACAGAACCAGTAGTCGAACCTTTATAAGTTACAGTTCTAACCCCCTCCTCTGTGATGTTTGCTTCATATAGGTTATGATTAGCTAGCAGCTCCTCCAGGGCCTCCCCCCCTTTAGAGTGTTCAAAGTGGGGTGCCTGACTACTCCACATGTGTGTCTCTTCTTCTACCACACACAGGTCACTACATAAGTGTACATTAAAGTCACCTAATAAAACCAAAATCGAAATTCGTGTGATTATTCTGACTGAACGAAGCTAGGAAATTATCCAAACAATCTAAGTGTTCTGTTTCTTTGTCTCTATCCCAAGCATTGTAAAAATTAATTAAAAGAACCGTACAATTGGGTGAGACTACCCATTCAACAGCAAGAAGATTTAAAAAGTCACAGTTGATCTGCTTGAATTTACTCTTCAGGTTCAAAGAAAAAAGGAACATAAGACCTCCCTTGGCCCTACCAGACCTGCTAGGTACTGCTGGTGTTGTGAAGGTGATAAACCCATCTAGCCAGAACTCAGAGGTAGTGTCCCAGGTTTCCTGGCAAGCTATGATGCCATGGTCGCAAATGAACTCCAACCAAGCTACATCCTTCCTCTTTGCTCTTGCCCCTGCAATGTTCCAGCTAACCAACTTGCATGTACTCAGTTCTCTCCTAGTAGGGGGCCTCGTACGTATGGCTTCTACGGGAACTGGTTGTCAATCGATTTCCTCGATGTCCGAGAGGGGTGCAAAATGGTTGACCAAGGGCAATGCCTCCCCCTCCTTTGCCTTGTGCGATGAACTTACAAGCAACACTGAACCAGCACCTGAGTCTCTCCTGGAGTTATGTTGTTTCTGTGTTACTGGTCTAGGCCCACCTGCTATTGAATGCCTTCTCCCCCTCATTCGCTCTACATGGCTGTCCCGGAAACCAGTAACTAAGGGTAGAGGTGGATAAAAATACGCCAGGGGAATAGGTCTCAGATGTTCATCCCCTGAGATATCTGACCCATCCCAGAATAGTCTATAAGCCACATCCGGGCGGTCAAAATTAACAATAATGCAGTCACCCTGTATTGCTTGGGTCGTTTCCCTATCCATCCTACCCTGCGGGCGAATATTACTTTATTGGCAATTTCCGTCCCGCCACCACATGCCCTTCACACCATGTCTTTGCCTTGTTAATTAAGGCGGAAGCCGATTCAACCGTCCCTTCTACCAGGGGGGTACCCCCACAAAGACTGCAACTAGGAGGGCTGCTTCTGGGGGTAGTTCTGCATTTAACTGTCTGACCTTTTGCCCTTTGAGTGGGGATGTTGTATTAGTGATGCTACCACTCACTTGTTCTACTTGCTTAATGCCCCCTGAGCCTCTGCTCAAACTGGTTGTGATTCTTGTTTGACTTCCTGCCCTATCCGTATCGGGGGCCCTCCCAGAACTCGGTGGGCTAGATTCAGCTATTTCCATATCATTATTTGGTACAACATCACAAGGCGCTTTTCCCCCTGCCAACTGTGATGAGATAATAGCAAAATCTTTAACCAATTTGTCAATTAGAGTGCAAGTGTTCAATGTCTCCACAATGTCCTTCGCAATACCCAGCACTAGGGGTTCAATGAGTGCGATGAACAAAGACTCAAGTTGATCTCCGAGAGTGTCGTCCTGCTGTGTTTGTATGGGAGCCTTCCCCTCAGTTTTCCTCCTCCGTTTGGAAGTGTTTTTCAAGTCTTTGGCCCACGGTAAAGCAGGCTCTGGCAAGACAGTCACCTGGTTACTCTCTGTTGGAGGGGTCCCCACAGGAATTACGGTTGGGTTTGCCTTTAGGATGTGCACCTCTGGCTCTAAAGGGACTGCTGGGGCTATGTCAGTGGGATGTGTGGCTGATAACGGTAAGGTGGAAGGTAGGCCCAGTTCAGATTCAGCATTGGCTATTTCCTTAGTGAGTGCCCCCATAGCTGAGGAGAGGTAAGATATGATGGACTCAGAATGTTTGGATATTTTTGCTTTCTTACCTCCCTGGTCTGTTAGCGCTGGGCATTTCTGCTTGCCCATGGTGAGTTATTAGGGGGGGGCCCAGCCCAGCCTCCTGCCAACGACTGCCAAAGACTGTCCCGCCCTTGTCCTGGGCTTCTCCTGGGCAGCTCCCGCGCGCGACTCACGGGGCGAGAGGGGCATGTGCCTCTTGAAGCGCCTCCGGGCGCGCTGATGGCGTGTGAGGTGTGGGCCGGCCCCGGGTGGTGCTGGGAAGTGTAGTTCCCCGATGCGAACTACTGCCGTTGCCCTCACGGCGTTCGCGGTCCGCCAGCCGTTCCCCTTACGGCATGTGGCTGTAGAGTGTGGAGCCACTGCCCCGCAGGCAGCAGAGCAGCAAGGTAGGTCCGTTGTTGTTTTTTCCCCCCCGAGGACTCGTGGAGCGCGAGCCTCTTGAAGCGCCTCGGGGCGCGCTGATGGCGTGTGAGGTGTGCGCCGGCCCTGGGTGGTGCTGGGAAGTGTAGTTCCCCAATGGGAACTACAGCCTAACGGCGTTCGCGGTCCTCCAGCCGTTCCCCTCACGGCGTGTGGCTGTGGAGTGTGGAGCCACTGCCCCGCAGGCAGCAGAGCAGCAAGGTAGGTCCGTTGTTGTTTGTTTCCGCCTCCTGTCTTTACCCTCCACCCAGAGACCTGTTAGAAATGGGGGTCTCTAGTTGGTAGAGGTAGGTACCTTTGCCCAAATAGGGACCCTTGCTTCTAGTCAGGGTAAGGGGGAAACACACTTTTGATAACCCCTTCTCACCCCCATGGTAGCTTGGTACGAGCAGACAGGCTTATCCCCAAGGCAATGTGTAAAGTATTTGCATCAACACCCACAGTAACACAGTGAAACACCACAAAAGGACACCGAACAGGTACTTATAAAAAGTAGGATTCTTTATATAAATTTAGGCAAGACCAACATCGACAAAAATACCAACGTACACTATTAAAACAAAACAGGTAGTTTCTGTTTCTCTTGAGGCTACTCGCTCTTGTAGCGAGGACGATAAAGCAAGTAATATGTCCCCAAAAGATGCAGTAGGATAAATAAGCATGTTCAGTGGAGACGGATCGCAACCCCCAATTACCCGGACATGGCCTACAACTCAGACGGAGTTATCGATGTGCAGGTCGGCTCGAAGGTCTACCGCTGATGCGAGCTGCACCTCCTAATCGGACACAGTTTTCAAATGCGTGGACGTTACCTCTTTGATGATTCCTTCGCCATAGCCTGGACTCTAGCATGGCTTCACTTCTCAATGTGGTAAAGACGTCCGCTGCCAAGCCACGGCTTACAGCGGTTCCCGTCCCAATGCTGATGCAAGCCTTACCTCTTTGATGATTCCTTTGCCATTGCCTGGACTTTAGCACGTCTTCACTTCTTAATGCGGCAAAGACGTCCCGCTGCCAAGTCACGGCTTACAGTTTTCCAGTCCCAATGCAACTTCTCATCCGGACTCGGGCCGAAGCGGTGAAAGTCAGGCATGCAGTACTTGGATGATTACGCTGCTAGCTCCCACAACGGCGACAGGGTCAGGCAGATGATATGTCGAAACACGCACACCGCGTTTGCAGCGTGCTGATTCTCCGAGACCTCTCAGTGTACATTGGTGCGCGTGCAGGCACACAGCAGGGAGGCTCAGAATATCCCGAACTTCGAGTGACACAGTAGGCTTTGCGTAGATTGTAGATTGGGTCCAGGCACACGCACTCAGACAGATCTGGTCGATTTTGGAAACTTTTATATCCCTGTGTTTCTCAAACAGGAGGCCAGCTCTTCTCAGGCCATTGGAGACATTTTCACTTCAGAGGTACAAAGCACACAGCACATTACCTCTTCGAGTAGGGGGACACAGAACACAGCTGAAAGTCCCTTAGTCCTCTTCCTTAGCAGAACCAGCAACAGCAGGTCAGCCCCCAGACACACAGCAATAGCAGCACTTTTCCTCAGTCTTCTTTAGCTGTTCTCTTTGGCAGGGATTCCTTCTTAATCACGACGTTTCCTAATCTAAAGTTTAGGGGTTTCAGCTCTGATATTTATACCCCAAAAGTCTTTGTTCTTCATGTGTGAGGGGTCCTGGACCCAGTCCAAACCAGTTCTGGGCGCACTCGGGTAGGGCACATCTTCTTCCTTTGTGAGTGTGGGCCAGGGCCATCAGACACACCGCAGGGGGTGGAGCCAGCATTGTGGAAGGCAGGTGCAGTCCTATTCAGGCCGAGGTACTACTCCTCCCACCACTCCAAATGCAGATAGATCTATTCAGTCTAGTGCTGACTCACCCAGCCTCCTGGAGCCACCCCAGCCCCTGTCACTCATAAACCAGACAGTTGAATACCAAACAGGCAGAGGCACACAGAAAGGTAGAACAAGAAAATAGCCATTTTCTAAAAGTCCTATTTTCAAACACTGAATTTAAAAACCATCCTCTCTAAAAGATGTGTTATTAAATTCTGAGTTCAGGGATACCAGATTCCAAATTTCCATATTGCTGCTATGGGAAGAAATTCAGGTAAACATGTTAAACAGCATTCCACATTCTGTCATATAGGCAAGATAGCCTTTCAATAGTGAAAAACGAAATTGGCAGAATTTCACTATCAGGATATGTTACCCACACTAGTATATGTCCTTACTTTCACATAAACTGCACCCTGCCCAGGGGGTACCTTGGGCCTTACATAGGGCTGTCCTATGTGTAAGACGAAGCGAAGGGTCAGGCCTGGCAAGTGTGTACACTGGCCAGATCAACATGGCAGTTAACAAAGTGCGCACAGGCACTGAGGTGGCAGGCCTGAGACAACATCTTAGGGCTCTGTGGGTGGCACAATCAGTGCTGCAGGCCCGCTAGTAGCATTTGAATCACCAGCCCTGGCACACTCAGTGCACTTTACTAGAGACCTACTGGTATAACAAATATGCCAATCCTGGATAACCAAACACAATCACAATTTACAGAGAGAACCTATGTACTTTAGCACTGATCAGAAGTGGTAAAGTGCTCAAAGTCCTATAGCCAACAGCCACAGGTCAGAAAAAACAAAGTAGGAAGAAGCAAAAAGTTTGGGGATAACCCTGCAATAAGGGCCATTTCCAACACCACCTGAAGATAAATGCCCAGCAGGCAATCCTGGCCTTCGCAGGCTCTGTAGTGACAAAGCTACCAGTGAACTTCCCAACAAGTAAATGGGGTTTGATTTCTTTATACTCATAGCAATAGAGTTGCATCATGGACTGGGAGTTCGGATTATTCGTTGTTCTTTAGCTACATGTGGTCCCTGAAATTTAATAAACCAATTTTTTAGGGTTTAGCCTTTTGTTAAGTGATTTCATATATAATGACCATGCAAGTATCCTGAGCATCTGTGCAATTAAATAGCATTTTTGTAGCTTTTTGTTTAGAGATATGCTAACTAATAGCTCACCAATTTGTTCATTGAAGGTATGTCATCAAATTGTGTTTCATATGTTATTAAATATATTGATCCCAATTGCTATCATTGTTTACAAAATAATATTCTTTCGTGTAATTTTTGAATATTTTTCATTATAAATATATAACTTCTAAACAAAATTAGACTAAACTTCATCCAAAAATATCAAATGTGTGGCATAGATGGAAAACTGTCTTTAAACTGGATGTTCTTCAATAAAGTATGGGATTTTTATACCTTTTGGTTTGAATCACACTTTTGAAACTTTTTTCGGGACTATTTTCTCGGACTATCAAGGGCAGAATTTTCCCAATGATAACTGTACATGTTTTTAGGATATTTTTGTTTTTCTACCCTAAAAGTTTCAAAAACAATTGCATGATCACTTAATTAAATATTTTACTGGGTGTTGATATTTTGGTTTAAATGTTAGCATGTATTCTATTTTATGTCAAGCTTTCTAAGCACTGCAAGCAACCTAGTAGCAAAAGTCGTGTTGTGGGGTTACGAAGAACTTAGTGGCTTATAGCACACCCAATGCTTAACATTGGTTGGCTTTATTGTCACTCTCATATGCTTGCTTTTTATCCAATGACTTTCTTTGTCTCAAAGCAGCTACCTTGTGTTTTCCTCTGCCCTGGAGCCAGTGCTTAAATTTGAGTTGGTGGTTTCCAGTGCTCGGCACTGACACTTAATTATCAACAGCAGTGCTTGTGACTGCCTGCCAAAAGGTTGTGCTGTCTAGCTAAGTTACAGATGACCACAACAACAGTCTTCATCCAGGATAGCATGACCGGTCCTAGGATGCTTGATTCCGGTCCAGGAAAGACATGGCCTGGCAGTTCGGGCTGGACTGTTCCCATGAGGCACAGGGTCAAGGCTGATTTGCATATGGCCATGTCTGAACTGGGGTGGTGTGGAGTGCAAAAAAACGATGGATTTAGGCCCAGATCTCTGTACTGGGGTGAATGTATGACATTGTTCTGCATTCTGTCCATCAACTTTTGTTTTTGCATTCGTCACCCCGAGTGGGATGGGTATGCTCAGACGTGAGTCCCATGCTCTCCACACCACTGGAGTCAAGCTATCCTGGCTGAAAACGGCTGATAGCCAGAAACCGGTCCTAGGATGCTTGATTCCGGTCCAGGAAACACATGGCTTGGCAGTTCGGGCTGGACTGTTCCCATGAGGCACACGATCAAGGCTGATTTGCATATGGCCATATATGAACCGGGGTGGTGTGGAGTGCAAAAAAACGATGGATTGAGGCCCAGATCTCTGTACTGGGCTGAATGTATGACATTGTTCTGCATTCTGTCCATCAACTGTTGTTTTTGAATTTGTCACCACAAGTGGGATGGGTATGCTCAGACGTGAGTCCCATGCTCGCCACACCATGGAGTCAAGCTATCCTGGCTGAAGACGGCTGATAGCTAGAAACCGGTCCGAGGATGCTTGATTCCAGTCCAGGAAAGACATGGCTTGGCAGTTCTGGCTGGACTGTTCCCATGAGGCACAGGGTCAAGGCTGATTTGCATATGTCCATGTCTGAACTGGGGTGGTGTGGAGTGCATAAAAACGATGGATTTAGGCTCAGATCTCTGAACTGGGGTGAATGTATGACATTGTTCTGCATTCTGTCCATCAATTGTTGTTTTTTCATTTGTCACCCCAAGTGGGATGGGTATGCTCAGACGTGAATCCCATGCTCTCCACACCACTGGAGTCAAGCTATCCTGGCTGAAGACGGCTGATAGCCAGAAACCGGTCCTAGGATGCTTGATTCAGGTCCTGGAGAGACATGGCTTGGCAGTTCGGGCTGGACTGTTTCCCTGAGGCACAGGGTCAAGGCTGATTTGCATATGACCATGTCTGAACTGGGGTGGTGTGGATTGCAAAAAAACAATGGATTTAGGCCCAGATCTCTGTACTGGGGTGAATGTAGTCATTGTTCTACATTCTGTCCATCAACTATTGTTTTTGCGTGATGTAGAAAGAGGCACCTTCATGCAGATACAAAATTCATGTATGCAGATCACCCGTTAAAATGTGTGTTGTCTGATACAGGCTACATTAAAATTGTGTTATTTAATTGGCTAATACATTTGTCACCTCATTGTGGCTTCTTACACCTATGCTGGTGCGTTGCAGGCGATTCACGCATATACACATAAATAATTGACAATAATTGTGGAAATGCAATATTGGACATATGTGTTGGATGGAAAAGTCACACCAACTCACATATCCCACACAACATGCAAATCTTTGCATGATAAACGGCAAGATACAGAAGCATATGTAGAACCACGCAGGGTGCCTGGCTGTCCAATGGTAAGATGTGGCCTGCAGTTAGTGATGCTAGTGTGTGATGCAACATGATCAACTTGTTGTGCAAGTTGCCTGTAAATGTACCATAAACATCACAACATGTCAATGGCAAAAAAGTATGGACACATATCCCATGATGTATGTTAATGTCGGAACCAAAATTGACCACCACACAGTAAAAACATGCATTATGTGGAAAAGAAACCCTACATTGGCATTACGCGACACATCTTGTTCGCGCTAAATAAAACTTTATAAATAAATAAATCACTTGCAGAATACCACACATCCCCACTGTAAACATTTCTTTGTTTGTGAATCGTTCCTTTACAGTCTTTGTGTTGTCTAAATTGTTGTCATTTGGGATGTGAGTGTCTTTGTGGGGTAGATAGGTGTAGATCACTTAAAAGGGTGGGATTTTAGTTTTGTTGGGTAAGTTTCATTTTATTAACAATAAATTTAATTTAACATGTCTGGCTGGTCTACAAACCTGTCTCACAGACAGTTAGGGGGCATAGTTTGGCTCATTTGTCATTTCCTGTCCCGAAAGATCAGCACAGGGGGCAGAGAGAGCAAGGGTTACTCCCCACATGAATGGCGGCAGAGATGGTGGAAAGTCCAGCACCACATGGCCCGCATATATGATGTGGAGCAATTAGTCCACCAATTGAAACACTACAGGCAGGATGTCATCAGCAGAGAGGGAGACTTTCTAGACCATCTTGGACTGGAAGTCAGTGGGCCAATTGGTAAGTCAATAGTTAATAACAAATATGTGGCTTATTTACAGGTCTACAGCAACACCATACATTGTTCACTCCATAATTAAATGAGAAGCACTGTTTTTGCAAAGGACTCAGAGAAAAGAGCACATGATTTCCTACGCTAATTTTGGCAGGTTAGAAGGTTGTTGTTCCATATGTCTGACACCCAACAGTAAATGCATGTAAATGGCATAGTTGCTAATTCACAAACACACAGCGCCGAGGGTGATGCACCGAAAGAGCATGTAGCAGCACAATATTAACAGTGATATGTAAAGATAACATGTATGGCATTCATTGCCCATGTACATATGACACATAATTGTTGGGCACTTTCACATCACAGGCCTGTTCCATAGGTGTTGCTGTGCTCAACATCCATGGAATATCAAACATTTGCTGAAGTTGGAACAGGGAGAAATATACTCATTTATCATTTGTCGGAACAACGTATAATGCATTGTGCATCCTGCTGCAAACATTTTTCTAGTCAAACTACTATGGTGATTTATCATGTGTATGTGTGCCTGCATCAGGGCACGTCAGATGATTATGACCCAGCACATGCAATATCACAGGAATGAAACACATCATTGTTTAACTCTCAGCAGACGGTGCTGTGGAAGTGTCATAGCATTGGCACAGTCAAAGGTCCAGTTGCGCCATGTTGCAGGACTTTCTTGTAAAAGAGTTGCATGATCTGTGAATTACCTGCAAATATAATGATAATGTCTTGTGCCCAATGCATATACTGTATATATGCCCTACATTCACAGCTCATTGTACATCTGTTCATGTTGCCTAGGTGGACCACAGTCATACACGCAAGGAGTGGTTGACTCGTTTGAGGACTCCAATGCTACCAGTGAGTATCATTTATCAATGATTGTGATGATGGCAAAGTGGGAAAAATTGTATTCGTCTGTACCGTCCTTAAAAAGATGTTCTCCAGATCAAGCTGATGTCTCCACTCGGTTTACGCTACTGAAGTTCTACTTACATGAGGCACGGTATTGTGCATGGGGTATTGCCTGAAGACATGCCTGACCCTATGAAATACCATGATAGTGTCAGACATGCCTTCATGAAGTCCGCAATGTACGATACAGTGCCTATTGTCAATTTGAGTGGAGTAGTAGAAGACAAGTCAAAACAGCAGCATTAGGAGGATAATGTTCAGTGAGGAAGGTAAGTCTACCAACTGGCCTTACTATGCGTGAGGCGGGGAGTTGTGTACAGTTGTTTAACTGGAGGGTGGACGTGGGTTGCACTGGGGGTGCAATGTTTGAGCAAAAGACACACAATTGATGGATGGAATGCAGAACAAATCAAAACATTCACCTCCTGTCAAGAGATCTGGGTTACATCCATCATTCTTTTGCACACCATGCCACCCCAGTTTAGATCTGGCCATATGCAAATCAGTCTTGACCCTGTGCCTCATGGGAACAGTCCAGCCGAAATGCCAAGCCAGGACCTCCCGGGACCGGTAACAATCATCCTAGTCCCCGTCTTAGGATGCTTGTTTACAGTCCAGGGACAACCTGGCCTGGCAGTTCGGGCTGGGCTGTTCCCATTGGGCACAGGGTCAAGACTCATTTCCAAATGGCTGGGTTCATACTGGAATGGCATGGTGAGCACAAAAACGAGGGATTTAGGCCCATATCTCTATACTGAGGTGTATGTATGACATTGTTCTGCATGTTGTTTGTCAATTGTTCTTGATGCAATGTTTTAGTCAGTCAGGTCAGGTAAGTCCAGGGAAGTTAACAGTGTTTTGCAGTAAGTACATGTAATTAGGCAGAGTACAACAATGCAACATCCGCCCAGGCAAAGTGTGCATCCTGGAAATTTCTGTTTAAACAATTTTGCAACATCAAATGTGAGCAACTTGACATCTTGAACAGTGAGATGTGGTACATCCATCAAATCTCTGATGTTTTTGTAATGAAACTTTGAATCAATCAAGAACTTTCAATGTCCAAAAATAGACTGGTCCAATTAGTAAACAACAGATGTCTTAGCTTGTCAGTTTGCCTTGTGGCATGTCACAATGTGATCATTGTGCAGCGTCGGGAACAACATTTGATTGTGTATTGACGCCATCGATTTACATTTTGTAGTCAGGAACTGCCTTCTAAGTCCAGACTGTGTGAGAGTGAATGTGTTGATGACAAGTGTTTGCTTGGGGCATCAGAATGAGGCCTAATTAGCTGTCAACATTAGTGTTTCCATAGAGGATTTGTGTATGTACACGATGCACTAGTCAGGATTGTTGCACAAATGTGATGTTTTGTTGAGTGAACAATGTACACAATACCCAAGGATGTTGTGTTCCAGGTAGGGAACTGTATCCATACAAAATCAAAACATGGGTAGTTTACCCTGCTAGTAGTACAATCAACACCTTTAGTGGCAGTCAAGAGATGTGGCATCATTGTTGCACCACAGAACACATTGCTGCTTCTTACAAGGCCCCTTGTGCTGCTGGTGCAGAAGTTTGTAAAGGTGTGAAATTGACGTACAGGTGGCCCAAGTGGCTTATAAATAACACCTTTGTCATCAACACACTGCAGCACTTTCTGTTCACAGAAAAATGTTCCGGTCGTGGATCACATGACTACCTGAATGAATCATGGTGAGGCATAGGATGTATAGTATGTGGAAACTTTTTTGACACCATGATTTATGTTTACTAGTTTGTTATGGCTATGAGTGTTGTTCTCAGTTTACTTCCATAATATCTTATGATTTTCATTAAGTTATCAGGTTCAGCTGATAGCACAGTATGTGATGCACAACCTTTGAGGTGTGCTGGTGTTGCGTGCTGCCCACACAGTGATCAGATGCATGGCACAAGTTTCCTATCAGCGTCTCAAATGTACTCATGCATTATCAGTTATGCACACATTGACTGCCACATATATACTTCTTTTCCAACAGAAAACATGACTGCTGAGGAGGAATAGGCATTCAGAATAAAGAAGACACAGTATTCTCACATTTGTGAGATAGTAAAGGGCTGCTGTTGGATGTCACGTCTGTATGAAAAACAAAAGGTAGCAAATACATGGGTAACAAAGTTTCCCGCCAAGAAGAAACAAAATCGACATGCAAAGATGCCCTCCAAGGACAAAGGCAATTGAGGTGGAGATGGATTGCAGACTGGTCCATCATCCTCCCCAACACCAGAACTAGCCCTCGGACATGCTGCACACTCAAGTGCTGGACAATCTTGCGGCCAGGGGATGGCTGCACAAGATGTGGATTTTTTTCAATTTAAAATACGCGCTATGGAACCGCAAGTGGCGACAATGTTACAAAAGATGGACCAACTGCAGCAGTTTGTGGACACAAATATGGCACAACTATAGTGGGCATTTTGTTTATATTCATTTAAGTTTGTTTTTATTATACTTTAGAATAGTTATAGTGTTGGTGTAGCGTAGATTAGTTAAGGTAGTGTTCGGTATAGTAGTTAGTTGTTTAACATGTTAATAGGTTTACATTTTTTTTTCGATTCTCATACTTATATACTTTGGGGTAAGTGGGTGAGTTTTTGTTTGACTACATCTTTCCAACTTTACACACATTTATTTTTGTGTTTTACGACTTATTAGCTTAGTTCATGTGTAGATTAAGTATTTGTAAGTCCATTGTGCATTGATGTGTTAAGGGTGGGTTGGGGCTGATGTTTTAGTGGTCCAACGTGATACATATATAGCATAGGATAAGTTATTATGTAGGTTAGTCTTAGTTAGGTTAGATAGATTTTTAGATAGAGATGTAGGGTTTATGATTAGTTAGGATAAGGTATTTAGATATATTCATACATACTTTCAGTACTGTTTTTATTATTATGAAAATGTAGAAATGTTCCTTTTATGATCTTGTTGATTGATGGTCAGCATTTCCATTTAATTATTTTTTGATTTGAGTCATTAGGCACATGGAATGTAATCTAGATTTTGTGTTTGTATGATTAGGCATAGCAACATGTAGAATGGTGAGGTTTCATTTGACTGTTTTTGGACATGTGATTTCAACACTTGAGACTCAACAGTTTGGGGCGAACATACATAGGACTATCATTTTTTAACTGGCAATGCAGGGAACACTTGCATGTCTATGTGACATTATTCTGTGTCATCAATCTTTTTGTGCTGACATTTTTTATTGAATTATGCAAAAAAATACATAGTAAATATCAACGTGAATAAGGTAAATAAGAAAACCTTATTTGCAAAATATTTGAAAAGAATAATGAATTGATAGATTATGACATTTACTCCTAGTAATAGAGATAAGGAAAAGTTAACAGTACATACTCTACAATCTGTTGTAAAATAACAATACAAAAGGTATGAATGTATCTTATATGTAAGTAACGGAATGACTAAATAAATATAACCAAGATTAAAAGAAAGAAAGAAAAAAAAAGAAGTAGGTAAAGGATGCACACTAGAAGAGGGAGTTGGGTTAGAATCGTCATCCAATGTGGTTTCCTAAAAGGGGGACCAAGTTTTAAGAAAGATGTCAGCTTGGTCCTGAAGATTGTAAATTGTGCGTTCATGTAAGGCTGTCTGCATCATTGCCACCAACCATTCTTCCTGAGAAGGAGCAGATAAAGACTTCCAATGGCGTAAAATGCTAATTTTAGCTGTAGCGAATGCAGTGTGAAGAAGACGAGTCTATGGCTTAGAAAGTTTTGGAAAACCACGGAAGTCATGTAAAATAATGGTGGCAGATGTAAGTGGTAAAATTAATGCCATTGTAGAGTTCAAAGTTTTGCCAACAAAGATCCAGAAGGGTCTGGTGCGTGGACATTCGCAAATGATATGTGTTATGTCACAACCAGGATTAAAACATCTCTAGCAAGAAGTGTGCGATAATAACCCAGCTTGATGTAATTTAACCGGTGACCAGTGCCAATCATGAAGAATTTTAAAGATATAGAATTTGAGAGGCACTTCTCAAACGCCTATGTGCAACCCCTCCAGAATATGATCCCATTGAGCATTGGAGTACATAATAGATAAGCGTGATTGCCATTTAGTCCGAAGAGTATGCGAGAGAGGTTGTGAAAAAAGAGGGAGCAAAAATGTTCTATAAAGACCAGAGGTCAACCCCTTAAATTTCCCCCATAGTTGCAAATAAAATAATAATGGAGAAACCTGAAGCAACCAAGGTGGAGAGCCTAATTGTTTTTTAAGACATTGTTGAAGTTGAACGTATTTAGAGGAATGTAGGAGTGGAAGATTAAATTCCTCACAAAGTTGGGGAAAAGTATTAAAATCTCCATCATGTAAGAGTTGATCCAGAGAAAAAATGCCGGCTTCTCTCCACAAAGGCCATGATAAAGTACGACCATTGATACGAATAGCTGAATTATTCCACAAGGGAACTTTAATTTGAATTCGCTGATTCAAAATTAATATGCGATGACCCCTCTGCCAAGATCTATGCATGGCTGATAAGATAGGATTTTTAGGATCCAAAGAACTAGTACCAGTACCGTATAAAAGGGATAGTCCTGAATCCTGAGATAGAAGATGACGTTCAATTGATACCCATTGCCGAATGTCTTTAGATTTGGGTAGAAAATATGAGAGTTGAGAAATGTGTAAGGCAAGTGAATAATGTTCAATGGATAGAAGACCCATGCCTCCATATAACTGATGGGCCTTTAATTTAGCAGCAGCAAGGCGCAGTTTAGCTGTGCCCCAAATGAAGAGCATTATCTTGGAGTCGATTGATCTAAGAGTAACTAAAATAATTTGGAGGGGGAGCATACCCAAAACATAAATGAATCTTGGTAAATTAACCATCTTAATAGCTTGAACTCTACCCCATAAAGATAATCCTAGAGCTTTCCACTTATCAAAATCCCTCCGTATTTGAGAAAATAAAGGAGCTAAATTATCTGCAACCATATTTTCCAAACCTCTATTAATCAGAATCCCGAGATACTTAAGGTGTGAAGATTACCAGTGAAAAGGGAATCCAGAAATTGCTGATTCCGTAGTGCCAACTGAAATAGGTAACGCTTCACTTTTGTCCCAATTTATTTTATAACCAGAAAAGGAGGAAAAATCATTAATAATTTGAAGAAAGGCTGGGAGAGATCGGGGGAGGTTAGTAAGAATAAGAAGAATGTCATCTGCATATAAATACATTTTAGAATGGCCAATTGGAAGGGGGTTATCTGTAATATGATCAGATTGGCGAATTGCAGCAGCAAGAGGTTCCATCGCTAAGAGAAAAAGAAGAGGGGACAATGGGCAACCCTGGCGTGTACCTTTGCGAATTGGAAATGGGGTAGATAAGAAGCCTCCACAGTTGACTTTAGCTAATGGGCTATCGTATAATAAACGTACTTTATTAATGAATTGGTCACCCAAACCAAAACTATGCATTATTGTAAAGAGATATTCCCATTCAATGCAATCAAATGCTTTCTCAGCATCAAGTGAGAGAGCCAAGGCATCTTCTGGAAGATGTTTAGCAGTCCATAACGTGGGAGCCAATGTACAAAGATAATTTCGGGAAGAACGGCCTGGGACAAAACCCACTTGGGAATTATGTATCAAGGAGGGTAACACTTTGCGAAGTCGGGACGCAAGAATACTAGCTATAATCTTAATATCCTAATTTAAGAGGGATATAGGGTGATAACTTCCGCATAAAAGAGGGTCTTTGCCTGGCTTGGGTAGAACAGCTATAATTGCTTTATTAGAAAGGAGGCCCAAGGAGAATTCTTTGTCAGCCTCTAGAAACGCAGCATGCAAAATATCTATCATATTCTGACCAGTCCATCTATAAAATTCGGCGGGGATCCATCCTCTCCAGGGGCTTTATGATATGGCAGAGCAGTGATAGCCGAAGAAATCTTGTCTCTCGTGATATTACCTTCAAGTAAGGCTCTGCCATCATCCGAAAGCTTCGGAAGATTCACCTTCTCTAGAAAAGTTGTCATTTTATCCAAATCAAGCTGATTACTTGGGGTATATAGAGATCTATAAAAGGAGACAAATTCATTAACTATTTCCTGAGGTCTGGTGAGTATTTCACCCTGGGTCGACTTAATAGCTGGAATAGCCATAGCAGCTTCTCTCTGACGCAATTGTGCAGCCAATAATCAGCCTGCCTTTTCTCCTTGTTCGTAATGTCTCCCTTTCATCTTCTGCAATGCATACTCAGCCTTAGATGTAAAGAGACTATTAAGAGACATGCGTGCTTGTTCTAACAATTTGTGATTCTGTAAAGTAGGGTTCGATATATATAATTGAGAGTTCTGTTTGTTTTGCAATATTATTCTTGTTGATAAGAGCAGCATCGCGCATTAACTGCCCTCTAATAGTGGGTTTTGCTGCTGCCCAAATTGTTCTCTTAGAAGAGACAGAGTCCTCATTAATAGTGAGATAATCTCGGAAATGCGATTGCAAAAGAAGCTTACCCCCAGGTGTCCTATATTTCTGTAAACTCATTCGCCATGGTTTGCGTCCTGGTTTAGATAAACCTAAATCAAGAGATATAAGAACAGGAGAGTGATCAGATAAAGCAGCTTTCAAAATGTTAGAATCTGTGACCAATTGAACCGCTTTATGAGATAACAGAAAATAATCCAAACGGGAAAATGGAAAATGTGCCATGCACGGAAGAAAAGAATGTATATTCCTTATCATGTGGATGACTGAGACGCCAATGGTCAACCAAACCATTATCAGAAAGTATGTCTTGTAAGATGGCCCTATCTGCTGCAGTAACCCTGTCAAACTGACCCGTTTTGTCGAGAATAGGATCTTGAACCAAATTCCAGTCCCCTCCGATAAGATATTGGGAAGCAATTCGTAATTTAGAGAAGACATAGCAACCATCAGGATCCGACCATGTCTTGGAAATTGTAATGGGATGTGATCTCCGGATAAGAATAGCCACTCCACATTTATGGACAGGGTTAGGGTTAGTGTAGTCATTTCTACGTATGCTGCTATGAATGACCTTCCCAACCCAGTCTCTACTGAGTTTTTTAGAATCAATTTCATCCAGGTGCGTTTCCTGCAATAAAGCTATGTCGTACATGTTTGGACTGAAAATATGAAAGAACTTTCTTTCTTTTAATGTAATGGGTGAGACCATGTACATTCCATGTAACAACAGATAAAGGATGAGCATGAGTCATGGTGGAAAATATTCAAAGAAATAATAAAGAAGAAGAATAGGGGGGTTAGGGCAGAATAGGAGAGGGATTTACTCTGGTTATTAAGTAAGAAAAGAGGTGATAGTATCAGAAACGTAAAAAGATAATAGTGCAGAGAAAGGAGGGAATCAAACAGGATAGAGGTATGTGAGTAAGTCAAGTAGAAATGAGGCAGATGTTATGTATTTGAAAGAATAAATATAAATAGAAAAAAAGTAGGGGAAAGGGAGATGAGAAGAAGTCGATGTGAGAATATGAAGAAAAGTTAGGAAACCTAGTCTGTGAACTGCGTGCCTGGGCGCACTAGAGCACCGCCGCGGGACAGGACCCCATCCAGGAAAAGAAAAGTATGGATCAGCGAAGTAGATGATAGTGTAAGGTAAGGAGCCCTGGGGAATGAATTAACAAAGAGAGATAGATCCAGTAGAATATGATAGAGGAGTGATGAAACCAATTTAAGAATGCCTTAGGTAGTAATTAATCAGCCAAATACTATAATGACTATCTGAAATTATGGCCAGCAGTATCTTGTTACAGCTTATTAACGAAATGTCAACAAACAGAACCGTAACATGGTAAAACAGTAAGACTACAGTATGGGAAGAGTGCAATAAATGATGGCAAAATTATGAGGAATTCAAATAACAGCAGCTTTTAACAAAATATGAATGACCGATAAAATGAGCACTCATAATTAAAAGAACTCAAAAGGCACATAGCATATTAGCACTGAATATCCAAGCTAAAGCTAGAGAAATACATATTAAAATGGTTTACTATAATGAAGGGTAACGTGTTGCACTATAGAATAAAATAAGGGGGGGGATATGCATAATCATAGAATTTGGACGTATAAAGAAAGGGAATACCAATACCTACCTTAATCCATTGAGCAACATAGGAATGATAAAACATGCAGAAATAGATAAAGCAGTTCCAATACCCCGAAGAGGGATTGAGGATGAAGAAAAAACATGCAATTTACAATGAACTATGTCCAAGCATATAACAGGCAATTTAATAATAGGTAGATAAACATCTCATAGCAGGAAAATAATACTGAATTTAAATGATCTAATAGTAATATTGATGAAGAAAAATCTGAATTAAAAACAAGATATGGAACGAAGCACAGAAACAGACAGTAAATAATAGTAAACTATTCAGTCAGCATCTGAAGGAGTTTTAAGAGGTGATCTATATTTTTCTCTCTGTGGCTCCTTTGTAAGTGTAGAGACAGAATGCAAAGCTGAGGCTTTATCTTCCTGGGAACAATTGACTCTATTCAAGTCTCTACCCCATTGTCTGGAGTTACTAGATGCTCGTTGGCTTTGCACCGGCAGTTGTGGGGAAAAGGTAGAAGACGGTTGGAACTGTTCGCAATGGGAGGACTGCGTATCCATGTCCTGAGATTAGATGTCATCTAAGAATTTTTGTAGAAGTTCATGGTCATAGAAGTCCTCGGTTTCTCCATTTTTGGTAATACGGAAGTGTGCAGGCTCAAACAACCCATATTTAATGTCTAACTGACGTAGTTGAGGCCGCATGGAGAGAAACGCCTTCCGTCTTTCATTCATCTCTTTAGAAAAATCCGCTGCCACGTGAATATTATGACCCTTAAAAAGAAAAGAGCCAGAGGGAAGCTTTCCGGGCCCACAAAGATTGCTGTTCAGGTTTGGCACTGCGCAAACAATGCTATGGGATGGAGGGATCGACTGACCCGTGTGACCCCGCTTTTTGCTTCCGAGAAGCTGCGTAACTTGTGGAAAACGAAAGGATTTGAGAAATGGGATATGATCGGTATCAGTTAGGTGGGTGATCTCTGGGTAAAAGGCAAGTGTAAAACCTTTGAGGAATTGAAGGCCCAGTTCAACCTGAGTGACAGGGAATATTTTCGATATGCTCAGGTCCATCATGCCTTGCATTTGGTTTTTACTGAGAGTGCAGATATTCCGGAGTCCTCTCCACTTGAGGATAGAATACTGGATGGGTATGTGCCAGATAGTACTATCTCTTTGATCTATAAAAAGCGGATTAATGGTAGGACTGACCTGTTGGTATTCCTCCGGGACGTATGGACCCGAGACGGTCTTGAATTAGGATTGGCAGTCTGCGATCTCTTCTCCCAAGGAGGTCGCGATTTCGGCCCGTCTCCGGTTTGTGCAACTGAAAATCTAGTCTATGTGACTGGCCCACGCTTGATTAGAATGGGCTATTCAGAAGATGGTCACTGTAAACGTGACTGTGGGCTGCTTGGGACGTTTCTACATATAATTTGGGAATGTCCTGCAGTAGCTGCTTTTTGGACTGGGATATACAATAAGATGAGCGAGGCTACTGGTATTGATCTGCTGCCCGAGGCTAGACGTTGTCTACTGAATGTTTGGGAACCAACCGACTATAATGTTGCACAGAAGCAGTGGGCAACCCTGGGAAATATGGTGGCAAAAAGGGATATTGCACAGTTGTGGGGGTCCCAAAGGTCACCCAGGGTCGAGCCTTGGGTGGAAAACATGGACTGGTGCATGTTCAGGGAGAAAACGGTCTATGTAGCACGGGGGAACCCAGGAAATGGGGTAAGGTATGGGGTCATTGGAACACTTACCGTGGAGATATTTGCACTCCTCCTCTTATGGATATGCCTGAAGTTCCACTTTCCCCCTGACCTGCCATTCCTCGTAGTGTAACAGAAATAATCGATTTTGTATTTGTCTCTCCCCTGCTCCCATCCCCTAATATGACTTTACCACCTTATTGTATGGTATTTTTATTCATCCTTCCACGCTTGGACTGATATCCTATTGTATTGTGTATATTGCCTTGTTTGTTTTTTATTTTTAATAAAAAGATTTACAAAAAAAAAAAGAAAAGAGCCTCGTGAGCGAGCTGCAGTCAATATTTGTCGGGTTTGCTCATGACGAAGAAAACAGGCAATAATTGGCCTCGAGCGCCCAGCAGGGTCTGTGCGTAGAGGGCCAATTCTGTGAGCTCGTTGAATTTCAAGAGGTGGAGTAAAGGAAAGTCCAGTCGTTATTGGAAGGGTATCACAGAGGAATATTTTCGTGTTTTGTCCTTCAATATTTTCCGTAAAGCCAAAGAAGCAGAGATTGTCTCTTCTACTGCGATCTTCTAAGTCAATGATTTTGCTGTGCAGAAAGAGAAGATCTTGGTCTGAGCTTTGGACTGTATCAAGGCGACTCTCCTTGGCCATTATTTTAGAGTCAAGATTTTCAATTCTAGTTTGAAAAGTTGTAAGGTCTACTCTAATCAATTTAGTTTCTTCAGCCAGAGATGTAATTGTGATATCCATCCCTTCCAATCGACGATTGACCCCAGAAAGCTCCTGCAATATACGTTCCATGGTGTCTGTTAAAGTCTGGTCACCATGAGAGGGCGCAACTTGGGGCATATTCGCTGAAGAGTACGAGTTCCTTTTCGTTGGCATAGCAGTAGATTGTTTCAAAACTTCTGTAAAGAGTGGTTGTTTAGGTATTTTACTCCCATTCCTATTAGTAGACATTTGTATGCTGCGCTTCATAGACGCTCTACAATAACATATTAATTTGGTAACGTGGTGAGAAGCAATTATGAAAACAAATGCACAATTGACAACAATAAGCAGAAAATAGCAATACAACATATAATGCAATATCTCAAACTGAGCAAGTTATATATATCGTGGATGAAAGCAATAATAAAATTTCATAAAAAATACATGCTGAGGAAAATCGGGCATCGCCTCAAACATTTAAAGGTGTAAAGAACAATAGCTGGCAAAGTTGTCACAAAAGATGAAGCAGCTTGTATTTACTTAATATTATGTTGCCCTGACAGAGTGACAAACATATAAACTCTTTTTGGCTGATGAGGTGATGAAGCAATCCAATAGATGGTCCGTACAACCTGATATGGTGAAAGGCTAAGATCAGGTAGAAAGGCGTTATCTACTCAAAAAGGTGTAAGTAGAGCAATAGTTTGCGAGGGATATAAAGCCACTGTCTTAGCTGATGCAATTTTCTGCAGAATAACAATAAAAGACCATGTACCATTCCTCAAAGATGACACATAATATTGAATACAATATCAATGAAAGTCCTCTTGAATAAATGAATTTAGAAATTTCACTTTCACATTATATGTCAAACGCTAGTAAAACAATATCAACATATATGATTAACAAATCCTAGCTATGAGAAAGAGTTTTATTTGTTTACTACATTGTTTTCAGATGTTTGAAAAGCCTCTTGAAATAATGAGTCATGTGGTGCGTCCCCAAAAAATTCCCTCTCACATTATATAACAAAAGTAGTAATAACAGAATTGCCATGGAATGAGAAGAAACATGTAGAAATTCACCTCATATCAACATCAAAATAGTCACAGCCAAATGAAGCTCCTCATAAAATTTCAGGAAAACATTATAAGCGAGCAATGACTAATGATTGCAACTATAAACTTCATAATGTTGAGATAATATGTATAAAAACTTCAAACCACTGCGCCAGTCTTACTTATTACATTTTGAAAAATAAAGGACTTCCAGGGATGCTAGTAGTATTAATACATTTGGAAGCGCTCTGACTTTCCCTTAATGAGGTTTCCAAATGACAATTGTAGAGATTCTGTGGTAAATTATTTTAGAAAGCTGCTGATCTAGCTGGTGACATTCTGAAAATAATTATTCCCCACAAATACAGGAAGTATTGGTTCATGTGGAAAGGTGCTCTTTAATGTTCTTGTAAAGGTTTCCAGATGGCTATTGAGAGGTTGTAAATCAGAGTTTAAAGCGCTGGCAATTCATATGTTAATGGCAGCGCAGAAAGGCAGCGTGTCAGGTGCTTCAGCTACTCAGCTGTGCTTCAGTTTTCAAAATGCCAATGAAATAATAATTTTAGTCATAATTAACCCCAGAAAGGGTCATTCAGTCACGGGATTCAGCCACAGTGTAGAAAGGCAAAGACAGTTCTTACTGGCATGAGCTTATTTATCTTCTTTTTAAACTCAGAAGTGCCTCAATTTAAGAACAGCTCCCGTGACTGAAAAGTCTTTCATTTACTCTGTGAATAACAACTTTGACACTGACCTTTATCTGTGAAGACCTGCTTCACATTGTTATGTTCCTGAAGGTCCGCCCCCGTTGTCCCGAGGGACGGACATGTTGGTCATGTGACTGCCCTATAATAAAAAGAGGTCGAGCACGTGCGAGGGCGTTCAGAGAGAGACGCGCCGACCGAGCAAGCAACTTTATTCCCAGTGTCTGGCTGAGTTTATTCTAGGGCCACGTGTTAGGCCTAGTCAGGATTAGCTGCCCCGGAGTGTAGGTCCCAGAGAGATCTCCCTAGGGTTACCCTGCCCCCATCACCCGACACAACAATTGGCGACGAGGGTGGTTGTCGATCCCTCGCTTAGGGTGCGTGTGTGTGTCCCTCGTGGGGTGAGGCGGCTGCGGGCACTCCCACGTGTCTGCGGTGCTCGTGCCTTGCCACCACGCACACCCCCCCGATCTGCTTGCCTGGTGGAAAGACTCTGATCCCTGGCTCTCATCAGGTGAGCGGCGCTGGCTTACGGCTTCCCGCGGCGCACGGGAGTCTGATTGGTCGCGCGAGGCGCTCCCTCTGTGGACCCTCCACGCCTAGTGCCGCATCTGGGCTGCACGGGTGTGAACCGCACCAAGGTACGCCTGGCCAGGCGCTCCGGTCGCCGCCGGATCATCTCCCGGCTGCCCACGGACATCCTCCTGGGCGTCTAAGGCGATGGCTAACATTCCGCCCATTGAACCGTTTGTGGTGGAGGGTGCGCCCTCCACTCTCGCCCCGAAGTGGAAAGAATGGGTGGACAGGCTCTTCATATTCTTCGAGGCCACCAAGGTCCATAAGGAACAGAAGCGTGCCATGATTCTCCATCTTGGTGGCAAGGACATTCATTCAATTGCCCGCACCCTTACGGAGGCAACTCCCAAAACCCACCACACTCTAATAAGCGCGCTCAATGCGCACTTCGAACCAATGGCCAACCAAGACTATGAACGATTCATTTTCAGACAAGCGCGGCAACTGCCAGATGAATCGCTGGACGCTTACCACTCCCGGCTAAAGAAACTGGCACTAACGTGTGGATTTCAGGATGTCACGGAAGAGATCAGAGGCCAGATAATACAGGGATGCGCCTCTGCTAAACTACGCGAGAGAATACTGGAGGAGTCGGGGAAACCCCTCCCAGACATTCTCACGCTGGGCCGCACAAAGGAGCTGTCCAAGGCCAGGGCAGCCCACATGGAAGCAGCTCTACAGGCCAACATGAAAGTGGAACCGGTTAACAGACTACAAGTCCGCCCACAGCCCAGATGGGCGAAACGAACAACAACTCCGCAGGGCGGAGCTTCGGCACAGTCATGTGGTTACTGTGGAGGCCCGAGACACCCGGCGCCAGAATGCCCAGCACGGGGCAAAATATGCTCCGGTTGTGGGAAAATGAATCACTTTGAAAAGGTGTGCCGGTCCAAAAAGTTCAGCAAGCCCCGCCAGACAATACATACGGTGGCGGAGCCCGAAGGCGCGGAAGGAGGACCCAGCAACAGCGATATGGACGACGACGAGGAGGAGCGATCCGTGCACAAGGTACACATGATCGGCACGGCCACCAGACGCACCAGGACACTACCACAGTGCGCGATACAAGTGGCTGATCAGGACATCATGGCAACTGTGGACACGGGCGCCTCGATAAATCTCATGAGTGCCTCCCTCTACGGAGACATGGCTACTCCTCCCAGCCTCCGCTCCACTCCGATCACCGTCTTTGCCTACGGTCAGGACGTTCCCCTCCGCATTCGGGGAAAGTTTAAAGCAGCGGTCCGGCACGGAGACCAGATCACGCGAGCCAACATCTTCGTGTCGGAAGAAGGTCAAGGCATGCTCCTGAGTTGTCGGACGGCAGAAGACTTGGGAGTGGTCTCTTTCGCGTTTGGGGTGCATGAGGAATCGGTGCAACAACTAATTGCAGACTTTTCTGACCTGTTCGAAGGGATTGGTTGTTTCAAGGGTCGGGAAATACACCTGCATGTGGACCCCACTGTTCAACCGGTGGCCCTGCGACACCGGCGGGTTGCGTTCCATTTGAGGCCACTGGTCGAGGAAGAACTACAGAAGCTGGAAGCAGCGGGCATCATTGAGAAAGTGTCCGGACCCACCCCCTGGGTATCACCCATCGTGGTCACCAGGAAGCCGAAACAGCCTGGGGCGGTCCGGATCTGCGTGGACATGCGCCTCCCCAATGCGGCCATCAAAAGGGAACGACATATCACCCCCACGATCGACGACCTGATCGGAGAGATGGCCGGCGCCAGGTGGTTCTCCAAGTTGGATCTCCGGGCGGGGTACCATCAACTCGTACTGGACAAAGAATCTCGGAACATTACGACGTTCTCCACCCACATCGGACTGCGCAGGTACACCAGGTTGAGCTTTGGGATATCTAGCGCTGCCGAGGTGTTCCAGAATGTTATCCAAGAACTCATTACTGGCATACCGGGGGTAATCAATGTCAGTGATGACATCATGGTGCATGCAAGAACAATCCCCGAACACAACCAACGCTTGGCGCAGGTGTTCCGCAGGCTCCGCAGCGCTGGACTCACTCTGCACCGAGACAAATGCGAGTTTCTTCAGACCAAACTAGGGTTCTTCGGATACGTGTTCTCGGCCGATGGCGTCAACCCCGATCCCGACAAGGTCAAGGACATCAAGGATGCACCTCCGCCCACCACTGTCACGGAGGTCCGGAGCTTTCTCGGGATGGTAAATTACTGTGGTCGCTTCATACGAGACTTAGCCAACCTGACCCTCCCTCTGCGTGAACTAACCAAAGATTCCACACCATGGAACTGGGGACCTGAGCAGGAAAGGGCATTTCAAAACATCAAGAGTGTGCTGTCCAGCAACACCACATTGGCATTTTTTGACCCAAGACACTCCACTCTCATCGCAGTAGATGCCGGACCGGCGGGACTGGGTGCTGTTCTAATGCAGAGAGCCAGAGACGAGATAGACTGGGCCCCTGTTGCTTTTGCCAGCCGGTCCCTCACGGACACCGAACAAAGGTACTCCCAAATTGAAAAGGAGGCCATTGCGATACATTGGGGATGCCGGCATTTCCATTTGTATGTATACGGCAAGCCTTTCACAGTAGTGACGGACCACAAGCCGCTGCTGTCTCTGTTTTCAGGTACCTCCTCCAAGCCACCCCCTAGAATTGAAAAGTGGATACTGCAATTGCAAGAGTATAACTGCGCCATCGAGTACCAGCCTGGGGCAAGGAATCCTGCGGACTACCTGTCACGACACCCCAGGCCGGCTACCCCGGAGGAGATGGAGGAAGCAGAAGAGACGGAGGCCTATGTTCAATGGGTCGTGGCCAGATCATGCCCGCGCCCCATATCCCTGGGAGAGGTTGTGAGCGTCACGGCTCAGGATGCCTGCATACAGCGGGCCAAGGATCTACTCCGAACGGCCAACTGGCAGAAAGCCAAGGAGAGCTGGAAGGTACTCACACCAGAGGCCCAGAAAATCATGGACAGTCTGTACCACGTGAAGGCTGAACTGAATGAAGATGCGGCGGGGTGCCTTCTGCGAGGGCATCGCCTGGTGATCCCGACGGCTTTGACAGGACGAGTAGTTCAACTGGCACACGTGGGGCACCAGGGAATGGTCAAGACGAAGGCCCGGCTGCGGACAAAGGTGTGGTTCCCGCTCATGGACGACATGGTGGAGAATGTGGTGCGAACATGCACGGCCTGCCAAACCACGGGCGACAGCCCCCGTGAAGCCCCCATCATTGTGGAACCCAGGCCCCGAGGCCCCTGGGAAAGAGTCAGCATGGATTTTGGTAGCCTTCCGGATGGAAGACACACGCTGGTAATGATAGACGACCACTCTAAATATCCTGAGGTCGAAATTGTCACCAGCACCAGTGCAGACTGTGTGATCCCCAAGATGGAAAAAATCGTTGCCACCCATGGAGCCATGAGGGAACTAAGAATGGACAATGGACCGCCATTCCAGGGTCAAGACTTTGCGGAGTATCTCTTGTCTCTGGGAACGCGTCACAGGCGCATCACACCGAGGTGGCCTCAAGCCAACGGGGAGGCTGAGAGATTCATGAGGACTCTAAACAAGGTCATCCGCATCGCGCATGTCAAGGGACAATCAGTGGAAATGGCCATCTTCACGTTCCTCCGGAGTTACCGGCAGACCCCGCACTCCACAACTGGGGTAGCTCCCGCACACCTCCTCCTAGGAAGGGTAATAACTGACTCCATTCCCCATCACCCCCAGTGGGCACCTGAAATGATAGATGAACACACAGTGGAGAAGAAAAGAAGTTCTGCATGTGACAAGATCAGTAAGAAACGCCGGGCTGTGGCCCCCCACTTCAAAAGGGGCGACCTGGTGCTCATCAGGAATCGTGCAACTGGTGGCAAATTCAAGCTCAATTACGAGAAACGACCATGGCGAGTCAGTGGTGTGAAGGGCACCCGCATCACAGCCACTCGAGGACGAGACAGGGTGACCCGCAATGTGTCTCACTTCAAACTGTATCACCCTTCAAGCAGCGAGCCAAGGCGCCAGCAAGGCGGCGGACAAACCGAAACTGCAACTACGTTGCCGGCTGGTGAATCAACATCTCAGCCCGAGGTCAGGCCACGTGGCGAGCATCAGGTTTCTAGCGAGGAAGTGGGCGGTGACACGGAGGCCCAGGATGGGGCCCCAGATCCGGAGGGGGCCGACAGCGAGGCGCCAAGACACGAAGCGGAGGTTGGAACAGAACTGATGACTCATCGGGGGTCCCAACGTCAGCTACGTGAAAATCCCACCCCCTCCGGCTGGCTGAGAGATTACTTTACGTAAGACTGTTCTCATTTACATCTGTGCACGTAATGTTTGAACTAAATGCACCAGCATTTGAAAGACGCTGAAGGTCTCGGTCCTGATATTACTAAGACAAAGATTATGGTTATAATGTGTTTTATGTTTGCTGTTGTGTTTTGGTTTTTCCTTATTTTAGGAGGAATGTTATGTTCCTGAAGGTCCGCCCCCGTTGTCCCGAGGGACGGACATGTTGGTCATGTGACTGCCCTATAATAAAAAGAGGTCGAGCACGTGCGAGGGCGTTCAGAGAGAGACGCGCCGACCGAGCAAGCAACTTTATTCCCAGTGTCTGGCTGAGTTTATTCTAGGGCCACGTGTTAGGCCTAGTCAGGATTAGATGCCCCGGAGTGTAGGTCCCAGAGAGATCTCCCTAGGGTTACCCTGCCCCCATCACCCGACACAACACACATTTCAAAGTTGAAAACCAGAGAATTGTCTGCCTCACATATCTCTGCTGTCAAGTTCAAGTGTTTACAGGAAGGCAGACCTGTGCATTAGGCAAGGCCCGGCTTCATTAATTCCAAATAGGTCATGAGGTCAAAGGCTTGTCTCCTCAGGCACTCTTCAGCTTGAGAAAAGCCCTCCAAAAAAAAGGTCACCAGTCAGAACAAGACGCACTGTTCATGACTAGGTAATTTCACCTTCTGCAAAATGTCTAATTATTAGCCCCAAGCTCACTGTAAATGAGGCTGCCTCTGGATGGGTGCCTTCCCGGAGCGGAGCTCTTCTCTCAGGCGGCCATTCTCCCTCGTGGCCAGACCACGCCCCTGTGTCATCAATCTTGAGAGATATTCTATTTGTCTACATAGGTGTTATTTCTTACACAGATGGACGGGATGTACACACTACACATTGTCAGGCTAGGTGTTGTTTGAGTCATTTTATGATAATGGCCATCAAGTTAGTGTGTTACAAGTAATAAATTCAGACCACTGCTCACCACAATGTCTGTATACAGGACAAGATGAATGCCACGGATGGTGTATGCAGTACACAGGAACAACTTTGTAGACATCTTGGTTACTGGTATGACTCATTTCGATTGCTGTGGCTATGTTGATAGATTTACACTACATCATTTTGGTTCCTAATGGCAGTATTTGAACATGGTTTCCAACAGGCACATTATAATACTTTTGAGACAAATATCGAGCCATTACACACTCTCTCACAGGTGTTCAGATTTATTTACACTTCTCAATTAAAATAACAAAGGGAAATCGGTAAAACATAGAAGAATGGGACATTGCTCGTGTAGCACAAGTTGGTATGCTGCAGTCATGTTTACAGCGGTGTGAGGAGTGGCAAATCATGTTGTAAAGTAGCTGTGTCGTGAAAAAGTCATTGTTAGTGTCACAATGATGTTAACTTAAACATAAGGACAAACATGACGGAGAGGCATATGTGTAACATGTATGAGGAGGACATTGTCTCCTTGTCATATTTTGCAAATTGGAGACAAAGTAATTTTCGGAGACAACTCATTTGACACATTGTAATGTCAGTATCCTCTCTTGTGCTTGAATTGTGTTGCAGTCGAGTCATCTTCATCCGCTGATTCTGCGCGTTGCTCCGTGTGCTCGGTATTTGCAGATTGTGTGTTAGGAGTGAGACCAACAGCAGGACTAGAGGAGGTTTGAGGCACAGCATTTCCCTGTGACAAGACATTGGGCATTAGTGCATTGATGAGTATTTGCTGGTTGCTAAGGATAGCTAATAAATCTCTGTAGTAGGCAGACATTGTGGCACGTATGGATCCTCCTTCTGCTGTATGTCATGTAGGATTTCTATAATTTGTTCCAGGTGTTTTGCAACCTCCCTAGTGCAACTTTGTGTTAGCATTTGTTTATGTCACAGCCTCATTACACCTGAGATGTTAGACAATGATTAAGCAAGACCAGGGGTTTGATTGATGTTGGATTGGTCTTCCTTCAGGTTGTCAGGTTCTGAGTTCAGGCATCTGAGGATGGCCTGTTGTATACCTCCCACACAGTCCACAGCCACATGCACCACTCTCATGTTGTAGTGCAACTGCTGTATTTTTAAAATGAAGCTGCGTATCCTCCGAGTCAGGGGGTGGATGTGCACTTATAGTTGTAGTGTTCTAACTTGTTTGGGGTACATCTTGATTTACTGCCACATTGGTGTCACTCTCAGGAGGTGGAGAAGGTGACTGTATGGTGTACAGGATTTCCTCAAGAGTATCATGATCAATTGTGGGTAGGTTGGTGTCTATCTCTTGGAAATCAGGTGTGTCATCAACCTAATGTGATGTTGTAGGTGCATCTGCTGCAAAGAGATGGAAATGTGTTATTACTGCTTGCATGTTTAATCTTTGAAAATATTTTTCCCACAGCTTCACATTTGTTTTTCAAAAGGTGATCACTGTGTGGCAGGCAAGTAATATATATTGTAATACTGACCTAGGAGCAAGACTTATACCCCTTGCATCATCATTGCATCACTTTTTGTCACACCGGGTGTGCAGTGTGGTGGGACTTATTTTCACTTATACATGAAGTCACACTGCCCTGCTGATGTTTATCTTTATGGTATGTATACTTTGCAGGCAAAACTATGAAGGCACATTTTTTTCAGAGTGGTATTGCAGTGTGTTGGTCACATTTGCAGCACAGCATAGTGCACCCCTTCTGTTATTTTCCCTTCCACAGCTTTACAACATTCTGGTGGATGAAAGATTTTCCGCCGGCACAGGCACTGAGGTTTTTTTGTAAGTACCTTGCACCGCCAGTACATCACTTTTTCCCTTATTAAAAAGTGACACACTGGCAGCGCAAGAGGCTGGTACACAGCCCCCTAAACTGGTATGAACTGTGCCAAAGCATGCACCTTTGCACCATACTGCACAACTGTCTGCATTGAGGGTTATTTTGTTTTACGTGCTGGGAGGGACACCTTCTTGCACACACAAAATTGATAGCATTTTTTTATTTGTTTGTGATCTGCACAACACAACACATGGCAACACCATGGTAGAATTATTTTGCACATTTGCACAATTCCCAACATTTGTCAAATGTTGGACCAGGTAATCAATGGTAACATTTTTTGTTTGTCAGGCTTTTGCAGCAAGCTGTTCATATATGTGTCACAGTCAGCACTCACTAGGTGTAGCAATTGTAGACTCCCATGGGCACCCATTGCCTGCACCTTTCACAATGTGTAAGGCGTGAATGGGTGATATGTCTACAAAACTGCATATAGTACTGTGAAGTGGATTAAGACTACTTTGTGATTGAGCCAAGGACCATATTCTCAGTAGTATTTCCTATTAGGGGATTGGGTTTGGGATTTGGCTCATAAGAATAACCCTTTGTGTGTATGGTCCATGCCAAGGGTCTTGATTTGTTATTTAACATGCAACATCTGACAACAAATTTGACAACGTTGATATACAATCTTTTTTAATTCAAGTCATTTTTATTGAGAGAAAAATACAAATAAAAGAAGTACATATATGAATAATGGACACAGGTGGATGAATAAAATTAATAAAATAAAAAGAATAAAATGAAAACAAATAGTAAACACAATAGAAATGGGTCCGACCTAAATAATACGTACAAGTAAGATGTTGCATACATGATGGAGTACTCAAGTACCCATTGATTACACCCAATATCTACCTAGTAATCATATACAGTGAACATATCAGTAACCGAGAATAGCTATTACAAATGGCCAGGTGATCAAGCATTGTGGTTACATTTGATATAGGAATAGCTATTCCAAGCGGGCAAGCAATCAGTCAAGCAAACAAACAGTGTGGTTACGCTCAGTACATTGAAGCTGCAATAAGGATACGTGTGCTATTGCAATAGAAAAGGGCTCACGGAGGATCAAATGAGAATGAACGTGTCTAGGGACTTCCAGAGTTTCTTTTTGGAAAGTGGCAACTTTGAACTCACGAAGAGCTGATGCTGATAATTGGTCACCTCAGTGACCAGTAATTCATTCTCCTCTTGACTGAAGTCACATTCACGCTTCCTCTTTGCCAGGGTCTCTGCATGTGCATCAGGACTTTTGCTGTGGTTGGCTGCTTAAGGGTTGACTACTAGATTGCCCTTCCTGGTCCATTGCAGACTCCTCTATGAATGTTCCAGTGCACATGCACCATAAACATACCAAACTTGTGTTCCCTAATAAACAGCCAACATGTGTAGTGGTTATAGTGGTCGTTGATGGCCGCAGTTTATTAGGATTATATACATACACTATGTCATAATTTGTAGAACCCCTGGTCATAAATTATAATTTGCGAACTGTCATATTTTGGGTCACAAATCATATCCTCAGCATGTCATACATATTATTTTGCGGTACATTGTATGCACATCACCAGTTCGTAAATGGCACCGAAAGTTCTTTGGTTAGTTCCTTATAGTCCTCTCTCTTTTCTTGTCCCTTCTGGGACAATCGTTTGGGTGGTCTCCACGTCCTTTGCATGTTGGGGGTAGCTTCTCCCCCAAAGGTATGTCCAACTCGCTACTGAGTCAGTCTCATTTGTGCCCTGCCATCTGGCGGGGTCTGAATTGTGAGTTCCATCTCCTTTGCTAACCTCTCTTTTGTTTGGCCAACTCACCCTGCCATGCGGCATCCCAAAGTTAGTGGCCCTCCTCCTACACACCGCCCTGTCTGTGTGTCTCCATAGCCAACCATTGTACCATTGCTTCTCTGCCACGCCGTCATGGAGGCTAACGTCTTCCTGCGGCTCCCCCCAATTTCATTATTTCTCTCCTTTAATTTTTGCTCTACGTGCAACCTACAAGGGCCAATGCTCCCCAAAGGTTATCCCAGAAGACAAGTATCCTCCCATCTTCCGATAGATGCACCCCATCATGCTTATACAGTTACGGTGGCATGGGTGAATGAGTCCATGCCTGATACTTTCCAGGCCGTTGGTTTTGCAAAATTTGTTAACTGCAATGTTCAGTTTACTCCTTGAGTTATCAATTGCCTTGGACGACTCGGCTCCCCGCCATACCATTCTACTGATCAATTCTGACCAAATGATGGTCGTACTCCTAAAGCTCTTGACTGCCCCTGTGAGGTCCACCTGGATATCTTGAAGGAGGGCCTTCCTCCCCCTCTGTGCAAGGTCATTACCTCCAAGGTAGATTATCAAAATGTCCAGGTGCAGGCTGTGTCCGCCTGCAGATTCTTGAGGGCCGCTGGTAGCTGATTCCATCTCATCCCTGGTTGCCCCAGCCAGCGGATGCATGTACTTACTGGTCTTCCTGCCAGTCTGTGGACCCCTGCTGCCATAAAACCTGCATCCTGGACACAATCGAGTGGCCCACAACCCACACCAGGCGGGCGCTTTCCTGCTGAAACAATGGTCACAAATGGTCTTACGTGCTGGTGGATGAGCTCCTCCCCCATGCTGCAGCCCCTATTGCTGTCCAGGAGGGAGCTCTACAGTAACTTGGGTCTGATGTAGGTCCTGTATGCCTGGGACTACCATCTGCTTACTGATTGTATCCCTGCTTCAGTCATGCCGTGCTGTGTCGCTGATGTTGCTGCATCAATCCTAAAAGAGTGGGAGCCAAATGCCGCTGGAGGTAGCCCTGCTTTAGCGAGGGTCTATCGCATCACTGCTGTGAATTGAAACTTGTTTAAGTGACTCCCATCTTTATGTTTTAACAGCGGGCCTTCCCCTGATGGACGTGCCAACATGTATGTGAGCAAGCAGGAAACTGCACAGTATCTGTGATCTGTGATGCACCTGAGCTGTACTACCTCTCCCTTGCCGGCCTGATCCGTTTTTGACCGCCTTAGTAATAGCTCAACCACAGCTTCCTTGGGACTGACACCGTCAGCTTGCAGGCACTGCCCTGCTGGCAGGTTCTTCTTGGGTGCCACTAGTTTACTGATTAGAAAGGCTCCAAAGAAAGCTGTGGATAATGCTGCCATGAAAAGTTGGAGCTCAAAGATGTCCCTCATTAATTTCTTTAGCGTGTCCATAAGCTGGCTCAATCATGTGAAGTCTATGGAATGCCTGCCATCTGCCTTTACCCCATCAGCTCAATTCCACCCTTTCATCGCTGCTTTAATGTACAGGGATGCAGTAGGGTCCTGTCTCGTGTGTATCTTCGTGAAATGGGCGACGGCTGACAGGTGGGCCTGTGCCCAAGATCTGGACTTCTTGTTAGTGAAAGCCCACTGGATAAATTGCTCAACTGCTCTTCAAGTTTCGCCCATGTTCTCCAGTGTCTCATTTCTCCAGTGTCTGGATTCCTCCTCTCTGCATTACTGTCACTGTCACTTTACTGTCACTGCGTATTTTTTGTAGCACCCGACAGCTTCCGGGACAAAGGCTTGATTCTCTAACATTGACAAATCTATCCAGCCAGGCCCCACAGCTGCTCTGGGAAGGGGGTCATTACTGTGTCCGCCCCCAGAGCCAGTTCCTTGAACCTGCTCATCTGTGCTCTTGACAGGGCATCCGCCACTGCGTTCTGCACCCCTGGTACATGACGGGTGTTGGAAGTGGGGGTCCTTATCACTTACCACCGCCACCAAATGCTGGAGGCGGGAGTCCCTGACCCCTCGCTTCAACGTTAGGCTAAATAAGGACACCATCTGAGATAGCACTGCTTACCCCCTTAGTAGCTTGGCATGAGCAGCCAGGCTTATCTCCAAGGCACGAGTGTACAATATGTGCAACCACACTCACAGCAACCCAATGATGTCACCACAAATAGACTCCACACAAGTTTTTATAAAATGTGTATAATCTTAATATAAGAAGTTATATGATATGACCACACAATACAAAATCCACTTATACGAATGGGTAGTCTTCTTTCCGGTGGGTTGGTAGGTTCTAATCTCAACCACTGCTTCTAACCAACAGTTAAGCTCACTTCTAACTGTTTCCAAAAGGTTAGGCCAGTCGTATTGCTAGAATCACACATGTTGCAAAAGGAAACAAACACTGCAATGCGTAACAATATTCTCTTGTACGGTGCAACAGAGAAACAATGCCATACGTAGTGCCACAGTCATGCACTTTGCAATAAAAGGAATAATGCAATGCGTTTCACTACCAGCATGCCCTGTACAAGGAAGAAACAAAGCAATGCAATATGCTACAATCCTGTACGGTGCAATGAAGAAATAATGCACTGCGACACGTTATATTCAGATACTGTGCAAGGAAGAAATAATGCAATGCACCATGTTACAATCAGGTAATCTGCAAGGGAAACATAACGCAGTGCGTAGTGCAAGAAGCATGTAGTTCGTCAGGCACAAATGAGGTCAGGCGTCATACTGCAGTTCGATAGTTCTTTAGCAGCAACTATGCAAAGTGTAATACGACAGTTTAGGTGCTCCATTAATAGTGCCCCAATATGGATCAATGATGACATAAAAGTACTGCTTCTCACTCAGGCCCCAGGACTGCCCTTCCTTGAGTCAACACGGCCTGGGATCCAAGAAGAAGCAACAGGCTCGCGCAGCTCACAGAAGCGAGAGGCCAAGAGTGTGTCCCTCCAAGCCCGCACCCCACCCTAGGTGGTGATCCATGATACCTGGGAGGGGCGTCCCCACTCTTCTCTCTGACGTCAGTGACTTGGACCTTGATCCAGAACTCCATCATGGGGTGCGGCGAGCTCGGGCCGGTGGCTCAGCTCTTCCAGGGCTGCCGGTCCAGGCTGCTGCTGTCCTACTCCAAGGGCCCAATAACTTGGCCCTCCTTCTGGCGGTCTCAGTGAACACCAAGACCCACCCTCAGCACTGTGGAGACTTTACTTCAAATGTGGTCAACACCCTACACAGGCTCTCCTCACCAGCCCCTCAGGTTGCACCTCGAGACGCACACTACGCCTCTGAGACTCACTTCTTCTCAGGTGCTCACGATGACCCGGCATTCTTCACCAGCGCCTTGACACGCACCCTCGCGTCCGAGTCTCCCCTCTTCTCCTGGTGCACACGATGTCCAGGCGCTCCTAACCAATGCCCTGGCCTGCACCAAGACACACACCCAGCGCATCCGATTTTCACTTCGTCTCCCTGTGCACACAACAACCAGATGTTCCTCACCAACATCTTGGCCTGCACCATGACACACTAAGCATGTCAGAGACTCAGCTTACACTTGCATGCCCATGATCACAAGGCACAACTTCTGAGGGTCTTAAGCTGCAAACGCACACTGCATTGCTTGGGACTTCTCTGGAAACTTTTATGATCCTGTATTTTCAAACAGGGACCCAGCTCACCTCGGGCCCTTAGGGTTGTAAGACACAGCACAAAGCACAGTCTTCTTCAAGCAGGGGGACCCAGCGCCTCCAAGGAAAGTCCCAACAGCCTCTCCCTTGGTTAGAACAGCAAACTGCAGACCAGCCCCAGTGTTGCATGGCATTCTAGGATCCGAGCTCAATTTTTCTGATTCATGCCCTTATATAGGTATAAGTCACATTGCCCTAATATAGGCATAGAAATCATACCCACATTTAGAAATAGCCCATGCTGTCTAAATACAGGCATGGCTACTTCCACCCGTACCAAAACGATTTCTTGGAAAATCGGCTTAAGCAGTCAGGGACATTCCCTTGCTTGAGTATTGATTTGTCCAAGAATTCATGGAGTTATCAAAGAACTCATCATCTAAACAACAAAGGAGTGACTCCAAGAATTACAAATAACAGGATAAGAAAAATAAAAAAAGCACGTGGGTGTGTAAAAGAAAAGAAATCACAGTGATTTTTATATAAAACCCTCACTCACCCAACTATTGGGTGACATGCTTCATCATCGGGTTGTTCACCAGGTATGCCAAGTGCATACCTGGTGTGCTGCTACACCTGCAACTGCAGTGGAGCTGGTTACTAGAATTAAAACTGTGCCAAAAAAGTGATAGTGAATTTTACAGTGTCAGAATAAAAGTGCGCGTTCCAACCTAAACTCAATTTTAATAAAGGTTGAAGCATGCACAACGTTAAAAAGAGATGACGGACAGGTTTGACTATTAGTTTGAGTCAGACAGTCCTGTTTTAAATGGTCGACATGTTTCTGCTCGTAACGGCCACTTTAGCCGAGCTTTCCTCAGGACCAAAAATGTGACACTGGGCGGTATACACACGCTAAGGCGTATCCTAACCTCAGTGTACTCGAACAAGAAAGAACTCACGGTTATTTACCGGATTACCCTGGTATTACCAGGATGGTGTAATGTGAAAGCTTATTTATCTTCACTTCATAGGTCGGTGGGGCGGGTATTCTTCACACCGGAAGACTCTGCTTTCCGGAGACTCCCCGTATTTCCACCTCCATAAGGCACTTCCACCGCCTGAATGAGAACTACCATCCCCTTGGGGTTCTTTAATGACGTTATTATGCCCGACTTTACGTCAAAATAGGGACCTTCAAGGAATAAATACGCCCTCACTTGCTCTAGCAAACACACAGTGGTTCGGAGCAGTTCGACTATCTACTTGCCGGACTCAGCTCGCTACAGCAAGTGCCGAAGGAAGCCTACCCTCCAGCTGACGCACTGATCGAGAAGCTGTCCTTTCTCTCGCTGAGAATCCAGCTCCAGTGTTTCCAAGCTCCCCTTGCGGGGTGTTGGGAAATCGAGTCCGAGACAGAGATACCAGACCTCCTTCATTCTAAACTAAGGTATGGAGCTGATTAGACCCTAAGGGAAATCTTGGATAGATTCTTGGCAGAGAAACTAAAACGATACTACAACATACTTACTTCTTCCTGCGTACTAGACTTAGGTTAGGTACATTGGGGTAGGCGTATTTTAGAAGCACCAGTTGAGTACTTTTAGCCATTGTTATTTTATGTATGTATTCTTACGGTTCAGAAACTATACAATGCTTTTACAGTATTATTTTATAATACTCTTCACAATGTACATATTATACTTTGCAGCCTGTATTACGATTGTAGCAGTTCACATTACTTGCATGAGAAAGAAGACTGTCCAATAAATCCTTTTATTGAAAACACCCGTCTCCCTATTTCTCTGCACCCCTTTTGAAACGAAGCATGAACGATTGATTGAGTAAAATATCTATCTATTGTTTCCATGACTCTGAAGATATGTTTATTCTTGGGGAAACAAAGTTGTCATGTTTATGCGGCTGTCAGAAACAAATCCCTTCTTGTGCATTTGAGAGTTTCTAGTGACTTCTGAGCTAGCTAGCACACACTATTAAGTCTAATATATTCGATAGAGAACTAGTCGACCTCAGTCCTACGTCTAATCCATAGGATATATTATTCCAATGCGCAGAGCCTATTGGGAATGTAGGAACTACACTACACCAGATCACGAAGCAGTGGTTGGTCTTTCCACAGCAATCTCTTCAGTTGCTCCTTCTTTAGCAGAGGTTCCTCTTGACCACAGAATGGATCCAAGGCTTTTCAGTCTCAATCCATTTCTGTTTCATTCCAACATTCAGGGGTTTCAGCTCTCATAGTTAGATCCCTTAATGTCTTTGAAGTTTGTTTGTGCTCAGGGGTCCCTGTCCCCTCCCGAAATCAGTTCTGGGTGTCTTCCTCCCAGTGTCACCTCTCTCCTTTTGATACTGGGGGTCTGGATTCTTAACCTCTCAGTAGGAGATGGGTCAATTGGTTCATAGTACCAGCCCAGGCATTTTCTCCTCCCCGGCTTCTCCTCCCTCAACTATCCAGATGCAGGGCTGCCTGGTGCCATCTTAACCCCTCCCTGGGTCTAGACCTCTCCCAACTCCTCTCACCTTTCAGATCCCGTCAGACAATATACATTTCAGCAGAGACACACAAGAAATGCCCAGAGCACAAAACTCAGCCACTTTCTAAAAGAGTGGTTTATGAACATACAGTGACAAAACCACCTTCACAGAAAGATGTGTTATAACACTGTGAGTTCATACACACTAAACTTCACCTTTCCATTATAAACTTACAGGAAACTAGGATAACAAACAAAACAACTAGCCTCCCCCATGGTGTCCTATGGGCAGGATGGCCTTAAAGCAGTGAAAAACGAAATGGAGTGTTTTTCACTGTCTGGACACAACACACACCTTAGTATCTGTCCTGCCTTTTACCTACACTGCACCCTGCCCAGGGATTACCCGAGACCTACCACAGGGGTGCCCTATGTGTATGCAAAAGGGAAAGTCAGGCCTGACAAGTGGTTGCAGGCCCTACACTGCAGGCCTGAGTTCCCTTTTCCTCGCGCCTTTGTATTACTGGCACTGGCACACACAGTGCACATCACTAGGGACTTTACTAGTAAGGCAAAAATACCAATGATGGGAAACCAATTACCATTACATTTTACATAGGGAACACTTGTACTTTGACACTGATCAGCAGTGGCAAAGTACCCAAAGCATCTAAACTGGCAACTCTATGTCAGGAAAACAGTCTAGGGGGAAAGCAAAAAGTTTAGGAAACTTTAGCCAAAAAGGCCAAGTCCTAGAATGGGCCTTCAGGTCTACGTTCCCCTCCGAGTTCAATTTAACCAATTGCCGCATTAGTCTTAGCATGTTGGTGCACCTCGCTGATCCCCTATTGATTGCCTGCACCACCCCTTTGTTGTCTGACGACAGTGTCAGTTTCATGTTCCACAGATCCTGCTTCCAGACGGTTAGGGCCACTATTATGGGGAACAGTTCCAGGAATGTAATGTTGTTGGTGATGCCCTTGCTGTGCCATCTGTATAGCCATTGGCCTGTGCACCATTTATCCCCCAGGATTGCCCCAAAGCCTGTGCTACCTAAAGCGTCTGTAAACAGGGCTATCTACCTAGCTGTCACCCAGCCTTCTTTCCAGATTAGGACACTGTTAAACTCAGTCAAGAATGTGTCTCACATGAGCAGGTCCTGTGTGACCCTTGCTCCGAGCCGGAATAGTGGTGTTTGTGTGTGAGTCCTGCTGTTAGTTGGGTTAGGTGCCTGGCAAAAACCCTACCTGCGGGGATAACCCTGACAGGGAAGTTGAGTTTGCCAATCAACCGTTAGAGGTCACGGAGGGTTGCCTTGTTGTGGCCGCAGAGGCCCCTTACTTCTTCTCTGAAATCCCTCACTTTCTCCTACGGTAATATGGCTGTTCCTACAACTGAATCTAGCTCTAGATCTTTGTAGCGGGTCTTCTCTGCTGCCAGCGGGATCCCTAGCTCCCCAGCTAACTCCTGGAATGCCGCCAGTGTGTCACTACATTCTGCTGACCCGGCAGGACCTGTCAACAAAAAGTCATCTAGGTAGTGGAGTTAGTCTGAACTGTCCCGGCTACTTTTTGGGAACTGTAAGAAACGGGGATCTCTAGTTGGCAATGGTTTGCACCTTTGTCCAAATAGAAACCCTTGTGTCTAGTCAGGGAAAGGGGAATACACTACTAAAATAATCCCTGCTCACCCCCTTGGTAGCTTGGCACGAGCAGACAGGCTTATCCTAGAGGCGGTGTGTAAAGCATTTGTGAACTCATACAGTAATACAGTGAAAACACTACAAATGGACACCACACCAGTTTAGAAGAATAAGTAATCTTTACTTGACTTAACACAAACAACACAGACAAAGAACAAAAATCCACAATACACTATCAAGAATATGATTTTAAAATGGTAGAAATAGCTTAGTTCAATGTAGATGGTAAATGCAACACTTTATTCTCAAAGTACCTTTGATGCGTAAGTCAAAACAAACAAAAGGGTCGCAGGGAAGGTGAAGCGTCGGTTCCTTGCTTTGGGGGAGTTGATGCATCGGTTTCTTACTGCAGAGCAGGGGAGGTGATGCATCAGTTCCTTACCGGAGAGGAGGTGATGTGTCAGTTTCTTACTGTGCTTCAGTTACGATGCAACAAGATGACGTCTCGATGCGATGATTCAGTGCGATGCGACAAAGTGGCCTCTTTGATGCGATGTGATAATTCAAATGTGATGTGTGCACGCCCGAGGGCTGTGCGGCAAACTAAGTGAACTTTTGAGCTGCGACAGGCCCTGTGAAGTGCTTCTTCGGTGATGCGACGGAAACCTCTGTGGTGGCGACACGCTTCTCTGGCAATGCGACACGCTTTTTTGGCGATGCATCAGCTACCAGATGCGGCGGTGGCACGCTTCTTTGGCAATACGACGACAACAGCTGCGGTGGCAACATGCTTCTTCCTTGTTGCAACGGGCTTCCAGCTCCCAGCGACACGCAGTCTTTATAGGTACCAAAAACAGCAGAGGTACCTCTCTGCAGGTAGAAATTCCAGCAAGAAAATTCAGGGGAGCTGGTGGTGTAATTCTTTATGTCCCTGAGACTTCAGACAGGAGGCTAGCTCAGCTTCAAGCCCTTGGAGATCTTCCTCAAGATGACAAAGTACACACAAAGTTCCTTTACTCCTTTCCTTGGCAATGAGTAACCACTGCAGGCCAACCACAAACCGCACACAGCACAGGGGCAGTCTCCTTTTCTCCTTCAGCTTTCTTGGTTTCTCTCCTTGGTAAAGGTTTGTCTTGATTCCCCGAAGTGATCTAAAGTTCTGTGGTCTGGGCCCCAATATTTATACTACTAAATCCTCTGTTCTCTGAAGGCAGAGAGTATCTGTACCTAGTCAAAACCAGTTCTGTCCTCCCGGGTGCAGCTTCCTGGCAGAAGGTGGAGACAGCAGTTTTAAAAGCAGACCTGGCCCAGGTAGCTGAAAATAAATCTCAGCCCAGCCCTGACTCATCAGACTGCTGGAGCCGAAGCCCTCTCCAGCCCCCTGTTGCTCACAAACCAGACATAGAATACAAAAACCTAGCAGAGGCATATTGGTTGGTTAGGCAAGAAAATACTTACTTTCTAAAAGTGGTAATTTCAAACACTGAATGTAAAAATCACCCACACTAACAGATGTATTTTAACATTCTGAGTTCAGGCATACTAAACTTGTTTTTCTACCTTGTTCCCTGGATCAGTTAGGATTATAAGATGTTATAATCAAACTGTCTATACAGGCGTAAGGGAACAGGTAGTCTTGCAATAGTGAAAAACGAAATTGGCTGTAATTCGCTATCAGGAGATGCCACACACATCAGGGCATGTACTACCTTTCACATACAATGCCCCCTACCCACAGGGGTAGCTTGGGTCTACTTTAGGGGTGACTAACATGTAGAAAAGAGACGGTTCAGGAACTGGCAAGTGGGTGCACTTGCCAAGTTTACATGGCAGTCCCAGACTACACACCGGCTCTGCAATGGCGGGCCTGAGCCGCACTTTTACAAGCAGCTTCTGTGGGTGGCACAACCAGCGCTGCAAGCCCACCAGCAGCATTTGATTTACAAGCCCTGGGCACACATGGTGCACTGTACTACGGTCAGATAAGTAAATCAAATAAGCCAATCATGGAGGAGTCACTAATCCATTACAACAATTTACAATAGGGAGCACTTGTGCTTTGGCCCTGAACAGCAGTGACAAAGTGCCCAAAGCATCTATACCAGCGAAAACATAGCAAAAACATAGGAGGCAACAGCAAACAATGGGAGGGAGACCCACGCCAATGGTGCTAGGTCTAATAAGTGTCCCCTCCAGCTGAAATGTGGGGAGAACTACCCACCCGCTTGGGAGTTCTCTTCAATAAGGTGGAAAAATCTGGACAGACCATCAGCATTGGCGTGTTCTGTACCAGGGCGGTGTTCCACCGTGAAGTCCATCCCCTGTAGGGAAATGGACCACCTCAACAGCTTTGGATTCTCACTACTCATCTGCATCAACCATCTGAGGGGCCTAAGGTCGGCCTGAACCAGGAATTTAGTCCCAAACAAGTATGGTCCTAACTTCTTCAGTGCCCAGACCACAGCAAATGCTTCATGCTCAATTGCACTACACCTCTGTTCCCGTAGAAGAAACCTCCTACTAATGAAGGCTACAGGTTGGTCCAGGCCCTCCTCATTCATCTCTGAAAGTACAGCCTCATACCATGCTCTGAGAGGTCTGTCTGCACAATGAATTCCTTTGAGAAGTTGGGCACCTGAAACACGGGCGCCGTGCACATGGCAGTCTTCAGGGCGTCAAAAGCTTTCTGACAGGTGTCAGTCCAGTTCACATTCTTGGGCTGCTTCCTGGAAGTCAACTGTGTCAAGGGTGCAACAATGCTGCCATACCCCTTGACAAACCTCCTGTGAGTCCTAAAAAGGCTGTCACCTCTGTCTGGATCTTGGGTTGCTCCCAAGCCAGGATAATATCAATCTTGGGCTGCAGGGGCGCCACCTGGACGTTCCCAACATGGTGTCACAAGTACACCAAGGAACCCTGCCTGATCTGGCAAATACTCGCCTTGATCGTGAGGCCTGCCCGCCGCAGCGCCAACAACACTTCCCAGAGGTGGAGCAGATGTTCTTCCCAACTGGCACTGAACATTGCGATGTCATCCAGATAGGCGGCACTGAAATCTTCCAGTCCAGCCAACACCTGGTTGACCAACATCTGAAACCTGGCAGGGGCATTCTTCATCCCAAAGGGTATAACCCCGAATGGTATTGCCCATCGGGTAAGGAGAATGCTGACCTCTCTTTTGCGCCATCAGTTAAGGTGATCTGTCAATACCCAGATATTAAGTCAAACGTACTGAGGTACCGGGCTGCCCTTACAGATCACTGAATTCATCAGCTCTGGGATGGGTTGCGCGTCAGTCCTGGTGACGAATTGAGCCCTCAGTAATCCAAACAGAACCGCAGTTCTGGTGAGGCACCCGGTGCGGCAGTCTTTGGGACCAAGACCACTGGGCTTGCCCAAGACCGGTTTGAGGACTCAATCACCCCTAATGTAAACATCTTGGAGACCTCCTCCTTGATGCAAGCTGTCACCCTGTCAGTCACTCTGTAAGTTTTGTGTTTTACAGGAGGACTGTCCCCAGTGTTCCCATGACTGTGACACATGACTGTGTTGGATGACCTTCATTTACGTGCAGACAAGGGTCAACATGCCATTTTGATCCTATTAGACCTGTCTGCCACATTCGACACAGTCAATCATAAGGTCCTCCTGGAACGGCTGGAAGGAGTTGGGGTAGTTGGTCAGGCATTGAAATGGCTCCACTCATATCTGTCTGATACATGTCAGGCCTTGGCCCTCCCACCTTTTTAATCAAAGTTTACCAAGATCCACCATGGTGTGCCACAGGGCTCTGCAATAAGCCCCATTCTTTTTAACATGTGTATGCGGCCACTGGTGGATAATATTAAATCCTTTGGCATAGGCATGTTAAACTATGCTGATGACACCCAGCTGATTCTATCACCGGAGGGAGAACAGTCGTCCTCATTAGAGAATTTTCATATCTGCAAGCAGAATGTGGTCCAATGGTTAAGAAACAACTCTCTTTCCTTTTCTCCAGCCCTTGGTGCTGTTGACCTTTCTTACGTTCTGTGCCACGGGCATGGGTTCACCTCTGTCATTGCTGCCTGAAGTCCACTGCCTTTTCTCACATACATTTTATTATCTTATAGGGTCTGGCCTTGGTCCCCTGCGTTCCCTGGCTGGCTGGTGATGGCAAGCTTCTGCAGGATTCCTGGCCGGCAGTAACTCTTTGGTGATTTCGTGTCAGTGGGCCCTTGGCCAGCCATTGAGGGCGAAGGTCTGCAACCCCCACCCCCGCCGCAGAGTGTCACCGACAGCTGGGATGCGGGATACCATCGCCAGACCATTCCCATCGGGTGCAGTGGACGTCGGTATGCTCTAACAGACTGAACGAAGCCTGGTGAGTACACTTGGGAGGGGATTTTAACTCTCCGGTATTGGGTTGTAGCAGTTGGCCCCTCATTGTAAGCTGTGGCAGTTTGTGCTCCCCTGTGGGTGGTAGCAGGTAGCTCGCCGTTTTAGGGCGTGGCAGTTTCGCTCCCCAGATTGGCACATAGTGTTTGTGCCTGTTAAGTATTGCGATACGAGTGGCCAGGTTGGCTACTAGATTTAGTTTCTACTGTGTATTTGATTGATCGTGATTTTATTTGTTCTCATGAGCTCTGGCCTCGGTCCAGCACCATCGCCCACGCGCAGCTGGCCTAATATTTTGGCATTTATGAGGGATCCCCGGGCGCTCCTGGCTCTTTGGCTGACGCCCGTCGCCCTGCCTGGGTTCCGCCTCCACCTCCCCCTGGATACGTCCACCTAGGGGCCAGAGTGGTTCTAGGTTCGTGCCTAGTGGAGAGGTGTGGCTCGATGGTTAGAGGCGGCAGACCCGAGTGCAGAGAACGGCCCGGGACCAGGGTTTGATCCCCGACGCGGCAGGGTCTTGGACCAGGATCAGCGGACTGATAATTCTCGCATCGGTGCCTACTCCGACCAGGGAGCACACTCGGCAACTCTGGGCATTAGCTTGCCTCATCTCCACAACGGCCCCACACAAACGCCGGGGATGCCTGGTTTCACCTTGGAGACCCCCAGGAGGGACTATCTCACAGGGAAAGCCAGGACGGGTTCCCCAGCGGTCTATAGCGCTACGAGGCCTCCAGGTAGCAGTGCGCTTTACAAGACACAACAATTTACAATAGGGGATATCCTCGGCACGAAGAGGGGGGTGTGACGCCTGGTACAACAGTGTTTCTTTTCTCAATAATGATAGGTTTCATTGCATTTTTTTATTGTGTACTTGTGATGTGCTTGGCCTATGTAGTGGCCAAATATTGCTAGGAAGGTGGAGTATTTTTGCCTAGGGCTAGGTTCTAGGTTACCTTTGCCAGCTTATTCATTCAATCTGTATACTAGAACGTTACTGAAGGAGATCTGGTAGAAAACCTCGATCTCACACACCCAGTTACCAACGTTGCCAAATAAGTACTCCCGCCCACAATACCCCCTGGCCTCTGGAAGGGACTGGCTGGAAAGACCGATTAAAGTGCACCTCTCTAAAAATTGAAAAATTTGATAGAATTTCTAATATTCCCCTCACTTCTTTGGGACTAAGTACAGCAGACCCACACACATTCTCTGCACAGAAAGTTTTCTCTACAGCGCTGCTGCATAGGATCCCCGTATTTGTCCTACATGTTTTATGTGATTGACTGAACTGAACGAAACAATTCACCACTATCGCTCTATTGTTGAATGCCAGCACCCTGTGGCACAGCCTCAGACAGGGTCTGTTTTCCTACCTTACCTGTTTTCACAGGCCGTCAAGGCCCAAATAAACAAAATAGGATCTGGCTTCTTTTCTCCCTTGTGAAAATGCTTTGGTGAATTGGCATACATGACCTGTTGGGGTGATTGATATATGGCTTTCTTGTTGCCCTCTTGCAAATACTGTGCAGCTGAAATATAAGTGAAGTATTTCGGTCAACCTATTGTGTCACATGTTACTCTATTGAAGTCCACCCTGCAACCCATCTGTCTGGTATACTTGAACAGTTATTTGTAAAGCGTTTAGGACTAGCTGCTACACACGACTCAACCATGGGAAACATCAATAGTAAAAAGAATTTAAATACGGCTCAGCCAGCCCCACCCAAGAACTCACCTGCATATAATGTAGCTATAAAGAGAGGCTTAAGCTCAATCATGTACACACATAAGTGGCATGATCTGACAGCTAAAAATAAGGATCTCCAATTCCCATGTAATGGCACATATGACATGGCCAAACTATCATACTTGGGCCAGATGTTAAATATAAAGGGTAAGAAGATTAGAAGTTTAGAATGGGAGGCGTACCATAATTGGGACTCTGTGTTAAGCGATATGCGGTCAACAAGCGCAGTCAAATCTAAGGTCCACAGCGAACTTATGGAAATTAAAAAACAAATATTACAGGCAAAATTGGAGGGCAGATGGGGAAAAGAGCAATTAGATACAATAGGCGCATTCCCATGTGTACAAATTAAAGAAGAAGAGGAGCTGGAAGGTGGGGCAGGAGCAGAAGACCAAGTCTTAGAAGATATTCTCTTGGGATGCCTGGGTGGTGATTCACCGCTACAGGCACCCGAGTCAGAACACACTGAGCTAGCTCCCGGGGAACGAAAGGCAGTCATAACCTTGGTACACAGAGCATTGAAAGATAAGGTTGCGAGACCGGAATTGGAGTCTATCCAAGACCTGGGTAAGCTGAAGCTAATGAGAGGGATAGCGGTCAAAGCCGCTTCAGACTACAACGAGAAAAACGCAGTTTTCTCAAAGAATGTGTTAAAAAACAGGTTAAAATACCTAAGCTAATAGACAGACTGTGGCAGCAATTATTTGAGGATGAATCACAGGATGACTCATTCAGCAAACAACAATGGCACTCGCTATTATGGGATGCATTTACATATGTCCATCACACATAACACGATATTTCCACACTATAGCAGTGTTTAACAAAAACAGAGTCAGCTCCAGAGAACAAAAGAAGAGGCAGTTTTGGGGGAATGGTGGGAGGAGCTTCGGCGTCAAATCCAAATTCACCAAAACTGATGTTAAAAAGTGATTCTTTAAATTGTCAAGCGCTACTACAGCAGCTCGTGGAGGGCTCACTAACTGTGGACTCCTTTATACAAACACAGCATAGGAGGTATTTAGAGAAAACACTGTCCTTAGCACGAGCAGAGTTAATGAACAAAGCACCCCAGGCCCACTTAGCATATGCAAAGAAAGCTGACGCCCAGACGACCACAGGTAGTCGTGCCCAACTTCCAGAAAAATATGATTGGGAGGTAGGGAAGTTCGGATTCACAGACCCAGATTTAATAACATGGGAGGAGTCTAAGTTGCAGGACACGCTTGAATATGCTATAGATAAATTACAACAATGGAAGCAGTTAATACACACATGTGCAGTAATTGACGTAGCTCACTCTCTGGCCCACTCCATCTCCACAGCCAACACAACAGGCAACTCCACGACAACAGAGGTCCCATCACTTATCATGCCCCTACGGGAGATACCGCCACCACCTGGCAGCGCGCCAAATGATTTAGCATATGTTTATGTCCCATGGTCAAGGCAAGACATTAGCACCTTCAGCAGAGACTTTCCCCGTTTAAGAGAGATTCAATACAGTCAATGTAACACCCCTATACTTCCTGTGATAAAGGGATCCAAGGACCTCAGAGAATTGAACAAAATAGTCTTGCCATCTTTCCCAGTGGTCCCAAACCCAGCAACAATATTATCTAATATACCTGTGTCAGCTACCACTTTCACTGTGATGGATCTTAGCTCCGCCTTCTTCACCATCCCCTTGCACCCTGACAGCCAACATTTCTTCTCCTTTAGTTTTAGACAAAAAAGATTTTGTTGGACAAGGCTGGTACAGGGCTATACAGAGTCACCATCCATTTTTACACATGCCTTAAAAACAGATCTAGACTCCCTGGTACTAAAGGAGGGGTCCACACTTATCCAGTATATTGACGATTTGCTATTGGTCTCACCTTCAAAGGAGGCTTGTTTAAAGGACACCATCGCTGTCCTATGCCACTTAGCATTAAAGGGATACAAAGTCTCCCCAAAGAAATTACAGTTTTGCCTCACCTCTGTGAAATACTTAGGCCATGAGTTAACAGAAGGAACAAGAAAACTGTTGCCAGACAGAATCTCGACAATAACACATTTTCCCAGACCCCGCACTCAGAAGGAAGTTAGAGCTTTCTTAGGAGTTGCAGGATATTGTCGTCCTTGGATACCAAACTTCTCTCTCATTGCAAAACCCCTGCAGGCACTGACACACAAAGGCATACCTGACACTGTACCCTGGTCACAAGAATGCGAGGCAGCCTTCAATGCGCTAAAAAGAGAATTGGAAGGAGAACCAGCATTAGGCATACCAGACTATGGAAAAGATTTTCATTTGTTCTGCCACGAGAAGGGGGGGTGCTCAACGGGGGTCTTTGCTCAGAAACATGGAGCTTTCTACCGCCCCGTGGCATACTATTCTGCCACGCTAGACCCAGTGGCTGCAGGGCTCCCACCGTGTCTGAAAGCAGTAGCTGCTGCAGCACTCGCCGTGGAACAGTCAGACAACTTAGTGTTAGGACACACACTAGTGCTTCATGTGCCCCACGCCGTGGACACACTTCTGACATCCACTAAGACACAGCACCTCACCAATGCACGCCTCACCAGGTATGAGTTGGTACTCCTGACACCACACATTATCATCAAGAGGTGTACCACTTTGAACCCTGCATGCTTGCTACCGACGGAGCATGAGCTGGAGGATTTTGATTCAGATGATTCCTTTCATGATTGTGCATTGGCCATAGACAGGCATACTAAGATACGACCAGACCTTAAAGACACACCGCTCCCAGATGCTCAAGGAGATCTATTTGTAGATGGGTCATGTTTAAGGGATGACACAGGAGTATTACAAGCGTCCTATGCGGTGGGCACAGCAACTAAATTGTTGGAAGGAGGGAGACTGACAGCAGCAAAAAGTGCACAAGCAGCCGAACTTGTGGCACTTACCAGAGCATGTGCATGGGCTGAAGGGAAGAAAGTAAATATATACACGGACAGTCAGTACGCCTTTGGGGTGGTCCACGATTTTGGCCAGTTATGGTCAATGAGGGGGTTCCTTACATCAGCAGGCCAGCAAATACAGCATGCACAATTGATTTGTGACCTCCTCCAAGCACTGCTATTACCTCTCAAGGTGGGGATAATAAAATGTGCTGCCCACACTTCATCAAAAGACCCCATCTCCAGAGGCAATGCTTTCATTGACCAATAAGCAAAGAGAATAGCGCTTACAGGCTGCGAGCGAGCTATGGTACAACTAGTAGGCAACAAGACAGACACAGAAGAGGGTAAGGGTTCACTGCATTATGATCCAATACGTATTCAGAGGGAGGCCGCTGACAATTAAAGAGAGGAGTGGAAGCAACAGGGATGCAAACAAACTGAAGAGGGGCTATGGGTAGGACCTAATGGCAGGATATGCTTGCCTTCAACCATGCTCCCTTCAATGAGTAGGTTGTTCCATGGACCCTCACACGTTGGGCGTGATGGTATGGTCAGGTTATTCTCCCAGTGTTGGTACAACACGAAATTCCGCCAGACAGCAGAAAGGCTGTGCAAGCAGTGTGCTGTCTGTGCGCAGTACAACACTGGAAAAGGTATCCCAACTGCGCCTGGCCACTTCCCACCCCCCGATGGACCATTTGAAAGCCTTCAGATTGGTTTTATAGACATGCCGCCCACCAAGTCATATAGATTTGTTTTGGTCATCGTTTGTATGTTTAGCAAATGGATAGAGGCCTACCCTACCAAACACTGTGATGCGCAGAGCGTGGCCAAGTGTCTACTTAAGGAGCTATTGCCAAGATTTGGGGTACCTTCCCTCCTGGCACCGACAATGGGCCTGCATTCATTTCCAATGTCATAAAGGGTCTGTGCAAGGGATTGGCCATAAAACAAAGGCTACATTGCGCCTATCACCCGCCGGCAGCAGGGGCTGTCGAACGGAGAAATGGAATTCTGAAAAATAAAATCGCAAAGATCTGTGCGTCAGCTGACCTCTCATGGGCAGATGCGCTGCCTCTAGCGCTTCTAGCAATGAGATATACCCCAGAAAGAGTAACAAAGTTAAGTCCCCACGAAATAGTATTTGGCCGACCAATGCAAATACCAGGCCATATGTCAACAGCCCCCCTGTCAGTAATGGACGACTTATTGTTGTGTTACTGTAAAGAGTTAACCCATGTCTTACGTTACCTTCACTGCCAGGTGCTGACGTCCCTTCCAGAGGCCACGACACCGCCAGCCCACGACCTAAAAGCTGGTGACTGGATTTGGGTCAAAACCAACACACGGAGGAATTGCTTGCAGCCGAGATGGAAGGGGCCAAGACAGGTCATCCTCACGACGGCCACAGCTGTGAAGTGTGAAGGCGTAGCTTTGTGGATTCACGCGTCTCACACGAAAAAAGTCACGAACGGAGAAAAGACGCCACTGATTCAGATATCTGCCGCGGAGCCCAGCAACAGATACCACCTTCGCTCCCACAGCAAACAGAAACATGACCAAGGAAGTTAATGATCAACAAACTGCTGGCTAAATGCAATGCTCCTGACAAATAGACTTCGATCTGTGTCAATACAAGCCTGCGGACAACGGTCCAGGATAGAATTAACCATTTTATGCCCAGGAAAAGACATAACTGCAACTCTGACCCTGCTGGTACCGAGGCCGCTATTGCTCAGTGAGCTAATACGTTTGATTTTCAATGACATTTCCTTTCCGGCGGGCCAAGAGCAAATTCCTGAGCAAGAGTTAACAGACCTACGTTTTGACACTCTAAATAGTTCTATTTTTGCGATACAGAGTACTGGTTCTAGCATTATTCAAAACCTTGAACACCATCCATTGTGCCGCTTTTGCAACAGAAGTCACTGGTCCTAGACCTGTTCGAGACATTGAAAATTGAGAGAAGAGCAGTGGTTAAATGCTTGAATCTAAGGGTCAGCTAGCATAGCGCCAAGTGGACCAAGAATAAATTTAGGGCCTATTCACAAGCCCGAGTGGACCAAGAATAAATTTAGGGCCTATTCACAAGAAGATTGCATAGCATAGGGAAGGGAAAGATTTGTACAGAGTCATGCAGTCCACTGAGAGACACTCATGTAATTGGAGAGCAGTGATTCTTGCAATATTGTTACCAGTTCCAGCGGTTATAGTAACAGCAATTATAATAGCATATTCTGCATAGCTTGAAATACCACACCTCAATGGAAGGGTGGGGGATGGTAGTGATGGAACTGAGCCAACAAAAACACCAAGAGACTATGAACAAAATATAACAATGAACATTACTGGTGTGGGGGTGGATGTGAATAAAGGGGACCAAGAAGGATTGTGGGATACATACGAAGGGAACCAATTTGTGGAAATGTTGAAACTGTATGTGACAATTTTGAATATATCTGACTGCTATGTCTGCACACACCTTCCCACAGACACCACACATAGTGTAAAGTACAACGTCCTGCCATTATCCAAATATGTAGGCTGTGTCCTTTTGCGAGACATGTTACAAAGTCAACACGGCATGTCTGTGTCAGTATCGATAGGAACACCCTCATCTGAAATACTGACTGTTGATCCAAGCAGTAGCAATGGCTATAGCTACAGCAGAAGGACAACAGACCCCCCTCCCAGACCTAAGAGGATCCCTTGTATGAATATGCAGCCAACTAAGGGAGACTTAGAAATGCTGAAAGGATTTGACAAGGCTTCTAGAAATAAGGAATGGAGGAGCAGGGCAGGTTGGGATGACATAGAAACAGGCCACTTGAAAATACCAAGGTTCAGGGTAGGGAAAGTTCCAGCCCCCTCCTGCATCCTCAAGGAAGAAGTAGTAACACCCAAAAGAGTGCTGGTTCTTCCAAAGGGAGCTACCAGAACATGCACTCTTTCAGAACTGCTGTCCAAAGACAACTGGAAGGAGTGCATCTCATTTGGATGTACCTTCGAGGAGGTAGCTCAAGGAGAGCAGGGCCTATTTGATTGCGAGGACAGAATAAACAAGATAAAAGGCATACCACCCATAAAGGCAGTTCCCCAGATTTACATGGGAATGAGCAGCTGTAACCACACAACCAGACTAACTCGAGTTAGGAGTCTTGATGAGCCGTCACCAGGTCTGGTAGGTTACAAAGGCCTTTTCTTTGTTTGTGGTCCATGGGCAAACTTCTACCTGCCCCCAGGATGGTATGGAAGTTGCTACTTAGCATCCATCATCCCAAAGATGACCCACTTCGCAAAATTTGTGCCAGCAGAAAAAACAAAGATGACACTGGTGAGGGCCAAGAGAACGGCCGCTTGGGTAGACCACGTGTTAACAGGTGTTGGGGCAATGGTTCCAATACTAGGCAATATCTATACTTCAGAACGGATACACCAGTTGTCCAGGATGATTGAAGATCTAGCGGACTCTACTACTGATGCCTTAGGAAATATAACAGAAGAGCTCACCTTGATGAGGGCTGTCGTAATTCAAAACAGGATTGCTCTCGATATGATTCTGGCCAAGGAGGGAGGAGTCTGTTCCGTCCTCCATGAGGCATCTTCCCCAGCATCTTCCCTGGCTCAGAGCCAATGCTGTGTATTCATTCCGGATAATAGTGGGAATATAATAAAAGCCATTAAAAAAATTTAAGATATAAGTGATGAGGCCCACAGGATACACACAGGTAGTCTATGGGAAGATGTGATGAAATGGTTCACAGGCTGGGGCTCATGGATACTTGAGGCAGTTATAATAGTGGTAGCAGCTCTTTTGACACTGTGCATCCTGATAAGAATATGCCCATCTTGTTGTGCAGCAATTTTCAGGTCCTGTGCCAACTGCATATTCAGGAAAGGTGGTTCACCACACCACACTCATAAGGATGAGTATGAGGAACAGGAGATGATAAAGATGAATGACTTCTGATTAACATATGATTTAGTATCAGATTTGGGGATGACGAAGCAGACATGTATATGATACCAAATACATATGTTTTCAGGCCTATAGTCTTCTTTGAACTACTAAAGAAAGACACCAGCAGAAATCCACAGAATGGTCGCACGCTCCATTCTGTGTGTCAAGCCAGTCTCAGTCAGCTGCAACGTGCAGAGCAAACGCAAGGCTTCCGAGAAATGACATGCCAGCTTTCAGCTTTTAGCTTGCTATTGCTAAACCTCATATCTCCAGTAAAAGATGTCGACATGAACTGCCCTAGCCGGTCAAGTACGTGCCAAAATCCACGTACACTAGAAACGCAGATTTCACCTTTAGGGAAAACCCCAAATCTGCTCTTGTAGATGACACGTGGGTAACAATATTAGGGTGTAGGCACACTTCGAGCCTTAAAAGGGTATCACACCATATGTGCACTTCACTGATTGGTCTAGCAGGTCATAGCCTGATCCAGATTACGTATGCTATGATGCCCATCCTGTGAGGGCTTATACCTATAAAATGTCTCTGCACTGTCATACCAATTGGGCACTCAGTGAGCTTTGCTGAGGTCTCTGTGTGCACGTATATTGCATTGTGATTACTTTCTAATTGGGTTCCCAATAAATCTTGCATACTCAAACATGCTGAGAGCGAATTGTTCATTTTACTGTTGTCAGTGATCTTTTTATTCTTGCAGTTAAATACTGAGCTTCAACAGCACCTCTCTGCAGATAAAAATTCCAGCAAGGAAATTCAGGGGAGCTGGTGGTGTAATTCCTTATGTCCCTGAGACTTCAGACAGGAGCCTAGCTCAGCTTCAAGCCCTTGGAGATCTTCCTCAAGATGACAAAGTACACACAAAGTTCCTTTACTCCTTTCCTTGGCAATGAGTAACCACTGCAGGCCAACCACAAACCGCAGACAGCACAGGGGCAGTCTCCTTTTCTCCTTCCGCTTTCTTGGTTTCTCTCCTTGGTAAAGGTTTGTCTTGATTCCCCGAAGTGATCTAAAGTTCTGGGGTCTGGGCCCCAATATTTATACTACTAAATCCTCCGTTCTCTGAAGGCAGAGAGTATCTGCACCTAGTCAAAACCAGTTTTGTCCTCCCTGGTGCAGCTTCCTGGCAGAAGGTGGAGACAGCAGTGTTAAAAGCAGACCTGGCCCAGGTAGCTGAAAATAAATCTCAGCCCAGCCCTGACTCATCAGACTGCTGGAGCCGAAGCCCTCTCTAGCCCCCTGTTGCTCACAAACCAGACATAGAATACAAAAACCTAGCAGAGGCATACTGGTTGGTTAGGCAAGAAAATACCTACTTTCTAAAAGTGGTAATTTCAAACACTGAATGTAAAAATCACCCACACTAACAGATGTATTTTAACATTCTGAGTTCAGGCATACTAAACTTGTTTTTCTACCTTGTTCCCTGGGTCAGTTAGGATTATAAGATGTTATAATTAAACTGTCTATTCTGGCGTAAGGGAACAGTTAGTCTTGCAATAGTGAAAAGACGAAATTGGCTGTAATTCACTATCAGGAGATGCCACACACATCAGGGCATGTACTACCTTTCACATACAATGCCCCCTACCCACAGGGGTAGCTTGGGTCTACTTTAGGCGTGACTAACATGTAGAAAAGAGACGGTTCAGGGACTGGCAAGTGGGTGCACTTGCCAAGTTTACATGGCAGTCCCAGACTACACACCGGCTCTGCAATGGCAGGCCTGAGCCACACTTTTACAAGCAGCTTCTGTTGGTGGCACAACCAGCGCTGCAAGCCCACCAGCAGCATTTGATTTACAAGCCCTGGGCACACATGGTGCACTGTACTACGGTCAGATAAGTAAATAAAATAAGCCAATCATGGAGTCACTAATCCATTACAAAAATTTACAATAGGGAGCACTTGTGCTTTGGCACTGAACAGCAGTGACAAAGTGCCCAAAGCATCTATACCAGCGAAAACATAGCAAAAACATAGGATGCAACAGCAAACAATGGGAGGGAGACCCACGCCAATGGTGCTAGGTCTAATAAGTGTCCCCTCCAGCTGAAATTTGGGGAGAACTACCCACCCGCTTGGGAGTTCTCTTCAATAAGGCAGAAAAATCTGGACAGACCATCAGCATTGGCGTGTTCTGTACCAGGGCGGTGTTCCACCGTGAAGTCCATCCCCTGGAGGGAAATGGACCACCTCAACAGCTTTGGATTCTCACTCCTCATCTGCATCAACCATCTGAGGGGCCTAAGGTCGGTCTGAACCAGGAATTGAGTCCCAAACAAGTATGGTCCCAACTTCTTCAGTGCCCAGACCACAGCAAATGCTTCATGCTCAATTGCACTACACCTCTGTTCCCGTGGAAGAATCCTCCTACTAATAAAGGCTACAGGTTGGTCCAGGCCCTCCTCATTCATCTCTGAAAGTATAGCCTCATACCATGCTCTGAGAGGTCTGTCTGCACAATGAATTCCTTTGAGAAGTTGGGCACCTGAAGCACGGGCGCCGTGCACATGGCAGTCTTCAGGGCGTCAAAAGCTTTCTGACAGGTGTCAGTCCAGTTCACATTCTTGGGCTGCTTCCTGGAAGTCAACTGTGTCAAGGGTGCAACAATGCTGCCATACCCCTTGACAAACCTCCTGTGAGTCCTAAAAAGGCTATCACCTCTGTCTGGGTCTTGGGTTGCTCCCAAGCCAGGATAATATCAATCTTGGGCTGTAGGGGCGCCACCTGGACGCTCCCAACATGGTGTCCCAAGCACACCAAGGAACCCTGCCCGATCTGGCAAATACTCGCCTTGATCGTGAGGCCTACTCGCCGCAGCGCCAACAACACTTCCCAGAGGTGGAGCAGATGTTCTTCCCAACTGGCGCTGAACATTGCGATGTCATCCAGATAGGCGGCACTGAAATCTTCCAGTGCAGCCAACACCTGGTTGACCAACATCTGAAACCTGGCAGGGGCATTCTTCATCCCAAAGGGTATAACCCGGAATAGTAGTGCCCATCGGGTAAGGAGAATGCTGACCTCTCTTTTGCCCCATCAGTTAAGGTGATCTGTCAGTACCCAGATATTAAGTCAAACGTACTGAGGTACCGGGCTGCCCTTACAGATCACTGAATTCATCAGCTCTGGGATGGGTTGCGCGTCAGTCCTGGTGACGAATTGAGCCCTCAGTAATCCAAACAGAACCGCAGGTCTGGTGAGGCACCCGGTGCGGCAGTCTTTGGGACCAAGACCACTGGGCTTGCCCAAGACCTGTTTGAGGACTCAATCACCCCTAATGCAAACATCTTGGAGACCTCCTCCTTGATGCAAGCTGTCACCCTGTCAGTCACTCTGAAAGTTTTGTGTTTTACAGGAGGACTGTCCCCAGTGTTCCCATGACTGTGACACATGACTGTGTTGGATGACCTTCATTTACGTGCAGACAAGGGTCAACATGCCATCTTGATCCTATTAGACCTGTCTGCCACATTCGACACAGTCAATCATAAGGTCCTCCTCGAACGGCTGGAAGGAGTTGGGGTAGTTGGTCACGCATTGAAATGGCTCCACTCATATCTATCTGATACATGTCAGGCCTTGGCCCTCCCCCCTTTTTAATCAAAGTTTACCAAGATCCACCATGGTGTGCCACAGGGCTCTGCAATAAGCCCCATTCTTTTTAACATGTGTATGCGGCCACTGATGGATATTATTAAATCCTTTGCCATAGGCATGTTAAACTATGCTGATGACACCCAGCTGATTCTATCACCGGAGGGAGAACAGTCGTCCTCATTAGAGAATTTTCACATCTGCAAGCAGAATGTGGTCCAATGGTTAAGAAACAACTCTCTGCAATTCAATGCAGATAAAACTGAAATTCTATGTACTAAGAGTGGGAGGGTGCCTTATTTCCTCCCGTCCGGCTTCTGGCCTATTCCTGGTGACCCCCTATGGTTACCATCTAAGTCCGTTAGCGATCTGGGAGTTTCATTTAATGAGGAGCTGACCTTGGAGACACATGTTAATAAAACCGTGGGGAATTGTTTTTCCCTTATTAGGGTTCTGAGGAAAATTCTTCCCCTGCTCCCTGCTCAAACGCGCTCCTTGGTAGTTAGGAGCGTGATTTAGAGAAGGTTAGACAACTGTAATTCTCTCCTGTTGGAGTACCCCAAGTTTTTAACTGGCAGCCTGCAAGGATTTCAGAAAATGGCAGCCAAGCTGGCCTTGTCACGTCCCCGTCATTCCTCTTCCTCTCAGGCCCTTGTGGAGGTGCATTGGCTCCCTATAGTGCAGAGGGTTTTTTTTAAATCCCTCCGCTTTGTGTTTAAGGCACTGGGTCCCATACCTCTGCAGAGGAAATTCTGCTGGTATGCTCCTCCCCGCTGCCTTCGGTCCTCTGGAGCTAACTGGATGAAAGTACCCCTGACTAGAAGAGCTAAGTTGGGGGTTCAAGCTTTCAGTGTGGCTGCTGCAAGACTTTGGAACAAGTTACCCCAGGAGCTGCGACAGTTAAATAATCTTTTGCCCTTTTGTAAACAAATAAAAACCCTGCTCTTTCCTAGAACTTAACCTCTAGCTGATTCAGATCACAGTTGTCTTCTTCCTTCCCTCTTTAGCGCTAGGATGCCCGATGGGTTGCCGTGCGCTCTATACATTTCTTTTACATTTCATCATGGATGCGTCACTCAGTGACATCGGGAGTCAGGGAGAACAGATCAGGAAACTGTCCCAACAGTTGGTGACAATCATCCTGCTGCTCAGGGGTCAGGGCGGGAGAGAGGTTCACACCGTCCACTGACCCATCTTGCTCAGTCTCCTCCTCCATTCCATCATCTGTTGCTAGGAGCATGGCCATCATCTGTCGCTAGGAGCATGGCCAATTTGGACCTCTCCAAGTGAGGCTACAGGCGGTTTACATGCAGGACCTGCAAAGGGTTCCTAGGAGACCGCAAGTCCACCACGTAGGTGACATTACTCTTGCGCTCCACCACCTCAAATGGTCTGGTCCACTTATACTGGAGCGCACAAGGCTCTACGGGGGCCATGACCCACACTTTCTGTCCAGGCTGACACTCGATGAGAGTGGCATTCTGATCATACCACTGTTTCATCTCCTCCTGGCTAGCTTCCAGATTCACCTGAGCGAGTCGTCTGAAATGCCTAGTTTGGTTTCTGAAGGCCAGCATTTCGCTATATAGATCCTGGGGAGGTTTACTGGGAGCTTTCTCCCTGCCTTTTTTTTTTACCAAACTCAGAGGTCCTCTTACAGGGTAACCATACAGTAGTTCAAAGGGACTGAACCCTAAGGACTTCTGTGGCACCTCTCAGTAACCAAACAGAAAGCATGGCAAGATGACATCACACTTATGCCTCATGGGTTCCTCAAGACCCATAATCATGTCCTTTAGGGTCCGGTTGAATCTCTCAACCAGCCCATTACCTTGGGGGTGCTAAGGAGTGGTAAACTTGTAGGTTACACCACACTCCTGCCACAGGGACTTCACATACTTAGATGTGAAGTTGGCATCACAGTCTGACACCGCCTCTCTGGGGAACCCCACATGGGAGAAAATCCCCATCAATGCACAACCCACCACGGGGGCTGTCACAGTCCAGAGAGGGATGGCTTCCGGGTACCTGTGGCATGGTCCACCAAGACCAGAATGAACCTGATGCCCATGGCTGTCTTGCGATCCAGCTGCCCCACAATGTCAATGCCCACCTTTTCAAAGGGGGTGCTGACCACAGGAAGGGCTGGAGAGGAGCCTTGTGCTTTCTCCCACTCTTGACACTTGCCTGGCAAGTCTGACAGGTCCTGCAATGAGAATCTGTACTCTTGGGCATTTGAGGCCAATAAAAGTCGTTCAAAGGTCTTGTCTTGCCCCAAATGTTCTGCTAAAGGCACACCATGAGCCAGACCCAGCAGGAAGTGGAGAAGTGTGGCTCAGGGGTTAGGTGGAGAAGTGTGGCTCAGGGGTTAGAGGGGGCAGACCTGGAAGCTGAGATCGGTCCTGGACCAGGGTTCAATTCCCCGCCTCGGCGGGTCTTGGGCTAAAAATTCCATGGACTTGATAATTCTCGCTTCGGTGCCTTCTCGACTCACGGGTTCACACTCTGCGACTCTGGGCAATAGCTTGCTTAATCTCCACAACGGCCCCTCGCGGCGGGATGCCTGACTTTCACCTTGTGGATACCCGCTGGGGCTATCACACAGGGGAATATCAGGACGGGTTCCCTAAGCAAGCGCCAGGACACCCACTGTGGGTAGCTGTGCGCTATATAAGCTCAACTACATTTACATTTACATTTACAAGGACTGGGGTACCACCAGCTCATGGGCTGACCTAGGCTCAGCAACCTTAGCCTCACTATTAGGAGACCATTCTTCCAGTAGATCCAATGTGATCCAGACTGATCACTGCCTGGTTTGTGGCCTGTTGCCACAAACCCGCAAGAGAAGAGCACTTCTTCTGCTCCTCACAGAACTCTTTCCTGGAGTGGCCTCCTTCCTGCTGCCAATTGGTCAGCTCAGGCAGGTTCACCAGTTCAGCTACTTGCTCCCCTGCAGGTTCCAGGGCTTCTACCTCAAGGGCTGCCTCCTCTTGGACTGTGGGAACTTTGGGGGACGGTTTCCGGTGCCCCCTGCCTCTTCTCTTCACGGCAGGCACCTAGGTCACTATCACAGGCTCCAGGTCTTCTTGATTACCCTTACTGGTTGCCATTGACCGAGTGGTCAGACATGCCCACTCAGGCAGACCCATCTCCAAATGAGACCTTCTCTCCACCTTAGCCCAAGGGGAGCTTTCCAAATCATTGCCTAGCAGACAGTCAACAGGCATGGCTGGCCTCACAGCTACTTGAAAGGTACCCAAGAAACCCCACACTCAAAGCGAACCTGGGCCACCTTGCCGTGGCTCTCTGAGTTGTCAGCGCCAACTACAGGGTGAACTGCATGGGGGATCACCTGCTCTTCAGACACCAGTCGACAACTGACAGCTGTCACATTGGCTCCAGTGTCTCTCAGAGCCTCCACCCTATGGCCATTTACAGTCACCCACTGCCTCTATTTCTTAGTGTTATCAGGCGGCCGGGTCCTAGGGACCATCTCACGGTCTCCTAGAGAGTCTAGGGACATCTCTGCGGGACCCCACCTAGCTTGTGCACCCAAATCCTCCCCCAGGGCTATACTAGCCATCTGCCAGGACGGTGCACCAGTGCGTGCTGCATTCGTTTTCATGGGACACTTAGGATCCCAGAAGCAGTGACCTACTTAACCACAATCATAACATGTCCTGGGCCCTTTCTGAACAGGCTTATCTATCAGGCCCCTGACGTCTTCTCAGGGGGAGGCAGGGAACCCTTCCCTTTTTTCCCTTGGGGATTACTTTGGGGCCCTTTCTGGAGCTCTCGTTGTTTACCCTTGTCCCCCACTCTTTTGTGCTGGGGACCCTGCCCACCTTTGGCGAAGTCTCCCACATGACCCTTGTGGACCCGGGTACTAACCCAGCGGTCCGCCTCCTCAGGAAGCTTCCTAGGGTTACTCAGGTTACTATCAATCAGGTACTGGAATAGCTCTGGAAAACAATTACTGGACAATTGCTCCCATGCAATCAAATCATAGAGCACTTCAAAATCATTAACTTTGCTACCCTTCACCCAACCATTCAATGCTCTGCAAAAAAGACACATATTTCACCACAGTACTTGACTCCAGTTTCTTACAATTTCTAAACCTTTGTCTATAAAGCTCTGGGGTCAACCCATTCCTGGTCATTAAGGCTTCCTTCATGTGGACATAGGAATTCTAGTCCTCAGAGGGCAAGTCTAACAAGGTGTCCTGCCCATCACTTAGAAACCACTCCCACAAACCTGCTCTCCAATCCTTCTCAGGGACCCGGTGGGAGGACATGGCCACTTCATAGGCCTTAAACCATTGCCCATATCTTCATGCTGTGGAACTTTTTAATTACATCTTTGGGGATAAATACTCTTGGTTCTACAGGCACGGATGGTGTGTGCCACCAGAGGGAGTAATATCTAAGCTCTTGTCTTTCAGCTCCAATTCCCTCAACATTCTCACATGCTCTAAATGCATTCTCTTTTCTTTGAAGGCTACCGTCTTGCTTTCTAATTCCATCTGACCACCCAGTTTGAGCTTGGCTAGCCCCATCTTATGCATTAAATCCTTCTCCCTGTCCTCCACCTCTCCTGGGGACAGGCCCTTTGAAGAAACACTGCTGGCTACCCTGGAAGGTACTTTCTCCCAGGTCAGGCCCAATGGCCCATCTAGTCGCCCCTCTCTATACTCAGGAGCATTTCTATCTTGCAACCAGGCCTTCTGGAACTCCTTCTTCTTAGTGAGGCCTTTCACAGAGATTTTAAATCTTTTACAGAGGGATTTAGGCGGTGGCACAGTGTAGGTATCAATCCTCTCTTCTTCAAATAGTAGATCCATAGATGCTTCGGATGCTGCTTTCCTCATGGTAACATGGATTGGCAGTTTTTAGCAAAAATAGGAGTCCCAAGCAAACAATTCCACCAAACATGTATGTGGTTATGTTATGGTCTGCACTCACTAATAGTGTACAACAATCACTGTATATGAGTCACAAATGCAAGTCAAAATCCTCACCGCTAACCACCAATGTTAGAAACTGGGTTCTCTAGTTGGTATTGATTTGCACCTTTGTCCAAATAGAGACCCTTGCTTTTAGTCAGGGAAAGGGGTATACACTCCTAAAATAACCCCTTCTCACCCCCTTAGTAGCTTGGCACGAACAGACAGGCTTATCTCAGAGGAAGTCTGTAAAGCATTTGTGAACACATACAGTAATACAGTGAAAACACTACAAATGGACACCACACCAGTTTAGAAAAATAAGTAATCTTTACTAGACTTAACACAAGACCAAACAACAAAAATCCACAATATACTATCAAGAATATGACTTTAAAATGGTAGAAATAGCTTAGTTCAATGTAGATAGTAAATGCGACACTTTACTCTCAAAGTACCTTGGATGCATAACTCAAAACAAACAAAAGGGTTTCAGAGAAGATGATGCGTTGGCTCCTTGCTTCGGAGGTGGTAAAGCTTTGCTTCCTTACTGCAGCGCAGGGGAGGTGAGGCGTTGGGTCCTTAACGGAGAGGAGGTGATGCGTCGGTTTCTTACTGCATTCGGGTTACGATGCGACAAGAGGGCACCTCGATGGGATGCGACGAATTGGTGCAATGCGACAAAATGGCGTCTTTGATGCAATGCTACAACTTGGATGCGATGCGTGCTTGCCCGACGACTGTGCGGCAAACTCGGTGAACTCTTGAGACTTGATAGGCCCTGCTACATGCTTCTCCGGTGATGGGAAGGCAACCTCTGTGCCAGCGACATGCTTCTTCCTCGTTGCGTCGTACTTCCAGCTCCCAGCGAAACGCAATCTCTAAAGGTCCCAAACACAGCAGCAGGCACCTCTCTGCAGGTAGAATTCCCAGCAAGGAAATTCAGGGGAGCCGATGCGAAGACTTTGTGTCCCTGAGACTACAGAACAGGAGGCAAGCTCAGCTTCAAGCCCTTGGAGATCTTCCTCAAGATGACAAGAGTACACACAAAGTTTCTTTTCTCCTTTACTTGGCAGTGAGTAACCACAGCAGGCCAACCCTAAACAGCAAAAATCACAGGGGCAGTCTCCCTCTTCAGCTTTCTTCGTTTCTCTCCTTGGCAAAGGTTTGTCTTGATTCCCAGAAGTGATCTAAAGTTCTGGGGTCTGGGCTCCAATATTTATACTACTAAATCCGTCATTCTCTGAAGGCAGAGAGTTTCTGTACCTAGTCAAAACCAGCTCTGTCCTCCCTGGTGCAGCTTCCTGGCAGAAGGTGGAGACAGCATTGTTGGAAGCAGACCTGGCCCAGGTAGCTGAAAGGAAATCTCCTCCCCCTACTCTCTATTCTATGTAGGCTCAAGCAAGTGAAAGGAAATCTCCTCCCCCTACTCTCTATTCAACCCAGGTCCTATTCAGCCCAGCCCTGACTCATCAGACTGCTGGAGCCAAAGCCCTCTTCAGCCCTCGTCTATCACAAACCAGACATGGAATACACAAACCTGGCAGAGGCATACTCGATGGTTAAGCAAAAAAATTACCTATTTTCAAAAAGTGGTATTTTCAAACACAGAATGTAAAAATCACCCACACTAAAAGATGTATTTTAACATTCTGAGTTCAGGCATACTCAACTCATTTTTCTACCTTGTTCCCTGGGTCAGTTAGGAATATAAGATGTTATAATCAAACTGCCAATTCTGGCCTATGGGAACAGGTAGCCTTGCAATAGTGAAAAACAAAATTGTCTGTAATTCATTATCAGGTCATGCCACACACATCAGGGCATATCCTGCCTTTCACATACAATGCACCCTGCTTACAGGTGCACCTTGGGCCTACCTTAGGGATGACTAACATGTAGAAAAGGGAAGGTTTAGCGAGTGGCACATAGCTGCACTTGCCAAGTTGACATGGCAGTCCCAGACTGCACACTGGCTCTGCAATGGCAGGCCTGAGCCCCACTTTCACAAGCTGCTTCTGTGGGTGGCCCAACCAGTGCTGCAAGCCCACCAGCAGCATTTGATTCACAGGCCCTGGGCACACATGGTCACTGTACTAGGGTCTGACAAGTAAATCAAATAAGCCAATCATGGGTTCACTAATCCATTACAACAATTTAGAATAGGGAGCACTTGCACTTTGGCACTGAACAGCAGTGGCAAAGTGCCCAAAGCATCTAGACCAGCGAAAACATAGCAAAAACATAGGAGGCAACAGCGAAAAAAAGGTAGGTAGACCCACGCCAATGGTGCCAGGTCCAACAGGATCTACCCCCAGTGGTGAGATTACCAACCCCTCCTGCGAGTGCGGTGGCAAGGGGCCCTCTCCTACCCAAGGATGTGTCTTTTTCTAGTTTTTTGCGGGCCACATTTGGGTGTTGTAGTGTTGTTTTTAGTTTGTTTGCGCTGCCTTCAAATGGTATAACGAACCCCTCCTCATACCCTTGCACTAAGACTGCAGCATTCCTCTTGTTGTGATATTTGTTGGCTAGCCTGAGGAGTTCCTGTGTGTTGATAGGTGACATGTCTAACCGGTAGTTGTGCAACCCCTGTGAGTCCCTCAAAACCTCTTTGATTATGTCACAGTCTTTTTTCATCTCTTTCTTGTCCCTCTTATGCTCTTTCTTGCATCTGCATCCTGCCGCCTGGTGCCCTCCCCCACACACAGAACATATGTGTTGGAATTTGCATGAAGAACCCCAAGTGCACTCCTTGGTGTCGTATTTCCGTCAGATTGCCGACAGCCCGCTGGAGGGGGAGGGTTTCCATGTGTTGCATTGCTTGGGCCTATGAAAGGACTTGCACTTCGCTTTGTAGAAGGACCCCCGAAAGGGCTGCTCACTGTTTCCCACCCAAGTTTTCACTTCTTTGGCTACCATCATTTTACGTCTAAAGCCAGACAGATCCTATTCACTCCATTCTATTTCTGGGTGTGTCTGCATCTTTAACCTAAAACCTTTGTCGTCTTCTAACCATGCATCCCCTGGGAACTGCTTCTGAGCCCCATGGATGTTGGCCTCGAATAACCATCGGTCTGCTGTGCAGCGCAGGAATTTCTCTACTATTATGCAAGCCATTATTCTAAATGCGTCCAACCAATTATCAAAATCCCTTTCCTTTCTTTACCTTCTTCTTTCCCTTCTATCCTCGTCCTTCTTGTCTCGGACTGTCAGGTCCAACAATCTAATTGTATCCATAGCAATGTTGATAAAGATGTTGATAACTTCTTTCCTCCATATCCTCTCCTTCACTGCCAAGGGGATAAGGCTTGCTAAACCTGTGGCCTTTGTGGTAATTGATTCTGGACCTCGAAGGGTCTGGTGTAAGCTTCTGGAGCTAACGCCATTCTAGTCAGATCGATTTACGTGCTTGTACTGCCCCATGCCGCTAAGGGGGATCCTAGTTCACCCCATGCCTCTTGTGAGGCCTGCCATTGTAAACGTTCTTGGCACGCACTGCCCAGGTCTATCAAGTGCCACTGTAACCCCGATACTCCTGCTGTAGTTTGCGCCCCTGTGGTCTCAGCCCCCCGTGACCTCAGCCCCTTAAGCAAAAGAGGTGCCATTGATTTCAAGCATTCCTGTACGATTGCACCAATATGCTTAACCGTTGTTGCTGCGTTGCTGGCGTCCCCGTAGGCTCCTGCCACTGCTGGGTTGGCTACAGACGGCAGGTCTTTCTTCTGGGTTCTTGTGGGTGCCGCTGGCCAGGGTGGTTTGGGCGGCGGCCTACGACTTCTCTTGGGTGCTGGCCTTGCGGCGTTCCACATTGGTTGTTCACTTTTGCTTTCTCCCTTGTTTTGGCCCAAGTGCGGCTGTCGCCAGCTGGTCCCATGAACCTCAGACGCAGCCCAAATTTTCTTAAGTAACTCATTTAGCTCCCCTGGCTGCCGGCTTGTGCCTTGGCCCTCCATGGCATGTGCCTCTGAACGGGGTGCTGCCGCCCTCCTGGTGAATTAAGTAAAAACTTGTCTTTACTGGCTGTTGACCATGCCTTTCCTGGCAGCGTGCGCTCCCCGAAGTGATGCTTCCGCAGCCTTCTGGACATTGTGTGGTTGCCTTTGCTAGTGCTTGTTGGCAGCCTCAACACCACAATCTCACTGCTGCAACTCCCAGTGTGTGTTTGTTACTTAATTATAATATTGTCTGTGAGACATCTGGGCAATTCTTGTGCACTTCACTGCCAGCGTACCTGAGCTCACCCCACCTGCTGGCTCTTAACCTGTAATTTTTAAATCAGAAGCCACTATCATTGAAATGCCAGGATTTGAACACATAACCTTTGAAGCATGGGTCAGAGACCTTAACGACCAGGCCACAGTGACTCTTGTCTGGTTGGCGAATTCGCTAAGACGGCCTCGATGTTTTAATAATTAAGTGGTTCCAGAGCGCTGGGAGGGGCTGTGGGAACTTTGAAACAATCATGCCATGTTCAGACAGGCTTAAAAGCTTCTTGCGGGCCGGCCCCAAAGCGGCCACTAGTGTAGCAGCGCAGCCACAAAAACTGGCAATTCTGTGATATCCCGTCGCTACCAAAGTTGACCGGTGCTCCCGGTTGCGGGACCCTTTTTTTTTGCCTCCACGCCTACCCATCCTGCAAACAACAAAGAAGGTGGAGTGCGCAGGCAGAAGCGTGCGGCCGGCCACAATGGGGCAGGTGGCTCCCCAGGACTGCACAGTGCGTCGCGGCTGCCTAACAGGAGTTCGCTCGAAGGGGCGCTAAACCACTGCACCGGCTGGGGGCTCTTCGTGCTATGTGGAACGGACCTAGAGTATTGCTGAAACGGCTGCCGCTGATTCCTTTTCCGCTGGCCTGCTTTGTGAGGCCGGTTGCGCACCGTCATTAGTTCTGCACGCAGGCGATATGTGAAAGCGTGTAACAACAAAGAGGAGAGTAAGGGATTTTATTCACCAACTGCCTGATTCATCATAGTGCCGTTTTGCGAGTTTGAAATAGCGAATCATAAGGAATCGCTATTCCAGACTCGCAAAACGGCATTCATGTAGGAATCGCAAAAACAAAAGCGATTCCTACATATTCCTTATTTGCGATTAGCAAATTGCTAATCGCAAATAAGGAATAACTCCCCATTCATTCCTATGAGCCAAAGGGCCCATAGGAATGAATGGGGAGTATTCATTATTTGCGATTAGCAATTTGCTAATCGCAAATAAGATTGCAATTTAAAGGGTGCCAGGGGTGTCCAAAGGGCACCCTGTAGCACCCCTTAAAAGTAAATACGAACAGGTGTTGCGCACACACATGTCCAAAGGACATGTGTGTATGCAACATGCAACTTAGAAAAATGCTTTTAAAAGCATTATTCTAAGTTTTCGCTATTTACCACGAGGTTTGACCTTGCGGTAAATAGCGGGCCGAAATTGCGAATTTGCAATTTTAAAATGGATGATGAATTGCATTTAAGGAATCTCAAATTGAGATTCCTTAAATGTAATTCATCGCAAAATAGCGAAATCGCTATTACCGATTTTTGCATTTGGGATGATGAATCCCAAATGCAAAAATAGAGCTCGCAAAGGGCCAGATTCTCAGAATCTGGCCCTTTGCGAGCCCATTTCGGCTTGATGAATCAGGCTGATAGTGTGAATGGAGATTACTCATGTTCCCCTAGGTTGGTATATAATTAACAAAGGAGGAGTATTGCCATAGAGAATCGTAGATTCTTAATGGGATGTGTGTTTGAAAAAGGAAAGAATTCATCCTTTTGTAAAAAAACCCTCACTCAAAAGCCTGGTGGGGACATGCTTCATCATTGGGGTCCACCCTGATGACGAGTGCCATCAGGGTGTGCTACAACACCTGGAATAAAGTGGAGCTGGTTTGTGAGTGTTAAGTGCAACAAAAATGTTAAAAATTGTCCTGGTTTGACTCAAAAAATAAATGTTATTCGTAAGTAACTGGACAATGTTAAAAGAAGTGTGGAGATACTTTGAGGGTAGTTATGACCAAGGGTATCTCTGTAGGTGGTCTGGTCTACATGTTTCAACCTTTAAGTGGAATTTACCAGGTTTTCTTCAGGACCATATTGCAAGAAAATGGACGGTGTACACCCCCTAAAAGGCGTACCCAATCCTAGATTCTTGTAACCAGATAAGCAAAAAAGTCTGCTTGTGGCGTGAGCTCCTGCCAAAATGGGTGAGATTGTGATAAAAAAGAGCTGTGGGAAGAAGGAACAGAAAGACGGTCGTAAATATTTTCAATTACGTGCCTGTAACGTTGTGATGGTTCTCTCGTGTCCACATGCAACATGCCAATCCCATTAAGTTCCAGTGTATAGCCGGCTGGAGATTCCGGGGGCTAGCTCGTACATATATCCGGTTTGCGGTGCTGCTATGTTGATGCTAGGAATCCCCAAATAGGGTAAGTAGCCATCATCATACACACTGATCAATAGGTGCGTGTAAGGTGGTGGATATTGAATTTATTTTAGTCACACGCGCATCCAAACTGTAGTGGCGTGGTAATCCATCCTCTCATTACAACGCGTGAGGACGGGATAAAAAACGTGCAAATATACCAGTACTTAAAAGAGACATACACAGACCAACACACGAAAAGACCAACATAAGAATAACATGTAAAGGTAATTAGGCCAGTCTTACCCCTATTGGGTGTCTTAAGGCAACGGAGGGCAGGGAAGGGTTTTCCTCAGCTAGAATATATTCTGTGGGTGGTGAAAAGGCAAAAGAAGGGGTTTAGCGCTTATTAAAAGCGACCGCGTGGAAATGCGGCTGGTAGCGCAGGGTCCATGCTCCATTGTGGCGGAGTGCGTCGGAGCTGTGAAAGAAAGGATGGGATTAGAAGTACTTACAGTTCCGCTGTGCTTATGACGGCTATTTACCTATCTGCTGTGCCCTCTGCCCCGCTAAAATGGCCGGTGCTCACAGTGTCTGTTAAGACCGGAGCTGGTTTCCGGGGTAGGCGTGGCTAGGTAGCGATCACGTGATGGTTGTCATGGCGATCGCTGTCTGAATGAGCTACGGTGTCCTGAAGGGTTGTATGTCAATACAACGCGGGCTTCTACCCCGCGCGCCATTACAACGCGGGCTTTACAATGCAAGTCGTTACCACGACTTGCGCTGTAGGGTGCTGGACTTAGGAATAGTAAGATTTACTATTCCAATGTAGGAAGGTGGATATCTGACTATGGTTACCCCCAAACTTTTTGCCAAGTGTTTAGCTGGTTTTTGACATAGTTGGCCTGGGATCCTGCTATTCAGGGCCCCAGGCTAATAGCTCTCTCTTTAAATTGGACTCCATGTACCTTAGGTGCATACACAATTGGAATTGGTTCACCTTATGGACCCCTGTAACAGTGTACCATAGGTACCCAGGTCATAGGTGTAGCCAAGACCTACCAGGGGCTGCAGCATGTATTGTGCCACCCCTGGCCTGGCCTCCATATTTGACACAACTGGCTGATCACTCAGCTGGGGTAAGTTGGTGTAATCACCTCTTACTTAGATATAGTATATCTATATCTAACCTAACTGGACACATAGTAACCTATAAGTCACTCCTATGGCAGGCCTTAACAATCCTGGAGGCAGAGTGCTTGGTTTTATGTGAGATGGTGCTCTAGCATGAGCTGAGCCTGTCTGCAGCTGTCTGGAATAACTCCCTTAGCTGTTCCGGGATATTGCCATACCATATACTCTTAAGTGCATTATAATCCTCGTGGTTATATGCTAACTTTGTTTTGGCTTTATCAAAATATATCGAGTAAGGTGTCATACAATTTGGAATACCATCCCCTCGACAGTTCTGTCGACGGGGATAGCATTCCACCCTTCTAGAGGGACACGACATGTACATAACCTGAACCCCGGTTAAAGTTAACCAGAGCCTTAGCATAACAAAATGGATGCTGCCACCACAGACACAAGTCTGACCTCCTGCTGCTGGGAGTCCTTCCAGCGAGGGAGGCTTGGACAAAGGGTTCCCTGCCTTGGGAGGTGCGAGCACCACCCCAGACAGGATTTTGTGTATTGGGTAGGACAGGGCTGAATAGAATCAGACATGCCCGGGGCACACAAGGTGTCCTCGTGCATAAGCCAGTCCAAACCGGTGCTGGGGCTTTCCAGCCCCAGTCCTGGCGTGGAGCTGGACAAAGGAAAGGGGGTGTAACCGCCCCCCTTCCTGGTCCCACCCAGAGGAGGGACCTAGCAGGTGATCCACCCCTCAGAATGGGAATAAGAGTGGGAGCAGTGCCAAACCACCTCAGATCATCCTGAATCAACTTGAAACTAAGAAGACGACTGGACTTCGACATTCTGCTGCACAGAAGACTGAAGAGCATCTCCCTTGTGGCCTAGGAGTGGCCACCCTGTGAACACAGGCACCATCCAGCAACTCGACGTCTGCTTTGCCGCCGCCTCCTGCCGGAGCCCGAGCCCAGAGCCTGACAAGACTTAGACTCCCAGACTTCTCACAGCCCGATCCACAGTCCCTGCAAAGAAGGGACCCGTGGAGGCACCGAGAGGCGTGGGACCGGACATCTCGAAAGATCCCCAAGAAGCTGACTGCGCAGCACCCGAGGCACCCTCGACGCTGTGCTTTGGGGTTTCAGAAGCCCCCCAACCGAGCAGCCCTTGCACCGAAGATCAGCCCCCAGCATCTCCACGATCTGCGTGGGGCACTTTTGCATCGTGCCACTTGACGCGCCATCCCAGCCACTTGCCACGTGGTCAGCGGCCATCTTGGTGACAAAACCTACAATTTACACTGCGGGTTTGGTTGCTCCAGAATTGCCCTCGCTCCTGTAAAAAAGAGCACCCGCTCTGACCTTGCTGGTCCGAGTAATAAGCTTTTTCCACTTCCTGCGTGGCTTGCGTTAGCCAAGGCCAGTTTGCTCCGATCAAGTTGCTGAAACCGCCATCAGCTAGAGCCTTTGTGGGACAGCTCGTGACCGACTCCTGGACGTCCTCGACCTCTTTGTGTCCACGTGGCTGAGGAGACAAGCAGCAAGCTGCACCTCATCGCCTGTTTGCACCCGACATCGCCTGGTTCCATCCTGGTTCCACGGTAGTCACTGGCTAGTGACTTTGAACATTGTCCCCTCTGCTTTCAGGTCTTCACCACTTCAGATCCACCCTTGGATCCACCGGAACTCTTCTCGTCTCGACGCCTGCAGCATCTTCAGCTCCAAGCACCATCGACCTGCGTGACGAAACCTGACACTACTTCGCACCTGTGCACCCGCTTCCTGTGGGTGAGGTAACTCAGAAACGCCGGTGTTCCTACACTAGTACACACCTCTAGTGCCTAGGTCTAAAGTTTTGTCCTTGTAGGTCAGCCGGAAGGTTCCTTAAACACTAACTTTGTAACTTTTACGCACCATTGACTTTACATCGGTATATGTGTGCACTTTCCGCACGGCACCCGAGTCCCGCGGGCCTTTCCCGACTTCTTCACTGTTAGTCCCGAACAGCTCCAGCAATTCCCCAGGCCCTAGGCCTACTTCCTTTCAGCTAGGTGGTTACTATACCACTATTTTAGTATATGGTTTAGGTGGCCCCTAGGGCTCATCCATATTGTGCAACTTTTGTATATTTAAACTGTGTTTTGTTTTAACGCATTTGCTTCTGTGCTCATAAAGAGTATAGGGGATTTTGTAGTAAATAAATATAGATATATATTTTCAATATATATCTGTGTGGTGTCCTTTCATTTGGTATTCAAGGGGATTGTGTATGGTAAAACAGCTTGCTTCACATGCCTTTACAGAGTTTAGCCTAAGACTGCTTTGTCCACGCTACTAGGATAGCTGGACTATAATGTTGACTTACAATCAATCATCATAAGGGTTGCTTGGCATGGTACAAGGTGATCACTAGAACTAGTGAGCATCATATACCAGGCCAACTTCTCACATTGGTGAGCAGCGGTTGGGATCTGAGCTTGCTGTTGTTTTACCATTACAATCTTTGAGAGTATCATTTGAAAGATCATACAAGTACCTGCTAGGTACATATAAAACAAGACTAGTACACTTAGGTTCTACTGAACTTAGTTGTTGTAGAGGATAGGGAGTAGCACACCCTGACTACAACTACTAGATAGGTTTAGTAGGTAAACACCAGTGTAGGTAGATTGCAACATATCCACCCACACTAGAGCAATGTCTGGAGCAGAGTGGTCCACTGGACTTACTCCTGTTGAGAGTGACCCTCCAAGGGCACCATCCAAATGTTCTATATTCACCTTTAAAGAACTGAGGCAGCTGTGTAACTTAAGAGGTATCAAAACGGGTCCAACCCCCACAGCAGACCACCTCAAAGAGCTTTTAGACCAGGCTGAAGATCTAAAGACCTCTAAACCAGACCCCACAGGGAATGGTGAAGGAGGCTCCCCCACTGAAGATGGCAATACTGACACCCCTGTCCCTGTAGTCCAGATAGATGAGGATGACCGAGTCACTGGAGTTACTCAGCCTGATGAGGAGGAGGAAGAGACAGAAGGAGGGAACAGTGATTCTGATGATGGTAGACTTAGTCAGGTGCCAGCCAACAGGTTCAGCCAGGCTACCTTAAGTGTATTTGGGACTGAGCTAAGGATGACCTTACCCAGACCCCCAAGTGGACTTAACCAGGAGCATAGGAGGAGGAGGAATCACTCAGGTGAATCCAATACCTCCCAGGCTTCTAGAGGTTCTCATGGTCACTCCAGAAGGGGGATGACTAGCCCTCAGAGAAGGGAACATGAGGCCAACATGAGAGCGGCTGAGCTTAGGATCCAGAAGAGGGATTTTGTAGTAAATAAATATAGATATATATTTTCAATATATATCTGTGTGGTGTCCTTTCATTTGGTATTCAAGGGGATTGTGTATGGTAAAACAGCTTGCTTCACATGCCTTTACAGAGTTTAGCCTAAGACTGCTTTGTCCACGCTACTAGGATAGCTGGTCTATAATGTTGACTTACAATCAATCATCATAAGGGTTGCTTGGCATGGTACAAGGTGATCACTAGAACTAGTGAGCATCATATACCAGGCCAACTTCTCACATTGGTGAGCAGCGGTTGGGATCTGAGCTTGCTGTTGTTTTACCATTACAATATTTGAGAGTATCATTTGAAAGATCATACAGGTACCTGCTAGGTACATATAAAACAAGACTAGTATACTTAAGTTCTACTGAACTTAGTTGTTGTAGAGGATAGGGAGTAGCACACCCTGACTACAACTACTAGATAGGTTTAGTAGGTAAACACCAGTGTAGGTAGATTGCAACATATCCACCCACACTAGAGCAATGTCTGGAGCAGAGTGGTCCACTGGACTTACTCCTGTTGAGAGTGACCCTCCAAGGGCACCATCCAAATTTGCTATATTCACCTTTAAAGAACTGAGGCAGCTGTGTACCTTAAGAGGTATCAAAACGGGTCCAACCCCCACAGCAGACCACCTCAATGAGCTTTTAGACCAGGCTGAAGATCTAAAGACCTCTAAACCAGACCCCACAGGGAATGGTGAAGGAGGCTCCCCCACTGAAGATGGCAATACTGACACCCCTGTCCCTGTAGTCCAGATAGATGAGGATGACCGAGTCACTGGAGTTACTCAGCCTGATGAGGAGGAGGAAGAGACAGAAGGAGGGAACAGTGATTCTGATGATGGTAGACTTAGTCAGGTGCCAGCCAACAGGTTCAGCCAGGCTACCTTAAGTGTATTTGGGACTGAGCTAAGGATGACCTTACCCAGACCCCCAAGTGGACTTAACCAGGAGCATAGGAGGAGGAGGAATCACTCAGGTGAATCCAATACCTCCCAGGCTTCTAGAGGTTCTCATGGTCACTCCAGAAGGGGGATGACTAGCCCTCAGAGAAGGGAACATGAGGCCAACATGAGAGCGGCTGAGCTTAGGATCCAGAAGAGGGAACAAGAGGTTGCCCTGGCCCAAGAGAAACTTGCTAGAGCAAGACAGCCTAGAGAGAGTGGGTTAGTACCCACTGGTGGCAGCATTATCCCAAAGGATAAAGACAGGCCTTTTGATACCAGAAACCTGAGTAAGATTGTGCCCCCTTAATAAGCTGGGGATGATATCCACAAATGGATGACTGCACTTGAGAGAGCCTGCAGAGTACAGCAGATCCCTCAGGAGCAGTGGGCAGCAATCTTGTGGCTCTCCTTTGAAGGTAGAGGCCGAAACAGACTCCTCACAGTTAGTGATGGGGATTCTAGAAACTACCTGGTCCTGAAGAGTGCTCTGATTGATGGGTTAGGCTTAACCACTGAACAGTACAGGTTAATGTTCAGAGAAACCCAGAAGACACAGACTCAGTACTGGTCTGAAATTGTTGAAAGTGCCACTAAGGCTCTGGAGGGCTGGTTGCTGGGAAGTAAGGTAACAGACTATACAGGATTGTATAATTTAATTATGAGAGAGCAAATCTTAAGTAATTGTCAAAATCAGCTTCTACATCAGCACCTGGTGGACTCTGATCTGACCTCTCCACAAGAATTGGGTAAGAGGGCTGACAAATGGATCAGAACCAGGATCAGGCCTAAGAACCAGGGTGGTGACCAAAAGAAAGAGACTCCCAAGCCTCAAGAGAAAGGTGGGGATAAATCCAAAGAGAAGACTTCCCCAGGGCCCCAAAACTCTAATGGAAAGGGTGGGACCCCCAACACTTCCGATACAGAGAAAAAGCCTTACTGCCATACCTGTAAACAGGTTGGACACTGGAAAACAGACAGCTGTTGTCCAAAGAATGGTAATAAGGAAAATATTCCTCCAAGTAAGGCTCCAACACCTCCTGTCACTGTTAGCAGTGGTCCCCCAGGTGGTGGGAGCACCCCCAAACATTTGGGTGGGCTTACTTTTGGAGCGCAGGTGGATTCTGGCCTATCCCGGTCCCCTACCTCAGATACTTTTGTCTATGAAACTCGCATGGGGTTTGCCAATTTCACTGCTTGCCCAAACACTTTGAGCAAGTATAGACAGGAGCACCTCACCAATGGCTTGAAAGTTGAGGCCTTCAGAGACACAGGGGCTAGCATCACCATGGTGGCTGAATGTCTAGTCCCCTCAAGGCAACTTTTACCTGATACCACATATCAGGTGACAAACATTGATGGAATAGAAACCAAACATCCCATGGCAGTAGTCAATCTTAGCTGGGGAGGGGTCACGGGCCCAAAGAGAGTGGCAGTGTCAGCAAACTTGCCTGTAGATTGCCTACTTGGTAATGATTTGGAAATCTCAGCTTGAGCTGAGGTTGAACAGCAAACCCATTCTAGAATGGTAAATCTCCATGGAAAGGTTAGTGGGGCTGTGATGGTTACAGCCCCAATCCAAGATGTCCTTCCTGAAAAGGTTGGTAGGGCTGAGCAAACCTCAGCCCCATCTTTAGCTAACTTCCCTCCTGAAAATATTAGCAGGGCTGTGATGGTAACAGCCCATACCCAAACTGAGTCTCCTCCTGAAAAGGGTGGTGGGGCTGTGATGGCCACAACCCAAACTCAAACTGATACATGTGTTGTGAAGCCTGAAATGATGGATAACTACACACAAACAGAGAGCATTGAGGAGGAAGAGAAATCTCCCTCCCACCAGACTTTAGGAAAGGATCAGCCTCCTCAGGGAACTGATCTTACCCCTGATGAATTAACTGTCCCAGAGGTTGTTATGCCTGGCCTGACAGAGCCTCTGATGGCAGTGGACCCTTCTAAGGTGGGACCCAGTCTGGAGCAGGTAACCTGCCCCTCTCTACCTTGCCTTACTCAGCCCAGGGCTGCAGAGGACAAGAAGGACAGTGAGCCCCAAAGGGCCCCCTGTCAAATAAAGCACCCCCATCAGGAGATTATGGGCACCGATACTAGTAGCCCTAGTAAGGTGAAAACTTTAAAAACTCCTGAGGGAGCCCCCTCAACCCCTTCGCTGCTAGGCCTTTTCCCCTCCTGTGCTAAGCCCTTTTTTGGCGATTTGGGGTAGTGCGCGCTTAGGCCCTTGTAACTTTTTGACCACATAAGGTATCCACGCCAAATTTGCGTCCTTTTCTCCCAACATCATATGGATTCTAAAGGCGCCCAGGGTTTGTGGATTCCCTTGGAGGGGTCCCAGAAATTAACCAAAATATAGTGAAATTTTTGTTTTTTTCACAAAAATGGGAAAAACGGGCTGCAAATGAAAGCCTCTGGGTTTTTCCCTGAAATTGTTTTCAAAAAAGGGTTTGTGGGGCTGAAATCTCCATGACAGTCTTTTGTCAGAGAACCAACATTTTTCATACAGTTTTGGCATTTTTCTGGGACATAGCCTATTTTTGCTATTTTTAGAGCTTTCCACATCCTTCCAGTTAATGGTAGAAATGAGTTTGAAAGCAATAATGGATCCTGCAAAGCTGTACATTTTCGAAAAGTAGGCACAATTCTAAATTCAGAAAGGGGTCATTTGTCTAAATCCATGAAGGTTTCTTTATAGAAACTAACAGTTAAATATTGGAATAATTGACATTTTTTTTGAAAAAAACAGCCTTTTGTCTCAACTTTTTCACCTATAACTTTTTCTAATTTTTACAGCTCTTGGAAAGCAATATACCGTTACATCCGTTGGACCTTCCTGGTTGTGGGGATATATAGGACTTGTAGTTTCACCAAGAACCCGACGAACCCAGATCCAAAAACTGAGCAGCAACTTGCAATGGTAGTTTTTAATTTACTGGGTATAGAGCACTTTGTCTTGGAAAATGTATACATGGAAAAATCTGTATGAAAGACACCTATGTATTTCTGAATTGGGTACAAATTATAGAGTTCAGAAACAGTATATAATTGCACATTTTCAAAATGAGATTTATTGGTCCTTTTTCAAAGAGATTTTTTTTTACACAATGTCTTTCATTGAAAGGGAGAAATGCATGAAAGCTTAATTGGTAATAACAGTTGATTTACAAATCTGAATTACCCCAAGTCTCCCGATAAAAACTGTACCTCACTTGTATGGGTCGGCCTTGTGCCTGCGACAGGAAACGGCGCAAAATGCAACGTGGTCACACGTAAATTTTGCAGATACAAATTGACCCTTTTTTGGCAAAGTGCCTACCTGTAGTCTTTGCACCCTAGCTCTGCCGGCACCTAGGGAAACCTAGAAAAACTATACATTTTTTAAAAGTAGACATCCAGGGGAATTCAGGATGTTGTGACTCGACTGCCTACCACCAGGTTTTGTAACCAGAATCCCTTGCAAAGCTAAGAATTTGACAAAAAAAACACATTTCTGTGGTGGAAAGTTCTGGAATCTGCGTGGATCAACAAATTTCCACCCACCCAGCGTTCCCCCACATCTCCTGAAAAAAATGGTACCTCACTTGCGTGGGTAGGCATAGTGGCTGCGACATGAAACAGCGCAAAACGCAACATGGTCGCACCTCAATTTCCCAGTGAAATCTTGCACTTTTTGGACAAAAAGACTACCTTTAGTTTTTGCGCCCTAGCTCTGCCAGCACCTAGGGAAACCTAGAAAACCTATACATTTTTGAAAAAAGTAGACACCCAGGGGAATTCAGGATGGGGTGACTTGTCTGCCATCCCTCAGGTTTTGTTAACCAGAATCCCTTGCAAAGCTAAGATTTTGACAAAAAAAACACATTTTCCTGACATTTCTGTGGTGGAAAGTTCTGTAATCTGCGTGGATCAACAAATTTCCACCCACCCAGCATTCCCCCAGGTCGCCCAAAAAAAATGGTTCCTCACTTGCGTGGGTAGGCATAGTGGCTGCGACATGAAACAGCGCAAAACGCAACATGGTCACACCTCAATTTGCCAGTGAAATCTTGCACTTTTTGGACAAGAAGACTACCTTTTGTTTTTGTGCCCTAGCTCTGCCAGCACCTAGGGAAACCTAGCAAACCTATAAATTTTTGAAAACTAGACACCCAGGGGAATTTAGGATGGGGTGACTCGTCTACCTACCCCCAGGTTTTATTACCCAGAATCCCTTGCAAAGCTAAGATTTTGACAAAAAACACATTTTCCTGACATTTCTGTGGTGGAAAGTTCTGGAATCTGCGTGGATCAACAGATTTCCACCCACCCAGCGTTCCTCCAAGTCTCCTGAAAGAAATGGTACCTCACTTGCGTGGGTAGGCATAGTGGCTGCGACATGAAACAGCGCAAAACGCAACATGGTCGCACCTCAATTTCCCAGTGAAATCCTGCACTTTTTGGACAAAAAGACTACCTTTTGTTTTTGCGCCCTAGCTCTGCTAGCACCTAGGGAAACCTATCAAACCTATACATTTTTGAAAACTAGACACTCAGGGAAACTCAGGATGGGGTGACTCCTCTGCCTACCCCCAGGTTTTGTTACCCAGAATCCCTTGCAAAGCTAAGATTTTGGCAAAAAACACATTTTCTTGACATTTCTGTGGTGGAAAGTTCTGGGATCTGCGTGGATCAACAAATTTCCACCCACCCAGCGTTTCCCCAGGTCTCTAAAAAAAATGGTACCTCACTTGCGTGGGTAGGCATAGTGGCTGCGACATGAAACAGCGCAAAATACAACATGGTCGCACCTCAATTTCCCAGTGAAATCTTGTACTTTTTGGACAAAAAGACTACCTTTTGTTTTTGCGCCCTACCTCTGCCAGCACCTAGGGAAACCTAGCAAACCTATACATTTTTGAAAACTAGACACCCAGGGGAATTCAGGATGGGGTGACTCGTCTGCCTACCCCCAGGTTTTGTTACCCAGAATCCCTTGCAAAACTAAGATTTTGACAAAAAAACACATTTTCCTCATATTTCTGTGGTGGAAAGTTCTGGAATCTGCGTGGATCAACAAATTTCCACCCACCCAGCGTTCCCCCTAGTCTCCCAAAAAAAATGGTACCTCACTTGCGTGGGTAGGCATAGTGTCTGCGACATGAAACAGCGCAAAACGCAACATGGTCGCACCTCAATTTCCCAGTGAAATCTTGCACTTTTTGGACAAAAAGACAACCTTTTGTTTTTGCGCCCTAGCTCTGCCAGCACCTAGGGAAACCTAGCACACCTATACATTTTTGAAAACTAGACACCCAGGGGTATTCAGGATGGGGTGACTCGTCTGCCTACCCCCAGGTTTTGTTACCAAGAATCCCTTGCAAAGTTAACAATTTGACAAAAAAAAAACATTTTTCTCACATTTCTGTGGTGGAAAGTTCAGGGGCCTCATTTATGAGGCCCCTTGCGCCATCGGAACTTCACTTTTCATGAAGTTCCATGGCGCAGAAGCCTGCGTGGTATTTATCAGGCAGCAGTACCCCAGTTTTTGTGGCGTACTGCTGCCTGATAAATATCAGTCCCTTTAACGCAAAGTTCTGCGTTAAAGGGGCGTGCAATGGGTGTTGCTGGGGGCGTTCCCAGCAACATCCATGGCCTTTTGACACTGCCCCAGATTTACGAGAAATCGTAACTCTGAAGCAGTGCCAAAAGCTTACGCCTCCCCAGGGGAGGCGTAAGGGAGGCGCAACAGGGAGAAATGTCTTTATTTCTCCTCGTATTTCCTTTTTCTATGTGTGCTGCATTCTACAGCACACATAGAAAGAGGAAAAGCCTCTTGTGATTATTTTTGTACAGAAAGGTTTCCCTTCCTGTACAAAAATAATCTTCCCCGCAACGCAGGCACCCTTGCACCATTGTGCAAGGGTGCCTGCGCTGGCGCAGGCAGCCCATTGTGCGCCGGCGCAGGGGAAAAGGACAGGAATGCGCCGTATCTTATAGATACGGCGCATTTCTGCCCTTTTCTTTTGCCGTAGGGAAGTGCAGCAGGAAGGCCTGCTGCGCTTCCCTACGGCGAAAAGTCAGAAATGAGGCCCCTGGAATCTGCGTGGATCAACAAATTTCCAACCACCCAGCGTTCCCCCTGGTCTCCCGAAAAGAATGGTACCTCACTTGCGTGGGTAGGCATAGTGGCTGCAACAGGAAACGGTCCAAATCGTACGGTGGAGAATTCATTTGAGAGCTTGTGATTCAAGGAGATTGTGACAGACAATTTCAAGTTTGCAGGAGATTGTGGATAAAAGTCAACAATAGAATTCACCAGAAAGACATGACCATATACTTCCATGGTTTAACAATAATATCTAAATTTAGTAAGTTATTTATAGCTATAATGTACACCGTAACAGAGTTACTCAAAAGTCAAACATTCAAGCACGGCTAACTATTCCTCAAAGACACACACATACAGGTTGGATTTGGCACGAGGGCGAGTGATGGTTCAGTACATAAAATGTTACTAACAAGATATTTCAAAAAATGAAATGCTCTGTCAAAAAATAAATGCATAAATACCGAACCAGTGACTCGCAATTCGTGAGCTGTAAAGCCACGACAAGGCACCACCCGTTTTACAGGCCATTCACGCACCTTTCATACCTGATACAAACCAGACCATTGACACCATCCGGAAGGAACAGCAACACATTACAACAATCACAATAAGGGACAAGGTACAGCCTACTTCAGAAAGAGATAAAAGACAAACATTACTGCACAGCCATCTAATCTGCAAGCACACACACATTCTGGTTGGATTTGGTACGAGGGTGAGTGATGATTCAGTACATACAATTGTATTCGCAAGTAATTTCACAAAAATGAAATACACTGCGTATAATTGAAAGTATGATAAACTGAACCACTGACTCACAGCTCGTGAGCTGTAAAGCCACGTCAAGGCACCAACCTCTTTACAGGCCATTCATACACCTTTCGTACGTGTGACACATACAAAACATTCACACCTCCAGCCGCGGACCCATCACATTTCAACACTCACACCAGCAGACAGCGCCATTCAAGGGCCCATCACTTTCACACGCCCACATTTCTGACATTGCAACAACACAAAATGATGGACTGCGTGGAGTGTCACTCAACTAGCAGTGTGTGTAGTGACCAACAGAAAGTAACTACTCACTCTCCGCCTGCCGAGCGCCAGTCCACCGACACCACCATCCAAGCACCAGACCATGCACACCGCCAGCCAAACACCACTCAGCGCACACCGACAGCCAAATACCACTCCACACACACCACCAGCCAAGCACCACTCCACGCACACCATCCAGCCAAGCGCAAATCCACACACACCACCAGCCAAGCACCACTCCGTGCACGGACAGCCAAGAACCACTCCACGCACACCATCCAGAAAAGCGCCACTCCACGCACACCGCAAGCCAAGCACCACTCCACATGCACCGCCAGCCAAGCACCACTCCATGCACAGACAGCCAAGTACCACTCCACGCACACCACCAGCCTAGCGCCACTCCACACACACCACCAGCCAAGCGCCACTCCGCACACACCGCCAGCCAAGCGCCACTCCGTGCACAGACAGCCAAGTACCTCTCCACGCACACCATCCAGCCAAGCGTCACTCCACACACACCACCAGCCAAGCTCCAGCCCAGGCACACCACCAGCCAAGCAACAATCCCAACACACCACCAGGCAAGCACAAGACCACGCACACCGCCAACCAAACAACAGACCACGCACACCGCCAGCCAAGCACCAAGTCCACAGACACCGCCAGCCAAGCACCAGTCCACAGACACCGCCAGCCAAGCGTCAAACCATGCACACCATCAGACAATGGACACTACACGCAAAATAACATCATACTTTAGTTTTTTAAAAACACAAATATAAAACAGAAACAAATTGCAAATTGATACAAATCTACTAACACAACAAATAAATCTAAATACACTACACAAATGCCAACCTTGAAACGGAACAATCAGTTTTAAAGAATAGAGACCAGCCTGTTCACTTTACCACTCATGGATGCTCCCAAAACTTCTTTTGTGTGTGATACATTCTAAAACAAGCAGGCACACACAGCCCAGGGTTAGAAGGACAGTCGGGGCAGTACATACGAACTTCCTTCCGCAAACCTCTTCGCCAACAGACTCTACATCTCCGACTGGGAAAGTTTTTTGAGGTTGTAGGAGGAATTTGATCAGGAAAGTGGCGATCTTTCAATCTGGCAACATCCTCCACCACTCCAACTCTAGGAACACTTGCCTGTTCCACTACAACAAGGCTGCCTACTACAGACTCCTGAAACTTCACAAAAGTCATCTTTGACTGAGGACAAGATTGCTGGAACACAACAAAAGCATTAAAGGTTGCCAAGTGGAAAATATGGATAGCCAACTTCTTGTACCAAATGTAAGACTTACGAAGAGCAGCATACGGTTCCAACCTCTGATCTACTCTGTCAACACCACCCATGTGCATATTATAGTCCATAATGCACACAGGTTTGTGCACTTCTGCAACCTGACCCCAAATAGTCAACGCTTCAGTGCTTTCATCATGTATGGAAGCCAACATGTACACATCTCTCCTGTCTGAAAACTTCACAGCTAAAAGCTCCTCACAACGCAATGCACTGCACTGTCCCCGAGCAAGCTTTTTACAAACAAGTTCTATTGGAAAGCCTTTACAGTTAAAGCGGATTGTGCCACAAGCAACAGTGTCCACTTTGGCCAATTCCCTGAACAACCGCACACCAGTGTAGAAGTTATCTACATATAAATGATGGCCTTTGTTAAAAAATCCTCTACCAAGTTCCCACACAATTTTCTCAGTCACTCCAAAAGTGCACGGACAACCAGGGGGGTTAATCCTGGATTCCTTACCGGTTTACACCCTGAAATTAGAGACATATCCAGTCTCACTGTCACACAGCATATAAAGCTTAATTCCATAGCGTGCCCTTGTGGGAGTCCACCTGTTAGCTCGAGCGTGGGGCTTAAGGATGGCACTGTTCTCCCTCAAAAACTGTTCTGCATACAAATTAGTCTGCTCTACAATCCCTGCCAAAAACACATCATCCATAAACAACTTGAAAAAATCAATTGCCAAAAAGTTTTCAGTGTTCACCCTACACCCTGGAACACCAGTAAATTCAGGCAATGCCGGCTGCACCATGCCTGGGGCAGCCCAGGGGGCAGAACTTTCATCGACAAGTCTCCCAGCCTCAGGCTGCCGCCCAGCTGCCTCTTGTCCCACTACACCAACTGGAAATCTAGGAGCCCCAGGCTGCCGCCCAGCTGCCTCTCGCCACACTACACCAACGTGAAGTCTAGCAGCCCCACGCTGCACCACAGATGCCTATTGCCGCACTATCGGCATATCAATGTCCTCCTCTACCACAGGCACTTCATCCACACCAAAAATAGCTTCATCAGCACTCAGGGTATCTTCATCATCAGACGATGCCATGCGCAGAGAAAACTCACTACCAGAATCTTCACCTCCCATCTCTGCCTCAGAATCAGAGTCACTCTCAGCACCATGGTCAGAGGAAGAATCAAAAAAGCATTCCAACAACTTGCTGAGCGGTAATCCGGCGGCTAGCCATTATCCTTACAAATAAAGGAGCCTGCACAAACAACTCAACAACCACAACACTGTGCAAAGTAAGTTAAAAAATGGAAGCCTTTATCACAAATATCTATATTTAGAAAAAATATACAATTCACTTACAAGACACAACTGCACTCTCCAGCACCTACTCTGCAAAGACACAGCAAATAGGCAACGATATCCCACTAGAAAGAAGAAAAAAAACAACTTACATCTACAGAAGTACACATCAAAAACAAATGCAAAACATGTTTTACAGTCACAAAAAACAGAAAACAAACTTACTCGTATTACTACACACTTTGCAAAATAAACAATTACATTACAATTGAACAAATAAAGGTCTCTTACCCAACACATGCAACTACAGAAACAGCAGAACAACAGAACCACCAGTAGTGGAACCGCACAATGCAACAATCTAAAGAGAAAATAAAAAATACACATTAGAATAAACAAAAACAACACACATTACAACAGGCTTTGTCACAGGGTATGTTGCAAATGGGGTGTCTGTCCCCATGGGGGGCAGAATATAAAACATTATAAACGAGGGACCCCTGGAAGCAACCCTACAGAGGGCAGAGAGGCCAAATAAAGACACGGCAGAACATACTTTTAAAAACAAATGGGCCCAAGGAAGCAAGGGGTCGATCCCTATAAAAAAAAACAATCCCTGGAGTCTAGTGGGCTTTTCTATCGCCCCCCCCCTGGGTCCAGAAACGGTAAAAAAAACAGCTAATCTGCCCCCAGGGGGGGCAGAAAAGTCTACAATTTTTACATTGCCCCCTGGAAGCGACTCTTGCCCAAGGGGTTGCTTCCTTTATAAATATAATATAATCCCTTGTGTCTAGTGGGCTTTTCTGCCCCCCCCGGGTCCAGATCACGCGCTACCACGGGCGATCTGCCCCCAGGGGGGGCAGAAAAGTCTATACTAAATTTATATGCCCCTGGAAGTGACCCTTGAGCAAGGGGTCGCTTCCTTTGCTAATATAAACACAATCCCTGGTGTCTAGTGGGCTTCTCTGTACCCCCTGGGTCCAGATTCCCCTAAAAAAACGGGCAATCTGCCCCCAGGGGGGGCAGAAAAGTCTAACCTAAAATAATATGTCCCAGAAAGCGACCCTTACCCAAGGGGTCGCTTCCTTTACTAATAAAAACACAATCCCTGGTGTCTAGTGGGCTTTTCGGCCCCCCCTGGGTTCAGATCACACGCTAACATGGGCGATCTGCCCCCAGGGGGGGCAGAAAAGTCTATACAAAATTTAGATGCCCCTGGAAGCGACCCTTGCCCAAGGGGTCGCTTCCTTTACTAATAAAAACACAATCCCTGGTGTCTAGTGGGCTTTCCTGCCCCCCCTGGGTCCAGATTCCCGAAAGAAACCGGTCGATATGCCCCCAGGAGGGCAGAAAAGTCTAAACAAATAAAAAATGCCCTAGGAAGCGACCCTTACCCAAGGGGTCGCTTCCTTTTATCAAAATAAATAATCCCTGGTGTCCAGTGGGCTTTTCTGCCCCCTCTGGGTCCAGATCGCTCGCGAAATCGAGCGATCTGCCCCCAGGGGGGAGCAGAAAAGTCTGTCGCAAATATCTGTGCCCCTGGAAGCGACCCTTGCCCAAGGGGTCGCTTCCTTTACTGAAAAAAAACATCCCTGGTGTCTAGTGGGGCATTCCTGGTGCAGGATTGCGACGCTGTGCGCGATCCTCAACCAGGAATGCCCTGCATTGGGACATCAGGGGAGAGGAAACAGTGTTTCCTCCCCCCTGATGCCTCAAGGCACCGAGAAACCGCCCCACCGGAGAGCAGGAAACACACCTACCTACTCGACGCGCTGGAAGCAAATGGCTTCCAGCGCGTCTAGCACTTCCTGATGACGTCGGGACACGCAACAGTGCGCTGATGTCACCGGGAAGTGCGGGGGCGGTGGGGTGGACAGCGCAAAGTCTTCCGCTGCCACCCCCACTACTGCCACCACGATCGGTGCCCCAGGGGGGGAGCGCCAGCGCTCCCCCCGAGGGCTGTACTGATGACGGAGCGGTTCCATCATCAGCAAAGCCCAACCGATGCTGATGACGGAACCGCTCCGTCATCAGCATCGAAGGGATTAAAGTAGTTAGGGACCTCCCACAGATGGATTCTGTTGGGCACAGTCAAACCTGGGACCCCAAGGCCCCAAACCTGAACTGTCCCTCCAGTAAGCCAAACAAAGGGACCCAGCCTCCAGCTGTAGGCAGCTAGAGGTTGACCCTGAGAGCACAGTGCAACTCAGTCAAGGAAAGAAAGGCACACATGGTGGAGAGTGACTGGAGGAAGCTGAGTCCTACAGAGGAATCTCACTTCAGTACTCCATCTCAACACCAGCCTTTTACTTTACCACAAAACACCACAGGTAGAGATTCCCTATGGTGTAGACCCCCTGATACCCTTAGGGTGAGGGATTGCTTAGTGGACCATGAGACAGGGGGTTACCAAGCCAGAGCTAGTACTTCCTTATATGGCCACTTAGGCAATATAGGCTTACCTGGACAAGGATAGCCTTATCCTTTCGTTTGGGGGGTGGGGGGGTTCTGAAAATTATGGGCCCTGCTATAATACGGTACAGAGGTCCAACACTCGTGTCAGAAAATATCATCATACCATGATGAATTTGGTATCGGTAGACCGGTAATGACTAGGACATTACACCTGTGCATTTGCGTCATGATCGAGCAATGCAATCACCTTAGAACAGTGGTTTCTGTCTCGGACCCTCGGGTTCCATTTTGTGAGCGGCATCCATCTTGTGGTTGCCCTTACATAGTCAATTGACCCAGGCCGAATTCGAACTGAAAGGACACGTCCACCTTTCCTGACTCCTCTCTGACCTGGGCGAGCTGCCTTCACTGCCTCCAGCCAAACCTGTTCGGGCAGTCCCCAACCCAGTGGCCGAGCAAGATTAGCATCAAGGCACAACATGTCATAAACCATTTACCGCATACAAACCACGCTTTATCATACACACACACCTGTCTCTGTTTCTTCTTTATGGCTAGTTTTACAAGGAGGAGGTGCCCGATTTTATTGGGGTTTTATCGATATCTGATGGTAGTTCTGGGCCTGGCCGGGTAATCTATCACGAACTGGACATACGAAAATGTAGGCTGGCCATCATGACTTTGCTTTTTCTTTGTTGTAAAAATATGTATATGGTTGCATCGTAAAACAAAGAATTCTTGCCTGAAGTGTAATATTGTGTATAAAAAGAGAAGGCTGGCTCTGTAAAAACGAACAGTCTCCTGAGAATATACAAACCGTGCTGTTGTACTTCTAGGACGCTTGTTACTTAGTTGCAGCCAATAAAGCTCGATCCTTGACATCACCTAGAAGACTATGTGTTTCTGTGGTCCAGAACAGGAAGAACTCAAGAGGTCTTCGGGTGTTTTCCCCTGGCACCACCGGGTTCCTAAAAACCCGGTACCTCAGTTTGGCGCCCAACTCGGGGCGGTATCAAGCGGTGACGGTCCAAGCCAGATGTTCGTGAGGAGCTTTGGGTGAAAATTCCAGAGGACGGCCAGCCACTTCAGCGACCCCTGTATGTCGACGTGGTTCTGAAGGTCTTTGCTGCGAGGTTCCCCGCGTCCTGACGGCTACGAAGGTCTGCTGCCCTGACTATCACCCTGTTTTGGACCCATCGATACTTGGTAGAGCAAAACAATAGACGAGTCTTCTAGTGACGTCATCGATCATCAATACTTCAGTTAAGTATAAGAGGAGCGTATCCCAGTCCTTAGTTTTGTTCTTAGTTTTGGTATCCTTGAGATACGCTTTGATTTGGAACTTGCAAGCGCCAAAGCCGAGGGACTCGTGTATTCACGAGAAATATCGTAATCGATAATCCTTTGAAGTTTGAAGCTAGACTAAAGAGCGAAGATGCCTGGTCTTAGCAGACTTGGAGATTTGTTTTGTCTTGGTTGTAGTAAGGATTCCCGATTAGAGGGTTCGTGTCCGGTTCCTCCAATTGGAACTCCAACATATGAGCTCTATGTGAAGCACGGAGTAGGCCCCATCACATATAATGAAGTGTGGATAAAATACACCAGAAAAGATGGTGTTTTAAAATGGCCCCAATATGGTAGCTTTGATACAGAAATCTTAGATAATCTCAAGGTCAAACTGTTCAAGAAGAAAGCCCGGCCGGCGATGTTTGACTCTTTTCGCCTATGGCGCAAGGAAGCCAAACAGAAAGAAATGAAATTAGCAAAGAAGAATAAAAGAGGTATGTCAATGGTACAAGCTGCCGTTGCATATAGGGATAATGAGGAAGAGCAAGAGAGTGAACAAATGCTTAGAAGTAAGAAGCTAGCAGTAGATAAATGCTACCCAGTGTTTCCACGTAGAGGACAAGGATCAACGGAGAAAATTGATAGCGATTCTCTAATGTCCCACTTGAGTTCACCACCTCCCTATGCACAAGATGCTACTGCACCCCCGTAACGCTTTGTTATACCGCGCCCCGGCGCACGAACACCAGTTCTTACTCAAGCACCAGCTCCTCTTCAGCTGGTTTCTACTCCTCCGGCGCAGCCCTCTCAAGGGCCGCCGCCTTCGCTACATACTCCATTTACTTTTTCTGCGACTTCGCCTACTGCTCCAATTGCTTATCCGGATCCTCTTTCTGCTACTGCCTCGACTTCTGCTTTACATCAGCCTGTCTTTTCTGGCACATCTGCCATTCCGCAAGCTTCTCCTTCTGTTCGACAGAGAGTGGCAAGTACTGTCACTGGTCTTTTCTCACCTTTCTTTGGGTCGCCTAAGACGACCCCTAATACAGAACGCAGACAGTTGCGGAGTCAACTGCCTGACTATCAAGAGAGAGAAGTACTGAATGAGTTAGCACGTAATTGGGTTACCAATACTGCAAAGTATGACACTCAGTCCATTATGGAAGTTTTCAGTCAGTGGGAAGCATCTACACAGAGATATGTATCTGAACAGATGTGTGTATATCTCTGTGAAGATTTGAAGGGAAATGATCCAGAGTACAACATGAATAAATTATTACGTATGCGATTCAAGTTTGGGGAAGGCATGATTGTGGGGGCCGATGTTGAACTAGCAATCGACATGTTATTGTCATATAGGAGTAAGGGAAGCAATTCCCGATTGCTGTCTGAGTATGACATGCCAGGTAGAAAAAAGGCGCGACAGTACCCCATGAGAGAAGTTCCTCCAGTTTGGAGGGAAGGTGATGCAAATGCGAATCCAGCGATTCCACTGCATTTGCAGCGTGTATGGGTACATGTCCCTTGGAAAAGATCTGAAGTTTTGGCTCTAAAGCAGACATTGCCTGATCCTCGCAAAAATCCTGCAGGGTATTATAAAGAGTTATCACAAACTGCCAGTTCATGTATCATGAATCTAGCAGATATAGACATGTTGTTTGGAAATGTTGTTCCACAGCCTTTATGGGGAAAGATTCGTCATGCAGATCATGACCAAGAGTTAGGTTATACATGGGTTAATATTGCTACTGCTGATGCCAGACAAGTTGGTGGCTCCAAGCCGGAGCCATTAGTTGCAGAACTCCCTGGTAGAATTATCACGTATATGAAGACTTTAATGCCCGAATTGCGTGTGAATTGGGACAAATTATATGCATGCAAGCAGAAGAAAGATGAGAATGTGTCTGACTTTTTCACAAGGTTTGAAGAGACTTTCGTCGATCATAGTGGTCAGGATATGGCTACCGAGGGTGGTCAAAGATTGTTTGTAGATAAGTTTGTACATAATCTGCTTCCTTAACTATGTAATAAATTGAAAGATTCAGAGAGTGCTTGGGCGGTTTCCACGTCAGCGCAGATTTTAGCCACAGCCCAGTACTATGAAAATAGGCGCAAAGACGAGCTAGAGAAGGCAGACAAAAAGACTAAAGATTTGAAAACTAAAGTCCTTCTCCAGCAAGCTTATCCGCCTCGTACTGCTAGTCAGCACGATTATCAGCAACCACAGCAGTATTCGAGAAACTCACAAAGAAACGAGTATTCTCAACAGCGTTTACAATATGGTCCGAATCAGTGTGCGTATTGCAAAGAAGAGGGTCATTTTAAGAATAGTTGTCCAGCTCTGTTGCGACGTTTGAATGGTGTTTCTGGTGCAAGAGGTAGAGGTGTTCAACAGGCTCCTAGAGGTAGGGGCCGTGGAAACTTCCCCCAGAATGCTCCTTCTTTTCCGCCTCAGAATTCTATGAACAGCTTTGATCAACAGAATAATGCGTCTCCTAGGACAGCTCAGTACTATGCTGATGACTACTATGCAGAGAACGAGAATGAGGGTAATGATTGCTAGGACAGCCATGAACAAAGAGAGGGAGTTGTTTCAGTTTCAGTATATCAGAATGGACCTTATGTTGAGGTGATTACATCAGGTGTGTCAGAGCCTTTTCTGCTGGATACTGGTGCTACAAAAAGTTCTATCATGCACTCAAAACTTCCTGGTGCACCTTTGTCTGGCGAAATGAATGTTTCAGTAGGTTTTTCTGGCGCCCCGGTTAGGAACTCGATCTCTAGTCCTATGCCCCTTTCTGTTGGGCCATGTGAATTGGAAGCACCCCTCATTCTTACAACAGGTTGTGGTGAAAACTTGTTGGGATTGGATCTGTTAAAGAGATTATATGCGACTTTGGACTGTTCTCCTTTGGGAGTACAACTTACCCTAGGTAAGAAAGTGGTTTCTCCAATGTATTTGTCAAGGGAAACTATTCCAACAGAATTATCTTCTCTGCCAGATATACTTTGGGCTACTGGTTCTAATGATGTGGGTCTTTTGGAAATAGTGCCATATGACATATGAAATAGTGCCATATGACATATGAAAGCCAATGTTAGGTTGCCACGTATTCCCCAATACAAGATCTCTAGCGAAGGTGAAAAGGCGTTGTTAGCAATTATTTACGATCTGATTGAGAAAGATGTCATTGAAGAGACAACAGGTAATGTTTGTAACAGTCCCGTTCTGCCAGTTTTAAAGCGTACTGATGCGTCTCAGCCACCTGTGTACAGATTTGTGATTGATCTTAGAGAAGCGAACAAGATTGTTGTGCCACAGTTTCCAGTTGTTCCCGATATTACTGCCCTATTGACTATGGTCCCAGCATCAGCCACTTGGTTCTCGGTGATTGACTTGAAGAATGCTTTCTTCAGCATCCCGATTGCTGAGGAGAGCAGAGATATTTTTGGCTTCAATTTAGGAGGACGAAGCTTCCGCATCAAACCCGCTCCTCAGGGCTACTGTGAAAGTCCATCTATATTCAGTCAAGCTCTGAAATCACAACTTGACACGATTGTTCTACCTGATGGTGCGACTCTTATTCAGTATGTAGACGATTTGCTACTCGCTGCAGATACTGAGGAGATTTGCAAACAAGCCACTTTATCATTGTTGCGTCATTTATGTGACATGAAGCACAAAGTCTCTCTTTCGAAATTGCAATTTTGTCGACAAGAAGTGACCTACTTAGGTCACATCTTATCGAAGGAGGGAAGGAAGCTGACCCCAGAGAGAATACAGGCAATTGCAAAATTGGGTGTCCCAAGGACACAGAGAGAAGTGCGTGCTTTCTTGGGCATTACATCATATTGCAGACAATGGATACCAAATTTCTCATTGTTGGCCAAACCGTTGGTGGCATTAACTTGCAAGGACACACCGAAACCCATTCCATGGTCTGAAGATTGTCAGAAAAGTTTTCACGAATTGCGTGATGCACTGTGTTCGGCTCCTGTGTTGGGTAACCCCGACTACAGTAAGCCTTTCACATTGTACGTCCGTGAGAAGGAAGGTTGTGCATTATCAGTCCTGACACAATGTTTTGGGGACAAGCAGCGTCCATGTGCATACTTTTCAGCGACTCTAGATCCCGTAGCTAAGGCATTGCCAAGCTGCTTGAGGGCCACTGCGGCAGCAGCTGTCTGTATTCGACAGTCTGCTGGGTTAGTAATGAATAATACACTAATAGTGATGGTCCCACATGCAGTAGACATTTTGCTAAACAGAACAAGGACACAGCACTTAACTAGTGCTCGACTGTCAAGTTATGAGCTGACACTGTTAGCTAGTCACATACACATAAAGCGGTGTGATACACTCAACCCAGCGACGTTATTGCCCATTCCAGCCGAGACAGATGAGGTCGAAAAACATGATTGCTGTTTTAGAACAGAAGAAGAGACAAAAGGGAGAGTAGACTTACAGGACACTCCCCTTCCTGAATGTAACAATGCTTTATGGGTTGATGGTTCATGTTTCAAGTTGCCGAATGGTGATACGACTGCAGCATATGCTGTGACAACATTGCACACGATTGTAGAAACTGCACGTATCCCACACAATTCTGCGCAAGCAGCTGAGTTAATTGCACTTACAAGAGTATGTGTGTTGGCAAGAGGAAAACGAGTGAATGTATATACAGATAGCCAATACGCCTTTGGCGTGGCTCACAGTTTTGGACGATTGTGGCGTGAACGTGGGTTCCTGACATCGCATGGCACAAAAATTCAACATGGTCAGCTAGTTAATGAGCTTCTCGAGTCACTGACCTTGCCACTACAAGTTGCGATTGTGAAATGCAGTGCACACAAAAAGATTCAAGATGATGTTGGTCGTGGGAATGCATTTGCAGATGAGGTTGCGAAAGAGACTGCAAGGAACGTGATGAGTCGACTGTATGTTGCAGGTCCCGCTAGATGGATTTGTGATGTGGGTATGTGTGAAGACACGATTGAAAGTGAGAAGTCTATACAATCCGAGGCCACTGAGAAAGAGGTGAACGAATGGAGAGAAAGCAAGGGTAGATTGGATGCGAATGGTTGTTGGGTCGAATTGTCAGAGCATCAGAGATGGCTGCTACCCGATGCGTACGTGCTTGCAATGGTGACAATGGCTCAGGGAATGGCTCACATCAGTGTGAAAGGGATCTGTAAGTTGTTGGGCCCCAGTATGGCAAAATAGTGGCATCCCAAAATGTGCAGAGAATGTGGTCAAGAACTGTATGGTGTGTCTGAAGTACAATCCTGGTAGGGGAACCCCAACTCCAGCTGGTCATTTTGCGCCTCCAACGTATCCGTTCGAGGTTTTGCAGCTAGACTTCATCCACATGGAGAGGTGCAACAACCTGAAATACGTACTCGTTGTTGTTTGTGCCTTTTCCAGGTGGGTGGAGGCGTATCCCCTTAAGGACAATACTGCCTTGTCCACAGCCAAAGCCCTGGTCAAAGAATTCTTCCCTAGGTTCGGAATGCCTCGAGTGGTCTGGAGTGATAATGGGAGTGAATTCGTGGGACGAGTGATGAAGAGAGTGTGTGAGAGTCTAGGCATACATCAGAAGTTCCACGCTGCAAATCACCCCCAATCACCTGGATTAGTAGAATGCTACAACGGCACCCTCAAGTTGAAATTAGCCAAGATCCAAGCCAGCACAGGCCTTAAATGGCCTGACGCCCTGCCCTTGGCACTCCTATCTACCAGAATGACCGTTCATTCCAGAATGGGACTTAGTCCCCACGAAATCGTGTTTGGCCGCCCGGCCAACATATGGGGAGTGCCAAGGCCCAAAAAGCTCAGCAAGATAGAGCATCCTGTACTGCTTGACTATTTGCACAAATTGACAACTAAATTGAGTGTTTTACACCAACAGGTCCACAGTTCCTCTCCGCCAGCGTCTGATGATCCAGGCCACACAATTGAGCCTGGCACCCGGGTCCTGGTGAAAAACTTTCAGCGAACCAAGAACGAGCAGCCCAGGTGGACCGGCCCACACCTCCTCCTTCTTTCAACAAGATCAGCCATTCGGGTGGAAGGAAAGAAGAACTGGATCCACGGGATCCACTGTAAACGGATCCCTCTGCCTCTGCCCTATGACCGGTGGGTCCAGGAGGGTGTTGCCGATTCAGAGACTGAGACTGTGCCTCGCTTCTTGCCCTTCAGTGATGCACGTTTGAAAGGAACTACTACAGAGGAAGAGAGTGATAATATTCTGCAAGGATCTGTGCCACCGTCAATGCAGTTGGACACTACAGAACCTGAAGTCTGGTTTAAAGACCACACTGTGCCAGGGAAACAACAGTATAATCTGAGGCCAAGAAAAACGAACTAATAAAAATGAACTAATAAAGTTTTCTTTCCCCCAAGAACTATTTTTGATTGTGCAGCTCTCTCATCCAGGAAACTTGCTCATTTTTGATTTTCGAACCGCCATCCGGTTCTGCTGCTAGGGTCGCGGTTGCCACAGTCTTTGGAGTGCAGCTGGAGACGGTTAGGTCAACAGTTCTGGTTGGTCTAAGGAAGTTACCCTGGACTGAACAGAAGCACTCCTTAGCAGAATCAATCTCCCACCGCGGGCAGCAACTTAGAGGATGGAGTTTCCTAGGATGGAGAGACCTGCTAGATCAGCGAACTTTGAAAAGACAATTTGCACTGTTATGGCAAGAAAACAATTTTTGATAATATGCATTTTAATGTTGTGTAGCATAATGATGTTTTTGGTGGGCTATACTTTGTTCACTTTTCGAGTTACATTTGTACACGACACTCAGCCCACACCTCCTCCTACTGTTTCCCCGCATTCCTTTCACCCTCTACCTGGACACGAGTCTGCAAGAAGATTAGAATTTGTAAATAACTCATTCGTCCAGCTCCTACACCAGCACCAGTCTGTAATGAACACCACAAATTGTTGGGTATGTGGGCTTATGCCACACACGACAGACAAGGGTATACCTTATTTTGTCCTGCCATTTGGCTACTACGGTTCTCTGTGGGCATTTCGAGCAATGTTCCTGTTTGCCCTCGAACCATATGTCCCAGGGAAAAACTCAAGCAACAAGGCACTAGTGGCGGGAATTAGAAATATGAGTAGGGATGTCGACACGTATAAAACAATTCCCAGAGATGAATTGACGCCTTACAGCAGATGGAATATAACCCAATATGGAATTTCCTTGACTGAGAGTCAGAAATCAAAAAGATTCTCCCCAATCTGGGTAGTACCCAACCAAGGTCACCTATGTCTGCAGGGAAATGGCAAAAACCCTGGAGCTCAGTTAGGGAAGAGTGTCTGTACTAAGACTTACGTTTTCTTGTCTCAGACATCTCCTTCATTCCTAGCAGCTAAGGGTACCTACTTCGTCTGCCACGATAGAGCGTATACATGGTTGCCCCCTGACTTCTCTGGCACATGTTTTATCTTGTTTCTGCTGCCACCCAACTACACGGCCGAGGCAGATTTCCATCGGACAAGGACAGTTAGGGGTGTTGTGAGTAAAAAACAAGTATCAACAGAGGGAGGTAGAGTATAGAGATAGGATTCACACTCCACGGGCGCTGATAATTAAACAAGAAGAATCCTACTCGGGGTGTACACCTCAGGAAGTGGGGGACACCCAGTGTTGTGTTTAATACCCCTCACACACCAACAGGCCCCTTGGTGTCATGCTTCATCATCGGGGTCTTCGCACCCCGCTAGAGGGATGCGGCGTGCTACGACCAGCGACTGCGCGGGAGCACTAGAGTGGTTGACTATGTGTGGTGTGTGTTATGTGCTTGTGCTGGGGTATACGGGAAAATGTGAGTGAAGGGTGTGGTGAGGATTAAAAAGACACCTGGCCAGTAGGTTTGTGAGAAAAAATTTTATTCGAAAACTCTGGCTGGTGCTATTAAAAAGGTGCAAGGCGAGGTTAGTAGTCTTGATTATGGACTCCACCTCTGGTGTGCGTCAACATGTTTCGGAACTCAGTGTTCCTTCTTCAGGACGGGTGCACAACTTCCCAACCCTACTCACGTGTTTTTTAATTAAAAATGTTGTTTTCTAAACTTTTAGAAAAAAGTGAAAATTATTTACAGTGAGAAACTAGGCTATGGTGTGCCTACAGCGGTTTGTCCGGATCATGCAGTTGCATGTCCTGCAAAAAAGAAAAAAGTTTTTGAGTTTGGTTACCACTCGGGAATGGCTCAAACAAGTGCAGTCACTTGGAGCCCCAAACGGTTAAATAAACCTGTAAAAGAAACACACACACAAAAAAAATATATACAAGACACACTTTCGGTTACTAATAGTTCTGAATTCATACTCATTTAGACTGTCATGTTTTGCCTCACGAGCATGTCCAGAAAGCCAGGGTAGGTAGGTGGACTCCTAATCTGTAAAAGGTTTGAAAAGAAGGATTTAGTCCTTTCCTCACTATCCTCAGTATGTTCAGTGGGTTTCGTTGTAAAGGAAGTTTTACTCATACTCACAAAGTCCGCCAAAATAGGCCTCTTTCCTCCCTGCAATACTCCGCTGGTAATGCTTAGCGTGCAGGGTTGTGGTATATATGGGGCCTATGGCGCTCTATGATTCGTTAATTAACGGATGTGATTTTTAAGACCATATATGGGACATCCGCCTCTGTGCCTATCATGATCATTGACCTGTTGGAAAGAGTACCATGTGTCGATCTGAGCATGTAAAATGGGTTAGTGACTCACTTACTTAAAGCGCATGCGCATGTTAGGTTGTCTTGATGGGTTTAACTGCTATGCGCATGAGTAAAAGGTTGCGTGTGATTGGGTACACTACTCTTCTGTTTACATAGATCTGGCACGGTTCATGATCTGCACACACAGTATGTAACCTGTGAGTATTTTCAAAAAAAACACTTGTACTTGATAAACTGGTGGGGGAAGGTGTGAGCCTGGCTACCATTATTTTGCGGATTCGGAAGATAAGTTGTTCTATCCGGACAATTGACCCCAAGGAATGTCATCATTCAGGCCGTCCAGATGGGTGCCCAAACGGAAAACCCAGCGCTGTTCTTTTTGAAGTAGGCCAGTTTCAGAGGGCAAGCGTTCAATTACGGTCCAGTGTAGATCGTTGACACAGTATTGTTTGTCTAAAAAGTGAGATGCCATTTTTGTAGTTGTTTTTTTGCATCGGATGTTACTTTTGTGTTCTCCAATTCTTACTTTCACTGGACGTGATGTCATGCCTATGTATTCAAGGCCACAGGGGCAGGTGATCATATAGACAACATTTTTTGTGTTGCAGTTCGAGAATTGTCTTTGCTCCCATGATGTGCCATTTCTGAAGTGTACCTCTTTGCTTTTGCTTGTCAGGTGGCAGCTGTTGCAATCTCCGCAGGGGTAGTGTCCTTGTACCCCAATACTGGTTTGTCTGCCCGTGGGGTTTTGGCGAGGTCTTGTGTGGACCAAAATGTCTTTGATATTTCTGCCTCTACGGTGTGCATACATCGGTTTTTCAAAGTTCAGCTGGCCACAATTCAATATTCTCCAATGTTTATTGATTACTTTCGACACTTCATTAGACAGGGTTGTGTATATTGTGACACATATTGGTCTTTTCTCTACTTCCTTTGGCTTGGGATTGTCTTCTAGGAGTGCTTCCCTGTGATTATTCTTTGCCCTCTTCAATGCCCTGTTTATTGTTTTTACTGGGTATTGCCTCTGTATCAATTTCTTTTTGAGGTCCTTTGCCTGGTTGTTGAACTGGTTCAGTTCCGTACAGTTCCGTCTGAGGCGTAAGAACTGCCCATAGGGCAGGTTCTCCCTTAGGTGCCTGGGGTGGAAACTATCGTACCTCAGTAAGCAGTTCCTCGAGGTGGGTTTGAAATGAGTTCGACTTTTCAATCTACCTTCCTCGCTGTATATGCTCAGGTCCAGGAATACCATGTTGGTGTTCGATATTGTGCTCGTGAATCTTAGAAATCGATTCTGATTATTCAGCCATGTTACAAACTCTTGGGCACTCTCCATGTCTCCATCCCAGATGATGAAAATATCGTCGATATACCTCTTTCATGTGTTGATCTGGGAATGGTATGGGTTGTCGTTGTTGAGGATTTTTGTATGTTCAAGATGGTACACATACAGGCCAGCCAGACTCGGCGCAAAAGTGCTGCCCATGCTTGTCCCATGGGTTTGTAGGTAAAGCGTTTGGTCATATTGGAAAAAGTTCTCTTGCAAGGCTATGGAGATGCATTCCATGACCAAATTGTGTGGGGTTTGGTATTTCCATCTCTCGCTGAAAAGTACTTCTTCAATAATTTGTAATGTTTCGTCATGCGGGAGGCTCGTGTATAAGCTCTCTACATCGAGGCTTAGTAGGAACTGTCTAGCCGGGTCGAATTGTTTGTCTTCGAGGAGTTGTAATACGGCTTTGGTGTCCTTGAGGTAGGTACTGGTGGATTGAACCAGAGGGCGTAAGAAGGCGTCAGCAAACTTAGATAGTGGTTCGAGAATCGACCCTATCCCGGAGACGATAGGCCTCCCGGGTGGATTGCTGATGTTCTTGTGAATTTTGGGTATGCAGTAAAAGTACGGTATTTTCGGTGATGGTTGTTGTAGGAAGTCTGCCTCTTTCTTACTTAGCCAGTTATGGGTTAGACCTTCCTCTACCATTCCTCCGATCTTTACGCGTAGTCTTTCCGTAGGGTCTTCTTGAAGGATTCTGTAATTGCGCTCGTCAGCTAATAGACGTTTGCATTCCATATCATAGGCCTCAAGGGTTTGTAGGACGATGGCTCCCCCTTTGTCCGCTGGTTTTATTATCAGTTCGTTGTTGCTTGTTAATTCCCTCAGGGCTCGGTGTTCTTCACCGCTGGTGTTATGAAAAGTGCTCCGGCCATTGGGGTTCATCTGATTCACCTCCGTAATGACTGCTTTTTCAAATGTTAATATTTCCACCGGTATCGCTGAGTCTGGTGGACTGAAAGTTGATTTTAACCTCAAGCCGGTGTCTGTATTGTCCTCCGGTGGTGGTTTGTCCTTGAAAAAGGCTTGGAGCTTTAGTTTCCGAAAGAACTCCTGCAGTTCCATGTTCAGTTTGAATAAGTCCGGTTTGTGGGTAGGTACAAACCCCAAACCCTTGTTTAACACACTCTCCTGTGTTGTTGTCAGACTCAACGGTGTTAAGTTGACTATTAGGTTCCTCTCTTGCTTGTCGATGGTTGGTTGGGGAGGGACCCGGTCATGCTCCTGGTTGTTCGTGTGTTGGGCTGTTCCTGGTCCTGCCATGCCACGTTGTTGCCTTTCCGGTTTCTCCCTCGTGTTATCTGGCGTGTGCCTAAAAAAGGCTGTTGTTGACCTCCAAAAGCCTGTTGTTGGCCGTAGAAACCTTCGTTATATTCTTGGTTCCACTGTGGGTAGTTCATTGCCATTGGAGTTGGTCCAAACTGGTAGGGGTTGAATTGAGGGTGGCCCATAAATTGTGGATACTGGTTTTGAGGCTGGTAACCTCTCCATCCCCTTTGCTTGGGGAATTGTTGTCTGCGTTGCCTCCATCCACCTCATCTTTGTCTTGATCCTTTGTTGCCGCTTGAGTTAGATCCTGACGAGCTATTATCCGAGACGTCGCTTTCTGCATCACTGTTTGTATTTCTGGAGACATAGTCCGCTTTAGTATACGGATATGCGGTCTCTGGAGTGAATTTGGCTACATCTTTTGCCAATTTGTTTGTTTTGCTTTGTTTCAAAGTGCACTCGAATTCTGTCATCTGCTGGTTCAGTTCTTCCAGTCTGGTTTTTAGTTCATCTGTACTTATGTATGTGTTGAGTTGGACCTCAATCTTATTAATTTCAATTTTTAGTTCATGTGTTATCCTTGCGGCAGTTTTTACTATAAGTACCAACCAGTCTCTCGAGCAGTGCCAGGAAATCAGGGACCATTATTTTTTAAAAACCATGTCATTTTGAAAAATAAAGGGTTCGTTTTTCACAATTAGTCCTGGTGGAGCCATTTTGTTGCGCAGGTACTCGGTCATGAAAAGGCCATGGAGGGCAGCTTTTATTTGGCTGCGTCTCAAGTTCAACAGTTCATTCCAGTCGTTAGTGTTCGGACCAGTTTCTTGGTTGCTCAAACCTTCGAAGAGGTTAGAGTCCGCTAGGATTTTGTCAATTTCATCCTCAGGAAAGGTAAGGCCATGCTCGTCCTCCATTTTTGAGATAGGAGTTGGACCGCTGGCTTCTATTGAATACGGTGTGTGTCTTTTATGTGTGTGTCTCAGTATAGTCGGAGCAAAAGGACTCCCGCAGCTCTGCGCTGCCTAGAACAACAAGTATCAACAGAGGGAGGTAGAGTGTAGAGATAGGATTCACACTCCACGGGCACTGATAATTAAACAAGAAGAATCCTACTCGGGGTGTACACCTCAGGAAGTGGGGGACACCCAGTGTTGTGTTTAATACCCCTCACATACCAACAGGCCCCTTGGTGTCATGCTTCATCATCGGGGTCTTCGCACCCCGCTAGAGGGATGCGGCGTGCTACGACCAGCGACTGCGCGGGAGCACTAGAGTGGTTGACTATGTGTGGTGTGTGTTATGTGCTTGTGCTGGGGTATACGGGAAAATGTGAGTGAAGGGTGTGGTGAGGATTAAAAAGACACCTGGCCAGTAGGTTTGTGAGAAAAAATTTTTATTCGAAAACTCTGGCTGGTGCTATTAAAAAGGTGCAAGGCGAGGTTAGTAGTCTTGATTATGGACTCTACCTCTGGTGTGCGTCAACATGTTTCGGAACTCAGTGTTCCTTCTTCAGGACGGGTGCACAACTTCCCAACCCTACTCACGTGTTTTTTAATTAAAAATGTTGTTTTCTAAACTTTTAGAAAAAAGTGAAAATTATTTACAGTGAGAAACTAGGCTATGGTGTGCCTACAGCGGACTTTGTGAGTATGAGTTAAACTTCCTTTACAACGAAACCCACTGAACATACTGAGGATAGTGAGGAAAGGACTAAATCCTTCTTTTCAAACCTTTTACAGATTAGGAGTCCACCTACCTACCCTGGCTTTCTGGACATGCTCGTGAGGCAAAACATGACAGTCTAAATGAGTATGAATTCAGAACTATTAGTAACCGAAAGTGTGTCTTGTATATATTTTTTTTGTGTATGTGTTTCTTTTACAGGTTTATTTAACCGTTTGGGGCTCCAAGTGACTGCACTTGTTTGAGCCATTCCGGAGTGGTAACCAAACTCAAAAACTTTTTTCTTTTTTGCAGGACATGCAACTGCATGATCCGGACAAACCGCTGTAGGCACACCATAGCCTAGTTTCTCACTGTAAATAATTTTCACTTTTTTCTAAAAGTTTAGAAAACAACATTTTTAATTAAAAAACACGTGAGTAGGGTTGGGAAGTTGTGCACCCGTCCTGAAGAAGGAACACTGAGTTCCGAAACATGTTGACGCACACCAGAGGTAGAGTCCTTAATCAAGACTACTAACCTCGCCTTGCACCTTTTTAATAGCACCAGCCAGAGTTTTCGAATAAAAAATTTTTCTCACAAACCTACTGGCCAGGTGTCTTTTTAATCCTCACCACACCCTTCACTCACATTTTCCCGTATACCCCAGCACAAGCACATAACACACACCACACATAGTCAACCACTCTAGTGCTCCCGCGCAGTCGCTGTTCGTAGCACGCCGCATCCCTCTAGCGGGGTGCGAAGACCCCGATGATGAAGCATGACACCAAGGGGCCTGTTGGTGTGTGAGGGGTATTAAACACAACACTGGGTGTCCCCCACTTCCTGAGGTGTACACCCCGAGTAGGATTCTTCTTGTTTAATTATCAGTGCCCGTGGAGTGTGAATCCTATCTCTATACTCTACCTCCCTCTGTTGATACTTGTTGTTCTAGGCAGCGCAGAGCTGCGGGAGTCCTTTTGCTCCGACTATACTGAGACACACACATAAAAGACACACACCGTATTCAATAGAAGCCAGCGGTCCAACTCCTATCTCAAAAATGGAGGACGAGCATGGCCTTACCTTTCCTGAGGATGAAATTGACAAAATCCTAGCGGACTCTAACCTCTTCGAAGGTTTGAGCAACCAAGAAACTGGTCCGAACACTAACGACTGGAATGAACTGTTGAACTTGAGACGCAGCCAAATAAAAGCTGCCCTCCATGGCCTTTTCATGACCGAGTACCTGCGCAACAAAATGGCTCCACCAGGACTAATTTTGAAAAACGAACCCTTTATTTTTCAAAATGACATGGTTTTTAAAAAAGAATGGTCCCTGATTTCCTGGCACTGCTCGAGAGACTGGTTGGTACTTATAGTAAAAACTGCCGCAAGGATAACACATGAACTAAAAATTGAAATTAATAAGATTGAGGTCCAACTCAACACATACATAAGTACAGATGAACTAAAAACCAGACTGGAAGAACTGAACCAGCAGATGACAGAATTCGAGTGTACTTTGAAACAAAGCAAAACAAACAAATTGGCAAAAGATGTAGCCAAATTCACTCCAGAGACCGCATATCCGTATACTAAAGCGGACTATGTCTCCAGAAATACAAACAGTGATGCAGAAAGCGACGTCTCGGATAATAGCTCGTCAGGATCTAACTCAAGCGGCAACAAAGGATCAAGACAAAGACGAGGTGGATGGAGGCAACGCAGACAACAATTCCCCAAGCAAAGGGGATGGAGAGGTTACCAGCCTCAAAACCAGTATCCACAATTTATGGGCCACCCTCAATTCAACCCCTACCAGTTTGGACCAACTCCAATGGCAATGAACTACCCACAGTGGAACCAAGAATATAACGAAGGTTTCTACGGCCAACAACAGGCTTTTGGAGGTCAACAACAGTCTTTTTTAGGCACACGCCAGATAACACGAGGGAGAAACCGGAAAGGCAACAACGTGGCATGGCAGGACCAGGAACAGCCCAACACACGAACAACCAGGAGCATGACCGGGTCCCTCCCCAACCAACCATCGACAAGCAAGAGAGGAACCTAATAGTCAACTTAACACCGTTGAGTCTGACAACAACACAGGAGAGTGTGTTAAACAAGGGTTTGGGGTTTGTACCTACCCACAAACCGGACTTATTCAAACTGAACATGGAACTGCAGGAGTTCTTTCGGAAACTAAAGCTCCAAGCCTTTTTCAAGGACAAACCACCACCGGAGGACAATACAGACACCGGCTTGAGGTTAAAATCAACTTTCAGTCCACCAGACTCAGCGATACCGGTGGAAATATTAACATTTGAAAAAGCAGTCATTACGGAGGTGAATCAGATGAACCCCAATGGCCGGAGCACTTTTCATAACACCAGCGGTGAAGAACACCGAGCCCTGAGGGAATTAACAAGCAACAACGAACTGATAATAAAACCAGCGGACAAAGGGGGAGCCATCGTCCTACAAACCCTTGAGGCCTATGATATGGAATGCAAACGTCTATTAGCTGACGAGCGCAATTACAGAATCCTTCAAGAAGACCCTACGGAAAGACTACGCGTAAAGATCGGAGGAATGGTAGAGGAAGGTCTAACCCATAACTGGCTAAGTAAGAAAGAGGCAGACTTCCTACAACAACCATCCCCGAAAATACCGTACTTTTACTGCATACCCAAAATTCACAAGAGCATCAGCAATCCACCCGGGAGGCCTATCGTCTCCGGGATAGGGTCGATTCTCGAACCACTATCTAAGTTTGCTGACGCCTTCTTACGCCCTCTGGTTCAATCCACCAGTACCTACCTCAAGGACACCAAAGCCGTATTACAACTCCTCGAAGACAAACAATTCGACCCGGCTAGACAGTTCCTACTAAGCCTCGATGTAGAGAGCTTATACACGAGCCTCCCGCATGACGAAACATTACAAATTATTGAAGAAGTACTTTTCAGCGAGAGATGGAAATACCAAACCCCACGCAATTTGGTCATGGAATGCATCTCCATAGCCTTGCAAGAGAACTTTTTCCAATATGACCAAACGCTTTACCTACAAACCCATGGGACAAGCATGGGCAGCACTTTTGCGCCGAGTCTGGCTGGCCTGTATGTGTACCATCTTGAACATACAAAAATCCTCAACAACGACAACCCATACCATTCCCAGATCAACACATGGAAGAGGTATATCGACAATATTTTCATCATCTGGGATGGAGACATGGAGAGTGCCCAAGAGTTTGTAACATGGCTGAATAATCAGAATCGATTTCTAAGATTCACGAGCACAATATCGAACACCAACATGGTATTCCTGGACCTGAGCATATACAGCGAGGAAGGTAGATTGAAAAGTCGAACTCATTTCAAACCCACCTCGAGGAACTGCTTACTGAGGTACGATAGTTTCCACCCCATTCACCTAAGGGAGAACCTACCCTATGGGCAGTTCTTACGCCTCAGACGGAACTGTACGGAACTGAACCAGTTCAACAACCAGGCAAAGGACCTCAAAAAGAAATTGATACAGAGGCAATACCCAGTAAAAACAATAAACAGGGCATTGAAGAGGGCAAAGAATAATGACAGGGAAGCACTCCTAGAAGACAATCCCAAGCCAAAGGAAGTAGAGAAAAGACCAATATGTGTCACAACATACACAACCCTGTCTAATGAAGTGTCGAAAGTAATCAATAAACATTGGAGAATATTGAATTGTGGCCAGCTGAACTTTGAAAAACCGATGTATGCACACCGTAGAGGCAGAAATATCAAAGACATTTTGGTCCACACAAGACCTCGCCAAAACCCCACGGGCAGACAAACCAGTATTGGGGTACAAGGACACTACCCCTGCGGAGATTGCAACAGCTGCCACCTGACAAGCAAAAGCAAAGAGGTACACTTCAGAAATGGCACATCATGGGAGCAAAGACAATTCTCGAACTGCAACACAAAAAATGTTGTCTATATGATCACCTGCCCCTGTGGCCTTGAATACATAGGCATGACATCACGTCCAGTGAGGTAGACAGTCAAAATATCGAGTTGTTAATGTCGATGTACCATAATATCGAGTCCAAAATATCGATGGTACGAAATTTCGAAAACAAAAATATCGTCGTAGAAAATATCGATTCATGTGTGTGTCAAAAATATCGAAGACATGAATTTCGAAATCAGTAATATCGATGCTGAAAATATCGATTGTCAAAAATATCGATATGTAAAATTGATGTTTTAAAGTATGTTAAGTAATGATTTATTTAAATGTTGTTTATATATAAGATAATTTTTACATTTAATTTTATTATTTTTAGTTAGAAGTCTAGGAGCGGGATGTAGAGTTTATAGGGGATAAGGGTGGGTAGTGTATTAAAAAAGTATAGTGTAAATATGGAATAATAAATTTCCCATTTGAAGTAAATTTATAAATTTGCGAAATTTTAATCAAAATATTTATAAATGCGAAATTTTATATAAAATTATTGAGTATTGTTAAATTATTTGTTCTTTGATTTTGGATATATACTATTAAATTATGTAAATATATTTAAATATTTATTTTTTTACTAAATAATTGTATATTAATGTTAGGAGCGGGATGTAGAGTTTATAGGGGATAAGGGTGGGTAGTGTATTAAAAAAGTATAGTGTAAATATGGAATAATAAATTTCGCATTTGAAGTAAATTTATAAATTTGCGAAATTTTAATCAAAATATTTATAATTGCGAAATTTTGTATAAAATTATTGAGTATTGTTAAATTATTTGTTCTTTGATTTTGGATATATATTATTAGATTGTGTAAATATATCTAAATATTTATTTTTTAACGAAATAATTGTATATTAATGTTAGGAGCGGGATGTAGAGTTTATAGGGGATATGGGTGGGTAGTGTTTTAAAAAAGTATAGTGAAATTGTAAATTTTTAAATTTCGCGTTTCATTTACATTTCAAATTTACGATATTTATAAAAATTGTTTGGGAGTAGTCAAAATTTGATCGCAATTTAGGGAGTACATTAAACATTGTGAATAATTGTTGTGTATGTATAAAAAATAATTATAAATATGAAAATATTACATTACATTTTTATAATATTTGTACTATAAATTTAGGAGCGGGATGTAGAGTTTATAGGGGATAAGGGTGGGTAGTGTTTTAACAATATATAGGGTGATTATATAAAGTAAAATTTCGCAATTTCATATAAATTTGCGAAATTTCAAAAATTGCAATTAATATTTCGATATTTGCGAAATGATATCGATTTTATTCGAATATAGTACTTATTTTTTAAGTTTGCTGTTGTCTATGTACTAAAATATTTTAGTAATTATAATATTTTCATATATTTTCTAAAAATATTTGTCTAATTATGTTATGAGTGGGATGTATATTTTCAAGGGGATAAGGGTGGGTAGTGTATAAACAAAGTATACTCTAATCATAGAAGTAAAAATTTTGCCTTGTATTTCATTTTAGTTTAGAATCGAAATTTTATATAAATATTATTTAAATACGAAATTATGAACACTATTAGGTTGTTGTTCTAAATTGAGGTATTTTGTGTATGTAGTAAAAAGAATCAAAAATATATAATGTAGTAGATATTAAATAAATAAATGTATCATATTTTTAGGAGTGGGGTGTAGAGTTTATAGTAGATCAGGGTGGGTAGTTTTATCAAAGCTACATTTTGTGCATTTAGGGTCTGTTTTTTGTGTATGTGCGAAGGGGTATTTTAAGTGTTCAGGGTCAGTTTTTGGTTTGTGGGTAAAGGGGTATTTTTATGTTTTTGGGTCAGTTTTTTGTTTGTGGGTAAAGGGGTATTTTTAGGTTTCAGGGTCAGTTTTTGGTTTGTGGGTAAAGGGGTATTTTTAGGTTTCTGGGTCAGTTTTTAGTTTGTGGGTAAAGGAGTTTTGTGAGGTTTCAGAGTCAGTTTTCAGTTTGTGGGTAAAGGGGTATTTTTAGGTTTCAGGGTCAGTTTTTAGTTTGTTGGTGAAGGGGTTTTGTCTGGTTTCAGGGTCAGTTTTTAGTTTGTGGGTAAAGGGGTATTTTTAGGTTTCAGGGTCAGTTTTTAGTTTGTTGGTGAAGGGGTTTTGTCAGGTTTCAGGGTCAGTTTTTAGTTTGTGGGTAAAGGGGTATTTTTAGGTTTCAGGGTCAGTTTTTAGTTTGTGGGTAAAGGTGTTTTGTAAGTTTTCAGGGTCAGTTTTTAGTTTGTGGGTAAAGGAGTTTTGTGAGGTTTCAGAGTCAGTTTTCAGTTTGTGGGTAAAGGAGTATTTTTAGGTTTCAGGGTCAGTTTTTAGTTTGTTGGTGAAGGGGTTTTGTCAGGTTTCAGGGTCAGTTTTTAGTTTGTGGGTAAGGGGTATTTTTAGGTTTCAGGGTCAGTTTTTAGTTTGTTGGTGAAGGCGTTTTGTCAGGTTTCAGGGTCAGTTTTTAGTTTGTGGGTAAAGGGGTATTTTTAGGTTTCACTGTCAGTTTTTAGTTTGTGGGTAAAGGTGTTTTGTAAGGTTTCAGGGTCAGTTTTTAGTTTGTGGGTAAAGGGGTTTTGTGAGGTTTCAGAGTCAGTTTTCAGTTTGTGGGTAAAGGGGTATTTTTAGGTTTCTGGGTCAGTTTTTAGTTTGTGGGTAAAGGAGTTTTGTCAGGTTTCAGGGTCAGTTTTTAGTTTGTGGGTGAAGGGGTATTTTTAGGTTTCTGGGTCAGTTTTTAGTTTGTTGGTGAAGGGGTTTTGTCAGGTTTCAGGGTCAGTTTTTAGTTTGTGGGTGAAGGGGTATTTTTAGGTTTCAGGGTCAGATTTTATTATAGGGGTACAGGGAAAACATAAATTAAGATTCTATTTAAATTAAAATTATTATATTCAAATTAATTTAATGATATTACATTATTCATTTTTTAACATTTGATTTTTTATAGTTATTAATTATTATTTAAGGTCCAGCAGTTACTTAAATTAATTGTTAATTGGAGTTGGAAGAGTAAATTTAATATGTTCTGTGTCCTGCACTTACTATAATTAAATGGTGATTGCATTTCGAATTGTAAATTAATTACGGTTTTTGAGAAGCAATTACCTAAAGTAAATGGTTATTGGAGTCGGAATATTTAAAAATTTAATTATGTGTCTTTCAAATATTGATATTATATGTATATGGGTGTATGATTAATATTTTTTATAACTTCAGTGTATAGTATGTTATTTATTTACATGTGGTATATAGAAATAGATAGAACATTACAGTTATAATACATTTGCAAAAATACATAAAAATGATTTTGTCATAGGTAATACAAAATAATGACACCAGTTTTCTTTCATGTAAATTTTTTTATTCAACACTTGAAATATACGAACATATATACATTTTATTAAGCTATCTTTGGTATACATATAAACAAAAATGGAGGACAATGTCCTTTTAATAATCACAATTTACAGTAATTTTCTTGACAAGTACTTTCAATTTGTAGAGAAAAAATTGGTTAGTTCACATAATGCAATGTATGATATTATACATACATAATACTATTATTGTTTCTTAATAAAATATCAACATGTGTAATGAAAAACATAAGTCACACATTTTTAATACATATAGTGAGATACTGATGATGATATTAACATATGAACACTTTTAAAATTATAATATAATATAAATATTCTAATTAGAACATGTACATCATCATCAATGATTCTTTTAACATTACAATATTCTTATGTATGATTATTATTATTAATAAATACGTTTTAATAATAAAAATTTTCACATATTAGTCATATTGTAAAAAATTAAATCTGATAAACAAAAACAATATTACACATTTAGTTATATAATAATTTTAATAAATATTACATTAAATATTTTTATATTTTTATACTTAATGTAATAAATATTAAAAGTATGTAATATATAATTAATATACAGGCAAAAACATTTTCTATTCACAATATACTATACAATTTTTTTTACATTACACATAATTTCGAAACATATATATAACAATAATCGACATTTATAGTAGTACTTTTCACAGTTACATATAATTTGGATCGTTTATTTTGTAACCACTCTTTGTCTTTTTGCGTTATTTTGGTCAAGGGAAAGTCGCGGTTGGAAGCAGGTTTACTTTTGAGTAGGTACGAATCTACTTTTATATTGTTAAAGTATTGTAAATTATAATTAAAGGTTATATTTTGTTATTTTGGGGTTGAGAATTAAAGTATGACTATTTACATATAATGAAGTGGAATCAATACGTATTTTCGGTCACGATTTTTTGAGCCATTTAAAATAGTTGGAGTTAATGAGTATGTGGTATAATTTAATTAAATTATAAATAAATAGGAATGTTATGTTTATATATTCTGGGATACTCGTTAGTGTTATGTCGGTGGGATTGTTTAGCTGGTTTTTTTTTCTCGTATTTTGAAACAGCTATTTCCGTTTCCGATTAATTTTTTTTAAGGGAAAGGAAGTGTGTTTCAGTTGTTAGAACAGAGATGATTTACGTTCTTCCTTTATATTTTGAGTTCTGTGAAATATTTATCACACTTTAAGATAACAGTCGTTATTTTAAATGGCATTTAAATAGTCGTTTAATTTGGATGATGGATAGTTTTTGCAGAGTTAAAGAAAACATAATTAATGATTGCTTGTATTAAGTCTTTGATATTTACACATTGTATTCTCGGTAAAGGATTATCTTTATGATGTTCTATTTAAAGGTAAGTTAGAAATGTATGTTATTTTATTTGGATGGAAGCAGTTTTTTAAAACAAAGATTGTGATATAATAATATATTTATTTAGTCTTTTTAGAATAGTGTTAAAAAATAAATTAGACTAAATAAATATTTTTTTATTATATTAAAATATGTGTTTTTTTAAATTAAGGATATTGTTTGATCTCTATGAATTAATTTAGTTATAGCAATTAGTTCAATGTTTTGGCTATCATTTTTAAATATTCCAGTCCTCTTGTTGTAGGATATAGTTGGACTTGCTGTTGAAGATATAAATACATTTGAGCAGTTTGTCTAGAGAGTTTTGGTTTCAGTTGTATGACTGATTGCTGCATACGTAGTTCCTGAAAGCTTTGCTCTTTTTGTATAGCTGAGACTAGCTTGTGTAATGTGGGTGTTGTACGTCCAGTAGAAGAGAGGAAGGCATTGTGCCAACCTTCAAGAGCATTGTTCGTTTTTGCTTCTTGGTTGAGTGTTGGTAGATAGACATTCCACCAGGGAATTGCAAATTTTGGCTGGCGTCTGTGGCCTGACCTATGTAGTATTCCTACCCAGTTGTCCTCAAAGTAATCTAAAAGTGGGGCAAGTCTTTGCTCATTTTGGGTGTAGAAAGGACTTTCAATTAACAAATTGTAATGTTCGGCCACATCAGTTACTGGTACATATGCCAGAGCAATGAGATGTTTGATCTGGTATGCAAAATTTATATTTGTTGCATACTCAACACTAAGGGCAGATTTTTGTAAATGTCTCCAGAGACATTGATTGAAATGAAAATAACATCCTTGAATGGATGTGTGTGGGTAAGTTTTCAAAATAGAATTAATCATAGCTTGCTCGAAGTCTATGATGATTTTCATTGGGAAGTAGTCAGAACTTTGTTCCTTAATTTTTTGTAAGATTTCTGAGTAAGTAGTGGCTTGTTTGTTTGGTAATAAACAATATATGAAGGGGATACAGGTATTATGATATTGCCCATGAATTGTGTATAACTGGTAGAAAGGTTTTGGACATATAGAAAAAGTACCATCCATCATCCAAGTAGTACTTTCAGTTAATCTTTTTATATTGTTATTAGTTGCAAACATGATTATTCTTTTTTCCTTGCTATGATTATCATAAAATATAAATGGCTCGTCATTATGAGTAATTACAAGCTCTGGCGGAATTATGACTTCTTCAAAAGTTTTAGGAGTTGGTATATTGGGTCTACTTGCTTTTTTTGTTCTTGCTATTGTTCTTTTAATGGTAGCAATAGATGGTAGCTGACCTCTTGCTTCTTTGGGAACTTTAGGTAGTAATTCTTTAAGAATTACGTTGGTAGGTAGTTCAGATCTGGTACTTAATTCCTTGATATTTTCAAGAGTGGATCTCACTTCTATTTCCGAGATGTTTGGTGGGTGATTATGTTCAGTGGTATTTATAACACTAGTTTCCCTTGTTGTAGCACGCCCATAGCATTTATTGGAGTAATATTTTGTACACTTCCAATTCACTTTAAATGTCTTTTTGTTTCTCTTGAGTGTAAATGTAGCCCATATAGCATAACAAAAATTTCCCTTTCTGAGATGTAATAAATCTTGCATCATCAGTCATTCTTTACTTCTGGTATCTAGAAAAGTTAATATACAAATATTAATACAATCTGAATTGTATAAAAGATTTTAAATAAAGCTAGTATTCTTCTAGTAATGTACTTACCACCAGTAATGTTCTTTTTATCGAAAGTAGATGCTTGTTCAGTTAGATGTTGTTCTTCTATTGCCACGGTCTGTTGAGAAATAATTAAGTATGTTATAGGAAAAGTTACAATTTTTTTCTTGGTAAGTTTTGTTTTACGTTATAACGTCTCTAAAAATAGTTTTGTTTATTTGAATTTAAAAAGAGAAATTTCCAAGATTATACTAACAGATGCATAAAAAGAGTCATTTTTATTTCTAGTACATTCTATAGAGTTTATAAAGACTAGTTATGTTTTATTTATGAACTTACCAAGAGAATTATAGTAGTAGCAGAATGTTTGATCTTTGATGTGAATTATCTGTTTTCTGTACCTTTGAGTTCTGTTTAGAGAGAAAGTTGATGAAAATTACTAATGCGTTTATATATAATATAAATAATACACATTTGTTATAAAGCATTGTTACTTAATTGCTAAAAAGACCCGGGGATGATACATGTATTATAAGTAAAAGCACAAAAAAACATATTTAAGAACAGGAAGATTATAGTAACAGATGCATAACAAGAGGCATTTTATTTCTAGTACATTCCATAGAGTTTATAAAGACTAGTTATGTTTTATTTATGATCTTACCAAGAGAATTATAGTAGTAGCAGAATGTTTGTTCTTTGATTTGAATTATCTCTTTTCTGTACCTTTGTGTTCTGTTTAGAGAGAAAGTTGATGAAAATTACTAATGCGTTTATATGTTATATAAATAATACACATTTGTTATAAATCATTGTTACTTATTTGCTAAAAAGAACCGAGGATGACACATGTATTATGAGTAAAAGCACATTAAAACATATTTAAGAACAGGAAGAAAATATTTTTTACACAGCATTGTAACTTTTTTTCCTCAAAAAATTCTGGCTGCACACTATGTATTAAGATTTTCAGGCTAAGAAACAAAGTATAGAGTTTTAAATTAGGCCAATAATTGGCAAAGAACGTTAAGTAAATGTTAAACATATGTAGATACCTTTTTTAAATTTAAAGTGTCCTGTATCTTGAAGTTGAAGTGTAACTTGATTTGTTTGTAGAGTCTGTTTAAAGGTAAAGTACATAAAGAAATAACAAATTAGGTAATAAATCTTTGTCTATAATTAATAGACAAAAAAATTAGAATTTATTAACAGAGCTATATGATTACTTACTTGTAGTTTCAGGACGATTTTTCTTGAAGAGAAGAATATAGATGGTGCTCCCAAAATTGGCAGTATGTGGTCACGAAGAATATTTGTATGGCTGTTTGTGATTGGTTTATATAGTCTATGTGTAATTAAGTTTGCCATCTGATTGGTCAGATATGTAAAGACGAGTTACTATTGGTTAGTTTGAATTTTTTTTAAGTAAAACATTTAAGATATATATTCTTATATAGTTTATGTTGATGATTTGAAATGATATATTTATGTAAAATAAAAGTCTTGTAATAATTAAAGATTATGTAAAATGAGTACTAAGTATTAAATAAGTATGTTTACAAAGAGTTTATATACAAATTTCGTCAGTTTGCGCAAACACAATATTGTATACTAAATGTTACTTAATAATTTGAAAATACATTAGTGAAGTCATTAGAAATGTGTGTATTACTTAGAGAATAGATTTATTGGTGTAATATATAAAAAATGGAGTCTAATTTAGCTATCGATATTTTGATATTGACGAAAATAGTGCTATCGAAATTTTGGTATTCGATATTATTGTAGTGTGGTATATGTAGTATTGAGTGTCGATATTATGGTATTCGAAAATAATGCTAACGATATTTCTGTAGACGATATTTTTGTGCATCGATATAGTTTGCTCGATATTATTGTAGTTTTCATGTTAAGTATAGGGTGTCGATATTATTGCTATCGATATTAGAGACTCGATGTTATAGTAGGTCGATTTTTTAGAAATCGATAATCTGTCAGTGATTCGTCCAGTGAAAGTAAGAATTGGAGAACACAAAAGTAACATCCGATGCAAAAAAACAACTACAAAAATGGCATCTCACTTTTTAGACAAACAACACTGTGTCAACGATCTACACTGGACCGTAATTGAACGCTTGCCCTCTGAAACTGGCCTACTTCAAAAAGAACAGCGCTGGGTTTTCCGTTTGGGCACCCATCTGGACGGCCTGAATGATGACATTCCTTGGGGTCAATTGTCCGGATAGAACAACTTATCTTCCGAATCCGCAAAATAATGGTAGCCAGGCTCACACCTTCCCCCACCAGTTTATCAAGTACAAGTGGTTTTTTTGAAAATACTCACAGGTTACATACTGTGTGTGCAGATCATGAACCGTGCCAGATCTATGTAAACAGAAGAGTAGTGTACCCAATCACACGCAACCTTTTACTCATGCGCATAGCAGTTAAACCCATCAAGACAACCTAACATGCGCATGCGCTTTAAGTAAGTGAGTCACTAACCCATTTTACATGCTCAGATCGACACATGGTACTCTTTCCAACAGGTCAATGATCATGATAGGCACAGAGGCGGATGTCCCATATATGGTCTTAAAAATCACATCCGTTAATTAACGAATCATAGAGCGCCATAGGCCCCATATATACCACAACCCTGCACGCTAAGCATTACCAGCGGAGTATTGCAGGGAGGAAAGAGGCCTATTTTGGCGACTTTGTGAGTATGAGTAAAACTTCCTTTACAACGAAACCCACTGAACATACTGAGGATAGTGAGGAAAGGACTAAATCCTTTTTTTCAAACCTTTTACAGATTAGGAGTCCACCTACCTCCCCTGGCTTTCTGGACATGCTCGTGAGGCAAAACATGACAGTCTAAATGAGTATGAATTCAGAACTATTAGTAACCGAAAGTGTGTCTTGTATATATTTTTTTGTGTATGTGTTTCTTTTACAGGTTTATTTAACCGTTTGGGGCTCCAAGTGACTGCACTTGTTTGAGCCATTCCCGAGTGGTAACCAAACTCAAAAACTTTTTTCTTTTTTGCAGGACATGCAACTGCATGATCCGGACAAACCGCTGTAGGCACACCATAGCCTAGTTTCTCACTGTAAATAATTTTCACTTTTTTCTAAAAGTTTAGAAAACAACATTTTTAATTAAAAAACACGTGAGTAGGGTTGGGAAGTTGTGCACCCGTCCTGAAGAAGGAACACTGAGTTCCGAAACATGTTGACGCACACCAGAGGTAGAGTCCATAATCAAGACTACTAACCTCGCCTTGCACCTTTTTAATAGCACCAGCCAGAGTTTTCGAATAAAATTTTTTTCTCACAAACCTACTGGCCAGGTGTCTTTTTAATCCTCACCACACCCTTCACTCACATTTTCCCGTATACCCCAGCACAAGCACATAACACACACCACACATAGTCAACCACTCTAGTGCTCCCGCGCAGTCGCTGGTCGTAGCACGCCGCATCCCTCTAGCGGGGTGCGAAGACCCCGATGATGAAGCATGACACCAAGGGGCCTGTTGGTGTGTGAGGGGTATTAAACACAACACTGGGTGTCCCTCACTTCCTGTGTTGTGAGTAAAGACAGTCAAAGATAGTCCAAAAATGCCAGAAAAGGGCTAGAAATCAACCGAGGGAAGCACTACTTGAGAACAAAACAACCACCAGCGAAACAATCCCACTCACATGTGTTACCACGTACAATGCAATCTCTAACCAAATGAGCAGAAGTATCAACAAACATTGGCCAATACTCAATACAGGTAACCTCCAATGGGACAAACCATTGTTTTCTTACAAGAGGTCACAAAGCCTGAAAGACACTTTGGTGAATACGAGACCTAAAGACTCAGCACCAAATACAGCTCAAAGTATCACACAGGCATGGGGCCATCCAGATTTAGTAGGACACTTCCAATGCGGTGACTGCAGTGTCTGCCACCTAACTGACAACACAAAAACGCTCAACCTGGAAGATGGCAAAATCTGGCAACAACGATCCCACACAAACTGCAACAGCAGTAATGTAATATACCTCATCAAATGCACATGAGGAAAACCATATGTTGGCATGACGACACGGAAGGTCAAACAGCGCATCAGCGAACACCGCAGCACCATACGGTGCAAAAAGAGTGCAACAAGACTGACAGAACATTTCCTCGCAGCTCACCACACCCCCAACGACATGAGATGGACAATAATTGAGCAGGTCAAAGTGGGACCCAACCTGCAAAATCGTCTCTATGAAAAAGAGCAACGCTGGATCTACAGATTGTCCACACATAACATTGGATTAAATGATAACATTCCTTGGGCCTCAGTATTAAAATGACCTAGCAACATAATCTTAATGGACTACAGTTTCAGCTACCTGCATTGACTATACTCCCATCAGTGCACCAACTGTGCTTATGTTCCTATGAACATGCTTTCTTTTCCATTTACATGGATCACCCTGTACAAGCATCCTATACACTATGATACACTATCTGGATGTATACCCAAGCAGCTCATTGACCACAATCAATGGCCTCAGTTGTGCCACGAGCTATCCTAGAACAACCAGCCCCAGTCGAGCCTGGCACTTAACCTTCCTTGCCAAGCCCCTTTGCCGGAAACATGCAGAGACATCTCTCACACGCATGTTTTTACCGTAGACACTCTCCTGCTGTATAAATCCCCAACATGTATAAGAACAGAGAGACTAAATCTCTGTGCTCCCGATGTCACCCTCCTATTGAACTTTAACCTGGTGAATTTTGCACTCAGCTCTGAAATACGTTCTCACCATAAGGGCACCCTAAAATGCACAATGTGTCCTCTGGTAAACAGAGATAAATGCTCGTTCTACCTTCCATCTACTCTTACTGTGAACCTTATTAATGACATTTGTGCAGACATTCTCAGAAAGGCGCTCCCTCGCCCTTTCTCTGCAATCGCCTTTAGAGCACTTCAGGACACCGTAGCTCATTCAGACAGAGATCGCCATGACAACCATCACGTGATCGCTACCTAGCCACGCCTACCCCGGAAACCAGCTCCGGTCTTAACAGACCCTGTGAGCACCGGCCATTGTAGTGGGGCAGCGGGCACGGCAGATAGGTAAATAGCCGTCACACCTACCTTTGCCGCCACCGCCGAGAGTCAGTCTGTATCAGCAGCAGGGAGCAACAGGGAGCTCCAACAGCTACCGCCGCCACCGCCAAGAGTCCCAAGGCACCGGACTCCGCGCCGCCGCTCCGGGAGACTACAAATCCCGGCAGGCAACGCGGCGGCGCGTGCAGAGTGACGCGACTCGCGCCCAGAGAGCGCCAACGAGGAAATAAAGACCGGCAAACCCCGCATCGCGGGACGCGAGCGGGACGCCCGGGGCGAAGCCCGGGCAAAGGGCGGGCCCTCTACGGCCCTCATCGGCACAAGTCGGCCAGGCTAGGCCACCCCTCTAATTTCTCATCCTTGTGCACCAGGACTCATATTCGTCAGTGACCACAGCAAACAGTTGGTGTTCCAGGCGCTGGCCGTCCGCTTTCATTGCGCCAGGCTATCCAGACGGGGGTCGGTAAGCAGGCCATACAGCTTCTATCGAATCGCCCAGGAGCCTTGGTTAGGAAGGGGGCCCACGTGATACGCCACTACACTGACGAATGAGGAAAGGAGCCTGCCGGATACTTGCACAAGTTTGAAGTAAGACTTTTTGTTTTAATTTTCAGGAGTGATATCTTGTTAATTACTTGATCAGTGGGTATAAGACTTTCATACACCTTGAAAAATCATGCGCAAAAAAAATCCACATACGGCACCCGAAATACCAAAGAACACTATGACAAACTATCTTGTCCAAGTGGTCAGCAAAATAAACAGCGAACGCAGGCAATCATTGGGTCTATCTCAATCCCCTATTCTCCCTCCTATGAGCCCACCCACTTCTTCGCAAATCAATGACTCACTGTTGCTAGACTCCAACAACGATTTACATGCACCAGCTTCCCCTACCACTGTCAACATTGACGTTAGCACAGAGAATGTGGGGGACACGGAACAACCTGCGGTAATTGATTCAGACGCACAGCTAGTCATTGAGGATGAAGAAAATAACGACAAAGATGATGCGGAGGATGATCCACCGGCCAAGCAGTCCTCAAGGGCAGTTAGAGCCAGCCGCAGATTGCAAAGTAAACGCGGGGGGGCACGTTCTGGAAAAAATAAGACCACATCACCACCTAAGGACAAAAATATTTGCCAGACCAAGGAGGTGAATAACTTGAGGGAGTTTTTGGATGAGGACTTAATGCTAAAAATAGCGGAGCTGTTAGAAATAAAAATACAGACAATTGTTAAGCCACTTATTAGCAAGATTGATAAACTCTCCGCGGAGATAAAGAAACTTGGAAGTACTCAAAGTGTTTTAGTAGATGCAATAGGTAATGCCTTAAGTAATGTCAATAAAGATAATGATCCCTCTGGGAATGACAGTGAATCCAGGGTAACATCAGATGTTACTCCTCCAGGGGCAATTCCTGCAGAAGATCCACAAACTTTTAGTCAAAATATTAACAACCTGCCACTAGAAATCCCAACTGTCCAGCAAATTGATCCAACACACGCTACAGTGCCCACTAGTTTTGATGAAAATCAGACACAATTTGTAGTTGAAGCAGCACCGTTAGTGCTAGTGCTAGCCAATACACCTACCCTATCACCGGACCAAAATGAGTCAGCCTCATCACTTAGAAGTAAGGCATTATATTGGCTCTCAAATAACATGAGGCTAGCACAGGGGGGTGAACAGAGGTTAGCTGACGAAATCAAAACAGCAAGGAGGGTAGGTTGGATAGGAAAAAAGCAAAAAAAATGGAAGGGCGACTGTGTGATATTAAATTTTTCGACCGCAACTGCTCTTCCTGATATTTTGCCAAATATCCTTCCACCACAAAAAAGAAGCAGCTCTATTATCCCACTCACATTAGAATTTTTTTATACTGATTCACAAAAAGCCAATAATAAAAAACCCCGGAAGCCCGTTTGGTCAATGCATGATTATGGTTGGGGAGGCGGTTCATCAGCTCTTGATATAAATTACGCTCCCCAAAGTAGGGCAGGCCCATGGCTATCAAATCACTACAATAACTTTCAAAACACTACTCCAGGGCAAAATTGGAATCAAATGGGCAGACGAGGGCCTGGTATTGTGACTAATAATTGTGGACCTGCAGGAAATGCTAAATATAATGGAGGATGGCCAGGCATGCAGCAGAATGCACTGTATCCTAATACCCCAGCACCCATAGGTAATGTTGACCCTAATGGAGGATGGTTGGGCTCTTTTATGAACCCACCCCCTCCCATTACTCCTGCACCTAGATGGAATGCCCCTGCAAATGGTTGGGGCTTTGGGGCCCCATCCTACAATTGGGGAGTCAGTACGTCGAATAGGTTTGCAGCTCTAGCTGGTCTAGCTGACTGCGACTGACTTGAGGGAAGGGCCCTGTCAACGCCAAGTAGTACCCATTATACATACCCTAGTTCATGTCTCGAAACCAATTCAAGGTATACTGCACCTAATATAATTTTGCAACAGCCATTACATCTTGCCGAAATAACAACATACCAACTGCCTCCTGAGATAACTAGGGCAACTTCACCTTGCCAGATAGTAGAAACAGAAGGGGCTTTAGGATGCATAAAAATAATCTGTTGGAATATAGCAGGCTTGAAAAAAAACCTTTTAGACCCATCCTGGCAAAACTACATTTCTAGTGGGGATATCATCATGTTTCAGGAGACATGGGGACTTGAAAACTATTATAAGGTGAACTATAGATCCTTTTTTATATCCGCAGCAAACACAAACGGGGGGAGACCCTCTGGCGGATTAACAACATGGGTGAAAATCACAGGTGGCCTATCCATCAAGCAAATTGATATTAATAATCCCGACATTTTACTGCTCGAGTTAAAAGATATAAATGGTCGATGCACTTACGTGATCAATGTTTACAATAGACCACACCGACCATGCAAAGAATCAATTATTGTAACTCAATTGAGCAACCTTGTGGCGGGATTTGATCAAAATGCACAAATAATCATAGGCGGTGATTTTAATAGAGGTTTTGAACCCATAATAGGACTAGAAGATATCCACAGGGATGAGGATATGGCAAACGACATTCCCTCAGTAGACACAAATTATAAAGCACCCTGTTCAGTGAGCGCATTACAAATACTGAACCTGACACTAGAATCGGGCTTACGTGCATGTAATGGGCGGTTGCCTTCAGACTGTCCCAGTAGACCAACGTTTTCTAGAGGGGCACATTTTAGTCACTTAGACTATCTATTAGTTTCTTTGAATTTGTGGCCTATGATTATTGATCTACTGGTAGACGATCGTACGGAAAGCGACCATTATCCCCTAATCCTATCTGTCAAATCCCAGATTTTTATAACCTCTGACAAAAGTGTCAATGGTACAATGTCCCTGCCACCAGATCCTCTAGTGGCAAACAACCGCAGATCCCTGAAATGGCCAATAGTTCTAGACAATTCCAAAATTATTGGACAAATTTATAATGTTTTTGTAAAACATATGTCCTCTCTCTTGGACAATAACACGGTCAGTAAAAATTTCAGTTTGATAGAATCCCATAAACATTTAATCAACCAACTTGGCGGGATCCTGACCAGGGCAATAAAAAGATCACATAATGCCCAAAAGAATAAACAAACCGGGGTTACCTGGTACAACCAGGACTGCCGGAAAGCCAAGACAGATTTAGTTATAGCAGTCAGGGGGGGTTCAACGGACATCGTGAGAACTAAGAGAGCACAGTACAAAAGAATTTTAGCAAAGGCCAAGAAAGAATGGGACGAAAGGGTTTGGTCTGACTTACTGGATGCATGTAAATGTAAAGATCAGACCACTTTTTGGAGCCTCATTGCCAGAGGCACCAGGGGAGCGACAGAATGTAAAGACAAATTTTTAGAGGAAAAGATATGGGTTGAGCACTTTACTATGCTATATTCTTGCACAAGCTCAGGTGAAAGTGGAGGATGGGACAGTTTATACGCCCCCCTGGCAGCGCATAATGAACCTCTTGCATTCTCTTTAACAGAAACTATCTCCGCAATTAAGGCAGTTAAATCAGGGAAAGCACCAGGCCCTGACAGAATACCAGGTGATCTTTGGAAACACGAAAATCACATCTGGGCCCCTTACATTAATTTATTATCCAACGAAATTGCCCAAGGAGCTGCCATTCCGGAAACCTGGAAGGGGGCAGAGATTGTGGCTCTGTTCAAGAAGGGTGATAGGTCAAATCCCTCGCATTACCGGCCTATCAGCCTTATTGACGTGTTACAAAAAATCTTTGCACGACAGGTTCTCGGTCGGCTTACCTCCTGGATTGAAGAGCACTCTATTTTCACAAAATATCAGGCAGGTTTTAGATGCAAGATAAGTACCGTTGACCAGGTTTTTAGATTTTTATGTTTAGTCTGGAAATACACCATTATAAGGAGTTCCCACATATACGTGGCTTTTGTTGATTTGAAGGCAGCTTTCGATATGGTTCCTAGGGCAGCCCTTTGGAAAACATTAAACAAAATGGGTGTCCCTGGAAATATCCTTCAAATTTTAATTAGACTCCATGAGAACAATTATGCATGTGTAAGATGGGGACCGAATGGAGAAGTCACTGAGAAAATCAAAATAGCAAAGGGGGTAAGGCAAGGGTGCGTAATGGCACCCACCTTATTCTCCCTGTATGTCAATGACATCCCTGATACTCTTTTGGGCTGCGAGCATGACTCTCCCAAATTGAGTGGGCAAGCCGTTCCGGCACTACTATTTGCAGACGATACTATTTTAATTTCTCAGACACCTAGGGGGCTCCAAAACCTTTTAAACACATTCAGTCTATATTGTCATGATAAGGAATTAGAAATTAACTCCTCAAAAACCAAAGTCATGACAATCAACCCCCATAAAGGTTTCAATAAGGTTTTTACAATAAATAATGAACCTATTGAAGAAGTTCCCAATTTTAAATACCTGGGTATTATTTTAGACAGTGATATCACATGGAAAACGCAATTAGAGAATTCAAAACTAAGGCTAACCCAAAATCAGGCACCAATCCTAAGGAAACATAAGAATAGTCATTACAAAGCAGTCTCACCAGCCATTGAACTATTCAAATATAAAGCGCAATCTTCTTCACTCTATGGTGCAGACCTTTGGGCTTATGCTTTAAAGGATACTTTCCGAGTGAGGGAAAACTCCTTCATTAGGAAACTTTTAGGGATACCTGGGTCAACTCCAATGACACCCATATTATGGGACCTTAACTTTAGGCGTACTGATGATTATGCTTCTCTTCGCCCACTACTCTATTGGGTCCGTTTATGGTCCACGGAGGAGCTGGCTGTCTATAGAGAAGCTTTACAAGAAATATTGGCAATAAAGAATACCACGTTTTTACCATGGTTAGAGTACGTCAAAAAACGGTTCGAAAAGCTAGGGCTAAGCGATTTCTGGTTTGACCCTGATTCCCTTACAAATGGTTCAAAACATATCCTGAAGCAAAGGTACTGGGACTATACTAGAGACTCAGTGCTTGCAAATCCCAGAACAGGGACTCTAACTGCAAAAATTTTTGAAACCAAAATGAGCATGCAACTAGAGCCCTTCATGGACGAAATCCACCCTCCATTGGCTAAAAGCCTATACCTAAAATTCCGCTATGGCATTTTGCTACTAAAAGATAGAACAACGAGCTGGAATTGTAATAAAGGGCTGACTGGGGTTGCGGGATCCAGCATATGTGAGCTATGTGAAATGGGGGTGAAAAAAGATGAATCCCATGTTTTATTTATATGCCCAGCATACCTTAAAGCAAGGAAAAAATGGCTCAAGCCGATTTGTAATAGACTAGGCCTTAGACAAACCAAGGTTGGTTTGAGAATATTTAAAGGTGATACTGCACAACTGATCGTGTTTAGCCTAAGTCGTTTCCTCCTATGTGTTGCCTTGATTAGGAAAAAGAAAAACCAGAGAATTTAAATATAAAGGGGCTATTTTACCATGTTTCTGACTGTCTGCTAATATAATACTGCCTGTCTTATTGTTATGGTGTATATTACTTTTTAAATATATCAGATAACTAATTTATTATTTTAACTATGTGTACATATAGTTAGTGCTCCGTACAGTAAGGGGACTGACCAGGAACTAGCTAATTCCGGTGTGGATGACTTTTGCGTAATTTTGCACAAACAAGATGTGGTGATAAACTTTTACCCACTGTTGCTACTTATTATGTATTATTATGATGTATTGTGATTTTAATGTATTGTATCTTACAAGGTTTTTTAAACCGAATAAAGATTGAAATGATGATAAATAGCCGTCATAAGCACAGCGGAACAGTAAGTACCTCTAATCCCATCCTTTCTTTCACAGCTCCGACGCACTCCGCCACAATGGAGCTCGGACCCTGCGCTTGTAGAAAAAAGGTAGGGCCGATGATGATCGAGAACCTTTTTAGTGTTGCCCGGCGCTAACCGCCTCTCATACCACTCGAATCTTACAAACAAAGAGGCAGGCGCTGGAGACTGGAAGGCAGGAAACAGAAGTTTTATTCCGACGGAGCAGAACACGCCAACTCAGACAACATGGTATCTTCTCGAGGTGCTCTAACTGCATCTCTGAGGCCTGGCCTCTTATACACAGGTTTATGGTTTTATTGCATGAAACACATCTTTGTCAATACTTTGATGTACGGAAAGGCATCCTTGCTATCCCCGCTCCAAGCCCGTTCCCACACACATTTACAGTAGGAGTCCCCACCCCGGTCACAACAGGTGATGATTGTCACGCAGCTGGGCATTCCGCCGATTCCCGGAATGCATGTGGTTGAGCGGATCTCATGGGGTGGGGACTTTGATCAGATGTGGATCCTTTGATGGGGGAAGCTTCCTACTGTATGGGGCAATAAACAGCATCCGCAGGGCCAGGTGGCGGCCTGGGAACGAGCAGGACAATCGGGCACAGAGGAAAGGGGGTTTTATCAAAGGGATACGGGATCATGAAAGGGATGGAGGGAGGTGTTGAGCTGGGAACAGGATGGGGTTCCGAGGCAGGGTTGCGCTGAAGAGGGGTTTATGGCCCGAGCATGTGAGAGAGGGGGCTGTCAGCGTGCGGGGGATGTTTGCGAGGTTTAGGAGAGAGAGAGAGGGACTCGCTGGCTATCGGCAGTGGGCAGAGAGGTTATGCCATTCAAAATGGCTGCCGCTTACGCGCAGGGATGAGCCTAAAATGGGACAAGATGGCGCCGATAATGTTGATGTCGCAAACTAAATTTTAACAGTCCTCCCTTTTCAACATATCTAGCCAGCTTGTTTAATCGATATCTATCTTCATCAAGTTCCTAACCTCAACATCGTACAATGCTCTCATGCGTTCTTTTTCGAAGTCCAGAGTCTTAGGGCAGATACAATTCGCACATAGTGAACACAGAGGCGGCAGGCATTGGATCCCTAGGCAGAACCCACATATCACAACAACAGGTATCAGTATAAACGTAAATAACCTCCACCCCCAGTTCTTTACAGTACTCCAGAACCAACCACCAAGCGACCATTCTTCTTGTTCCTGATGAACTTCTGAGGAAAGTCTGTGGAGATGTTCGATGGCTTTGTACACTGAGGGTGAAGTGTCCGGTATATAGGTGCAGCAGCTGGACCCAATGATACGGCATGCTCCTCCACGATCCGCTAGAACCACATCTAGAGCAAGGCGGTTCTGGAAAGCCACCAGGCGGACCGCTTGAAGCTCGGCTGTATTGTTCTCAAGGATGCCAGCTGTAATGTTCATCGTTGTTTCAACTGCCTGGGTCAAATGTCGGATGGCACGGCTGTTCGCCATCAGGCCCCAGAGTGGAACAAGTCCCTTCATTGCATCGAGGAACTGTGCTCCAGTGGAGTCGGCTTGCTCAATGTCTTTGGCTCTTTTTTGTCTGTGATGATTCGCTGGAGCCACATAGGTCGAAGGAAGGATGAAGGCGATATATCAGGTGCCCCCCCAGCCTTTGGGGAGCCAGGTGTAAGCCTTTGTACCTCAAACAAAGTACATGTTCGGAGAAGAGACAAAAGAGGGTGGATCAGTGGAGTCCAAAGTTCTGGTGATGCGGCAAGCGCTGCGGCCTACCAGCTGTTTCCCAAGCCCTTCGATGCACATAAGGCCTGTGACGTTCATGACGGATAGGGCCACAGTCAGGGTGGCAGCTGTTCGTTTCCGGAGGTAGGAGAAGGTGGGTCTGGTCGGATTGTTGAACACCTGCATTTCAATCCGTTCTTTGATGGGGATGTCCATGTGGATAGAATCGTTGGATGTCTGTGGGCAGAAGTGTGCAGCAGTTTTCTTCGTTTTGTTCTGCCAGACCTCATGAAAGAAATGTGTCATAGTTCTGCTGGAGGTGGCATTATCCCTATTGCTTTCTTGCAAGAGGATCAGCCATGCAAGGCAGGAGCTGTGAACTGAGAAGGGTGAAGGGATGAAGGGTATAGAATGTCCAGTGGCGTGGGGTAGCAACCCACAGATCCAGCAGTTGGTGGCATTGGTAGTAAGTATGGGCGAATTTTGAGAATCTCGCGTTCGCGAATTTTGCGGATTTGCGAACTCGCAATCCGCAAAATCCGCGAATTCTAGCGAATTTGCGGATTTTTTTGTTGTTGTGTGTTTGCAAGGATTTCTGCCAGTTCACGAGGGTTTCGTACCAGTTCGCAATTGCGAACTTACATTTCCGCACGCAACGGTCGCGATTATGTTGTTTCTACGTCTGGTTCATCATCACAGGTTCCCAGCACCCTCTGTTTCACCACTGCAACCCTCTGTTACATCAATGCCACCCTCTGGTTCATCATCACTGTAGATTATGGGGGGGGAAAGCAAGCACACCAGCCCTGCTTCAACTGACATGAATTAATTTGGGGTTAGTTTATTAATGTGTCACTGTTTTAAAATTCCAGTCTGGCACCTGCTTCCTTATCTGTAATTTGCTTTCTGTTGCAGTGCATTTTTTTCCCAGGACCTTTGTGGCCTACTTGTAGCTATTCTATGAGCCTGCTGTGAGGGTCAGAGCAGGGTCATACAATTGTTGCAACTAGCAACTGAATTCTGGAGGGGCCCCAGTCAGGAAGCACTACAGGGAATTGTTACTAATGATGAGTTTGAACTCTTGCACCTGCCGAGTGCTTTCAGTTTTGCAAAACACGTTTTACTGCAATTTCGCGGGATTTACGGGGCGCGAACGCTCGCGAGATCGGATTCGGAAGCCGCAAATTCATGCGAATATGCAATTTATTTTTTTGCGGCGTGTTAGTTGGCAAGGTTTTGTGCGTTTTTGCAGCGCAAGTCGCGAAGTTACCCTCGTGGTCGTTCAAGGGCGCGGCCATCTTGTTTGCCTGACGTATTTCCGTTTCCGGGCGCGAAGTGTAATCTCGCAAAGTCTGCGGCTTGCCAGTACAGTTTTGCGCATGTTTGCAAGGAAAATCTCGCGCGAACTTACCCGCGCGGTCGTGAACGGGCGCGGCCATCTTGTTTCTCATTCATTGCTATGGTTCTGGGCATGATCTTTGTATCCTCTCTAAATCTCTGCCATCCTTCGCTTGTTTGAAGTTTTTTTTGATCTATTTTACTTATTATCTATCCCTCTATTTTTCTAGCCCTATATTTTTGTGTTTACTGCTACTTTTGGTTAATTTTAAACTACTTTTTTAAACTCTTTTCTTTTCTTCTCTTCCCTATTCTATTTTCTTTATTCCTTTCCGCCCAGACCATGGTGAAGGGAGCCGGGAAGCATCCCGAGAAGGGGAAGGGTCCCGCACCCCGTGTCCGGCTCCCGTGCGGGCGTTTGAGGGGGGAGGAGGTCATACCCAGGGAGATCTTTACCCCGGAGGAGGTGGGCCAACTCATTTTTTATGTTCAGCGCCACCTCCCCAGGACCATCATGGGAGGCGGCAAGATCAGTGCCGGGTACGGGGTCCGGGAGCGCCGGAAGCGGTGGGAGAAGGTGTGCCAGGCCATTTACCACCACTCTCGGGTCTGGCGCACCTACAACCAGGCCACCCACCGCTGGACGGATGTCCTGACCCGTGAGCGAGATCTGCTCGACCTCCTTGGCCTTGAGATCCCCGGGCTTGGTGAGTAGTAGTAGCTATTTCTTTACTACTATGTTTTCTCCTGCTGTGTTATTATATTGCAAATTTTTGTTTTTTACCAAGAGCAATAATGCTGCTCATTACATTGTAGGTAAATTATATTTCAAAATCTTCTGTGAATTTCAGGTACACTGCTCTCCTTCTTCTCAGTAGTGTTGCTACTATGCTTATTTGTTTTAGATTTTGTGTTCATTTCATTGGCCTGTGAAATTATGTATGAGTGTAGTTTAAAGAACTGCGTAATGCTACACACTAAGGTTCAGATTTTCAATTACCGGCGCATCCCTGCAAAGTAGCAGGGATGCGCCAGTAATTGTGCGTCACGCCACCATCACCCATGGGGCGCCGTATTTACAATGCGGCGCACCATGGGCCCAAAACGCCACCAAAGCGTTACGCATCTGTGCCGTAAAGGCGGCGCATTGCTGGAGTTGCGTCGCAATGATGGTTCAGCTCCATCAATGCTCTGGGGTGCCCTATCTCCCCAATGCTGCGTCAAGCCGTACGTCTGCTTCAAGCAGGCGCAGGGTTTGAGTCACGCATCATTGTCCTCAAAGTGACTGATTGAAATCTTGTAGATTTCCCTCAGCCACTTTTAGGATGCGTTCCTGTGCAGGAACGCCCTCCCTTGCGCCGGAACGCCCCCTATTGGCGCAGGGCTTTACAACGTGATGCATCTCCCATATGCGTCACGTTGTTAATATACGCCGCACCATTGCGCCTCTTTTGTGCTGTCACTGCGTCACAAAAGTCACGCAACAATGGAGCAAAAGAGCCGCAAGGGGCTTCTAAATCAGCCCCTACAGACTCAAGTCCAGTCCTTCCTTTGTACACATGGCGATAAGAAGAAATAGTGGTGGTGGATTGATAGTTTGAGTATTTTAATGACTGGTTAATGTAGTAGGAAACTTTAGTGTTTGTCGCTGATCTTCAATCACGATGGACTTTGGCTGTCACTTCGCGTGCTGCGGACTGCTGCCTGCCAATCCTAGGCAAACCTTTTTAGTACTTTGTTTAGTGGGTTACATAAGGTAGTTTCCAATTCGACGGTCCGCAAATCAAGCCATACTAAAGTAATAACGTAGTCGACCACATGAGATTGGTCAATATTATATCCCGTGGAGTAGTTGTCTATTTGCTATTTCGCAAAAATATTTTGTTAGTTCTTTTGAAATGTTTGATTTGGTTGACAAATATCATCCATGTTTTCTGTTTTTCTTTCTTTCATATTGTACATCAGCTTCCCCCAGGGGCAAGAGGAGGACACAGGAGGAGGAGGAGGGTGCTGTTGACGATGCAGGCCAGGACCGGGCAGGCGAGGGCTCCTTTGCTGGCCCCAGTAAGTTTTAGTTTTAATATAGAGTACTTATTTTTTCCTAGCGTTCCTCATTCGATTTTTTCTAAATCATCTTTGATCTTCTTGTAGACAGAATCTAAATTCTTATCCTGCCTCGACTATGACTCCGTGTAGTATTACTAGATTATTCTTATTAGTCTGTCTGTGTAGCTAACTAAGATTGCACATTTGGCATTTCCATTGGACTCCCATTCTAGTCAGCAATAGCTCTATGCACTGAGTGCAGTCCTTTGGGATTGTCCATAATGTCTTTTCAAGTATTCTAAATGTTTATGCTTTGACAATTGCCAACAATAAAAAGGTGAATGACCACCAAGAAAGAATAAGATACTACTTTACTTTTGGTTTGGATAGGAGGACAATCCATTCTACTACTGTTGCAGGGACAAATCTGCACAAACAGAACTATGGACACTAAATAATGCATTGCTTAGCTTATCAATTATAATAGGTGCTGTTAGACTTTCCACATACCTCAGTGATAACAGACTTTGTAGTTGAACCCCCAATCTCCTTACTGACTAGATAGTGTGGCAGAGTCATTTAGCTCCCAAAGTCACCGATGGCAGAGGCACGGACTTATGCTTGCAAAAATTCCAAAACCTTTAGCTCATCCACTCTAGTCTGGAGGACCAAAAACCACAGAGTCTATTTGAGTTTAAAAGCTTTATTAAAAGTAAACACATTTATTGAAATCAAGTTTGTCATAAAAGTAAACGTTTAACTGGAAATGGAAAAGTGCTTAGTGCTGACGATTAATTGGACACATTTCTTGTGGTCGAGCCGAGCTCTCAACTGGTTTGAACTTGATCCTGCTCGTGTTCTTAGAAGTCAAGCTTCTGTCTGTTAGGAGAAAAAGTGGTGCGTGTTAAAAATAAAAAGCAAGCAGTCATCAGTTGTGCCAAAAAGTGCAGCAAGACAACAGCCTTCCCTGGAAAAAGGGACATTTTTACTTTACAGTAGACAGTCACAAATTATTAAATTGTATACTGTTTTTTTCACATTTCTTTCTTCCTCCTAGACCAAATATTATATAGTAGTGAGTGGTGTATTCTAACATTATTAAATGTACTTTGTAGGTGGAACATCTGGAGGAGGGGCCAGCGTCGAGGTGGTGGTGGCATTGGACGAGGAGGACAACTCTGGGGAGGAGGCGGTGCAAGTGCCGGACAAATCTGTGGGGGATGACACGGTGGTGGCGGGCAGAGGTAAGCTATACATTCCTTACTCATTTGAGATTGAAGACTGCAGAGTGTGCTTTCTGCACGGGTGTATTATAAATAAACCAGGTAGTAGGCTCCTCTAAATGTACTTCGACTTAGCTGTGAAGTTTTGGGCGAGAAGAATCCCAATCAGATCTGAGGTGAACTTGATGGAAGGGCTGAACGAAAAGCGAAAGAAGGGTGTAAGTAACTGTGGAAGGACGAGAAATGTAATGATGACTGGCAAAGAAGAATGATATGTGTTTGCTTGGTCCCCGAGGTGGCTGGGAAGGAAAGAATATGGTATGGTGCATGGCTGGGTGAATGATGAAGCAAGGATGGGTGTAAGGAGAACAGCCTGGGTGGGTGAAACAGAAACTGTATGTGTGCATATACTTTGAATGGATGGATGCCTGGATCATTCATGGTACTATCTGACTCTTAGATAGCATATGTGTATCTAGAGAGAGTAGACGGTCACTGGATGAACTAAGTGTTATTTTGAAGAGCATGTAACACCGCACCCGCACGTCCATTCCAGTGTAGGAAAGGCAAGGAAAAGAAGTTGTAATTTTGTCCAAATACTACCATGAATAGTAGCAGTAGTTTGTATTGCAACTGCAAGCACAGCATATATCCGGTTATTACGGTGGACACTCCCTACCTCTCTTAATAACTTTAGTTTAGTAGTAGTACGTCATTCATGTGTGGGGGTATCACTGTTCACTCCATAATAAGCAAAGCACCTAAAGTCATCCCATATGTCATCAAATACATCCCATGTGAAGTGATAGATAATCAGATTATTTAGCTTCTTTATTTTCCTTTTCTAATACTCATTTGCACTGTAGGGTGAAAGCTAAATTAATTAAGCAGTAGCCCTTTTAACAGAGTATTCTCAGTGCCACCCGTAATAGAAAAGTAAGAGCTTCACCACCTGCATGTACTGGACCGGTACAGTAACGCAAGTCTGTCTCACTCACCATAGTGTGCGTCTGTTTTTCTCGGGTGCAAGTTCACTGCGCTGGCATTATGCCGGCTTGCATAAGATAACGTACCAATTTTCCTAAACAAGAGAGAAGAAGAAGAATAAGACTGGTGTACTGTCATAGTCGACTGTAATGAAAGTCCATAGTGCTTGAAGAATTTGTCCCTTAAACTCCAACTAATGTTAGAGCAAGGATGAAGAAGTCGGAGGTTACATAGATACTGTCCTCAATAGTTATGTACTGTGCTTTCAATTTGCTACTTGTACTGTGACAACTTTCTGCTCAATCATTTTGTGTTAATCTTAAGGAGCATTGGTTACAGACTATGTCTTTCTTTCTTCATGTAGTTGCTCCTTCCAAATCCAAGACACCATCAAGGAGGAAGGAGCTGGCTCGAATGGCCCGGAAATGGAGGCTGGATGCCACTGTCGCTGAATATTGGCGGCTGGTGGCCCTGGAGGAGGAGGAGACGCAGTCTAGTACAACAACAACGTCCACGGGGACAGCTGTATCCTCCTCCGTGCTGGCTGCTAGCCAGCGCAGTGCTCCAGCGGTACGGGGCCGGGCTACCAAAGCCCAACGCCAACGCCGAGCAGCAAAGACAGCAGCTGCCCCCCACAGGATTTGCAAGGCACACCGGCGCCGCTTATCCCTCAGACTGTCCTACCTGGAGCAGGAGGTCCTGAACTATAAGAACTTGGTGGAGGGCCTCCGCTTCCAACTTGCCACCCTCCGCAAGGAGCATGATGCCCTGGCTGCTAAAGGCAACAGCACCCTGCCATAGTGTCCCTTGCCCCTTTTTTAGAGACTTTTGGGGGGTGGGAATTGGGAGTTGGGTTTTTTGGGGACTTTTGAAGGACAATCGTTGGGGTTAGGGAGGGTCTTGCGGGAGATTATTTTGTTAGGGCTATAAAAATATAATTTTTGAAACTTTATCTGACCATACCTGTTTTTTACAGCTTTTGAGTCTGGTGGGTGGGGGTTTAACAGTAAGTTTGTTTTCCTGAATAGTCCTGTGACTTTAGTAGTACTACCGTCAATCTCTCGTCTCTCCTAATACTCCATTATACTACCTCCAACCAAATGCCTATCTTACCTGTAATTTCTGTTTGCAAGTAGGGCTAGGCCCAGGGCTGGCTCCACGGGAAACAGCGAATAAGGTTGGCAATCCTGGGCAGATAAAATTTCCTCATAGCGGTGGTACTAGTGGTGTGACACAGTGGCAGTTGCATGCCTATGAAAAAAAAGAAAATGAAATCTGGTTTGTCCTCCTGAGCAATACAACGTTACAATAGAGAATATAGCAGGTGACAGTACACTAGAACAGTGCCACATTGTAGCCTAACAAATGGTAAAGTATAACTACTAATTCGGTTGAAGTTCTTTGACATTAGCCATGGGTCTTTGTCAAGCAGAGTAAGAATATATCCTCAGATTTCTTCACCAGCCTGTTGGTATCACCTTATCCTCCCCAGCAAGTGTGTGGATTTATTGCTGTAATTTAGTCACACATCAATCAAAACCACACAGCCCGGGGGAAGAGGGTTAGGGTTTGAAAAATGGATGGGTATGGGGGTTTTTGGGAAAGGTTTTGTGAGACAAGAAAAAAAAGCACAGCATGGACAAAGAATTGTGAACATAAACAAATCTTTGGGTACAAACCTACCCATCAATCTTTGAAAGTGCATGCACTAGTGCATGCATGTCAGTGAAAAGTAAGTAGTACTTTCGACAACTGTGGAAGAAAGAATGCAACAGTACAGGGCGTGTGTGGAAATATTGATAACTATATTCAAGATAAGGTCTCTGTTGCCAGATACCTGAGAGCCTTGCTGGTCACTATAAATCCATTCACAACACTCAATGGGGTTGGTCTGGAAGGTGTAGTAGATAGAAAAGGAGAAATTGCTCTTTTTCTAGGTGTCCCCTCACTCACCAGGGTTGCCCCTTGGTGACATGCTTCATCATTGGGGCCATCCCAGTCCTCTACGGGCTGGGGCGTGCTGCGACTTGCGAATTACGTAGGAGCACTTACAAATGACTATGTGTGGTGCAGATGTGATAGTGGAGTGGACTAAGTGATGTGTTAAAGGATCAATTTAGAAGCAGAGAGAGATCCAAGAAATGCAGTCACAGTCCTAGAAAAACACAATGGATACTGTATCTGTATGTTGTTGTAGTTGTCCTGTTGAATTTGGTAAATAAGTTGCATGCAGAAAAAAATTCCTCTTATTAGCGGCACTCCTCCATTGCAGCTGACGCTTCGTCCATCCATGTTGGTCACCACCAGAAGACACCCTGTAAAAAAAGCACAGCATGGACAAACAATTGAACATAAACAAATCTTTGGGTACAAACCTATCCATCAATCTTTGAAAGTGCATGCACTAGTACATGCATGTCAGTGAAAAGTAAGTAGTACTTTCGACAACTATGGAAGAAAGAATGCGACAGTACAGGGCGTGTGTGGAATTATTGATAACTATATTCAAGATAAGGTCTCTGTTGCAGATACCTGAGAGCCTTGCTGGTCACTATAAATCCATTCACAACACTCAATGGGGTTGGTCTGGAAGGTGTAGTAGATAGAAAAGGAGAAATTGCTCTTTTTCTAGGTGTCCCCTCACTCACCAGGGTTGCCCCTTGGTGACATGCTTCATCATTGGGGCCATCCCAGTCCTCTACGGGCTGGGGCGTGCTGCGACTTGCGAATTACGTAGGAGCACTTAAAAATGACTATGTGTGGTGCAGATGTGATAGTGGAGTGGACTAAGTGATGTGTTAAGGGATCAATTTAGAAGCAGAGATAGATCCAAGAAATGCAGTCACAGCCATAGAAAAACACAATGGATACTGTATCTGTATGTTGTTGTAGTTGTCCTGTTGAATTTGGTAAGTAAGTTGCATGCAGAAAAAAAATCCTCTTATTAGCGGCACTCCTCCATTCCATCTGACGCTTCGTCCATCAATGTTGGTGACCAGAAGACACCCTGTCCACTGCCTGCCTGGCGGATGCTGAATTGCGGCTCGCTAATGTGAAGCCTAACTCCATCCTTTTTTTCCCCATTGCACAGACTGAAACCCGGCCTCTAATTATTCAATGAAAAACAGGAAGTGATATAATATTACAACACCACTGATAAATAAATATAAGGTATGCAGGCTGTGGAGTGCAAAAACTCACACTTTGATTTTCCTAGTAGACAGTACAATATTTTTGACAGTGCGTACTCTGTCTGAGTCACCTTTTGAAGGATAAATAAGTATGGGCAAATTAATGTAGCGGATCTTTCCCCTCAAGCTAGGTGTACTGTAAACTGTGTTTTAGAACAAAATTAGATCTTCCCAGCAGTGCTCCCACCCAGACCCTTACTAAAGCCAGTCGCAAAAATGTTAAGACCCCCAATCAAATCGCAAAAAACGAGGCCTAGCAGAAAACTGGTGACAAAACGTACTTTGACAGTAAAAGTGGGCCCAAATACCCCCTTACCCACCGTGGATTGCATTCAAACCACTTGCAAGCAACCAAGCAAAAGTATCCATAGCCAGCATCGCTCCAAGACTCGAAAACCCCCCCACCGAAACACATGCAATAGAAATACTGCTAACCCTAACGAACCCTAAGTTAAGAATAGTGGCAAAGGCTTTCTTTAACTAGGCCAAATCCCCCCTTTCCCACCATGGATTTTCTTCAAATGACTTGCAACCAAAATTACACATTCTCACGAGTGCTCTAAGACCCCAGAACTCAGTTGCAAAAATCTAGAACACCCGAAACACATGCAATCCTGCTGCTAGGGCTAACCCTAACAAACCCTAAGTTACAAAAAGTGCCAAAAGGCTTTTCGGCGTGGATTTTGTCCCAACCACTTCTACCCGGTATTAGACCTTCCCAGGAATGGCCCAAGAGAGACCCGACAACCCACCCGCCAAAAAGCATAACACCCCCAAACAGGCCAAAAGCAACATCTCCAACTTAAAATATTTCTCGGCCTTCGGTACAAACGCGCTACGTAGCTAGGCCATAAGTCCGGTTTGCCACCAGGGATTTCCTGAAAAGCAAATGCAATCAAGATTAGAGTGTCCCAGCAGTGCTCACAGACCCCGAAACTCACCCACAAACAGCCGGAACCCCCTCAAAGAGCACCTCAAAGGCAAGCAAGTCAGCAAAAACACAAAAGAAATTCCGCCTCGATTTGGTCCAAACCACTTTTATCCGGTATTAGAGCTTCCCAGCAATGGCCCCAGAGCCGTCAACCCAGGAGAAAACGAGTAGAAGACCCCCAAACAGCCAAAGAGCAAAAGTACAAAATGGGGACTTAGTCATTTTTTCCCAAATTTCCCAAATCACTCCACGCGCGCTCTGCAGCTAGGCCCTAACTCCCCTCTGCCACCATGGATTTGCTTCAAACCTCTTGCAAAGTAAAGTATCCATAGCCAGCAGTGCTCCCCAACCCCGAAACCCACCCACAAACACAAGGAAGCCCCCCAAACAGGCCCCCGAAAACGCTACATTGAGCAAAATGTCAGAAATAGCAACAAAAAAAATCGGCCTGGATTTTGTCCCAACCACTTCTACCCGGTATTAGACCTTCCCAGGAATGGCCCAAGACCCGCAAACCCACCCGCCAAAAAGCATAACACCGCCAAACAGGCCAAAAGCAACATCTACTACTTACAATATTTCTCGGCCTTCGGTCCGAACGCGCTGCGTAGCTAGGCCATAAGTCCCGTTTGCCACCAGGGATTTCCTGAAAAGCAAATGCAATCAAGATTACAATGTCCCAGCAGTGCTCACAGACCCTGAAACCCACCCACAATCACAAGGAAGCCCCCCAAACAGGCCCCCGAAAACGCTACATTGAGCAAAATGTCAGAAATAGCACCAAAAAAAAATCGGCCTGGATTTTGTCCCAACCACTTCTACCCGGTATTAGATCTTCCCAGGAATGGCCCAAGACCTGCCAACCCACCCGCCAAAAAGCATAACACCCCCAAAGAGGACAAAAGCAACATCTCCTACTTACAATATTTCTCGGCCTTCGGTCCAAACGCGCTGCGTAGCTAGGCCATAAGTCCGGTTTGCCACCACAGATTTCCTGAAAAGCAAATGCAATCAAGATTAGAGTGTCCCAGCAGTGCTCACAGACCCCGAAACTCACCCACAAACAGCCGGAACCCCCTCAAAGAGCACCTCAAAGGCATGCAAGTCAGCAAAAACACAAAAAAAATTCCGCCTCGGATTTGGTCCAAACCACTTTTATCCGGTATTAGAGGTTCCCAGCAATAGCCCCAGAGCCGTCAACCCAGGAGAAAACGAGAAGAAGACCCCCAAACAGCCAAAGAGCAAAAGTACAAAAATGGGGACTTAGTCATTTTTTCCCAAATTTCCCAAATCACTCCGCGCGCACTCAGCAGCTAGGCCCTAACTCCCCTCTGCCACCAGGGATTTGCTTCAAACCTCTTGCAAAGTAAAGTATCCATAGCCAGCAGTGCTCCCCGACCCCGAAACCCACCCACAAAAACAAGGAAGCCCCCCAAACAGGCCCCCGAAAACGCTACATTGAGCAAAATGTCAGAAATAGCAACAAAAAAAATCGGCCTGGATTTTGTCCCAACCACTTCTACCCGGTATTAGACCTTCCCAGGAATGGCCCAAGACCCGCCAACCCACACGCCAAAAAGCATAAGACCCCCAAAGAGGACAAAAGCAACATCTCCTACTTACAATATTTCTCGGCCTTCGGTCCAAACGAGCTGCATAGCTAGGCCATAAGTCCGGTTTGCCACCACGGATTTCCTGAAAAGCAAATGCAATCAAGATTAGAGTGTCCCAGCAGTGCTCACAGACCCCGAAACTCACCCACAAACAGACGGAACCCCCCCTAAGAGCACCTCAAAGGCAAGCAAGTCAGCAAATACACAAAAAATGTTCCGCCTCGGATTTGGTCCAAACCACTTTTATCCGGTATTAGAGCTTCCCAGCAATGGCCCCAGAGCCGTCAACCCAGGAGAAAACGAGTAGAAGACCTCCAAACAGCCAAAGAGGAAAAGTAGAAAAATGGGGACTTAGTCATTTTTTCCCAAATTTCCCAAATCACTCCGCGCGCGCTCTGCAGCTAGGCCCTAACTGCCTTCTGCCACCATGGATTTGCTTCAAACCTCTTGCAAAGTAAAGTATCCATAGCCAGCAGTGCTCCCCGACCCCGAAACCCACCCACAAACACCAGGAAGTCCCCCAAACAGGCCCCCGAAAACGCTACATTGAGCAAAATGTCAGAAATAGCACAAAAAAAATCGGCCTGGATTTTGTCCCAACCACTTCTACCCGGTATTAGACCTTCCCAGGAATGGCCCAAGACCCGCCAACCCACCCGCCAAAAAGCATAACACCCCCAAACAGGCCAAAAGCAACATCTCCTACTTACAATATTTCTCGGCCTTTGGTCAAACGCGCTGCGTAGCTAGGCCATAAGTCCGGGTTGCCACCAGGGATTTCCTGAAAAGCAAATGCAATCAAGATTAGAGTGTCCCAGCAGTGCTCACTGACCCCGAACCTCACCCACAAACAGACGGAACCCCACCTAAGAGCACCTCAAAGGCAAGCAAGTCAGCAAAAACACACAAAATGTTCCGCCTCAGATTTGGTCCAAACCACTTTTATCCGGTATTAGAGCTTCCCAGCAATGGCCCCAGAGCCGTCAACCCAGGAGAAAACGAGTAGAAGACCCCCAAACAGCCAAAGAGCAAAAGTACAAAAATGGGGACTTAGTCATTTTTTCCCAAATTTCCCAAATGACTCAGCGCGCGCTCTGCAGCTAGGCCCTAACTTCCCTCTGCCACCATGGATTTGCTTCAAACCTCTTGCAAAGTAAAGTATCCATAGCCAGCAGTGCTCCCCGACCCCGAAACCCACCCAAACAGGCCCCCGAAAACGCTACATTGAGCAAAATGTCAGAAATAGCAACAAAAAAAATCGGCCTGTATTTTGCCCCAACCACTTCTACCCGGTATTAGACCTTCCCAGGAATGGCCCAAGACCCGCCAACCCACCCGCCAAAAAGCATAACACCCCCAAAGAGGACAAAAGCAACATCTCCTACTTACAATATTTCTTGGCCTTCGATCCAAACGCGCTGCGTAGCTAGGCCATAAGTCCGGTTTGCCACCACGGATTTCCTGAAAAGCAAATGCAATCAAGATTAGAGTGTCCCAGCAGTGCTCACACACCCCGAAACACACCCACAAACAGACAGAACCCCCCCTAACAGCACCTCAAAGGCAAGCAAGTCAGCAAAAACACAAAAAAATTTCCGCCTCGGATTTGGTCCAAACCACTTTAATCCGGTATTAGAGCTTCCCAGCAATGGCCCCAGAGCCGTCAACCCAGAAGAAAACGAGTAGAAGACCCCCAAAGAGCAAAAGTACAAAAATGGGGACTTAGTCATTTTTTCCCAAATTTCCCAAATCACTCCGCGCGCGCTCTGCAGCTAGGCCCTAACTCCCCTCAGCCACCATGGATTTGCTTCAAACCTCTTGCAAAGTAAAGTATCCATAGCCAGCAGTGCTCCCCGACCCCGAAACCCACCCACAAACACAAGGAAGCCCCCCAAACAGGCCCCCAAAAACGCTACATTGAGCAAAATGTCAGAAATAGCAACAAAAAAAATCGGCCTGGATTTTGTCCCAACCACTTCTACTCGGTATTAGACCTTCCCAGGAATGGCCCAAGACCCGCCAACCCACCCGCCAAAAAGCATAACACCCCCAAAGAGGACAAAAGCAACATCTCCTACTTACAATATTTCTCGGCCTTCGGTCCAAACGCGCTGCGTAGCTAGGCCATAAGTCCGGTTTGCCACCACGGATTTCCTGAAAAGCAAATGCAATCAAGATTAGAGTGTCCCAGCAGTGCTCACACACCCCGAAACACACCCACAAACAGACAGAACCCCCCCTAACAGCACCTCAAAGGCAAGCAAGTCAGCAAAAACACAAAAAAAATTCCGCCTCGGATTTGGTCCAAACCACTTTTATCCGGTATTAGAGCTTCCCAGCAATGGCCCCAGAGCCGTCAACCCAGGAGAAAACGAGTAGAAGACCCCCAAACAGCCAAAGAGCAAAAGTACAAAATGGGGACTTAGTCATTTTTTCCCAAATTTCCCAAATCACTCCACGCGCGCTCTGCAGCTAGGCCCTAACTCCCCTCTCCCACCATGGATTTGCTTCAAACCTCTTGCAAAGTAAAGTATCCATAGCCAGCAGTGCTCCCCAACCCCGAAACCCACCCACAAACACAAGGAAGCCCCCCAAACAGGCCCCCGAAAACGCTGCATTGAGCAAAATGTCAGAAATAGCAACAACAAAAAATCGGCCTGGATTTTGTCCCAACCACTTCTACCCGGTATTAGACCTTCCCAGGAATGGCCCAAGACCCGCAAACCCACCCGCCAAAAAGCATAACACCGCCAAACAGGCCAAAAGCAACATCTACTACTTACAATATTTCTCGGCCTTCGGTCCAAACGCGCTGCGTAGCTAGGCCATAAGTCCCGTTTGCCACCAGGGATTTCCTGAAAAGCAAATGCAATCAAGATTACAATGTCCCAGCAGTGCTCACAGACCCTGAAACCCACCCACAATCACAAGGAAGCCCCCCAAACAGGCCCCCGAAAACGCTACATTGAGCAAAATGTCAGAAATAGCACCAAAAAAAAATCGGCCTGGATTTTGTCCCAACCACTTCTACCCGGTATTAGATCTTCCCAGGAATGGCCCAAGACCTGCCAACCCACCCGCCAAAAAGCATAACACCCCCAAAGAGGACAAAAGCAACATCTCCTACTTACAATATTTCTCGGCCTTCGGTCCAAACGCGCTGCGTAGCTAGGCCATAAGTCCGGTTTGCCACCACAGATTTCCTGAAAAGCAAATGCAATCAAGATTAGAGTGTCCCAGCAGTGCTCACAGACCCCGAAACTCACCCACAAACAGCCGGAACCCCCTCAAAGAGCACCTCAAAGGCAAGCAAGTCAGCAAAAACACAAAAAAAATTCCGCCTCGGATTTGGTCCAAACCACTTTTATCTGGTATTAGAGGTTCCCAGCAATAGCCCCAGAGCCGTCAACCCAGGAGAAAACGAGTAGAAGACCCCCAAACAGCCAAAGAGCAAAAGTACAAAAACGGGGACTTAGTCATTTTTCCCCAAATTTCCCAAATCACTCCGCGCGCGCTCAGCAGCTAGGCCCTAACTCCCCTCTGCCACCAGGGATTTGCTTCAAACCTCTTGCAAAGTAAAGTATCCATAGCCAGCAGTGCTCCCCGACCCCGAAACCCACCCACAAAAACAAGGAAGCCCCCCAAATAGGCCCCCGAAAACGCTACATTGAGCAAAATGTCAGAAATAGCAACAAAAAAAATCGGCCTGGATTTTGTCCCAACCACTTCTACCCGGTATTAGACCTTCCCAGGAATGGCCCAAGACCCGCCAACCCACACGCCAAAAAGCATAAGACCCCCAAAGAGGAAAAAAGCAACATCTCCTACTTACAATATTTCTCGGCCTTCGGTCCAAACGAGCTGCATAGCTAGGCCATAGGTCCGGTTTGCCACCACGGATTTCCTGAAAAGCAAATGCAATCAAGATTAAAGTGTCCCAGTAGTGCTCACAGACCCCGAAACTCACCCACAAACAGACGGAACCCCCCCTAACAGCTCCTCAAAGGCAATCAAGTCAGCAAATACACAAACAATGTTCCGCCTCGGATTTGGTCCAAACCACTTTTATCCGGTATTAGAGCTTCCCAGCAATGGCCCCAGAGCCGTCAACCCAGGAGAAAACGAGTAGAAGACCCCCAAACAGCCAAAGAGCAAAAGTACAAAAATGGGGACTTAGTCATTTTTTCCCAAATTTCCCAAATGACTCAGCGCGCGCTCTGCAGCTAGGCCCTATCTTCCCTCTGCCACCATGGATTTGCTTCAAACCTCTTGCAAAGTAAAGTATCCATAGCCAGCAGTGCTCCCCGACCCCGAAACCAACCCACAAAAACAAGGAAGCCCCCCAAACAGGCCCCCGAAAACGCTACATTGAGCAAAATGTCAGAAATAGCAACAAAAAAAATCGGCCTGGATTTTGTCCCAACCACTTCTACCCGGTATTAGACCTTCCCAGGAATGGCCCAAGACCCGCCAACCCACCCGCCAAAAAGCATAACACCCCCAAAGAGGACAAAAGCAACATCTCCTACTTACAATATTTCTCGGCCTTCGGTCCAAACGAGCTGCATAGCTAGGCCATAAGTCCGGTTTGCCACCACGGATTTCCTGAAAAGCAAATGCAATCAAGATTAGAGTGTCCCAGCAGTGCTCACAGACCCCGAAACTCACCCACAAACAGACGGAACCCCCCCTAAGAGCACCTCAAAGGCAAGCAAGTCAGCAAATACACAAAAAATGTTCCGCCTCGGATTTGGTCCAAACCACTTTTATCCGGTATTAGAGCTTCCCAGCAATGGCCCCAGAGCCGTCAACCCAGGAGAAAACGAGTAGAAGACCCCCAAACAGCCAAAGAGCAAAAGTACAAAAATGGGGACTTAGTCATTTTTTCCCAAATTTCCCAAATCACTCCGCGCGCGCTCTGCAGCTAGGCCCTAACTGCCTTCTGCCACCATGGATTTGCTTCAAACCTCTTGCAAAGTAAAGTATCCATAGCCAGCAGTGCTCCCCGACCCCGAAACCCACCCACAAACACCAGGAAGTCCCCCAAACAGGCCCCCGAAAACGCTACATTGAGCAAAATGTCAGAAATAGCACAAAAAAAATCGGCCTGGATTTTGTCCCAACCACTTCTACCCGGTATTAGACCTTCCCAGGAATGGCCCAAGACCCGCCAACCCACCCGCCAAAAAGCATAACACCCCCAAACAGGCCAAAAGCAACATCTCCTACTTACAATATTTCTCGGCCTTCGGTCAAACGCGCTGCGTAGCTAGGCCATAAGTCCGGGTTGCCACCAGGGATTTCCTGAAAAGCAAATGCAATCAAGATTAGAGTGTCCCAGCAGTGCTCACAGACCCCGAACCTCACCCACAAACAGACGGAACCCCCCCTAAGAGCACCTCAAAGGCAAGCAAGTCAGCAAAAACACACAAAATGTTCCGCCTCAGATTTGGTCCAAACCACTTTTATCCGGAATTAGAGCTTCCCAGCAATGGCCCCAGAGCCGTCAACCCAGGAGAAAACGAGTAGAAGACCCCCAAACAGCCAAAGAGCAAAAGTACAAAAATGGGGACTTAGTCATTTTTTCCCAAATTTCCCAAATGACTCAGCGCGCGCTCTGCAGCTAGGCCCTAACTTCCCTCTGCCACCATGGATTTGCTTCAAACCTCTTGCAAAGTAAAGTATCCATAGCCAGCAGTGCTCCCCGACCCCGAAACCCACCCACAAACACAAGGAAGCCCCCCAAACAGGCCCCCGAAAACGCTACATTGAGCAAAATGTCAGAAATAGCAACAAAAAAAATCAGCCTGGATTTTGCCCCAACCACTTCTACCCGGTATTAGACCTTCCCAGGAATGGCCCAAGACCCGCCAACCCACCCGCCAAAAAGCATAACACCCCCAAAGAGGACAAAAGCAACATCTCCTACTTACAATATTTCTCGGCCTTCGGTCCAAATGCGCTGCGTAGCTAGGCCATAAGTCCGGTTTGCCACCACGGATTTCCTGAAAAGCAAATGCAATCAAGATTAGAGTGTCCCAGCAGTGCTCACACACCCCGAAACACACCCACAAACAGACAGAACCCCCCCTAACAGCACCTCAAAGGCAAGCAAGTCAGCAAAAACACAAAAAAAATTCCGCCTCGGATTTGGTCCAAACCACTTTTATCCGGTATTAGAGCTTCCCAGCAATGGCCCCAGAGCCGTCAACCGAGGAGAAAACGAGTAGAAGACCCCCAAAGAGCAAAAGTACAAAAATGGGGACTTAGTCATTTTTTCCCAAATTTCCCAAATCACTCCGCGCGCGCTCTGCAGCTAGGCCCTAACTCCCCTCAGCCACCATGGATTTGCTTCAAACCTCTTGCAAAGTAAAGTATCCATAGCCAGCAGTGCTCCCCGACCCCGAAACCCACCCACAAACACAAGGAAGCCCCCCAAACAGGCCCCCAAAAACGCTACATTGAGCAAAATGTCAGAAATAGCAACAAAAAAAATCGGCCTGGATTTTGTCCCAACCACTTCTACTCGGTATTAGACCTTCCCAGGAATGGCCCAAGACCCGCCAACCCACCCGCCAAAAAGCATAACACCCCCAAAGAGGACAAAAGCAACATCTCCTACTTACAATATTTCTCGGCCTTCGGTCCAAACGAGCTGCATAGCTAGGCCATAAGTCCGGTTTGCCACCACGGATTTCCTGAAAAGCAAATGCAATCAAGATTAGAGTGTCCCAGCAGTGCTCACAGACCCCGAAACTCACCCACAAACAGACGGAACCCCCCCTAAGAGCACCTCAAAGGCAAGCAAGTCAGCAAATACACAAAAAATGTTCCGCCTCGGATTTGGTCCAAACCACTTTTATCCGGTATTAGAGCTTCCCAGCAATGGCCCCAGAGCCGTCAACCCAGGAGAAAACGAGTAGAAGACCCCCAAACAGCCAAAGAGCAAAAGTACAAAAATGGGGACTTAGTCATTTTTTCCCAAATTTCCCAAATCACTCCGCGCGCGCTCTGCAGCTAGGCCCTAACTGCCTTCTGCCACCATGGATTTGCTTCAAACCTCTTGCAAAGTAAAGTATCCATAGCCAGCAGTGCTCCCCGACCCCGAAACCCACCCACAAACACCAGAAAGTCCCCCAAACAGGCCCCCGAAAACGCTACATTGAGCAAAATGTCAGAAATAGCACAAAAAAAATCGGCCTGGATTTTGTCCCAACCACTTCTACTCGGTATTAGACCTTCCCAGGAATGGCCCAAGACCCGCCAACCCACCCGCCAAAAAGCATAACACCCCCAAAGAGGACAAAAGCAACATCTCCTACTTACAATATTTCTCGGCCTTCGGTCCAAACGCGCTGCGTAGCTAGGCCATAAGTCCGGTTTGCCACCACGGATTTCCTGAAAAGCAAATGCAATCAAGATTAGAGTGTCCCAGCAGTGCTCACACACCCCGAAACACACCCACAAACAGACAGAACCCCCCCTAACAGCACCTCAAAGGCAAGCAAGTCAGCAAAAACACAAAAAAAATTCCGCCTCGGATTTGGTCCAAACCACTTTTATCCGGTATTAGAGCTTCCCAGCAATGGCCCCAGAGCCGTCAACCCAGGAGAAAACAAGTAGAAGACCCCCAAACAGCCAAAGAGCAAAAGTACAAAAATGGGGACTTAGTCATTTTTTCCCAAATTTCCCAAATCACTCCGCGCGCGCTCTGCAGCTAGGCCCTAACTCCCCTCAGCCACCATGGATTTGCTTCAAACCTCTTGCAAAGTAAAGTATCCATAGCCAGCAGTGCTCCCCGACCCCGAAACCCACCCACAAACACAAGGAAGCCCCCCAAACAGGCCCCCAAAAACGCTACATTGAGCAAAATGTCAGAAATAGCAACAAAAAAAATCGGCCTGGATTTTGTCCCAACCACTTCTACCCGGTATTAGACCTTCCCAGGAATGGCCCAAGACCCGCCAACCCACCCGCCAAAAAGCATAACACCCCCAAAGAGGACAAAAGCAACATCTCCTACTTACAATATTACTCGGCCTTCGGTCCAAACGCGCTGCGTAGCTAGGCCATAAGTCCGGTTTGCCACCACGGATTTCCTGAAAAGCAAACGCAATCAAGATTAGAGTGTCCCAGCAGTGCTCACAGACCCCGAAACTCACCCACAAACAGCCGGAACCCCCTCAAAGAGCACCTCAAAGGCAAGCAAGTCAGCAAAAACACAAAAGAAATTCCGCCTCGGATTTGGTCCAAACCACTTTTATCCGGTATTAGAGCTTCCCAGCAATGGCCCCGGAGCCGTCAACTCACCCGCAAAGAGGTAGAACAACACCCCCACAAGTGCTGAGTCTTTCTTCATTGGGCGTAAACCAGCCCTCTGCTTTGATGGAAATAGGAGTCTGGAGGAGGAGGATAGAGGAGCATGTTCTTCTGAACTTGTGAACCTGAGGAATGCAGACTGCGGCACCTTCAAATCAATTAGCAAACAAGTGAAGACAGTTCTGCTGAACGGCTTGTTTTTGTGATTATCTGATTAAAGTTTGAATTATATTAACTGTGCACAACAAAGAAAGACAGACACACAGGAATAAAAGTGAATAAGGACGAAAAAGAAAGTTATTGATTCGTTGTCTCATTTTCAGGGCTCGGTATCATGGTCCATGAATAAGAATAAGGCTTTGTCATCATACTCTGCGAATTCAGGCAGGGTGAGCTCAGTGTCACCTGACAGAGAAGAAATTCCCTCATCTATGTTGCTGTCCACCTCGTCTTAATCCGGCGCGCTTTCTCGTACTCTGAAATCTGGTGGTATGAGGTGCTGATTCATCTTGATCATTGTTAACCTCTCCACATTTTTGGGCGAGAGGCGGCTCCGTTTGGAAGTTACAATGCCACCAGCAGCACTGAAAACACGTTCAGAAGACACGCTTGTGAGTGGGCAAGACAAGTAGTTTAAAGCCAGGTGGTGAGCTGTGGCCACAATTCTTTTTTCCCATGCCAATACGCCAATGGGTCAGCATTAACATAGACCTCTGTTAATTCATTGAGATAGTCCTTCACCATCGACTCAAGGTTCTCCTCCAAGGTTCCTCCACTTTGCTTAGCTGTTGCTGTGACCTTTTGAGAACCAAACCCAAGCCGAGCTAGCCAATCCTCTTCAGCCTCCAATGTTACTGTTGTGTCTGGTGGTGCAGATGATCCGGTTGCCGGTCTCTTTAACGGCTGAGAGGTCACTTGTGCCGCAGCCACAGGTGCAGAAGTGGATTGTTGTGACTGTGGATGGCCTGCTGATGCTGATGTACTGCCTTTTCCTTCAATTTGCTGCCGTTCTCTTTCAAACCTCTTGGCTGAGGAGACTATCCACTGTTTGTACTTTGTAACATCTTTATCAGCAAAAGGAAAGAATGCTTGGCCTGCCAGCGCCTTTTTGTAGCGTGGATCCAGAATAGTAGCACAAATGTAATGCTGGTTTGAGTGGATCATTTTAAGACGTTCATCACCTTGTAGGTGCTCTAATAATTTCTCAGCCAGAACAAAAGGGTCTTGGTTTTCTTCATCTTTTTCAAACACAGAACACACCTCCTTCAGTTGGTGCGCCAGCATGTACAACAATGGGATAGCTTTTCCCAAATTACAGTCCTCCTTGCTGACTGCACGCGTGAAGAACTCAAAAGGACGAAGCATACGTGTCAGGCTTTTAACTATGTTCCATTGCGCCGCACCCATCCTCAGGTCCTCCTTCTGAGCTGTACCCTGTGTTAAGAAATAGTAATCGAGTACCGTATACTGCTCATACAGACGCTCAAGCATGTAGAAGGTTGAGTTCCAACGTGTTACCACCTCCTGGATGAGTGCTTTCACTGGCATTTGACGTTCTTATAGCAGGCCCCTCAGCTGCTTCCGGGCCTTAAAAGAATGGCTGAAATGGTTGCACATTTTTCAGCAGGTGTCCACTACTCTGTACACTGCACTGTCTTTATTACCCAAGAATTTTTGGACAACCAGGTTTATACAGTGCGCCAAACACGGCACTCTGAAATAGTCACCCAGCTTCATGGCCTTAACTATATTGGCGCCATTGTCCGTGGAAACATAACCAACCTGCCGTTTTTTTGGGGACAGCCAGTTAAGGACCTTTGTGTTAAAGACATCCAAAATGTTTTGTGCTGTGTGACGTTTCTCCAAACCAAACATGGCTAGTGTTGCATGTTTCCGAGCAGCTTTAAAAACAATGTCCGGGTCAACACCTGTGTTTAGCTTTGCTTTAGCTCCTGAAAAAGAGACCCAGTGTGCAGTGATGCACATGTAATCAGCGCCTGCGCCACTGGTCCACATGTCTGTTGTCAGATGTATAGTGTGAACAGCACTCTTCTGCAAAGCTGCCCCAATCACCTCCAGAACATCTTCATGTAGTGCTGGAACCGCAACTCCGGCAAAATAGAACCGGCTAGGAACCTTCCATTTAGGGCAGAGCGCTGCCACTAATTCTAGAAAACCAACCCCTTCTACAAAAGAAAAAGGGAGAAGGTCCAGAGCTAGCATTTAGCCAGCTTAGTGTTATACAGACGCGTCAGTGGGTGGTTGCGTTCATATTGCGCTTCTGTAAACAACATCTTTTTAATGTTACCCTGGACCAAGGATTTACGGGATGATGATGATATCTTCGACCCAGTTACGCTCGCTGATGAACTTTTTCGCATTGATGTCTCACTCTCTCCCACACTCTTAGTGTGGCTCACATGGGGTGTGCTGCTGACAGGGGTACTGGGTGTAAGTGAAGTGTTTGAATCGTCTTCTTCCTCCTCGTCATCATCAGACGAAAAATCAACCATTTCATTACGTGCAATTCGGGCTTCCTTGACCGCCTCTAGGTGCGCAAACCATTGGACAGCGTGCGTTCTCCTAAGATGACCTCTCTGGCCTCCGGTACCATAGTTGGTACCAAACTTACCACGACTAACTCGAAGCTTACAAATGCTACAAATGGCTATGTTTTCCTTTTTTGGGCAAACACTAAAGAAGTCCCAAACTGGAGACTTGAAATGTCTTTGGGGGCCGGAGGAGGCGGCGATACAGGTGGTGGTGGTCCTGCTGCTAATGCCAGATGAAGTGGAGGATGTGGATTGCCGAACTTCAGTACGTTTTGCAATTTCACCACCACGAATTGAGGTCGAGGTGGATGGAGGTCCCTTCTTGCGAGAAAGAAATATGGAAGCGGTAGGTGTTGGTGTACTAGTTAACTCCAAATCTAATGATTGTTGTGTTTCCATTTCCATTGCCTCCTCGTCAACATCATCATCACGCTCAGCAGCTTCTCGGGATAGGGTCAAAATGTCTCTTTGCTGCATGCCCGCTGGGGCTGCAGTGACCTTTATGATGACTGGCTCGTCGTCGTGAGAGGCTTCACCAGCAGCAGTATCCGTCACTTCTTGTTGAGCCTCATCACACTCCATAGCTATGAGTTTTTTGACGACCTTCCTTTAACGCTTAGGTACCTTTGTCAGATCATGGTGTGCCTCACTCTCAGACTGCCGGGATGATGGTTCCCAATCTTCATCCAGAATGGGGTCATTAGAAGGAGGTGGGCTTGAAGAAGATGTAGACACCAACCTTGATCTTTTCCTTGCTAGGGATGTGGAAGACAATGAATGATCATCAGGAGGAGTGGCTTCCAATGATACCTCGGCTTGATTGTCGATTTCCTGATGTGCCCCTACTTCAGGAGGAACAACTATTGTGGGCACTTGTGACCCTCCATGCACCTCTGCTTGCGCATCTCCTTGAGCTGCCTCTCCTTCCACATGTACTTGGGCTTGTACTTGCACATGGTGTTGTTGTTGCGGCTGTGGTTGTTCAACACTTGTCAGATGAGTTACAACAACCTGTGTTGATTCAGGGACATTGCTGCTACTTTCTTGCGATGAGCCAACATCACTGGTCGATGGTGATTGGAGAAGTACACTGACTGCCTCTGAAGCACTCAAGGGCTTTGACTTAAGTTGGCGTGGTGGTGGAGGCACTGAACCCAATGGAGCGGGGGTGCTGCTCCCAGCTTGGTCCCCAGCAGATCCTGCTGCTGCTGCAGGCGTACTTTTTTTTTTGCTCCCAAAAAACGCGGCGGCCGGCACACCAGCCTCCTTGGTAACTTGCTTCTTCTGCTCCTTACTAGCAACTTTCTTGCTAGAGGAGCTACGGAGACCTTTTTTTGGGGCCATCTTCTTCAGAGCAGGTCAGACAGCAGGCCGCAGTTGCACGAATTGTAGAGTTGTCTGAGGCCAGACGTGACGTCGCGTGACGTTATGCTGCACACACACACACCGCTGCTGGACTTCTTCCTGGCACTGGTGGTTCTCTTGAGTCTTGTGCACCTAAAAGCAATGGAAGACAGAGGAACATCAGTTCAGTTATACACCCCAAAAAATCGAGAAAAAAAAACAGAAAAATCAGCACAATCCCATTCCATCCATGCCCTCCATGCTGTTTAAGTTCAAGACACCCCACAGAAAGACTAGGCCCATGCTAGACTCAATACCCCTGGTGAAAAGGCCACAAGTACAGCCCCAAAAAACGAAAATCACTGAAAAATCAGCACAATCCCATTCCATCCATGCCCTCCATGATGTTTAAATTCAAGACACCCCACAGAAAGACTAGGCCCATGCAAGACTCACTACCCCTGGGCATAAAGGTTGAAAAGTAGGCAAAATGGTTGCAGGCCTAACAACAATGCCTGCATTCAAAATGGCCACTTACCTCCCAGCACATGGCCAGGGCCTGTAGCAGCACTCAAAATGGCCCCCAGCCACATGGCCTGTCCCTCCCCATGAACACCCCCAAAAATCGAAAATCACTGAAAAATCAGCACAATCCCATTCCATCCATGCCCTCCATGATGTTTAAGTTCAAGACACCCCACAGAAAGACTAGGCCCATGCTAGACTCAATATCCCTGGTGAAAGGCCACAAGTACAGCCCCAAAAAACGAAAATCACTGAAAAATCAGCACAATCCCATTCCATCCATGCCCTCCATGATGTTTAAATTCAAGACACCCCACAGGAAGGCTAGGCCCATGCACGACTCACTACCCCTGGGCATAAAGGTTGAAAAGTAGGCAAAATGGTTGCAGGCCTAACAACAATGCCTGCATTCAAAATGGCCACTTGCCTCCCAGCACATGGCCAGGGCCTGTAGCAGCACTCAAAATGGCCCCCAGCCACATGGCCTGTCCCTCCCCATGAACACCCCCAAAAAACGAAAATCACTGAAAAATCAGCACAATCCCATTCCATCCATGCCCTCCATGATGTTTAAGTTCAAGACACCCCACAGAAAGACTAGGCCCATGCTAGACTCAATACCCCTGGTGAAAAGGCCACAAGTACAGCCGCAAAAAATGAAAATCACTGAAAAATCAGCACAATCCCATTCCATCCATGCCCTCCATGATGTTTAAATTCAAGACACCCCACAGAAAGACTAGGCCCATGCAAGACTCACTACCCCTGGGCATAAAGGTTGAAAAGTAGGCAAAATGGTTGCAGGCCTAACAACAATGCCTGCATTCAAAATGGCCACTTGCCTCCCAGCACATGGCCAGGGCCTGTAGCAGCACTCAAAATGGCCCCCAGCCACATGGCCTGTCCCTCCCCATGAACACCCCGAAAAAACGAAAATCACAGAAAAATCAGCACAATCCCATTCCATCCATGCCCTCCATGATGTTTAAGTTCAAGACACCCCACAGAAAGACTAGGCCCATGCTAGACTCAATACCCCTGGTGAAAAGGCCACAGGTACAGCCCCAAAAAACGAAAATCACTGAAAAATCAGCACAATCCCATTCCATCCATGCCCTCCATGATGTTTAAATTCAAGACACCCCACAGAAAGACTAGGCCCATGCAAGACTCACTACCCCTGGGCATAAAGGTTGAAAAGTAGGCAAAATTGTTGCAGGCCTAACAACAATGCCTGCATTCAAAATGGCCACTTGCCTCCCAGCACATGGCCAGGGCCTGTAGCAGCACTCAAAATGGCCCCCAGCCACATGGCCTGTCCCTCCCCATGAACACCCCCAAAAAACGAAAATCACTGAAAAATTAGCACATTCCCATTCCATCCATGCCCTCCATGATGTTTAAGTTCAAGACACCCCACAGAAAGACTAGGCCCATGCTAGACTCAATACCCCTGGTGAAAAGGCCACAAGTACAGCCCCGAAAAACGAAAATCACTGAAAAATCAGCACAATCCCATTCCATCCATGCCCTCCATGATGTTTAAATTCAAGACACCCCACAGAAAGACTAGGCCCATGCAAGACTCACTACCCCTGGGCATAAAGGTTGAAAAGTAGGCAAAATGGTTGCAGGCCTAACAACAATGCCTGCATTCAAAATGGCCACTTGCCTCCCAGCACATGGCCAGGGCCTGTAGCAGCACTCAAAATGGCCCCCAGCCACATGGCCTGTCCCTCCCCATGAACACCCCCAAAAAACGAAAATCACTGAAAAATCAGCACAATCCCATTCCATCCATGCCCTCCATGATGTTTAAGTTCAAGACACCCCACCGAAAGACAAGGCCCATGCTAGACTCAATACCCCTGGTGAAAAGGCCACAAGTACAGCCCCAAAAAACGAAAAATCACTGAAAAATCAGCACAATCCCATTCCGTCCATGCCCTCCATGATGTTTAAATTCAAGACACCCCACAGAAAGACTAGGCCCATGCAAGACTCACTACCCCTGGGCATAAAGGTTGAAAAGTAGGCAAAATGGTTGCAGGCCTAACAACAATGCCTGCATTCAAAATGGCCACTTGCCTCCCAGCACATGGCCAGGGCCTGTAGCAGCACTCAAAATGGCCCCCAGCCACATGGCCTGTCTCTCCCCATGAACACCCCCAAAAAACGAAAATCACTGAAAAATCAGCACAATCCCATTCCATCCATGCCCTCCATGATGTTTAAGTTCAAGACACCCCACAGAAAGACTAGGCCCATGCTAGACTCAATACCCCTGGTGAAAAGGCCACAAGTACAGCCCCAAAAAACGAAAATTACTGAAAAATCAGCACAATCCCATTCCATCCATGCCCTCCATGATGTTTAAATTCAAGACACCCCACAGAAAGACTAGGCCCATGCAAGACTCACTACCCCTGGGCATAAAGGTTGAAAAGTAGGCAAAATGGTTGCAGGCCTAACAACAATGCCTGCATTCAAAATGGCCACTTGCCTCCCAACACATGGCCAGGGCCTGTAGCAGCACTCAAAATGGCCCCCAGCCACATGGCCTGTCCCTCCCCATGAACACCCCCAAAAAACGAAAATCACTGAAAAATCAGCACAATCCCATTCCATCCATGCCCTCCATGATGTTTAAGTTCAAGACACCCCACGAAAGACTAGGCCCATGCTAGACTCAATACCCCTGGTGAAAAGGCCACAAGTACAGCCCTAAAAAACAAAAATCACTGAAAAATCAGCACAATCCCATTCCATCCTTGCCCCCCATAATGTTTAAGTTCAAGAAGACACCCCACAGAAAGACTCAGTCCACCCACCACTGAGTACCCCTGGGCAAAAGGCCCCAAAACAGCCAAAAAATCGAAAATTCCAAAATTGTAGTTGCAGCAACTGTAATGCCCCAAACAAACTTACTTGTGAAATTTCTAATCCAAAAGTGATCCAAAGAAAGTTAAAAAGGCCTCAAATCCAAATATCCAGCAGCATCCACAAAAAGTAATCCTTCCAGCTCCAGATCCAAATGAAAAGTGACCAGGAGATGGACAAAGCACTGGGAGGAGCCTGCTGGACAGGAACAGGAAGTTAAAGACTGTGGGGCACTTCCTTCCTCCCACCCCCCCCCCCCCCCTCCCCAAAATGGACTCCTCGCAAAAAAAAGTGCAGGCAAATGTCAACCTGAGGAGTTATTCAGATAAAAATCATCATTTCCAGAAGGTTTATGCTGCTTGCTGGTGGATTTCTTGTGCAGAATTGCAAATTTTATATTTTCGCGAATGCGAGATTGGTGCTGCTCGCCGCATCTCCAAGCTCGCAATTGTGAAGTCCGGTGATACGTGATCACGGCGTACTCGCGTTGACAAACTCTCGCTGTGCAAGTTGGCAAGCCGCGATTACGTAATCGCGCTCGCCAAATTCTCGCGGGATCCCGCAGCAAGATCCAAAATGGCGCAGCACTCGCAAAATATCGAGAAAAACAATTTGGCAAACGCTGATGAACGACGCGCGCCGCAAAAATTGTATCACCCAGAAAAAAAATCCGCTGCGTGCGAATTTAGCGGATTTTGCGGGAAATCCGCGAATCTCGCGGATTGCGAATTTCCCGAAATTCCGCAAAATCCGCGCGCGTAACGGATTTTCCGCCCATACTTAATTAGTAGCAAGATTGTGCTGGTGCAGCAGTTGCACGAAGGAGTTGTTCCAAAACTCCTTACGCCTTTCTCGGAGTTGGGGTGAAAGAGAAATCAGATAATGTTCTTTCATTGTGGTAGGCTGTGCAGTGGTCAGGAATGTCTCATGAGCTGGTGCGCTCTCTTCCACAATCCAGAGGGTGGTCATGAGGAGGAGGCAAAAGAGAAGGGCGATAAAAAGTGCAATAGTCTTTGAACTGTGGATTTTGTCAGTCTTAGGGTTTCTGTAGTGAATCTTCGGATGTCCAGTTGCTTCCATCATCTTCGTGCCGTGTGCTTCCATCATCTTCTTATCGGGCGCTTCCATCATCTTCAAGGGGGCTCGGTAGCGGGCAGAACCACAAACTTCGTCTGGCTTCTCTCCTGACAGCCTTAGTAGTGTTAGGCCACCGCTCTGAGAATTATGACTTAGTCAGTGGTCTGCTTAGCCGAAGCTCCCTCATTTTGTCGCAGGTTATACCCTTCTCTGGATGGCACAGTGGGATAGGGAAATTTTGCTAATTCAAGTGTCTCTGTATCAGGATAGCAGTTCAGAGATGGTCGGTCTTTGTTCAGGAGCTCTTCCTGGGTAGCCACGTCTTCGGTCGTCGTCAGAGTCGAGGTGATTTTCTTGCAGTGGTGTCCATGCACCCAATTGCGCTTGCCTTCCACTCGAAGAGCTGTTCGGGTGGTGATCAAGACTTGCCAGGGGCTCGTCCACCGGGGTTCAAGACTCTTCGCACGCTGGAAGTTTCGAATCAACACGAAGTCCCCGGGTTGGATGGCGTGCCCGGGACCCCTGGAAGCATCGGGAATGGCATGCAGCACCTGTTGGTGGATAACAGACAGTGCCTTAGTCAATTGGTACAAGTAATCAGACATTAGGATGTCCGGGACGTCAGGAATGGAAGTCGGTTTTGGTGCAGACCAGACGCTCATGGGCCCGCCGAAAACGACCTCGTAAGGTGTCAAGTGGTGTTTGGTGGGGGTGGAACGCATTAATAGCAATGCCAGTGGGAGAGCGTCTGGCCATTTCAGTCCTGTAGTAGCCACTATCTTAGCTAGCTTGAGTTTCAATGTGGCGTTATGTCGTTCAACTAGTCCAGCAGATTGGGGGTGGAAGACTGCATGGAATTTTTGTTTTACACCCAACCCCTTCAAGATGAGTTGGATAACTTCGGCTACGAAGTGGGGGCCCTTGTCGCTCCACAAAATTCGACAAAGGCCGTAACGAGGGAATAATTCCTTTAGTAGTACCTTTGCAGTGGCCATGGCAGTGTTGTCACGGGTTGGATAGACTTCCACCCACTTGCTAAATGCGCACACTACAACAAGTACATATTTCAGGCCTTGGCATCTTTCTAGCTGGATGTAGTCCATCTGCAGGACTTCAAACGGATGATTGGGAACCCCAAACCCTCCCCGGGGTACTATAGTTCCTTTCCCAGGGTTGTGTTGCAGGCATATCAGATCACATAATTGTTGGACCAGACGTCTGGCGGAGTCTGCGATCTTGTCATAGTGCCAAACTTTGGAGACAAGCTCGGTAATAGGGGCTGATCCTATGTGTGCAGGGGAGTGTGCCATGGTCAGTATGGGGATCAGGTATGAATCGGGTAGCAACCATTTGTTCGTGTCTTTCGTCCGCCAGCAGCCTTCATCGTCTTTAAGTCCCACCCGTGCCCATTCAGTTAATTCGTGTTGAGAGCTGGCCATCTGGATGTCCCTAATAGTTTCCCCAGCGTCTGTCCATTTCTCTGCTTGTGAACTGGTCACGTACATGCGTGTCGTCGTCCTATTCTCAGCTGTGGTTCGGGCAGTGATGTCGGCCAGTGCATTCCCCTGTCGTCAGGAATCCCCTCTCCTTCCAAAGGAGCCCAAAATGGTGAACCACCCCGAAGGCGTACTGGCTGTCGGTGTAAATGTTTGCTGTGGTTCCTGCTGCCAGAATACATGCTCGTGTGAGGGCAATCAGTTCTGCTGCCTGTGCAGATCGTTGTGTGATGCGGGCTGTCTCTACTACAGTTCGGGCTGTGGTAACTGCATAAGCAGCTGAGGTGGTGCCGTCGGGGAGTTTGATGCAAGAACCGTCCACCCATAGTTCTCCGTCAGGGTCAGGGAAAGCTGTGTCTCTGAGGTCGACCCTACTCCTAGTCTGTTCGTCCGTGAGGGTCACGCAGTCATGTACAGGGGACACATTGGGATCGTTTTCTGGTAGTGGTAACAAAGTCGCTGGGTACAGTGTGGTGCATCTTTTCAGGGTGATGTGGGGTGCAAGCAGAGTCAATTCGTATCCAGTCGGTCGTGCACTCGTCAGGTGTTGCGTCTTAGTCTGGTTCAGGAGGGTGTCAACTGCATGGGGTACTAACACAGTGAGGGAGTTCGAGAGCACGATCCCCTCACTTTGTCGGATAGAGATAGCAGCGGCAGCTGCAGCTCGAAGGCAGGCAGGCAAAGCTCTGGCTACGGGGTCAAGAGTGGCAGAGAAGTACGCGCATGGTCGTTGCTATGGGCCAATGGACTGGGTCAAGACAGACAAAGCACATCCCTCCCTTTCGTGAGTGTAGAGGGAGAAGGGCTTCGTATAATCAGGGGTTCCTAGAACAGGGGCCGAGCGGAGGGCCTCTCTTAGTTCTATGAAGGAGGATTGGCATTCAGGGGTCCAAGGGAGTGGGAAAGGGACATCTTTAGCTAGCAGAGAAAGCAGCGGTTTCACAATGAGGCTGAAATTCGGTAACCACTGTCGGCAGAAGGAAGTGAGGCCTAGTAGGGAGCGAACTTGTTTCTGGGTCTTAGGGACAGGGGTCTCTAGAATGGTTTGGATTCGGTCGGGAGTAAGTTTCCTTCCGTCTTTGGACACGAGGTGGCCTAAGTTAGTGACCTGGGGTTGGCAGAATTGCAGTTTCTTTTTGGAGACCTTGTGGCCATTTTCCGCAAGGAAGTGCAGGAGTTGGATGGTGGCTGTGACTGCAAGTGGAGTGGTGTCGGCCGCCAAAAGGATGTCATCGACGTATTGTATCAATACCACTCCATCTGGTAACTGAACTGCGTCCAGTTGTCTCTTGAGGGCCTGACTGTAGATGCTGGGGCTTTCAGTGTAGCCTTGGGGTGCTCGACAGAATCTATATGAGCAGGCTTTTAGGGTGAAGCCAAAGAGATATCGGCTGTCTGGGTGGATGGGGATAGAGAAGAAAGCGTTCTTTAGATCAATGACAGTGAAGGTGGTGGTAGTGGAAGGAATCAAGGTCAAAATAGTGGTGATGTCCGAGACCACGGGGTACTGAGGTACAACTACTTTGTTGAACTCTCGTAGGTCGATGATGAAGCGGTACGCTTTCTCATCTCCCTCTCCTTGCTTCTTTATGATGGGTAGGATAGGGCTGTTGCAAACATTGCTAACTACTTCCTCTACCACTCCTGCGTCTATCAGGGACTGAATAATCTTCACCAATGCCTTCTCGCCCTCGGGCGATATCCGATATTGTGGAAGTTTTGGGAGTATTGCGTCCTGTCGAACAGTTATGTGCACTGGGTCGATCATCATGCGTCCTACGTCCGAGTCAGTTTTGGCCCACAGATACGGAGGCAGAGTGTCAAGTAGGGACGAGTCAGCGTCAGTGATGGAAAACATGCGTTTGGAAGGACAAAGTCTGAGCAGAACCGGGTTGTCGTACAGAAAGACCCGAACTCCATCTTGCGAACACCTAATAGTGGCTCGGAAATGCTTCAGCAAGTCAAGTCCCATAATGGCGTCCGGGGTATTTGAAGAAAGCAAAAACGTTGTGTCAGTGATGTTATTTTCTAAGTCAAAGGAGATCGGTGAGGACAAGGGGTTAGTAGAGGGCGTCCCATCGAAACCTATCGATGTTACAAGTGAGCCAGACAAGGGTGCCCTTGGAATCAGTCGTTTAGATAACGCACTACGTGTCGCACCAGTGTCTACCAGAAATGGAGACTTCGTACCCAGGACCTTAGCGGTGACATAAGGACCTTGCTGGTCAACATAGAGCTCGATTGGATCCCTCCCTTGCCCTAGGCAGTCCTATGCGAAGTTGTGGGTGTCGTCACAGTCAGACTGTTGGTACTGGTTCTGTCGGGACGGTCAAATGTATTCGGTCTGCCTGATCTGTCGTTATTCGTATCATTTGTGGACCCTCATTGCTGTCCTCTATTTCTCGGTCCACCCGCTACGTCTTTGGGGTCCCTATTCTTGTTCATCTCCATCAGAACCGGACACTGGGATTTCCAATGGCCGAATCCCTTGCAGAATGCACACTGGTCTTCGCTAATATCTTTACGTCCAACATAGGGTGCGGGGGTGGATTCCTAAGGGCATTCGTCTGGTAATTTCCCTTGTACTGCTCTCGTCCTATAGTCACCCCTTGCAACTGTGCAATCATCACCCTCTCCTTCAAGTCCTTTTTCTTTTTCTCAGTCGCCCTATCATTTTCGTTTTTCTGATGTTCATAATACTGGGCCATCTGGAGGATAGCCGCGGGTTTGGAGGCTGCCCAACTACTCTCGCTGGCCTGCAGTTTTTGAGAGACTTCTTGCGACAGACCTTTGACATAATTCTGGACAAACAGATGGTGTACGGTTGCAGTGGTCATGTCCTGGCCACTGTAATCGGAGAACACCGTTTCAAACCGGGAGAAGTATTCCGATACGTCTTCCTGGGGTTTCTGATGACAGGCCGTTACTATCGACCAGTCTACTTTATTTTCTGGGATCAGGGTTTTTAGTTTCTGCACAATTTTATCTGGGAGTTCTAAAATGGATTTCAAAGGCTTCTGTCCAGGCTCTCGTTGTCTATCTATGCCATCGAGTTGCGACCAGGTATGTCCAAATAGCTCAAGGTGGTCGACTTTCCGGATTTGCTTCCACACATCAGCTGGCAGACATAATCCGAAAAACAAATCGATGTCAGCTAGGGTCATAATCGTTGAACCTAGGGCTGTACCTAGTTCAGTGTAGAAGGCAGTGGGGTTTTTACGTAAATCGGGCAGAGATTTCCGGAACGTCAGAATATCTTGCCGATCCCATGGTTGGTAGACCCAGTTATACACTACCCTCCCTCTTGCATCTTGGTGGTTGACATCATTGTGTGTTCCCTGACCTCGTGGGGGAACCCAGTAGGGAGCAGCCTCTCTTATTGGCATCATAGTGCTAGCTTGTTCTATTCATGGTTCGGTCGCTACAGGTGTCGTAGGTTTAGCTTCCAACCCTTGTTCAGTGAGGTGGCGGAAAACCTCAAGCGTACGCACAAGGAGGTCCGTCACATCACACTCGCCCTCATCCCCGATATCGACCTTTCTATACAGAGTCGTTAGGCTCTCGGGACCTTTGTCTCGGTATCGGTCCTCATACGCATTTAGGGCATGATAACATAATCGTACAACAAAGTGCCGTCTGTGGCTCCCAGCATATGAGTTGAACATATCCATGATGTGTTCCTCACTCTCCTTTCGTTCTACTAGTGTCCTTACTACCTTGTCAATCCCTGCTTGCTCATCTTTGCTCAACCTGTTCGTTCTTGTGGAATCTGTCCTTCGGGCCTCAGGGTCATCTAACATTGTTGCTTGTGTTGTATCTAGTACAAGGGGTTCGGCCGGCGCGAAGGCCATGGGGACCGAGGCCCTGGTACTACTCTCGCCTGTGCTTGGGGGCAGCGGGTGCTGTGCTAAAGGTTGGGAAGGGGCATATGGAGGGGGCATGTAGATGATAGGAGGACCTAATAAGAGATCATCGTTGGCTCATTGTTTCAAGGGTAATTCAGGGTAGAGTGTAGAGGGTGTTCTAACAGGACACTGACTCGATGTTTCGGATTCTTGTTTCTGTTTGGCTTCCTCTCTCTCCTTTATCTCCTCTTCTAATTTTCTAGCAGCTAGGTGGGCTGCCTTTCGTAGCTCTTTCTCTAATCTAATTTCGTTTCCCTTTTTACGTTGTTCCATTTCTTTGCGCCACATGCCGAGACTATCAAGCATAGTGGGCATTGTCTTATTGTTACAAAGGGCTGTTTCTAGCGCGCTTATCTTATCTTCATCGAAGGATCCTATCAGTGGCCACTGACTTTTCTGATCCTTTTGCGTATATTTATGCCATAGTTTGCTATAGGCTATGGCGATTAATCCATGCTTCATGAACATGTACTTATTAAGGGTGCCTTCCAGTGGAGCTGGATGGTTCATCTCTAATAAGCGGTCCGGGCCGAACCAACTACCAATCAGTGGGGAGAAGATAGGCATGACAGATTACAACGGGGGACAAAGGTCCGCACTACCTATCCTTTCACTACTTGCAGAGACTAGACAGAATATTTCTATTCTTCGTTATTTGCAAGCAGAGAATATCTCAAAGAACCAATATCGAACAGTCAATGTTCGGACAATCAAACAATCAGTGGGGAAAAAGAATAGGCACGACGGGTTACAACGGGGGACAAAAGTCCGCGTTACCTACCCCTCACTATCTGCAAAGGAAGAGAATGTTCCTATTCTTCCTCGTTTGTAGACAGAGAGAATCTCAAGAGAACAATCCTCGAACAAACAATGTTCGGGCAAACAATCAATCAGTGGGGGAGAAAAATAGGCACGACGGGTTACAACGGGGGACAAAAGTCCGCGTTACCTACCCTTCACTACCTGCAAAGGACGAGAGAATCTTTCTATTCTTCTCTGTTTGCAGACAGAGAATCTCCAAAAAGGACCAACAATTCGAAGAGTAATACTAGTATTTTCCAAACAATCATTTCTCAATTTGTCGTGTTACACGACCTTATGTGGTTCTGAAATTCTGGACCCTGCTATAATATGGTTCAGAGGCCCAACACTCATGTCACAAAATATCATCGTACCATGACGAATTTGATATCGGCAGACCGGTAATGATTAGGACATTATCCCCATGCATTTGCGTTGTGATTGAGTGATGCCATCACCCTTAAATCGTGGTTTCCGTTCCGAACCCTCGGACTCCATTTTGTGAACGGCATCCATCTTATGGCTTGCCCTCATATAAGTCAATTGATTAAGGCCAAGCTTGATCTGAAAGGACACGTCCTTCTTAGCTGACTCCCCCATGACCTGGCCGAACTGACTCCACTGCCTCCAGCCAAAACCTGTTCGGGCAGTTCCTCGTCCATCCAGCATCGAGGCACAACATGCCATAAACCATTCACTACATACAAACCATGTTATCCGTGCACATACACCTGTCCATGTCCCTTGTTTATGGCCAGTTTTACGATGAGGAGGTGCCCGAGTTTATTGGGGTTTCATCGATATCTGATGATAGTTCTGGGCCAAGCTGGGTAATCTATCATTAACTGTACACACGAAATTATAGGTTTGCCTTCATGACTGTGCTTTCTCTTTTGTTGAACAAATATGTATATGGTTGCATCATAAAACAAGGAATTCTTGCCTGAAGTGTAATATTTCGCATAAAAGGAGAAGCCTGGTTCTGTAAAAACGAACAGTCTCCTGAGAACTTATATCCCGTGCTGTTGTACTTCTGGGACACTTGTTACTTGGTTGCAGCCAATAAAACTCGATCTCTGACTTCAACTAGAAGACTCTGTGTTTCTGAGGTCCGGAACAGGGAGAACTCAGAGGTCTTCGGGTGTTATCCCCTGGCACCACCGGGTTCCTAAAAACCCGGCACCTCAGTTGGCGCCCAACTCAGGGCGGTATCAAGCGATATCGGTCCAAGCCAGATGTTCGTGAGGAGCTTCATGTGAAAATTCCAGAGGACGGCCAGCCACTTCAGCGACCCCTGTATGTCGACGTGGTTCCAAAGGTCTTTGCTGCGAGGTTCCCCGCGTCCCGACGGCTACGAAGGACTGCTGCCCTGACTATCGCCTTGTTTTGGACCCAGTGATCCTTGGTAGAGCGAAACGATAGACGAGTCTTCTAGTGACGTCATCGATCATCAATACTTCAGTTAAGTATAAGTGGAGCGTCTCCCAGTCCTTAGTTTGATTCTTAGTTTTGGTATCCTTGAGATACTCCTTGTTTGGAACTTGCAAGCTGTGCACAAAAACTGGAGTCTAGAGGGAAAGACAGAGCTAGGACGCCCCCCACTCAATAAGTCATCAAACAAAACAAGTCCTAGTTCTCACTGCAATATTTTTTTAAAGATCTATAGAAATCGCTGGTTGCTTGTAGATCACACCAGGGAGTTCCTTAATCTAGGGATACTCATGATCTCTTAATCTATTGCTTGAATAAAAAGCAGCCTCGCTCTGATCTCGACAGTACAAGACAACACAAGACTCACATACACTTTGAACGGACAAAAAATGTGTGAATAGCGAGATGGCACCTCACGGGCGCACCACCAATGGGACCCCTGGTTGGTACTCACCAGGATGGCCCTGTTATCATCATTGGTGCCATCAAGCTTTAACGGAAACGTGTCTCAAACCCAAAGTGTAAAGACAGTGCGTGGTGCAGTGAACACAACTTATATGTAACAAAAACTAACAACATTAAACATTTAAACATATAAGATACTGTGCAACTAGGACATTAAACTTTACTTCTGTTCCTTTCTTTGTTGCAAACAGTAAAACACTTAACTAAAAAAGAGAGTGTGAAGACTACCTATCACTTCACACCCCACTTACAGCCGACATGTTTCATTGCCGTGGTATAAATCAGGCAATTTCCTCAGGGCCACTCAATTTGAAAGCCACTGCTAAAGACGCTGTGCTGCCAATGCCTTTGCGTGGTTTAACCTCTCCTACCAGCCGAGAGGAAAACCGTAGGAAATGTTCCCCCTTCGGTGAGCGAAGTCCTATCTCCCTTCAATAAGGTTGCCGTGGAGAATAATCGTTCGGCGTCTTCTCATTACTCGAGTAATGAGAAGACGCCGAACGATTATTCTCCACGGCAACCTTATTGAAGGGAGATAGGACTTCGCTCACCGAAGGGGGCACATTTCCTACGGTTTTCCTCTCGGCTGGTAGGAGAGGTTAAACCACGCAAAGGCATTGGCAGCACAGCGTCTTTAGCAGTGGCTTTCAAATTGAGTGGCCCTGAGGAAATTGCCTGATTTATACCACGGCAATGAAACATGTCGGCTGTAAGTGGGGTGTGAAGTGATAGGTAGTCTTCACACTCTCCTTTTTTAGTTAAGTGTTTTACTGTTTGCAACAAAGAAAGGAACAGAAGTAAAGTTTAATGTCCTAGTTGCACAGTATCTTATATGTTTAAATGTTTAATGTTGTTAGTTTTTGTTACATATAAGTTGTGTTCACTGCACCACGCACTGTCTTTACACTTTGGGTTTGAGACACGTTTCCGTTAAAGCTTGATGGCACCAATGATGATAACAGGGCCATCTTGGTGAGTACCAACCAGGGGTCCCATTGGTGGTGCGCCCGTGAGGTGCCATCTCGCTATTCACACATTTTTTGTCCGTTCAAAGTGTATGTGAGTCTTGTGTTGTCTTGTACTGTCGAGATCAGAGCGAGGCTGCTTTTTATTCAAGCAATAGATTAAGAGATCATGAGTATCCCTAGATTAAGGAACTCCCTGGTGTGATCTACAAGCAACCAGCGATTTCTATAGATCTTTAAAAATATTGCAGTGAGAACTAGGACTTGTTTTGTTTGATGGAACTTGCAAGCGCCAAAACCAAGGGGTTCGTGTATTCACGAAAATATCGTATTCGATAATCCTTTGAAGTTTGAAGCTAGACTAGTGAGCGAAGATGCCTGGTCTTAGCAGACTTGGAAACTTGTTTTGTCTTGGTTGTAGTAAGGACTCCCGATTGGAGGATTCGTGTCCAGTTCCTCCGACTGGAACTCCAACATACGAGCTCTATATAAAGCACGGAGTAGGTCCTATCACATATAATGAGGTATGGATAAAATACACCAGAAAGGATGGTGTTTTAAAATGGCCCCAATATGGTAGCTTTGACGCTGAAATTTTAGATAACCTCGAGGTCAAACTCTTCAAGAAGAAAGCCCAACCGGCGATGTTTGACTCTTTTCGCTTGTGGCGCAAAGAAGCCAAACAGAAAGAAATGAAATTAGCAAAGAAAAATAAAAGAGGTATGTCAATGGTGCAAGCTGACATTGCATACAGGGATAATGAGGAAGAGCAGGACCGTGAACAAATGCTCAGAAGCAAGAAGTTAGCAATAGATAAATGCTACCCGATGTTGCCACATGAAGGACAAGGTTCAAAAGAGACATCAGAGAAGGATCCATTAATGTCCCATTTACTGAATTCACCACCCCCATATACATCGAGCATTACTGCACCCTCAAAGCGCTTTGTTATACCGCGCCCCGGCGCGCGAAATGCAGCTCTTGCACAAACACCAGCTCCTCTGCAGCTGGTTCCTACTTCTCCGGCGCAGCCCTCTCAAGGGCCGCCGCCTTTGCTACATACTTCATCTACTCTTCCTACGACTTTACCTACCGCTCCAACTGTTTATCATGATACTACTTCTGCTACTGCCTCGACTTCCTCTGCCACTGCCTCGACTTCCTCTTTACATCAGCCTGTCTTCTCTGGCACGTCTGCCTCTCCGCAAGCTTCTCCTTCTGTTCGACAGAGAGTGACAAGTACTGTCTCTGGTCTGTTCTCACCTTTCTTTGGGTCGCCTAAGTCGACCCCTAAAACAGGACGTAGACAGTTGCGTAGTCAACTGCCTGATTATCAGGAAAGAGAAGTGCTGAATGAGTTAGCACGCAAATGGGTCCCTGATACTGTAAAGTATGATGTTCAGTCTGTTATGGAAGTCTTCCGTCAGTGGGATGCACCCACTCAGAGATATGTATTCGAAGAGATGTGTGTATATCTTTGCGAAGACTTGGAGACAAATGATCCAAAACGCAAAATGAAGGAATTGTTCCGTATGCGATTTAAGTTTTATGAAGGCATGATTGTAGGTGCCGATGTCGAACGAGCAATAGATTTATTGTTATCTTATAGGAGTAAGGTAAACGTCTCTAGATCACTGTATGAGGCTGACATGTCAGGTAGGAAAAAGCTGCGACAGTACCCCATGAGAGAGGTTCCTCCAGTTTGGAGGGAAGGTGATGCGAATGCAAATCCACCAATTCTGCCGCATTTCCAGTGTGTATGGAAACATGTCCCCTGGAAAAGATCTGAAGTTTTATCACTCAAACAGACATTACCTGATCCCCGTAAAAATCCTGCAGGGTATTATAAGGAGTTATCACAGACTGCCAGCTCATGTATAATGAACTTAGCAGATGTAGACCTGTTGTTTGGGAATGTTGTTCCACAGCCTTTATGGAGTAAGATTCGTCATACAGATCATGATCAAGAACTAGGTGACACATGGGCTAATATCACTGCTGCTGATGCTAGACAAGTTGGTGGCGCTAAGCCTGAGCCTCTAGTAGCTGAACTTCCTGGTAGAATTATTACCTATATGAAGACTTTAATGCCTGAATTGCGTGTAAATTGGTATAAGTTATCTGCGTGCAAACAGAAGAAAGATGAGAATGTGTCTGACTTTTTCACGAGATTCGAGGAGACTTTCGTCGATCATAGTGGTCAGGATATGGCTACCGAGGGTGGCCAGAGATTGTTTGTAGACAAGTTCGTACATAATCTGCTTCCTGAACTATGTAATAAATTGAAAGATTCAGAGAGTGCTTGGGCTGTTTCCACGTCAGCGCAGATTTTAGCCACAGCCCAGTACTACGAAAATAGACGCAAAGACGAACTAGATAAGGCAGACAAAAAGACGAAAGATTTGAAAACTAAAGCCCTTCTCCAGCAAGCCTATCCGCCTCCCACTACTAGTCAGCCTGATTATCAGCAACCACAGCTGTATTCGAGAAACTCACAAAGACATGAGTCTTCTCAACCGCGTTTACCGTATGGTCCGAATCAGTGTGCGTATTGCAAGGAAGAGGGTCATTTTAAAAATAGTTGTCCAGCTTTATTGCGACGTTTAAATGGTGTTTCTGGTGCAAGAGGTAGAGGTGTTCAGCAGGCTCCTAGGGGTAGGGGCCGTGGAAATTTCCCCCAGAATACTACTTTTCCCGCCTCAGAATTCCATGAACAGCTTTGACCAACAGAATAATGCGGCCTCCAGGTCCGCTCAGTACTATGCTGATGACTATTACGCAGAAAATGAAAACGAGGATAATAAATGCTAGGACAGCCATGGACAAAGAGAGGGAGTTGTTTCAGTTCCAGTAGATCAGAATGGACCTTATGTCGAGGTGATTACATCAGGTGTGTCAGAACCTTTTTCTGCTGGATACTGGTGCTACAAAAAGTTCGATTATGCACTCAAAACTTCCTGGCGCACCTTTGTCTTGCGAAACGAACGTCTCAGTAGGTTTTTCTGGCGCCCCGGTTAGAAACCCGATTTCTAGTCCTATGCCCCTTTCTCTAGGCCCATATGAATTAGAAGCACCCCTCATTCTTACAACAGGTTGTGGCGAAAACTTGTTAGGTTTGGATTTGTTAAAGAGATTGTATGCGACTTTGTACTGTTCTCCCTCGGGAGTACAGCTCACACTAGGTAAGAAAGTAATTTCCCCAATGTATTTGGCGAAGGAGAATATTCCAACTGAATTGTCATCTCTCCCAGATATACTTTGGGCTACTGGTTCTAACGACGTGGGTCTTTTGGAGATAGCGCCATATGTCATAACATTGCGAGCCAATGTTAGGTTGCCACGTATTCCCCAATACAAGATATCTAGCGAATGTGAAAGGGCATTGTTAGTGATCACTTACGATCTGATTGAGAAAGATGTCATCGAAGAGACAACGGGCAACGTTTGTAACAGTCCTATTTTGCCTGTTTTAAAGAGTACTGATCCTTCACAACCACCTGTGTACAGATTTGTGATTGATCTCAGAGAAGTGAATAAGATTGTTGTGCCACAATTTCCAGTTGTTCCCGACATTACTGTCCTATTGACTAAGGTTTCAGCTTCAGCCACTTGGTTCTCGGTGATCGATTTGAAGAATGCTTTATTCAGCATCCCGATTGCCGAGGAGAGCAGAGATATTTTTGGCTTCAATCTAGGAGGACGAAGCTTCCGCTTCAAACGCGCTCCTCAGGGCTACTGTGAAAGTCCATCGATATTCAGTCAGGCTCTGAAATCACAACTTGACACGATTGTTCTACCTGATGGTGCGACTCTGATTCAGTATGTAGACGATCTGCTGATCGCTACAGATACTGAAGAGATTTGCAAGGAAGCCACATTGTCATTGTTGCGTCATTTATGTGACATGAAGCATAAAGTCTCTCTTTCAAAACTGCAATTTTGTCGACAAGAAGTGACCTACTTAGGTCACATCTTATCGAAGGAGGGAAGGAGACTGACCCTTGACAGAATACAGGCAATTACAAAATTGGGTGTCCCGAGGACACAGAGAGAAGTGCGTGCTTTCTTGGGCATTACATCATATTGCAGGCAATGGATACCAAATTTCTCATTGTTAGCCAAACCTTTGCTGGCACTAATCTGTAAGGATACACCCAATCCTGTGCCTTGGTCTGAAGAGTGTCAGAAGAGTTTTCACGAGTTGCGTGATACATTGTGTTCGGCTCCTGTGTTGGGTAACCCCGACTACAGTAAGCCTTTTACATTATACGTCCATGAGAGGGAAGGTTGTGCATTATCAGTCCTGACACAATCCTTTGGGGACAAACAGCGTCCATGCGCGTATTTTTCCGCGACTCTAGATCCTGTAGCTAAGGCATTACCAAGTTGCTTGAGGGCCACTGCTGCAGCAGCTGTCTGTATTCGACAGTCTGCTGGACTAGTACTGAATAACACACTGATCGTGATGGTCCCACATGCAGTAGACATTTTACTAAACAGAACGAAGACACAGCACTTAAGTAGTGCGCGACTGTCACATTATGAACTAACACTATTAGCGAGTCACATTCGCATAAAGAGGTGCGATACACTCAACCTAGCCACGTTATTGCCCATTCCAACAGAGACAGATGAGGTCGAAATGCATGATTGCTGTTTTAGGACAGAAGAAGAGACAAAAGGGAGAGTAGACTTATTGAACACTCCCCTTCCTGAATCTAATGATGCTTTATGGGTTGATGGTTCATGTTTCAAGTTGCCAAATGGTGATACGACTGCAGCATATGCGGTGACAACATTGCACACGATTGTAGAGACCGCGCGTATTCCCCATAATTCTGCGCAAGCAGCCGAGCTGATTGCACTTACAAGAGCGTGTGTGTTGGCAAAAGGAAAGCGAGTGAATGTGTATACTGATAGCCAATACGCCTTTGGCGTGGCTCACAGTTTTGGACGATTGTGGCGTGAACTTGGGTTCCTGACGTCGCATGGTGCAAAGATACAGCATGGTCAGCTAGTTAACGAGCTTCTCGAGTCACTGACCTTGCCACTACAAGTTGCGATTGTGAAATGCAGTGCACACAGAAAGATTCAAGATGATGTTGGTCGTGGGAATGCATTTGCAGATGAAGTCGCGAAAGAGACTGCAAGGAACACAATGAGTCGAATGTATGTTGTAGGTCCTGCGAGATGGATTACTGATGTAGGTATGTGTGAGGACACCATTGAAAGCGTGAAGTCCATACAGTCCGAGGCGACTGAGAAAGAGGTGAACAAATGGAGAGAAAGTAAGGGTAGATTGGATGCGAATGGTTGTTGGGTCGAATTGTCAGAACATCAAAGATGGCTGTTACCCAACACATATGTACTTGCAGTGGTGACGATGGCTCATGGGATGGCTCACATCAGTGTGAAAGGAATCTGTAAGTTGTTGGCCCCAGTATGGCAGAATAGTGGTATCCCAAAATGTGCAGAGAATTTGGTCAAGAACTGTATGGTGTGTTTGAAGTACAATCCCGGCAAGGGAACTCCAACTCCAGCTGGTCATTTTGCGCCTCCAATGTATCCGTTCGAGGTATTGCAGCTCGATTTCATCCACATGGAGAGGTGCAACAATCTGAAATACGTGCTTGTTGTTGTTTGCGCTTTCTCCAGGTGGGTGGAAGCATATCCCCTTAAAGACAACACTGCCTTGTCTACTGCCAAAGCCCTGGCCAAAGAATTCTTCCCGAGGTATGATATGCCTAGAATTGTCTGGAGTGATAATGGAAGTGAATTCGTGGGACAAGTGATGAAGAGAGTGTGTGAATGTCTAGGCGTACACCAGAAGTTCCACGCTGCAAATCACCCCCAATCAGCTGGTTTAGTAGAATGCTACAACGGCACCCTAAAACTCAAACTAGCCAAGATCCAAGCCAGCACAGGTCTTAAATGGCCTGACGCCCTGCCTTTGGCACTCCTATCTACCAGAATGACTGTCCATTCTAGACTGGGACTTAGCCCCCACGAAGTCGTGTTCGGGCGCCCAGCAAACATATGGGGAGTGCCAAGACCCAAGAAACTAAGTGAGATAGAGCACCCTGTATTGCTTGACTATTTGCACGAATTGACAGCTAAATTGCGTGTTTTACACCAACAGGTCCACAGCTCCTCTCCACCGGCGTCTGACGATCCAGGCCACGCCATCGAACCTGGTTCCTGGGTCCTAATCCGAAACTTCAGGCGAACCAAGAACGAGGAGCCTCGCTGGACCGGACCCTTCCAGGTCCTGCTAACCACCCGCTCTGCAGTACGTGTCCACGGGAAAAAACATTGGGTGCACGGCGCCCACTGTAAACGGGTCCCGCTGCCCTTCCATATGACCGATGGGTCCAGGAGGGAATTGCTGACTCTGAAACAGAGTCCGTGCCACGCTTTGTACCCTTCAGTGATGCAAGATTGAAAGGAACTGGTACAGAAAAGGAGAGTGATCACATTCTGCAAGGATTTATGCCACCGTCAATGCAGTTGAACACTACAGAACCCGAAACTTTGTTCAAAGACAACACCGTACCTGGGAAACAACGATATAATCTAAGGTCAAGAAAGACGGACTAATAAAAGCAAACAAATAAGATTTTTCTTTACCCCAAGAACTATTTTTGATTTTACAGCTCTCTCGCCCAGGGAACTTGCTCATTTTTGATTTTCGAACCGCCATCCGGTTCTGCTGCTAGGGTCTCGGTAGTCAGTCTGGGGAGTGCAGCTGGAGACGTTTGGGTCAACTGTTCTGGTTGGTCTAAGGGAATTACCCTGGGCTGAACAGAAAGCACTCCTTGGCGGAATCAATCTCCCACCGCAGGCAGCAACTAGAGGATGGAGTTTCCGAGGGTAGAGAGACCTGCTAGGTCTACGGACTTTGAAAAGAGAGTTTGCGCTGTGATGGCAAGAAAAAGATTTCTAGTGGTTTGCATCTTAATGTTGTGCAGCATACTAATGTTTTTAATTGGCTATGCTCTGTTCATCTTTCGAGTGACTTTTGTACACCTCGCTCTGCCCGCACCTCCTCCTACTGTCTCCCCACAGTCTTTCCACCCTCTGCCCGAGCACGAGTCTGCCAGAAGATTAGAATTTGCAAATAATTCATTCATCCAGCTCCTACACCAGCACCAATCTGTAATTAACACCACAAACTGTTGGGTATGTGGACTTATGCCACACATGACCGATAGGGGTATCCCGTATTTTGTCCTGCCATTTGGTTACCATGGTTCTCTGTGGGCATTTAGAGCAATGTTCCTGTTCGCCCTCGAACCATATGTTCGAGGGAAAAACTCAAGCAACAAGGCGCTAGTGGCGGGAATTAGGAATATGAGTAGGGATGTCGACACATACAAAACGATCCCCAGAGATGAATTAATGCCCTACAGCAGATGGAATATAACGCAATATGGAATTTCCTTGGCTGAGAGTCTGAAAGCAACGAAATCCTCCCCAGTCTGGATAGTACCCCACCGAGGTCACTTATGTCTGCAGGGAAATGGCGAAAACCCTAGAGCTCAGTTGGGAAAGAGTGTCTGCACTGAGACTTACGTTTTCTCGTCTCGGACCTCCCCTTCGTTGCTAGCGGCTAAGGGTATTTACTTCGTCTGCCACAATAGAGCGTATACATGGTTGCCCCCTGACTTCTCGGGCACATGTTTTATCTCTTTTCTGCTGCCACCCACCTACACGGCCGAGGCAGATTACCATCGGACAAGGATAGTTAGGGGTGTCGTGTGTAAAGACGACACTGCGGGTCAAGAATTTGGAGACTTCGCAAAGGGTTTTCTGCCGTTTTGGGGGCCCATGGTGAACAGCAGGAACATTCGCCAGTTGACAAGGGTAGTTGAATCCACCGTGACCGAAACGGCCAGTGCCCTTAGTAACTTGACAGCTGAGCTCCAGTCGGACCGACTTATGACTCTTCAGATTATGGTTGCCCTAGATGTCATACTTGCAGACTGTAGTGGTGTATGCAGAGTGATCCAATCCAGTTGCTGCATTTTCATCCCTGATAATGCTCCGACAGTGTACCAGGCCATCTCCAAACTGCACAAAATCTCTGACTCCCTTCACGTGGATAAAGGGGGTTGGTCCTTGCTAGGGTGGTTCTGGGAACTGATATCTGCCTGGGGATGGAAAACTCTGACATTCATTGGGGTGATCTTAGCCATTCTGTTTATGTTCTGCCTGTTTGTGCAGTGCGCTCCTGCAATATGTGGCCTCTGTGCTGCATCATGTGTAAGGAAGCCTGTGTCAAGGGACGAATTGAGCAACAGAATGATGCTACAGCAGCATCTCCGTGACTTCATGAATACAGATTTGGACTCAGATTAGCATGAGTTATTGCCTAATATGAGGGCAAAAGGAGGGTCTGTGGTTCTGAAATTCTGGACCCTGCTATAATATGGTTCAGAGGCCCAACACTCGTGTCACAAAATATCATCGTACCATGACGAATTTGGAATCGGCAGACCGGTAATGATTAGGACATTATCCCCATGCATTTGCGTTGTGATTGAGTGATGCCATCACCCTTAAATCGTGGTTTCCGTTCCGAACCCTCGGACTCCATTTTGTGAACGGCATCCATCTTATGGCTTGCCCTCATATAAGTCAATTGATTAAGGCCGAGCTTGATCTGAAAGGACACGTCCTTCTTAGCTGACTCCCCCATGACCTGGCCGAACTGACTCCACTGCCTCCAGCCAAAACCTGTTCGGGCAGTTCCTCGTCCAGTGGCCGAGTAAGATAGCATCGAGGCACAACATGCCATAAACCATTCACTACATACAAACCATGTTATCCGTGCACATACACCTGTCCATGTCCCTTGTTTATGGCCAGTTTTACGATGAGGAGGTGCCCGAGTTTATTGGGGTTTCATCGATATCTGATGGTAGTTCTGGGCCAAGCTGGGTAATCTATCATTAACTGTACACACAAAATTATAGGTTTGCCTTCATGACTGTGCTTTCTCTTTTGTTGAACAAATATGTATATGGTTGCATCATAAAACAAGGAATTCTTGCCTGAAGTGTAATATTTCGCATAAAAGGAGAAGCCTGGTTCTGTAAAAACGAACAGTCTCCTGAGAACTTACATCCCGTGCTGTTGTACTTCTGGGACACTTGTTACTTGGTTGCAGCCAATAAAACTCGATCTCTGACTTCAACTAGAAGACTCTGTGTTTCTGTGGTCCGGAACAGGGAGAACTCAGAGGTCTTCGGGTGTTATCCCCTGGCACCACTGGGTTCCTAAAAACCCGGCACCTCACTTACCCGGTCCGCATGGACAGTTTCTTGTCTTCCGAATCCAGCGCCCGATCGTCCTCTATTCTCCGTGACTGTCGCGGCACTCCTGATGGTTCCCAGTCAGGACCGTAGATCACTCGAGAGAGGTCTGTTCAGAACCAGTGAAGTTCGGATGATCGGTTGTCAGACGAGGGTCTATCGGACAGGAGCTCTCCCGATCGTTGCAGTCGTTCACTCTGTCGCCAGGACCTCTCCCACTGGATCCACGTGTCACTGATGGGCCCCACGTTTGGGAAGCCAATTGTAGAAAAAAGGTAGGGCCGATGTTGATCGAGAACCTTTTTAGTGTTGCCCGGCGCTAACCGCCTCTCATACCACTCGAATCTTACAAACAAAGAGGCAGGCGCTGGAGACTGGAAGGCAGGAAACAGAAGTTTTATTCCGACGGAGCAGAACACGTCAACTCAGACAACAGGGTATCTTCTCGAGGTGCTCTAACCGCATCTCTTAGGCCTGGCCTCTTATACACAGGTTTATGGTTTTATTGCATGAAACACATATTTGTCAATACTTTGATGTACGGAAAGGCATCCTCGGTATCCCCGCTCCAAGCCCGTTCCCACACACATTTACAGTAGGAGTCCCCACCCCGGTCACAACAGGTGATGATTGTCATGCAGCTGGGCATTCCGCCGATTCCCGGAATGCATGTGGTTGATCAAGTCTCATGGGGTGGGGGCTTTGATCAGATGTGGATCCTTTGATGGGGGAAGCTTACTACTGTATGGGGGCAATAAACAGCATCCGCAGGGCCAGGTGGCGTCCTGGGAACGAGCAAGACAATCGGGCACAGAGGAAAGGGAGTTTTATCAAAGGGATACGGGATCATGAAAGGGATGGAGGGAGGTGTTGAGCTGGGAACAGGATGGGGTTCCAAGGCAGGGTTGCGCTGAAGAGGGGTTTATGGCCCGAGCATGTGAGAGCGGGGGCTGTCAGCGTGCGGGGGATGTTTGCGAGGTTTAGGAGAGAGAGAGGGACGCGCTGGCTATCGGCAGTGGGCAGAGAGGTTATGCCATTCAAAATGGCTGCCGCTTACGCGCACGGATGAGCCTAAAATGGGACAAGATGGCGCCGATAATGTTGATGTCGCAAACTAGATTTTAACACGCTACCAGCCGCATTTCCACACGGTCGCTTTTAATAAGCGCTAAACCCCTTCTTTTGGCTTTTCACCACCCACAGAATATGTTCTAGCTGAGGAAAACCCTCCCCCTGCCCTCCGTTGCCTTAAGACACCCAATAGGAGTAAGTCTGGCAAATTACCTTTACACGTTACTCGTATTTTGGTCTTTTCGTGTGTTGGTCTGTGTATGTCTCTTTTAAGTACTGGTATATTTGCACGTTTCTTATCCCGTCCTCACACATAGTAATGAGAGGATGGATTACCACGCCACCTCAGTTTGGATGCGCGTGTGACTAAAATAAATTCAATATCCGCCACCTTACAAGCACATATTGATCAGTGTGTATGATGATGGCTACTTACCCTATTTGGGGATTCCTAGCATCAACATAGCAGCACCGCAAACCGGATATATGCACGAGCTAGCCCCGGGAATCTCCAGCCGGCTATACACTGGAACTTAATGGGATTGGCATGTTGCATGTGGACACGAGAGAACCATCACAACGTTACAGGCACGTAATTGAAAATATTTACGACCGTCTTTCTGTTCCTTCTTCCCACAGGTCTTTTTTATCACAAGCTTGCCCATTGTTGCAGGAGCTCACGTCACAAGCAGACTTTTTTGCTTATCTGGTTACAAGGATCTAGGATTGGGTACGCCTTTTAGGGGGTGTAGACCATCCATTTTCTTGCACTATGGTCCTCAAGAAAACCTGGTAAATTCCACTTAAAGGTTGAAACATGTAGACCAGACCACCTCCAGAGATACTCTTGGTCATAACTACCCTCAAAGTATCTCCACACTTCTTTTAACATTGTCCAGTTACTTACGAATAAAATGTATTTTTTTAGTCAAACCAGGACAATTTTTAACATTTTTTTGCACTTAACACTCACAAACCAGCTCTACTGTATTCCAGGTGTTGTAGCACACTCTGATGGCACTCGGTCATCTGGTGGACCCCAATGATGAAGCATGTCACCACCAGGCTGGTGAGTGAGGGTTTTTTTACAAAAGGATGAATTATTTCCTTTTTCAAACACACATCCCATTAAGAATCTACGATTCTCTATGGCGATACTCCTCCTTTTTTAATTAGATATGTAAAGGCGCACCCAAGGAGATGATGGACCGAGTGCTGAAACTTTTCAGATACTCATCCCCAGTCACAGATCTGGGGTAAATCCATCATCATTCGTTAGCTAACTTTGCCACCTCAGTTAAGACCCAGCCATAGGCAAATAAGTCTTGACCCGCCTCATGGGACCAGTCCAGCCTGAACTGTCAAGCCAGGTCTTCACTGAACCGGAAACAAGCATCCTGGGACCGGTTTCTGGGTAACACCCTTCATCGTTGGTACTAGCCCACTGTGCCCTTCACGGCACTGACCCTTCTTATCTGCAAAAACGTTTTACATTCTAAGCACCCTCAATACTGCTGCGATCGGCATCCCTGAGGCTAGCACTGGTTCCTCTATTTCAGTTCCAGAGGCTGGGAGGCAGATCGCTGACTCGGAGGGTGGCGGAAGCATGGAATGCACTTCCCTTGGCTCTACGCAATATTGAAGACCGGTCTGCTTTCAATAAAAATCTTAAAACAAATCTTTTCATCTGCTAATTTCCTGCTCCCCTAAAGTGTTCGCGCAGGGACACTCTTAAATAGCCGTGCCTGTTATAAGTCCAACTAACATAACATAACATACCATTACCTCCTCGTTAGTCTTCCTCGCCCCCTGAGTTACAAAGTGAGCTTTAGCTCCACAACAGAACCCTCCAAAGCAAAAAGAAACCACCTCCCACCCCCTCCCAATATGGCCGACCAGTCCCACCTGACCTCTATAAGAGGCGGGCCGGCCCAACCAATCAGCCTGTTTTTTTTGTTCTGCACGATTCTCTCCAGAGCACTGTTCAGGTAAGATGGGCCGGCGTGAGCTGGTCCTTGGGGTTTAGGGTGGAGGACCTGCTCTAGCGGTCTCGAGTGCCTTATGCCTGTAAATCCCCCCCCCCTCTTCCTTCCCCCGGTCCTGTGGGGCCGGTTGAGTACTGCTATAGCATGCCAGTGGTTTACAGGGGGGGGGGGGCGGCAGGGGATATGGGGGGTTTTGGACATCCCGGTGTATCCCCAGGTCGTTACTGAGGGGCCCTGGCCACTCTGTGGGCTTTTTGGGTCCTACGCAGCTGATACCCTTTGTGTGTATGCTCAGTTGTATGTGCACTGCCTGCTCACAAACACAGCTGTTGAATGTGTCCTGTGTCTACCATTCTGGCTGGCTATTGTGTTGCAAAGGGGATTGGAATCGAGCTGCTCCCCTGTCTGCCTGCAGTTTGTTATTCACTGTATTCTTGCTGCGGTTGGGGGATGAATTGTGAGGCTAGTCGTGCCAGTTTCCGCCTCTCCCGACGGTGTTTTTATAAATGTTTGGATTCATCATTTACGTACTTCTTTTTCAGCGCCCCGGCGAGGCGGGCGACTTCAAGGTACACGCAGGTGTGTTACCCGGCCTCGAGGCGAAGCGCTCCCTCGCAGAGCTCTGCCCGTTCCGGTCACTCGGTTAGCGGCTGATGGTTTCCATTAACCAGTTTTCAGAAGGAAGGGAGCCTTCACTTCTTTTAAAACTCAAGCAACACGGCTGGCCTACCTTGCCTGGCGGCGGGTCCTGGGGGCTCCGCTGTCCGGGTCCGGTTGCTCTCTCCGCAGCTGCTGGGCGGCTGCTGTGCGCCGCCGCCTCCAGGCGTGTCTTTTGGCCCTACGGGCGCGGCGGTTTGCGGAGCTGAAGTTAACTCCGAACGCCCCCGCCCCCCGGGGGCGGGGTTTGGTTGCCTCCAGGTGTTTTTCTTCGGTCTTGCGAGTTCTCGCCTTGGCATAGACTGACCTTCTAGATCTCACGAGGTCTCGGAGGCAGCTGTAGTGCATTGACCGCTGCGTGCAACCAAGGAGCTGTGGCTCAAAGGTACGGCTTGTGCCTTTGGTAGGATCAGCCCTCAAAGGCCAGGGTTCGAATCCGGCCAGTGCTGTGGAAATATCCCAAGGTGGGAATTTTTTCAATACTGTGAAATGGGGCGCGTCGGTCTCCTCCTCGAAGAGTCCGGGGTTCGTTCCTCGGTGAGGGCATTTTTTATTCTGTGCTGCGTCAATATGCTTGCCGTTTCACTACTGTTATGTGCCGGATTGTGTGGCTCAAGGGCATAGTACAGCAGACCCTGTGGCAGAGGTCTAGCCCGGGACTGTTCCCAGCCTCGGCGGGTCTTGGGTCCCAGAAATTCCACAGACCTGAGTATTCTCGCCTTGGTGCCTCTTCCAATCATGTCCCATTCCACAAGGGCCCCCACAACGATTCCTGCCTTTACTGTGGCCCTGTAGGGCCGGGCTGTTGACATACTACACGAAGGGAAGGGGTAGTGTTTATCCCTTCTTCGGGCAGCCGTGGGCCTGTGCGGTTGCCTCATGTACAGAGTGCCGGTGCTTATCTGGCGCGCTCTGAGGGGGCACGGTGCGACATGGGGACAGTCCCCCTTTGTCCGTGTTCCCTTTTTCTGGCGCCCTGGGCGCCCTGGGCCGTCGGTTTGAGCCGGTCGCGAGTGTTCCACTCGTGTTGTCCCGTTCTGCGGCTGTGGAGATGCGAATCAGCCCCTGGTGCAACGGGGTTCGATTCCCCACCTCGGCGTGGACTCGTTATCCCAGGGTTCAGTTAGTGCCCCTGGGCATGGCACTCCTCCTTGGGCCTCAGGGAACGGGTCTGGATGCGTCTACTGCTGGGGCTAGTGTTGGCCTCGTGGTCGCAGGTTCCCATACCGACGGGCCCACTCGGCTTTTCGGCCATCTGTGGTCAGTGAGATTCTTTCCGTTGAGTTGGGTCGCAACTGACATCTGTTATTCAGCGCCACGATTCCCGTAGGGGTGCATGGGGGTTGTGCGCGATTTTTCGCAGCATGTTGCGCTTCTGTGTCGGCCGGCTTGGCCCCTGCGCAGTTCAGGTGAGGACGTCCCGCCCTTGCATGGGTGGGGTCCTCCGGCGAGTCGGCGGTGGCCGGTCTCATGCTGGTCGGCCGCTCCCTGTCTCATCCTTGGTGACTGACTTTCGGCCCTCTCACTCCAGGGGGTTCCCTGGGGGGGAGGGGGGGGGCGGTTGCCTCCGTTGCATACCGTACTGGGACGTGGCTGTCCCGGTTCTCGGGCTCTTCGGGTTGGCGGTCCGGTCTTGCGGTTTTCCGCAAGGGAAATGTTTCGATCCCCGGCACCGGAGGCAGGTTAGCCCTGCACCGTTTGGCTCTGGACTGTGGCTTGCTTGGTTCTTCCCGTAGGCTCCCAGTGCAGGTATGCCTTCGGGTAGCTGAGCGCTTTGCATTCACGGGACATCCATTTGGTACCCACCGTCTCGGCGGGTTGGGGTCCCCACTCCTTCCGTTGCCCTCCGGTAGGTTTTTCTGGGTCCATGGATTGGCCTGTGGGGCCGGCCGGCGTGTGAGGGTCCCCGCTCTCGGTTGCGGGTGCTTCCATTGAGCTGGCCTTCGGGCCCGTGCGGGGGGGGGGGGTGCTGTGCTCCTGGCCCGCCTGGTGGATCTTATTCGCCGGGTGTGGGTCTTGGGGTTCCCTGTCTGGCCGTGTGCTTCCTCACGGCCTTGTCCCCCCCCCGCCCCTCCCTCCCCTTGGGTAGGAGGCTTCACTGCTGGCGGTGTCTCTCAGCCGTCGGCTTCCGGGCCTCTGTACGGTGGTCCCTTCGGTCCTCGTCTCGGGCTTGTCCTCCTTCGGGGGGACGTGTGCCTGGTCCCGGTACTTCCCTCTGGTTCTTTCAGGGGGGGGGGGGGCGTCCTTTGGCGCCGGGTCGTTTGGGTTCTCCGGCGGCCGCTCAGCTCCTCGTGCTTCGGGGGTTGCTGGATGTCTTCCTGGCGGCCGTCCTTTTGCTGTGCTCGCTTCAGCAGCACTTTTTCTAATCTTGGTTGAGGTGACTGGCTTGGCTCCGGCACGGTTTCGGGTGGCATTCCCATTGCCGGTGCCTAGGTCCCCGGGTATTGCTCGGGTTGGGCGCCCTGGTGGGGGTGTCACCGGTCCTGGCCCTTCGGGCTGTCTTCCCCCGGGGTCCGACGGAGTCGGGTCTGGCCTTCGTTGCATGGTCTCGCCCTGCCCCGGTGGTGTTTCGACGCCTAGGGCCTCGGCTCGGTCTGCCTCCGAGGTCTCTGTTCACGAAGGGGGGCTCGGCCCTCCGGCCCGGGTTCTGCTCCTCCTTCCGGGTCCTTATTACCTGTTTTTCGCGTGGCCTTTCGGTCTGCTGGGCGCACCCCCCCCGTGCCCTCTGGGATCGCGGTTCCTCGAACAGGAGGCGCTTGGGCTGGGCCGGGGTGCTCATGGGCGCTCGGCTCGGCGACGCATGGCCTTGTTTTGGATCATTGCAGTGGTGTGGTGCCTGGCACCCGCGCGTGGTTGCCACGCTGGTCGTGGTGCGTTCCTGCTTTTGGTTCCCGGCGGGGTCCACCGCCCCGGGTTCCTTCTCCTTTGGCCGTGCTGGCGATTCGAGCCTCCTGGCCGTTCCCGGATCCCCCCGTAGGGTGGTTGGGTCCCCCGCTCTCGGCGTCGGTGTTGAGCCGGCTCTTGTCGGCTGGCCTGCCTCCTTGTGCAGGCCTGGTCCTGGAGCGGAGGTCGCTGCTTGCTCGGGGGTTGTGGCTTTGCTGCTGGGTTCACGCAGGTATTCCAGTGCTCGCTTCAGCAGCACGTATACACACGGCTCCTGCGCTAGGTGGACACGCGGATTCGTAGAGCGTTCCATGTCGGTGGTGAAGTGTGACTCAGGGGGCGGCGGTCCCGGTGGCTGAGTTTGGTCCTGGACCGGGGTTCAGTTCCCCGCCTCGGTGGGTCTTCGGCCTACAGACTTCCATGGACTCGAGAATCTCATTCCGGTTCCTTCTCGTCTCACTGGTTCACACTCTGCAACTCGGGGCTGATGCTTGCTTAGTCTCCACTAGGGCCCCTTGCGGCGGGTTGCCTGCCTCTCACCTGGTATCCTGCTGGGGTTATCTCGCAGGGGAATCCCAGGTCGGGTTCCCATGGCACGCTCCTTGATGCCTTTGGGTGGTACGTGCGCTATGCACATCGCAATACGCTTGCATTCTCCCTCTCTCGTTCTACGAGCTCTTCGGGGTCCGCCCTTTTGGGCCCCGGCCCTCGGTGGCTCTGCGGTTCCTCGCCTGTCCGGTGGTTTGCCCTGGTGGCGAGGGTGTCTGCTGGGCGGATGGGCGTGCGGGGGTCGTTCCTCCGCTCCCCGCCCTTCTTGCGGGTTTTGCCGGGCGGGGTTGTTCCTCCGGCATGTCCCCCGTGTCCTTCCCGGGGTCCCTTCCCTGGGGCCTCGGACTCAGGTGGTATCTTGGCCGCTGTTTTCCGACCAACGTGGTGCCTCCCTTGTCCGGGCTGGTGTTCGGCGTGCTGTTTTGGCTTCTCTTTGCCGCACGTTTTTGTTTTCCTTTCCCGGTGGGATGTCCTGTGTTATGCCTTTTGGGCCCGGTTCGTTCGGGCCGCTTGCCCTCGTTCCTCCTTGGTTCGCGGGCTTACACAGGCTGGCATCCTTCCCTACGCTTCGCTGGGTTCGGTGGATCCGGCGGGGACCCGGGGTCGGTCCGCGACTGTTCCCTGGGCCCCCTTAGTGGGTGTCTCCTCGGTGGAGTTTTGTCTGACTTCGGCGTGGTCGTCACCCGCCTGGTACGTGGGTCTCTAGCGGTCCCGGGGGGGACTTCGCTGGGGCCTTTTTCTGAGTGCGGGAGCTGCGGCTCCGGGTTGGCCTCCTTTTCCTGGAGGTCTTGAATCCAGGTTCCCTGTGGTCCCTGTTTTCTTTTCAGTTGTTTTTACATCAACCTTGGGTTGGTTTTATCTGCATCACCGTGTGGTGTTGTTGTTCTGGTGGTCAATGAAGCCTTGTTGGCTTGGGTATTGGCTCACTTTGTAACTCAGGGGGCGAGGAAGACTAACGAGGAGGTAATGCCCCGGTTACTTACCGGTAATCTTCATTACTCCGAGTATAGTCTTCCTCGCCACATGAGTTCCCTCCCCCCCTCCCTGTCTGGCTATCGGCTTCATTGTTTGCTTGGTAGATCAGGCTGATTGGTTGGGCCGGCCCGCCTCTTATAGAGGTCAGGTGGGACTGGTCGGCCATATTGGGAGGGGGTGGGAGGTGGTTTCTTTTTGCTTTGGAGGGTTCTGTTGTGGAGCTAAAGCTCACTTTGTAACTCATGTGGCGAGGAAGACTATACTCGGAGTAATGAAGATTACCGGTAAGTAACCGGGGCATCAGCCAGGCTAGCTTGAATCCAGTGGCAAAGTGAGCAAAGGACCCACGTCTGGGCATGCCCTGCCAATTTAAGGCGAACAAAGCAAACACAAGGAGATATGTAAAGCCGCACCAAAGTAAGGCGCTTGAGCACTGTACCGCCGCTCTTGAAGGATAGCACCTGGCGGGACGGCTCTGGAAACGCTGTGATCCCGGAGATTTCTACTGCACCAAGACTTCGTTGGGGCGACACGCAGGGCTTCGCCTCTTCAGCCACGATCAACCGGAAAGAATAAGAATTCCTCGGTGCACCCTCCCCTGCTCCACGATGATAGGAGCTTCCAGTAATAGCGCCGGCACTCGAGGCCCCCTTCTGGGGCGGTCTCTGTGAAAACAAATGATTTACAAAATAACATTTTTATGGGGGTATAACACCCCAAACACACCCCCTGAGCTACGCCTCTGCCTGTGGCATGCAGGTATCAAAGACATCTCAGCAGCTAAAACTGTGCCTGCTGAGCAATGTTGCTGGCTGTCCAAGTCAGATAAGCAATGTAGAGTTAGAAGAGCAACTGCAACAACGGAGTTTGCACTGTTCCTTTAAAGGAAGGGAGGGGCGAGGAGCTTTCTCCTGAGGGCTGCACTGGTTATCGTCAATTCTACAGAGAGAGATCTCGGTGAGCGAGGGCAACGGGTGCACGTTACTAGAGAAGCCTGCATAACACATCAAAACCCGCATCTACCCGGTACTGAAAACGAAGGTAATTTTACAAGACAAGCAAATAATGTTTAACTATCGAGACCCGGATGCGGTAATTATTTTAAAGGAAATGTTTTAAAACTTGGAGGACCGGAGATTTTTGTTTATTTAAACGCTGTTCAAGGCTGAGATGTTACTTTTTTACCCACAACATTCTTTCTCATCGTTTCCCAATATTTATTCACAATTTAGTTTTTAACACTTTTAGGTTTAGAGTGTACCTGACTATTGATCGGAAAACAAACTAATACATTCTCAAAAGTTTTCTGTCTCTATTGCAGAAGACGCCCTGCAGCCTTTTGTATAGTTTCAAACATCGAAAGGTGCCTTTACATTTTTTTAAAATAGTTTCAGAACTATAGAACCTTAGGAAAAAGGCCAATGGAAGGAGAATTCAGCCTTAAAAAGTACAAAGAAAATATTTTAAAAATGAGCACCAGCCGCTTGTAACTCAAATCGGGAATTGTCCAAATCATCCTTATTTCAATCGCGTGAGAAAGAACACTAAAACCATGCCTTTTCGAAGAGGCGTTCGCTCTCCGTTCACGCCCCAGTCCTTAGACACATTGAGTTTTAAAGATCAGGTAACATGACTCCAGGCTGGGTCTGCTCGGGCATGTTCAGTGAATGATTGTCGCTGTGCAAGGGTTGTTCCTTACCGAGCAAAATATCGGTTCGTAAAGTAAGAACATGTAAAATAGTACTCCTTTGCGTCAAGTATGTAAGAGTGGAATAATACAATGGTAATAAAAAAGTAATATTCATATCCAATTAACACAAATTAAAGCATCCACATTCTTTGCACTTTTCCTAATCGGGAGATGGACATATTCGGGCTAATTCACAAAGGTATGTGCAGTATTCCTTCTCATACTCCTAGATGCTTTTGTGAGTTTACCCCATTGTCTTCAAAGAACACAGACTCCTTTAAGCATATTCAGACTATAAATGAACCTTTTTGACTCACCTTCAATTAGTAAATATCCAGATTTTGGAATAAAGAAAGCCTGCGTTATAGAAGATTTAAAAATATATATATATATAATAATTGTTGGTATTTTCTGTCAGCTGGAGCGATGTTTGAATTATATTCTACAATATGAATTAGAAAAAATGTTTGTAGGAAGTATATAAATCAAATGCATTTTTAAGAGCCTCTTAATTCTTCAGTTGCCATGTGAGGAGACAACCTCATCCAGTTCTTATTTACATTTTCGTCCTGGCACTTGTATCTGCTTGAATAAAAGAATCAGAATGCAAAGCTAAACCCAGAACTTAATCCTTTGCTGCCAGCTAAATTGATCTCGGTAAACCTGCTGTATTGGAAGTAGAGTGTGTCAATTCCTAATGACGAAGGATAATTTGGGCTCAATTATATTATGTGAAATGGGGTCAAATGATTGGAATATGTCTATTTTACATGCAATTGACAGTGCACACTAAGTAAGTAGGTAAAAACTTTATTGTTCAGTTAATTAAAACCATAACAAATTTTCTTTAACTTGTGTCGTAATGTTAAAATGTTTTTTTTTTTAAATTAGTTAAGGAATACATGTTCAAAATTTACATCAAGATAAAATTCAAATACTCGTTAAAGGACAAAAAAATGAGGTTTCAGAAAATCACACTACAGTATTAGAGGTATTAGTCAGTCATCAAGCGTTTTTCAAAGGCAAGCAAAAAACTTTACAATCTTACAGTTGATTTGTGTATCCGTATAGTCCAAGCAGCCTATAATGGCTGACCTGCAGGTACGTAATCCTTTAGTCAGAAAGTGATTCTTTAAAAGAAGAGTTTGCTCTTGATTCAGCTTTGTACAATGACAAATAATGTGGATTATATCCTCTTTTTTATAATCACAGAGCCGACAGGCGATGGATCCCGTGTATTTCCAGGCTGGTGCTTCAGCCAGAGTTGGATACTTTCCGAATCTTAGAGCCATCAACCTTTTTTTTAGTAAAAACAGAGTATGTAGAGTCCAAGTAGTGCGCCGGAGTAAGAAGTTTGTAGCTGTTAATTGCAACCCAAGAATGTGAACGATGGGAAACAATCTCCTTGTCAATAAGTAGAGAATGTAGTTTGGCGGCTTTGATTATTACCTGTTGAAATGAGTTAACTGGCAGGTTTTTATTCCATAGCTGGGCGGTGCGTGTTAATTCCAGAGCTTTGGTCAGGAATTTGTTTGCCTCTGATTTGGTTCCCGTTTCAACTTCTTGCCACAAAAATTTATTTAAGTTGTTATCAGTGGCATTCATTTTAATGCGGTACCAGGTTTTAATGCACGTGTATAGTCTTCCCACTGATTCGTTCATGAGCCCAAATTCTAGGCGCATTTGCGCTGGTGAAGCTGTACGGGGAAGTTGAAAAACTTTCTTATAAATTTTAGTAATCAAAGTATTTAACAAAGCACCGTCCTTGCCATGCAATGCTGCACTTGCATATGTTAAGGTGGGAAGGGCTTTAGCTGCAATTACCGTTAGTAGTGGTTTAAACGAAGGGCCTTCTAGTTTATTATACAAAGAGCTAAATGCAAAGATCAAGGCTCCGGTTCGTTGCGTAAGGTAATGTTTTTGCGCTTTTAGAGTCATCTTTTCGTCAACAAAATGTCCCAAATATTTATAATTTGAGACCCTTTCAAGCCTTTTACCTTCTATGCGAATAATATAGTCTGTTGAGCGCCGATTAGAAATTAACATTGTTTTGGTTTTAGACAAGTTCAAAGTCAGTTTGTTTGCAGACAAAAAAAGCGAACGTTCTGATAGTAGTCTGGTCATACCGACTCTTGTTAGGCTCATTAGTACAATGTCGTCCGCGTATGCAAGATGTGAGAGTTGCAGGTTACCTAATCTCGGGGGATGAGCGTTGCAGGTGTTTAGCTTGCCGGAAAGGTCCGAAAGAAATAGGTTGAACAAGTGAGGCGCCAAAACGCATCCTTGTTTTAATCCGGTTCCTGTGGACACTTTTCTTGACAATCGCGAACCGTCGCCTAGCTTTACTTGTGTCCATGTGCCGGTGTAAAACAGCGACGGCTCGTGGAGGGAGTTACGGTGGGGCAGGAAGGCGGGGAGGGGGAGGGGCAGGGCGGAGGTTGCTAAAATCCGGCATATGGATAATTGCAGGTAAGTAAACAATTTAATTAATAAAACAAATTTCGTAGCTCGCACTGCATTGCATTTTGCGATGCAAGGCGCACTACGAAATTCGTTTTATTAATTAAATTGTTTACTTACCTGCAATTATCCATATGCCAGTTTTTAGCAACCTCCACCCTGCCCCTCCCCCTCCCCACCCTCCTGCCCCACCGTAACTCCCTCCACGAGCCGTCGCTGGTGTAAAATAGCAACAGGCCCCTTAGTAAGCTCTCTGGTATGTCCCATGATCTTAATTTAGCCCATAGTAGGTTCCGGTCCACACTATCGAATGCGGCTTGCAGATCAATAAAACATAAGTTCAGCTCCTGCTTGTTATGCTGGCATTTATCAGCTATCAAGCTTATTGATAGAATATTTGAAGTAGTTCCGATGCCTGCTCTGAACCCCGTTTGATTGAGTGGAATCAAGTCTCTGTCGCCTGACCAAGTAACCAGGTCTGTTAATAAAAGAGATGCGAAGTATTTTGCTTCCACGTCCTGCAGTGTTATTAGTCGATAGTTAAGGGGGTTGGTTCTGTCACCTCCTTTGTATATGGGCATTATTATGGAGCCATGCCAACTATTAGGAACTTGACTGAGTATTTGAACATCAGCAAAGAGGTTCTCTAAAAGGGGGCTCCAGTATTTAGGTGCGTGTTTATATACCGCTTGGGGAATACCGTTTGGCCCGGGGCCCCGTTACTCTTCCCCTTTCTAATTACTTTTGTAATCTCTTCCGTAGAGTAGATTCTAGATGATATATTCGAAATAGGTGCATTGCTTAGATTGATTGGCGACTGTTGTGTACTATTTTTCACCTCACTTATCTTTTTAATTTGATGTTGCGCGTAGGGTTGATTCGCTGGAATGTTTAATAGGTTTCCTTTAAATTTTTGCTGAAGGAAGATTACCCATTCGGTTTCCTGCACGTTTGATGTAAGAATATTCAGCGGTCTGGTTAATTGGTTTATAATTCTCCAGAATGTAATTGCGTTCGAGGTTTTAGCGCTATGGAGCAACTTAGTCCAGAATTTTTCCTTGGTAGCTTTTTTGTGCTCCCAAACGTTCTTTTTATAGCACTTCCGTAGAGCCAAGAAGACGTCCATTTGACTAGAGTCTTTATTATAAGTTTGCAGCTTTTTGTGTGTTTTTCTCAGTTCCTTCCTCAAGTCTCTCAAATCTTTTGGAAATTTATTGTTTGTGTTCGTTCCTTTGTCCTTCGTAACTGGAGATTTCATTTTCGTTTTTAGGCTCTCTAAAAAGAGAGACCATGCTTCTATGGCATTCGTGGAAGTGTCACTTAAGTTGTTCATCGTGTCCACTATTGTCGAGAACCATTCAGATTTGTTTGGATTACACCAGTTAATTCGTTTCTGGTTTGATAAACTTAGGTTGCCTTCCACAGTTTGTGAAGATTGAAATCTTTCTACACACAGATTGAATTTAATGTGTTGCATTGCGTGGTCGCTCATGGGCGATTATTCAATATAAAAGTTGTTTAATGAAGGAAGTAGCGAAAGACTTGCAATTGTATAGTCTAGAGTTGATTGGGAATGCGGGCCGTAAAAGTTTTTTTTGGGAGGTCGATCCTTGTTTGTCCTGCCATTAAGAACTCGCATGCCTAGATATTCTAACTCTGTCACCAATTTTATTCCTATTCGGTCGATTTTACTCCTGACGCCACCTTGAGTCTGTTCTGGGACGCTCCAGTGCATGTTGTCCGCCGTTAGGATGTCGTCTTCCTCCAGGGAGTATATCAGGTTGGAGTTAAAATCTCCGGTTAGTATAATGTTCCACGCTGGCTCAGTACTACGAAAGTCTGTTATTACCTCACATAATAGAGTATTTTTTGTATTTTTCACTCGAGTTTTTGGTTGCGTGTAGTAATTGATCAGAATGGTTGTCATCTTGTATTTTGCATTTAATCCTGATAATTTAACTATTTGGATGCTTGGGTCTGGGGATTCAAGTTGCTCTGAGTTCATTTGTAGAGCAGAAGTTATGTAAACTGAAAGGCCTCCAATCGCTCTACCGTAGGATTTACATTTCTCTGCGGCTACATGATGGTGTGTAAAGCCTGCCAGTGCGAATTCTTCTTGCTGCCAGGTTTCTTGTAAAGCAATTATATCGCAATCCACCCATTCATCTAGGGCTATTCCGTCCTCTAATAGTTTTTTCGCTCCAGCGATATTCCATGATACAATATGTATTCCTTTTTTGTCAGTTTGCTTCGTAGTGTCTTTCTTCCGTCAATTTTTCCGCTTTGCGTTTAACAAACTAGGAAGCCATTTCCAATCCTCTGTGGGAGATCTAAGTTCTCCCCCTCTTTCTTCAACCTTCTCTTCCTGGGAGAAGACTTCAGTGCTTCACTACGTCAGTCTACTTCTCAGAGGTCTGTGGGACTCCACTGCAACTAGGAAACCATGATAAGTATTGGCGTTGTCCCTGCAGCATCAGGATGCAGATACTAGTGGAAACTCACAGAATTTCCAATTGTCTAATTTTTAGTCTTTGACTTTCAGGGAGCAGTGAGACTGAGCAGTCAATGCTTACTCTTGAAGTTTGGATGTGAAGTATAATGCTAATTTCTGCTAGCACAGTGTCTAAAAAGGCACTGCCATGTCTTGTATGCAAAAATAAAGCTATATTTCAGTTGAGTACAAACACCTACGTATTGTTATATAGCTTACAATACATCTGCAGAACTCTATAACAGCTTTTAAGTTTTAATGATTCCTTCTATAGATCTCTGGGATTGCTAAAATGGATTACGAGAGAAACAGACAAAGCAGTATTTTTCGTTTTGGGCGATACACATATCATACGTTTTTAGTCTTGATCAATCTTATTGGGAGCAAATATGGGGCTGCAAGTACCACCTGGGCTCTCATAAGTAGTGTCAGCAGTAAAGGGGTTATATCTTCTGTGAGGTATTGTCAGTGGCGCAACTAGACCTGAACTGTGAGGGGTGGGGGTGCTAAGCCTCCCAGCCAAAGCCGGCTCTGGTGGCGGCTGTTTCGACAGCCTTTTTTTGGCAATCTCCTCCCCCATATCCTCCTTCTCCATGAATTCCCTCACTACCACTCTACTACAGTGCACCTCATCTCTCCATAGCCTCTCTCTAACTTACATTTAATTGTTTTATAGTGCTATTCATAGTTCACCCACACTCCGTTCTGTGATCTGCATGGTACACTTTCTTTGCAGCAGGCACCCTAACCCTCCGTGCTACTGTATGATAATCCAAAATTGCAACTAGACAAAATTCTAAACTAGTAGGAACATTAATCACCAGAGTTAGCTTGATATTGTTATTGTTGCCTGAAAAGTACCTGATGCACAAGGAAGTTCATGTGCTTTTAAACCAAAAATTATTTTTAAACATAGCGTCCCCACCAAAGTCAACGCCAGGTGTACCTGCAACAGTCGCACCGCCCTAAAGCCAGTCCTGCTCCCACCAATGGTACAGGACAAGCATTTCAAGAAATGGGCTGAGAGCTAACCTCACACCCATTATATGAGGAAAAAGATCCATGTAAGTGGTTGGGAGTGATACGTCCTTCAAAAGTCCAGCAAGCAAAACAAGTTAACCGATTTCTTGTAGATAATTTAAGGGAGAGTAGACCTCTCTCCTGAGAATGTTTTGAAACTTTAGCAATCTTAATTTGGTGGAACCCGCAGATTCTTATGGGCATTCATGAGAAATTTCAGTACTTGTGCGCCAGGGAAGCCTGGCCTTTCCTAGGAGTGGATCTCGTTTTTCCAACTGTCTTAAGCCATTAATTACTTCCACTGTACCAAGGTCATCCTTTTTTCATGGGTGAGCCCCTTATGCCAAGGAATACATTCAGTATGACAAAGACAGAAGTTTGCAACGGATCAATCAGCAACACCCACGGGTTCCTCTAAAAATTCCATCTGGCTTACAAGGGTCGGCATTTTGCCATTGACACACCCTATAAAAAATGAATACAGGAAATCTTATGACAAGAGTTCCCTCAAATATCAATTTTAACATTTTCCTATGGATCCATCCAGTAAGCTAAGCTTGATGTGCATTGTCTCAGGGCCTTCCGTTTGGTGTGGTGGTGCATGTCCTGTCTCCCTGTCGCTGCTTATAACGGGGCTAGTGGCTTTTTTAGTTCGACAGTTCGAGTCCCCACAGCCAATGATGGTGTCTTAATGGAAGCATGTCAGGGCCTACAGTTTGCCATAGGTGACACTTCTCATCCATATTCTGTTAGTGCCCTTGTCCATAAGGCAAGAATACCCTCCAGTATGCCAGACCACCAGCATACTTGCATGAATAGCACACATACACTGACACACATTCTAACTATATCTCTTGCACTCTTTCCTACATTTGCACACTTGGTATCCTGCCACTCACACGTTCATTAGTGAATCTACTTTTATTGTGTTGAAAAAGCTTACCCTGCTGCTTCTGCAAACGTGCCTTACATTTTAGTGAAACTTAAAAAAAATATTCTCTATACGCTATTCAAAAATAATATATTGCCTTAAAAATGTTTGTTACAAGTATGATGTAAATGAAAAGTAAACTTCCTTAAAATAGCTGTAAGTGGCTTACATTTGGTTTCACATGTAAATCTAGCAGTTACAGTATTGGAAATTAACGAATCCACAAGTGAAGTAGTGTGGCTCACTGGTTAGAGGCGGCAGACCCGAGAGCAGAGGACGGCCTGGGACCAGGGTTCGAATCCCGGCGCGGCAGGTTTCTGGACCAGGGTCAGCGGACTCGATAATTCTCTCGGCTCGGTGCCCACTCTGATCAGCGATCACACTCGGCAACTCTGGGCGTTAGCTTGCCTCATCTTCACTAACGGCCCCACCAGACCGCCGGGGATGCCTGGTCTCACCCTGGAGATACCCATGAAGGGACCATCTCTCAGGGAAGCCAGGAAGGGTTTCGCAGCGGTTGAAGCGCCTTGAGACCCTCCGGGTAAGTAGTGCGCTATATAAATGCCTATACATTTACATTTACATTCTAGGATGTAATATCACAGCATCCAACTGATCTTATGAGGTGCTTGACTTCTTCTGCAACCGTGGATTTTATCCAGTAAAAACTTGCATGTTTTGATTTTTTTAGACGCAACATACAATGTATAAAAAAAATCCAAATCCACAAGTCCCAGGATAAAGTATTGTGTTGAATGGAAAGCCAGGCATGGCTGAAGCTGTCACAAGGTCCTCAATCCATCAGCATTCCCATAGCCTCAGCCCTAGTCTCCCTCCTCTTGCCATCCCACATTCTCAGTCCACTCTCCCCTCTTGCACCAGCCCCGTTGTTGCAGATGAGATTAAGTAGACTCCAGTACTACGGAATGAGCAGGTACTCTCTGTAGAAATATGTGCATATTCATGAGTGTTGTCATTTTTATATGTGCAGAGTAAAAGGTGTGCTCATGTAATTTCTGGGTGATGTTGAATAGTGTGAGTTAGTGCAACATGAGTGGTGCAAGTGTAGAGTGAAAAATGTGCTGATGTTTCGGATGAGCTGCAGGATGCAATGAGAGGAGTGGCCATGTGCATGTCAGGTGGGAGGAGTGCATGCAGAGTGAGAGGAGTGAATACAGACTGGTGTGAGCAGTGTAAATGCAGGGTGAGTCGTGTTCCTGTGTGTGGTGCAGGGTGTGCGGCGAAAGTGAAAGGTGATCTCTGAGAGTGACTGGTGAGTGTATGGTGTGAGGAGTTATTGCAGAGTGAGTGGTGTGTCCCTACGAGTTCCAGCAGATTATTGTCCCTGTGTTCAGGCAGGATGAACAGACTGAATGCAGGCTGGGAGGCTTGTCAGTGTGAGAGGAGGAAGCGCAGTTTGCATGGTGTGATGGCAGATGAGTGCAGTGCCCACGTGAGTGAAGGGTGAGCTGTGTTAGTGACATGAGGGCCTATGTGAGTGCACAGTGAGCGATGTGACAGTGTGAGAGTAGGGTGAGAAGAGTGGCTGCAAGGTGAGTTTTGTGACATATGAGTTTGGGTGCGGGTGAAAGTGCAGAGTGGGAGGAATGAATGAAGGAATGCATGGTGAGTGATGTGTTTGTTTGAGTGAGATTGCAGAGTGAGCAATGAGAGTGACAGCTGAGTGAAGTGTCACAAGTGCAGGGTGAGCAGTGTGCTTGTGTAAGTGCAGGTTGAAAAGCGTGAAATGTTTTAAAACTTGGAGGACTGGAGATTTTTTTTTCATTTAAAAGCTGTCCAAGGCTAAGGTGTTACTTTTTTTCCCCACAACATTCTTTCTCATCATTTCCCAATATTTATTCACAATTTTGTTTTTAACATTTTTAGGTTTAGGTTTAGAGTGTATCTGGCTATTGATCGGAAAACAAACTCTAATACATTCTCAAAATTTTTCTGTCTCTATTACAAAAGACGCCCCGCACCCTTTTGTATAGTTTCAAACATCATAAGGTGCCCTTTAAAAATTGTTTTTAAAATAGTTTCAGAACTATAGAACCTTAGGAAAAAGACCAATGGAAGGAGAATTCAGCCTTAAAAAGTACAAAGAAAATATTTTAAAAATGAGCACCAGCCTCTTGTAACTCAAATCGGGAATTGTTCAAATCATCCATATTTCAATCGCGTGAGAAAGAACACTAAAACCATGCCTTTTCGAAGAGGCGATCGCTCTCCGTTCACGCCCCAGTCCTTAGACACATTGAGTTTTAAAGATCAGGTAACATGACTCCAGGCTGGGTCTGCTCGGGCATGTTCAGTGAATGATTGTCGCTGTGCAAGGGTTGTTCCTTACCGAGCAAAATATCGGTTCGTAAAGTAAGAGCATGTAAAATAGTACTCCTTTGCGTCAAGTATGTAAGAGTGGAATAATACAATGGTAATAAAAAAGTAATATTCATATAGAATTAACACAAATTAAAGCATCCACATTCTTCGCACTTTTCCTAATAGGGAGATGGACATAGTCGGGCTAATTCACAAAGGTATGGGCAGTACTCCTTCTCATACTCCTAGATGCTTTTGTGCGTTTACCCCATTGTCTTCAAAGAACACAGACTCCTTTAAGCATATTCAGACTATAAATGGACCCTTTTGACACAGCTTCAATTAGCAAATATCCAGATTTTGGAATAAAGAAAGCCTGCGTTATAGAAGATTTTAAAAAAATATATATATAATAATTGTTGGTATTTTCTGTCAGCTGGAGCGATGTTTGAATTATATTCTACAATATGAATTAGAAAAAATGTTGGTAGGAAGTATATAAATCAAATGCATTTTTAAGAGCCTCTCAATTCTTCAGTTGCCATGTGAGGAGACAACCTCATCCAGTTCTTATTTACATTTTCGTCCTGGCACTTGTATCTGCTTGAATAAAAGAATCAGAATGCAAAGCTAAACCCAGAACTTAATCCTTTGCTGCCAGCTAAATTGATCTTGGTAAACCTGCTGTATTGGAAGTAGAGTGTGTCAATTCCTAATGACGAAGGATAATTTGGGCTCAATTATATTATCTGAAATGGGCTCAAATGATTGGAATATGTCTAGTTTTCATGCAATTGACAGTGCACACTAAGTAAGTAAGTAAAAACTTTATTGTTCAGTTAATTAAAACCATAACAAATTTTCTTTACACTTGTGTCGTAATGTTAATTTTTTAAATTTTTTTTAATTAGTTAAGGAATACATGTTCAAAATTTACATCAAGATAAAATTCAAATACTCGTTAAAGGACAAAAAAATGAGGTTTCAGAAAATCACACTCCAGTATTAGAGGTATTAGTCAGTCATCAAGCATTTTTCAAAGGCAAGCAAAAAACTTTACAATCTTACAGTTGATTTGTGTATCCGTACAGTCCAAGCAGCCTATAATGGCTGACCTGCAGGTACGTAATCCTTTAGTCAGAAAGTGATTCTTTAAAAGAAGAGTTCGCTCTTGATTCAGCTTTGTACAATGACAAATAATGTGGATTATATCCTCTTTTTTATAATCACAGAGCCGACAGGCGATGGATCCCGTGTATTTCCAGGCTGGTGCTTCAGCCAGAGTTGGATACTTTCCGAATCGTAGAGCCATCAACCTTTTTTTTTAGTAAAAACAGAGTATGTAGAGTCCAAGTAGAGCGCCGGAGTAAGAAGTTTGTAGCTGTTAATTGCAACCCAAGAATGTGAACGATGGGAAAAAATCTCCTTGTTAATAAGTAGAGAATGTAGTTTGGCGGCTTTGCTTATTACCTGTTTAAATGAGTTAACTGGCAGGTTTTTATTCCATAGCTGGGCGGTGCGTGTTAATTCCAGAGCTTTGGTCAGGAATTTGTTTGCCTCTGATTTGGTTCCCGTTTCAACTTCTTGCCACAAAAATGTATTTAAGTTGTTATCAGTGGCATTCATTTTAATGCGGTACCAGGTTTTAATGCACGTGTATAGTCTTCCCACTGATTCGTTCATGAGCCCAAATTCTAGGCGCATTTGCGCTGGTGAAGCTGTACGGGGAAGTTGAAAAACTTTCTTATACATTTTAGTAATCAAAGTATTTAACAAAGCACCGTCCTTGCCATGCATTGCTGCACTTGCATATGTTAAGGTGGGAAGGGCTTTAGCTGCAATAACGTTAGTAGTGGTTTAAACGAAGGGCCTTCTAGTTTATTATACAAAGAGCTAAATGCAAAGATCAAGGCTCCGGTTCGTTGCGTAAGGTAATGTTTTTGCGCTTTTAGAGTCATCTTTTCGTCAACAAAATGTCCCAAATATTTATAATTTGAGACCCTTTCAAGCCTTTTACCTTCTATGCGAATATTATAGTCTGAGCGCCGATTAGAAATTAACATTGTTTTGGTTTTAGACAAGTTCAAAGTCAGTTTGTTTGCAGACAAAAAAAGCGAAAGTTCTGATAGTAGTCTGGTCATACCGACTCTTGTTAGGCTCATTAGTACAATGTCGTCCGCGTATGCAAGATGTGAGAGTTGCAGGTTACCTAATCTCGGGGGATGAGCGTTGCAGGTGTTTAGTTTGCCGGAAAGGTCCGAAAGAAATAGGTTGAACAAGTGAGGCGCCAAAACGCATCCTTGTTTTAATCCGGTTCCTGTGGACACTTTTCTTGACAATCGCGAACCGTCGCCTAGCTTTACTTGTGTCCATGTGCCGGTGTAAAATAGCAACAGGCCCCTTAGTAAGCTCTCTGGTATGTCCCATGATCTTAATTTAGCCCATAGTAGGTTCCGGTCCACACTATCGAATGCGGCTTGCAGATCAATAAAACATAAGTTCAGCTTCTGCTTGTTATGCTGGCATTTATCAGCTATCAAGCTTATTGATAGAATATTTGAAGTAGTTCCGATGCCTGCTCTGAACCCCGTTTGAGTGGAATCAAGTCTCTGTCGCCTGACCAAGTAACCAGGTCTGTTAATAAAAGAGATGCGAAGTATTTTGCTTCCACGTCCTGCAGTGTTATTAGTCGATAGTTAAGTGGGTTGGTTCTGTCACCTCCTTTGTATATGGGCGTTATTATGGAGCCATGCCAACTATTAGGAACTTGACTGAGTATTTGAACATCAGCAAAGAGGTTCTCTAAAAGGGGGCTCCAGTATTCAGGTGCGTGTTTATATACCGCTTGGGGAATACCGTTTGGCCCCGGGGCCCCGTTACTCTTCCCCTTTCTAATTACTTTTGTAATCTCTTCCGTAGAGTAGATTCTAGATGATATATTCGAAATAGGTGCATTGCTTAGATTGATTGGCGACTGTTGTGTACTATTTTTCACCTCACTTATCTTTTTAATTTGATGTTGCGCGTAGGGTTGGTTCGCTGGAATGTTTAATAGGTTTCCTTTAAATTTTTGCTGAAGGAAGATTACCCATTCGGTTTCCTGCACGTTTGATGTAAGAATATTCAGCGGTCTGGTTAATTGGTTTATAATTCTCCAGAATGTAATTGCGTTCGAGGTTTTAGCGCTATGGAGCAACTTAGTCCAGAATTTTTCCTTGGTAGCTTTTTTGTGCTCCCAAACGTTCTTTTTATAGCGCTTCCGTAGAGCCAAGAAGACGTCCATTTGACTAGAGTCTTTATTATAAGTTTGCAGCTTTTTGTGTGTTTTTCTCAGTTCCTTCCTCAAGTCTCTCAAATCTTTTGGAAATGTATTGTTTGTGTTTGTTCCTTTATCCTTCGTAACTGGAGATTTCATTTTCGTTTTTAGGCTCTCTAAAAAGAGAGACCATGCTTCTATGGCATTCGTGGAAGTGTCACTTAAGTTGTTCATCGTGTCCACTATTGTCGAGAACCATTCAGATTTGTTTGGATTACACCAGTTAATTCGTTTCTGGTTTGATAAACTTAGGTTGCCTTCCACAGTTTGTGAAGATTGAAATCTTTCTACACACAGATTGAATTTAATGTGTTGCATTGCGTGGTCGCTCATGGGCGATTATTCAATATAAAAGTTGTTTAATGAAGGAAGTAGCGAAAGACTTGCAATTGTATAGTCTAGAGTTGATTGGGAATGCGGGCCGTAAAAGGTTTTTTTGGGAGGTCGATCCTTGTTTGTCCTGCCATTAAGAACTCGCATGCCTAGATATTCTAACTCTGTCACCAATTTTATTCCTATTCGGTCGATTTTACTCCTGACGCCACCTTGAGTCTGTTCTGGGACGCTCCAGTGCATGTTGTCCGCCGTTAGGATGTCGTCCTCCTCCAGGGAGTATATCAGGTTGGAGTTAAAATCTCCGGTTAGTATAATGTTCCACGCTGGCTCAGTACTACGAAAGTCTGTTATTACCTCACATAATAGAGTATTTTTTGTATTTTTCACTTGAGTTTTTGGTTGCGTGTAGTAATTGATCAGAATGGTTGTCATCTTGTTTTTTGCATTTAATCCTGATAATTTAACTATTTGGATGCTTGGGTCTGGAGATTCAAGTTGCTCTGAGTTAATTTGTAGAGCAGAAGTTATGTAAACTGAAAGGCCTCCAATCGCTCTACCGTAGAATTTACATTTCTCTGCGGCTACATGATGGTGTGCAAAGCCTGCCAGTGCGAATTCTTCTTGCTGCCAGGTTTCTTGTAAAGCAATTATATCGCAATCCACCCATTCATCTAGGGCTATTCTGTCCTCTAATAGTTTTTTCGCTCCAGCGATATTCCATGATACAATATGTATTCCTTTTTTGTCAGTTTGCTTCGTAGTGTCTTTCTTCCGTCAATTTTTCCGCTTTGCGTTTAACAAACTAGGAAGCCATTTCCAATCCTCTGTGGGAGATCTAAGTTCTCCCCCTCTTTCTTCAACCTTCTCTTCCTGGGAGAAGACTTCAGTGCTTCACTACGTCAGTCTACTTCTCAGAGGTCTGTGGGACTCCACTGCAACTAGGAAACCATGATAAGTATTGGCGTTGTCCCTTGCAGCATCAGGATGCAGATACTAGTGGAAACTCACAGAATTTCCAATTGTCTAATTTTTAGTCTTTGACTTTCAGGGAGCAGTGAGACTGAGCAGTCAATGCTTACTCTTGAAGTTTGGATGTGAAGTATAATGCTAATTTCTGCTACCACTTGCATCTAGCACAGTGTCTAAAAAGGCACTGCCATGTCTTGTATGCAAAAATAAAGCTATATTTCAGTTGAGTACAAACACCTACGTATTGTTATATAGCTTACAATACATCTGCAGAACTCTATACCAGCTTTTAAGTTTTAATGATTCCTTCTATAGATCTCTGGGATTGCTAAAATGGATTACGAGAGAAACAGACAAAGCAGTATTTTTCGTTTTGGGCGATACACATATCATACGTTTTTTAGTCTTGATCAATCTTATTGGGAGCAAATATGGGGCTGCAAGTACCACCTGGGCTCTCATAAGTAGTGTCAGCAGTAAAGGGGTTATATTTTCTGTGAGTTATTGTCAGTGGTGCAACTAGACCTGAACTGTGAGGGGTGGTGGGGGGGTGCTAAGCCTCCCAGCCAAAGCCGGCTCTGGTGGCGGCTGTTTCGACAGCCTTTTTTTGGCAATCTCCTCCCCCATATCCTCCTTCTCCATGAATTCCCTCACTACCACTCTACTACAGTGCACCTCATCTCTCCATAGCCTCTCTCTAACTTACATTTAATTGTTTTATAGTGCTATTCATAGTTCACCCACACTCAGTTCTGTGATCTGCATGGTACACTTTCTTTGCAGCAGGCACCCTAACCCTCCGTGCTACTGTATGATAATCCAAAATTGCAACTAGACAAAATTCTAAACTTCACTAGTAGGAACATTAATCACCAGAGTTAGCTTGATATTGTTATTGTTGCCTGAAAAGTACCTGATGCACAAGGAAGTTCATGTGCTTTTAAACCAAAAATTATTTTTAAACATAGCGTCCCCACCAAAGTCAACGCCAGGTGTACCTGCAACAGTCGCACCGCCCTAAAGCCAGTCCTGCTCCCACCAATGGTACAGGACAAGCATTTCAAGAAATGGGCTGAGAGCTAACCTCACACCCATTATATGAGGAAAAAGATCCATGTAAGTGGTTGGGAGTGATACGTCCTTCAAAGTCCAGCAAGCAAAACAAGTTAACCAATTTCTTGTAGATAATTTAAGGGAGAGTAGACCTCTCTCCTGAGAATGTTTTGAAACTTTAGCAATCTTAATTTGGTGAAACCCGCAGATTCTTATGGGCATTCATGAGAAATTTCAGTACTTGTGCGCCAGGGAAGCCTGGCCTTTCCTAGGAGTGGATCTCGTTTTTCCAACTGTCTTAAGCCATTAATTACTTCCACTGTACCAAGGTCATCCTTTTTTCATGGGTGAGCCCCTTATGCCAAGGAATACATTCAGTATGACAAAGACAGAAGTTTGCAACGGATCAATCAGCAACGCCCACGGGTTCCTCTAAAAATTCCATCTGGCTTACAAGGGTCGGCATTTTGCCATTGACGCACCCTATAAAAAATTAATACAGGAAATCTTATGACAACAGTTCCCTCAAATATCAATTTTAACATTTTACTATGGATCCATCCAGTAAGCTAAGCTTGATGTGCATTGTCTCAGGGCCTTCCGTTTGGTGTGGTGGTGCATGTCCTGTCTCCCTGTCGCTGCTTATAACGGGGCTAGTGGCTTTTTTAGTTCGACAGTTCGAGTCCCCACAGCCAATGATGGTGTCTTAATGGAAGCATGTCCGGGCCTACAGTTTGCCATAGGTGACACTTCTCATCCATATTCTGTTAGTGCCCTTGTCCATAAGGCAAGAATACCCTCCAGTATGCCAGACCACCAGCATACTTGCATGAATAGCACACATACACTGACACACATTCTAACTATATCTCTTGCACTCTTTCGTACATTTGCACACTTGGTATCCTGCCACTCACACGTTCATTAGTGAATCTACTTTTATTGTGTTGAAAAAGCTTACCCTGCTGCTTCTGCAAACGTGCCTTACATTTTAGTGAAACTTAAAAAAAATATTCTCTATACGCTATTCAAAAATAATATATTGCCTTAAAAATGTTTGTTACAAGTATGATGTAAATGAAAAGTAAACTTCCTTAAAATAGCTGTAAGTGGCTTACATTTGGTTTCACATGTAAATCTAGCAGTTACAGCCTTGGAAATTAACGAATCCACAAGTGAAGTAGTGTGGCTCACTGGTTAGAGGCGGCAGACCCGAGAGCAGAGGACGGCCCGGGACCAGGGTTCGAATCCCGGCGCGGCAGGTTTCTGGACCAGGGTCAGCGGACTCGATAATTCTCTCCCCTCGGTGCCCACTCTGATCAGCGATCACACTCGGCAACTCTGGGCATTAGCTTGCCTCATCTTCACTAACTGCCCCGCCGGGGATGCCTGGTCTCACCCTGGAGATACCCATGAAGGGACCATCTCTCAGGGAAGCCAGGAAGGGTTTCGCAGCGGTCGAAGCGCCTTGGGACCCTCCGGGTAAGTAGTGCGCTATATAAATGCCTATACATTTACATTTACATTCTAGGATGTAATATCACAGCATCCAACTGATCTTATGAGGTGCTTGACTTATTCTGCAACCGTGGATTTTATCCAGTAAAACTTGCATGTTTTGATTTTTTTAGACGCAACATACAATGTATAAAAAAAATCCAAATCCACAAGTCCCAGGATAAAGTATTGTGTTGAATGGAAAGCCGGGCATGGCTGAAGCTGTCACATGGTCCTCAATCCATCAGCATTCCCATAGCCTCAGCCCTAGTCTCCCTCCTCTTGCCATCCCACATTCTCAGTCCACTCTCCCCTCTTGCACCAGTCCCGTTGTTGCAGATGAGATTAAGTAGACATCCAGTACTACGGAATGAGCAGGTACTCTCTGGGTACCATTGTAGAAATATGTGCATATTCATGAGTGTTGTATATTTTTTATATATGCAGAGTAAAAGGTGTGCTCATGTAATTTCTGGGTGATGTTGAATAGTGTGAGTTAGTGCAACATGAGTGGTGCAAGTGTAGAGTGAAAAATGTGCTGATGTTTCGGATGAGCTGCAGGAATGCAATGAGAGGAGTGGCCATGTGCATGTCAGGTGAGAGGAGTGCGTGCAGAGTGAGAGGAGTGAATACAGACTGGTGTGAGCGGTGTAAATGCAGGGTGAGTCGTGTTCCTGTGTGTAGTGCAGGGTGTGTGGCGTAAGTGAAGGGTGATCTGTGAGAGTGACTGGTGAGTGTATGGTGTGAGGAGTTATTGCAGAGTAAGTGGTGTGTCCCTACGAGTTCCAGCAGATTATTGTCCCTGTAAGCAGGCAGGATGAACAGACTGCCTGTATGAATGCAGGCTGGGAGGTTTGTCAGTGTGAGAGGAGGAAGCACAGTTTGCATGGTGTGATGGCAGATGAGTGCAGTGCCCACGTGAGTGAAGGGTGAGCTGTGTTAGTGGCAGGAGTGCCTATGTGAGTGCACAGTGAGCGATGTGACAGTGTGAGAGTAGGGTGAAAAGATTGACTGCAGGGTGAGTTATGTGACATATGAGTTTGGGTGCGGGTGAAAGTGCAGAGTGGGAGGAAAGAATGAATGAATGCATAGTGAGTGATGTGTTTGTTTGAGTGAGATTGCAGAGTGAGCAATGAGAGTGACAGCTGAGTGAAGTGTCACAAGTGCAGGGTGGGTAGTGTGCTTGTGTAAGTGCAGGTTGAAAAGCGTGAGTGCATGGTGAGTGGTGTGAGTGCAATGTGATCACTGTGAAGGCAGTCTCCAGCGAGCTCGCAGTCCCGCAACTGACCAGCTACATCGACGCCGCGAGCAGTGAAGCAGCCTGCTGCCACCTCTCTGTACCGCTCTGACGTGGATTCCACCGCTCAGCTGAATCTCTTTTCAGTCCCCCTTGGCGGCAAGGCCATAAACGAGCTTGCCAACTGCGTCAGGCAGCCTCAAGGCGACTAGTGCGGCTGCCATTAAAGGTGGTTGCTAAGTGTGTGCCGGGGAACCTGCAGAGACGGCTCAACTAAGTTGGGTGCAGCCTGCGGCTTCTACCACAAGTGCCCCGCTCGTTTGTCAGCTATGCCATACTGCCACGTTGGAGCCAGAGGCGGAGAGGAGCCAGAAGGGGGTCTCCACTGCCATCAAGCAGCTGCAATGTGCCACTTCATGCCACATGTAGGGGGCAGCCAGCTGGGTGACGCCCAATCCACAGATTCTAGAAGCATTTAGCTGCAGAAGCTGCCAGCAGACATCTGCCCCCCAGCCATCCACAATTTGCCATTCCACAAAGCTTTTCTGGCATTTCTGTTTTTTCTGGTCCCTCTGAACCCTTCCTTTCCCTGTGCCGTTGGCAGCTGGGCTGAACCAAGGTCTCCCAGCAGCCCACAGTAGCTCAGGGGTGCCACGAGAGCCCCTTGAAAACCATGAGGCAGCTGAGAACCTGCTGGTGCCCCCATTCACCAACATCTCACTTAACTCCACCCGACCTCACCAACATCCCACCAAACTCCATCCAACCAGGCCAGATGAGACAAACACCAGAAAAATACCTGCAGACATTGTAGTGAATGACAACAGGAGAGGTCATGCAAGCAGCCAGCTTTATTTACTGCCAGATACGGAATGCCGTTGGGTAACGGTATCCGCAAGACAATTCGTCAACATTCTAAACAACGTTCCGGGAGGTACACGCAGGGAGACACGAGGTAGGACGGCGGCGGGGAAGGGAAGAGATAGGGAAGGGAAGCAGGATGTTACATCTTCTCCCGTTTTTTTCAAAACAACTCCGGAATACATAGTTTCAAAACAAGCAAAGGGAATACATGCTGTGCTTTTACAGGGATGGGTAATACATCGCTTAATCCTTGAACCTTATGGGCGGAACAATTGTTCTCTTATCACGATTGGCATCAACAGGACCGGATGTCATGCCTGTAAGAGACACTCTGGGAATACCATCATTTGATACAGGAGTAGTTTTATCCCCACACGCTCCATCCATGTGTGACTCAGCAGAGGACATCGGACCATTGTCCTGAGAGCCACTGGGCCTGCTCACAGGCTCGGAGATCCTGCTTCTAGCAACTTTTGACCCATTCCACCATTGACCATTGTCAAGAAGAACTTTAGTACCCTTTGTTTTGACCACACGCCTAGGTTCACTATACTTGCTCATGTTGGCCCCCTTCCTGGGATACTTCACTCTCACTATGTCACCTTCTTTCACGGACATCTTTCGCACAGCATTCCTTGTGTCATAATTTGTGCGCATGAGCTTCTGGGCCTCATCAACTAGACTTCTCATCTTATTCTCACTTTCTTTACGGTTTTCATTTTCCCATTCTACCCCTGACGAGTTCAAATGGGATTCTACCAGTGGTACTGTGAGGGGTAGTTCGGTATGACCACAACCTGGTGCGCAGAACTGCCTCAACAGGAATGTGAGACTTCAAGGCCATTTGGATGGTTTCTTTAATCAGGCGGTTGGCCCGTTCCACTTGGCCATTGCCCAGTGAATGATATAACGAGGATTTTACATGTTCTATGCCATTTTTTTTAAGAATTAGACTAACTCAGAGGATACAAACTTCACTCCGTTGTCGGAGACCAGTTGATGGGGAAAGCCTTCTCTGCAAAATAACTCCTTCAGGAAGTTTATCACCTCACGTGTGGTGGGTTGAGACACAAACTTGATTTCCACCCACTTGCTGAAATAATCAATCAACACTATGGCATAACGTAATTCTAGACTCAATGCATTCATGGGACCAATGAATTTGATGCCGACTTTGATCCACGGACCTTCTGGTAGTTCAACTGAGGTCATGGGACAATGGCGTGTCGTTAAACTTTTGTCAGCTTCACTGCACATTGAGCAGTGAGTAACAAACATATCAACATCACGATCCATGGAGGGCCACCAGTATCCTTCCCTCAACCTCTGTTTGGTGCCTATCATTCCTACATGTCCTTCCTGGGATAAAGCCACCACCTTGCTTCTCATGGACATTGGTGCTATTAAAGTACCACCTCTGAGAATGACATCTTCCACAACACCAATATCATCCTTAATTTTCCAGTAGGGTCTGAGTGCTTCGTCAAGTGCTTTCTCACGTGGCCAACCTTTGATCACATATTTTTTCATTTTTTCTAACACTGTGTCACCTTTTATAGCTTCTAACCATTCTGGGGCACGTGACAAATAATCTGCTGATACATTCACTCGGCCTGGAATGTATTCCATCTTAACTTGATGCTCCTGCAATTTGCATGCCAACTTTGCAATTCTTGGCGAAGGCTGGCTAAAACCGTTACCCTCAAGTATACTGACCAACTGTTTGTGGTCGATACGGATAGTAAATTCCTTGCCCCACAGGAAACTTTTAAACTTTGCAACTGCACAAACACAAGCCAATAGTTCACGTTCAATTACTAAGTACTTTGTCTCGGGGCCCCTGTGTTTCCTGGCTGCAAATGGGATGATTTTCTCCCCATTCTCAGTCTTTTGGCTAAGCATAGCCCCAACCCAATTTGGCTACCGTCTGTTGTTGCAGTGCTGTTCAACTTCTCATCGAATGACTGGAGAGATGGTACTTGCTCAAGTTCCATCTTAATGGCTTTTATACTTCGTTCACACTCTTCATTCCAGATGAATTTCGCATCCTTCTTCACCATCTTCCGCAGTGGTTCAACCTTGGCTGCATAATGTTGTATGAATTTGGAATGGAATTCACACATGCACAAGAAAGATGCCTGTTCATCCTTATTTTTTGGATTCGGTGAACAGGAAATTGCAGAAATCAAGGAGGATTTGGGTCGTACTCCATTTCCATCGATGAGGTGTCCCAAGTACTCAACCGTTTCTTTTAGGAATTTGCATTTGCCTTTTTGCAGTGTAAGTCCACTGTCCTGAATCCTCTGGAAAACTTTTCTCAGGATGACCAGGTGGTCCTCTTTTGTCTTGCAGTAAATTAGAACATCATCCTGGAACGATCTGACTTCTTCCATTCCTTTAAATAACTGGTTCATTATGCGTTGAAATACAGCTGACGCCGAACATACCCCGAAGGGCAACCTGCGGAATTGATACGCTCCTTCTGGTGTGACGAACGCTGTGTATTTTTTTGACTCGTCTTGCAGTTGTATCTGATGGTAGGCGGCGCTGAAGTCTGGAGTGGTGAAGATCTTCGCCTGACCTAACGTCATCACCATTCCGTTAATCAAAGGCAACAGTTGGCAATCAGCTATCACGTGGCGGTTCAGCTCGCGAAGGTCAATGCACAAACGGATCTTCCTGTTCCGTTTTCTCGCAATAACCATTGGCGACAACCACTCAGATGCATTGATTGGCTCGATTATACCATCCTTGCACCAATTCTCCAGAATTGTCTTGACTTCGGCGCGGGCAGACAAGGGTATATTCCTGACTTTCTGTTTCACTGGATATGCTTTGTTCTTCGGGATAATCTGATGTTCAAAGTTCTTTAAGCACCCGAATTGTTCTTTGAACACTCCCTCAAATTCCTTGAGAATGGTCTCCAGGCCGTCCTCTTGAATGCTGAACACATACGGTGGTTGACAAGGATTAATCATCATCTTGAGCTTTTGTTGTTCCAGCCAACCCAAAATGTTCACATTGTAGTCCACTACAAATACTTTTGTAGAGGTGTTCTTATCTTTAAACGACACATCCGACTTGAATACCCCTTCTAATTTTATCTTGCACTTGAGTCCGTTGTACGTGTCCTTGACAGAATTGTTATCCTTGACCCGTTGTCCACCAACATCTCGACATCTTCACCATTCCCATTCACAGCAGCATCACACCTGTGCTGGTTTTGTGCATCTTCACTGTTGATAATTGCGACCAGTAGCACCAGGTTCTCCAGTAGTTAACTCACATCTGAGTCTACATCTGACTTTGACTCGTTTACAGTGTAGATTTTTTAAATCTTAAAGTTCTGCAAACCTTAAGGAAATGTCCCATCTTTCCACATCCTTGACAGATCCTGCCCCTCACAGGACATTCTTTGCATGTTGCCACATGTGCGTTGGATCCACAACGGTAACAGTTATGCCTTCCCACATGGGTACTGCGGTTCTTATGCCAGGTGAAATTCTTGCGTGGTTTGTTGGACGTGGACTCCTCCTCTTTCCGCACAAGATTGATGCTCATTTGTTGGTTATCAGGTTTGCGCAGCAATTTTACTCCTTTAGCCGACCTTTCCATGCTTTTATTGGTAGACATCACCTTCTCAAGGTTTGGATTCTTGTGGCATAACAACTTCTCTTGTGCCTTCACACACGTGGTTTGCATCACCACCTGATCCTGTATCATCTCGTCTGCATCTTTGAATGCACACGTTGTAGCTAACATTCTCAAAGTTGCGACGTAAGACTCATTTGTCTCACCTGGTGCTTGGTACCTGTAGTAAAAGTTATATCTCGACACTTAAGGAGGGGACCCTTCTAATGTTACTTTGAGGTCAGGGAAAAGAGGGGAGAAAAGGTACAAGGTACAAAAGAAATTCCCTCGACCTATATACTTTTAATTACCGACATGATTTGCATATTTCATTTTGTTCATACACAACAATAACCTCAGAACTAATGAATAACATTTCTTTGGTATTTTATTTCGTTCTTATTTTTTCAATTTAATTTCTTATAAGTTCATCATTCTTTGTTTTTCTTTTTCATTTCTTGTAAAATAATTTTATCTTTTTATACATAGTTTTGTGCAAAATACATATTCCAACAAGTACAAAAACAATTTTATAGTAAATAATCCCTTGGCTATAAAAACACAACAATATTAATGCAATTACACTCATACACTATAATTCATCCTAACTTTTTACCATCCACACACTCCATACAGATGCAGTATCTGAGCAAATCTTGATGTCATGTGGCAAAAAAAGTTTTTTTCTGCCTAATTTTAAACCATCAGATGTTAAAGATTGGTTCCACGCAAGGTTGACGCACGTTTCGGTGGATTGTCCACCACCTTCCTCAGTACCTATGCAGATACAAACATTCCTTACACAACCAAAGCCAGGGGATCTGAAATCAAAAAAGAAATATTGTTGTGCATATATATAGTACATAGTTTTAAAACAATAGTGCACATGTTTACACTTAAGCCGACCAATGGCCACACAACTGTGAAAGGGTCTCCACCACAGATTTAGCTAGTGAACATACTGATTCATTTGATGGTATCAGTAGTTTACACATACCACATTCAAAAGAAAAACCATCACCAGATAGATTTGAAAAACGTGAAAAGAAATAGATAAAACAGTCATCATAGATTGCAGGGGTGCACCATACTAAATATCTACCCTTAAACTAAAGGTCTATTAAGGCAGAAGAGACAGATTTCCAAAACATCCTGACCAGTGAGATATGCTAGAGTCCTGTTCCTAAGTTGACAAATGACACAACTTACTTTTCCTTCACAATGTATGTGTCAGCTGTCTTCCTTAAAATTCAGTAAGTGGTACTGGAATTTTTAGCAATCCAGGCTTGCGTCAAGAGATTTTATTCCTAAAACATATAAGAGCAAACTGTCAGGAAGCTGTACTAATATGATCTACGTAGTAGCTTCTTGGGTTTGAAGGAGCTACCTTCTATATTTCTATTTATTGCCACAAAAAGATTTTATATTTCCTATCCTTGCTGAGAGGTGGGTCCCTTCACACTAAAGATGGTGATACGGTATACGTCACTCTCGTCATTCCTAAGCCCCAGCCAATCACCTGGGGAGGAGTCCGCAGATAAACCTATAAGTGGGACACTCCCCCAAAGAGCAAGTTAGCAGCACCTGGGCCTCCCTCCTAAACATGATTCAACTAGCTGTCAAGGTTCTCAAATATCAGTCTGAAAAGATGGATATCCAACTCTCACTCTTGAACACCTTGGCTCTGTTCTCCGCAGGTATCAACAAGAATTTGAAGTTGCTCAAAGGCTTAATTATGAGGTCTCAATCTGAAGCCCAACTCAACTGCGGCTGTAAGTACATAGTTGATACACTTTCCACCCTGCCCTCAATGTTACACAACCTACTAAGGGAGAAGCGAACCGCAACAATAGGACCTGAAAACATGCTGCTAAATGGCTGCAACACAGCACCAGGGCTGACCGAATGGGCTTCAGGGAACCCTGAACAGCGGGCCGCTGAACCACCGAAACCAGCAGCCTGGATCTGACACCAAAGAATCTGCTGGGCTGCCGTGGACTTCACAAAGGCAAAACGTCCGAGCCCCAAGAAGGAACGCATGCCTTAAAGCAAAACGCCGACCAGCGACGCCAACAGAGAAGGAAAGGCCGCATTCAGAAAATCGCTGAGAAGCCCACAATCTGCTACCCAATCTTCTCCAGTCAACACACACAGCTGCTCACTAAACCTGGTTCAGACAATTTTCAAACCAGAGACTACCTGCCGAATAACTACCTGGACCAAAGAAGTCCCTTTTTTTTATTACAAAACTCGGAACAGGAGCTCAAGAGACAATGGAAATGGGAACCTAACTTCATCTAAAAAAAATAAGGCTCCCAGAGCATCAGCCAACTGAGGCCTGAACGACCAGAACCATATGAAGGATCTCTGCTCCCTCACAATCCCAAGGCAACCACGACAATCCACAGTAATAGATTGGCCCAGACCAGTGTCACTGGGGGCAGCCTCAAAGAGTTCTAAGCCACAAAAGGTAATAAGCAAGGAGATCGGCACTGAATTCCTCAACAGCAAAATTGGGCAGCCTAGGATGGTAGTGCACAATCCGGAAAACCTGCCCTTACCGAACATCCTCACGTATTGAAGGCACCTTGTAGATCAGAGTGAGAATCATGCAGCTCCGCCCGAACATAATGCACAGCACCCCCCTAAGGATCTCTTGACAGAGGCACGCTCTGGGTCAATAACACTCGAGATAGAGCCAAGCAATATAGCTTCAAGTTTGCTGAGTAACGGATGGGAAGCCCTGCCAACGGCAGTACTACAAAGTAGCCGCCTTCCTGGCACCCAAGCCAGTCAATGACCTCCAACAGAAAACTCCTTTGAAGGGAGACATGCAGATGGCAACTCACGCCACTCTCCTCTACTCCATGTTTACATCAAAAGGACTTCAGGACACCCTGAATAGTGGGAATATTCTAAGACTGCTGCAAGCGATTCCAACCCTCACTAATCTGAGTTCAACTGACATACTCTCGAACAAATTAATTTGCGACCGCAGACCCTTCAATGTCAGAGACCACAAAGGCCACTTGGAAATCAACAAAAGTTTCCCAGAAGGTACTAGCTGAACAGGGCACCTTCAAAGCCTGGGGGATAGATATTGCTCAGTATCTAACTCCAGCGTATCCATAACCTATTTTGGCCCCGACTTTTGGGCCAGCTGTCACAAAACCACAGGGGGGTCCAATTTCAGTGGTTAGAGGGGTGCGAGGCCAATCACCTCAGTGGGGGCCAACCTGAGAAAGGACAAACAAAACAGCTCATGCGCAGCAACGGTCACTCGAAGCCAACCGCCGGCCACAATCATCAGGATAATAACCATCTCTGCAGGAAGGCAATGATGATCAACACAAAATGGTCTTAGGGATAGAACTGACGCCAACTCTCTCTGCCTATGCTCGTGGAATACAAACAGCTTGTTGCCCAAAATCAAGGATCAAAACATCTTACAATATCTCAAACTTTTCAACATAATCAGGCTGCAGGAAACATGGCTCACATTACTGCATCACATCCTAGACTATATGTGTTTCTTCCCACCGGCCACAATGAACAACAAATACGAACACCACTCAGGAGGGCTGGCGACCTATGTCTCCACAATGAGTCACCTCAGTGGCTCTACTTGGCCCCCTTGCATGGCTACCTCTGCAGTGAAGGTTTCCCTCTCACTCTATAGCTGGCAAGATGAGGTGGTCCTCGTCAACACTTACACCAACCCAAAACAGAAAGCCAAAGATTCAGAGAACTTAACAGCCAAAGTATCCAGTTTCATCACTAAAATGGAAACCCAATATTTCATTGTAACCAGAGACTTTCATCAACATCTCCTTGGCACATGGGGTGGTGAAGAGACCGTCATCCTCACTTCTCTCTGCAACATCCCGCCACAATCTGCTTCCTGAAACGCAAACAAGATCAGTGAAAAAACCTGTCTCTTGGAGGACCTAGAACATCTAAATCTAAGGGCTCTGAACGGCAGATTCCCTGAGGATTTTCCCCTTGCTCCCTCACATTACACTAATTCATCATGCTCAATTTTAGATTCAACGTTCGCGAGCCTATCACTGTTTCCCATTATTCATGGGTTCAGAATGGGGGACTAGGGGAACAGCGACCACCGTCCACAGAAAATCCTACTGTCAGCCACTGCAACCTTCGCCACCCAGCAAGAACTAGCTTTGGGGCCTACCTACACTTTCAATTTAAGAAGGATCAAATGCGCTGCAAATACTGAGTCTCGGTCAAAAACAGCAAGCAAACTTTTTCAATCAACAGTAACAGGTACAACTGACCGAACAGAACACTGGGAACACTTGAATGCAAAGCTCTTAAGCCTCCGGGGTACAACACTGCCAAAAGCAGACTCTTGCTGGATAAATGGCCCGAGAAACAGGATCTCCAAAGCTCAAAGGGATCAAAAAAAACCACTCAAGAAATCACTCAACTTCAACCTAAGGCGCTTCTAGAGACATCCAGGGAACTTCAGCACCAGCACATTCTTGCGAGACTGACAGAAGCTTCTGAAGAAACTAAACTGGGAAATCAAGAAAGAGTAAGAAGATGAAATCTGGGTACAGCTGCTCCATGATGCTAATCACAATGACAGCGCCCCATTCTGGAAAAAGGTGAATTCTATAATCCGCCCACACCACAAGGGAATCTCATCCTGTATTTCAGAGGAAATATTGCTCAAATTTCTATCGGAGCACGGACCAGGGACATATGCTCAAATGACCAAAATGGACGCATACCACGAGATTGCCCTGATGCAGGCCCCGAGACAACGTAGGCATTGAACATGCCTGATCCAGCAAAATTATCAGGGCGCAAGTCAGGCGACCCACTCCCATCGGCAATCAAGTAGCAAATCACAAAAGGGAAAAGAGAGGGGGCTCCGGGCCCAAATAGAATCCCACAGGCCCTGTTCAAACACAAATCGGCCGACTGGGCTAACTTCCTGCAACCTCTATTTACAGAAATCCGTTCACAAGACAGAATACCCGAATCATGGAGAAGCTCAACGATCAAGCCGATCTACAAGAGCGGCGACAAGGCTCGGCCTAACAACTATCGCCTGGTGGCCCAGATTGACAACGAGGCAAAGTATTTTGCAGGTACCATCTTGGAGGACCTCATAGCCTGGGCAGACTCCAACAAGCTAATCGCGCCAAACCAGACCGGCTTCTGCAAAATGACTGATACGACAACACACATCCATGCACTCTCTCTTATCAATGCAACCAAAAACAGCCAACTTGCAACAACATCTATGCTTCATTGACTTTAGTGTGACTTTCGATAACGTTGAGAGGGGGAAAACTTTGGGGGAAGTTGGAATGCTGGGGAATCCCTTAGGATATCTTGTACATCCTGCTGCTTCAACACACTGACACCTGAGTCAGGATGAAACTGGGAGGGGGAACTTATTCCTCTAGAAAAGACCCTACAACCAAAGGCCTGAAGCAGGGTTGCTTGGTGACACCCACTCTGTTCAACCTCTATTTGACTGACCTCCCTCAAACTCTCAACATCAGCAACTCACATGCACCCAGGCTTGGAGGAAAACCACTGACAAACCTTATGCATGCTGATGACCTGGTGCTGCTCAGCCATACATATGTCGGTCTTCTGCATCTACTAGATGATACCCAGAAGTACGCTGTAGGAAACTGGCTCTGTATATACTACACCAACATGAGGTATAGTGTGCATTGAGTCCAGGTGACCCCAGAGGTATGCAAGGTTTAAGTTAGATAGAACCATACTCTCTATTTGTGGTAGAGTGTCGAGCAGTAAAGCAGTATCAGAGGACAGTGTTAAGCATTTGATGTCCACACTCAGTCAGCAAATGAATTCCCACACTCAAGGACTGAACTGTAGACTAATTGTTTTTGTATAAAAAATATACAGTTGTTTTATTTTTAGAACAAGGCAAGCCTGGCACAGATAAGCATTAAGTACTTTACAGTAATAAGTTGCTGAATGTAGAACAGTTGAAAATGCAGTAGGACTTGTACTCTGTTTGATTTACAGGGGATGCAGTAGGTTGCAATGCTTAGCAAATACAGTACATTGAAATGAATAGGCTTTTTAGTAACATACTGGTAATTTACTTTTTTCGTTACTTTTCTAACTCAGTGCTGGATACCTAGAATCAGCAATGGTACATTTCCTGCAAACAGGTGCGTAAATAAGTTTTTGTTATTCATGCGATTTTTAAAGAATATTTTTAGATTTCAAAACTCCACACTTAAAAACGTTTTGGAAGAAAATTGACAATTTTATCCTATGGAGGAAAAACAGGTTATCGGTTCACAGGTAAGTTATCGACTGTGGGAGTTAAGTTTCTGGGGTTAGACTCAGGGGTCCCCCAGCGTCAGTGATGCACTCTTGTTACACCTTCAGCGGCACTAGGGGGGCTGGATGCAGAGTGTTGAGGCCCAATGGTGTCTAATGGGGAATAGGGGGCCTCGGGTTGGTGGCTGCTGGCAAGCAGGCCACTGGGTTGTGGGAGCAAAGCTCCTAGGGTTTAGGTCAGGGCAAATGAGGAAACAAAGTAGCACAAAAGGTGCACCCTCAGCGGCACTGAGGCAGCCGTGTGCAGAGTGCTATTTCAACATCAGGCGCCCTGTTGTTTTCAATGGAGAACCTCCAGTTTGCATAAGCACTGCAGGCAGGGAGACAAAGGACTTCTGGGTGCGACCACAACTTCGAGAGGTAAGTTGGGAAGTTAAAGGTGGGTTAGGCACCGTTGGTCTGGGCACACATGGCCGTGGGGTGTCAGGTGCCGGGGTGCCTTTTGGGGTCGGATCTTCTTACCAGCTCCTCGTCGAAGTTAGGGGGGCCTTCTGGATTTAGACTGCAGGCGTTGGCTGGAGGCTTGAGACAGGTCAGGGGTCACCGGATCTTGGGTCAGGATTGCTGGGGTGACCTCCTCGTGGTGTGTTTCTACTCTAGCTCGAGCCGGGTTCGGCGGGTGAAGAGTGGGCTGGATTCACGGTTGCGGGCTGCTGCCAGAGGTTGCAGTTGAACATATCCGGTGTTCACGGGAGAAGCAGTCTTTGGAAGTGAAGGCAGGTAGGTCCTCCGGGGTTTTAGATCTTGCTGGCTGCAAGACTCACTGGGATTTTGAGGTGCAGGTTTGAGGGGAGACAGGCCTGTAGGGCTGGGGCCAAGTCAGTGGGCGTCTTCCTCTTGTTAGCTGGCTGCGTGGCTGTTCGGTCCTTCTTTTCGTCTTCCCCTAAATACTAGATTCAAGGGCATTACAGGTAGGTTAAGGGCAGGGACCAAGGGTCCCTTCCCTGGGATGGGTACATCCCCTATCGTGCCACCCTCCAGTTGGAGGGGGGCAGGAGCCTGTCCCTGGTTGGTTAGGTCCCCCATCCACAAGATGGTGGGGACTCAGAGTTGAGCTTCACCTCTCCTGCCCCACCTGAGGAGTGGAGTTGGCAGAGGTGGGCACACCTCTTTCCCTCACTTGTTTTTCCCACCGGTTCTCCCGCCCAAAGTGGGGGGCTAGAACCAGTGGGGACCAGTTGCTGAAAGCAGCCAATAGTCTGTGGAGGCTCACAAAGGTGGCATGCCTTTGAAGCTTTCCCTTCTGAACCCTGCCGATCCTGGGGGAGGAGGCTTGGCACCTCATCCCAGAATGTGCATTGTTTCAGGCCCCCGAGAGCACCAGGCTCTCACCACAGGGGTTCAGAAACATGTCTGTTGGTGGCAGCCTAAGCAGCCACTCAGTCTGGTCACTAGAAGTTGGCCGAGTTTCAGGGGACATCTCTAAGATACCCTCTGTCGTGCATTTCACATTAAATCCCACACTGGCATCAGTGTGGGTTTAATGTGCTGAGAAGTTTTATACCAAACTTCTCAGTTTTCAGTGTAGCCCTTATGGTGCTGTGGCGTTTGTAATCACAAACTCCCAGCACCATATACTCTTAATGGTAGCACTGCACTTGCAATGCTCAGGAATGGACCTGGGCACTGTAGGGGTACAGGGCTCATGCACCTGTACCCTCACCACTGGCATAGAGCACCCAGCTAGAGGGGTGACTGATCTATGCCAGGGCAGTGGTTTGTAGGCATGGCCCACAGAGATGTGTGCCATGTCGACTCTTCACCTTGTTCTGCACCAAGACAAGCAGCCTGCAAAGGCAGTGTGTGAGTGTCAGGGGTACAGGACCTCCAAGGGTGGCACAATAAGTGCTGCAGCCCTTAGAGTCCTTCTCTGGTCACAGTGCCCTGGGTACCTGTGGTACCATTTACCAGGGGCTGACCTGTGGCCAGATAATGCCAATTTGGTTTAGGCTTCAATGCAATTTTAGGGAAGGAACATCGGTCCTGGGTACCTGAGAAGGAGCCCAGGGCACACTCAGTCAAAGACCATCAGCAATTCAGCAAAAAGTGGGGGCATACCATGCAGAAAGAGGGCCCTTTCTCACATAGGCCACAGAGAATAGTCCAAAAAAGGAATTTCAAGAAAACTCAGACTATGACTATAAACAAGAGAAGAAGGCAGCAGAAGAGGTGGCATCTGGGAGGTACTCTTATTGAACCCACCATGGATTACAAATCCCTTGGTGTCAATTTTGATAAGGAAGGGCCCTTTATGTGCCATAAAGAAGAGATCAAAAGAAGAGGTCTGGTCGTAGCAATAACGCTGAAAACCCTGTCTTCAAATCTGACAGGGCTCTCACTATGCTCCCTCCTGAAGGTAGCACAGGCCTAGCTACTCCCCATGTTAACTTACGGCAGTGAAGAAATGAGGAGGAGTGATGCCAAGCAACTAGAAAGCTCCCTGATAATGGAATAGAGAACCATTCTCAGCCTCCCGAACTATAATTTACCAGCTCATATAATGCTGGAGTTTGGGTTAGTGAAATAGTCACTGGCCAGGCATGGCGCTTACATCATCTGCTGGAACAAGATAAGACTCTCTGCCTCAATCAATCAATCATAGCATTTATAAAGTGCACTACTTACCCGTGAGGGTCTCAAGGCGCTGAGGAGTGGGAAGTGCTGCTACTGCTCGAAGAGCCAGGTCTTGAGGAATCTTCTGAAGGTTAGCAGGTCTTGGGTCAGCCGTAGGTGAGTGGGGAGGGTGTTCCAGGTTTGCAGCGAGGTGGGAGAGCGATTTTCCTTCGGAAGTCGTTCTTCAGATGTAGGGGACTGTGGTGAGGGCGAGGTTGGCGGAGCGGAGCTGGCGGGTGGGGGTGTAGAAGCCGAGTCGTCTGTTGAGGTACTCTGGTTCAGTGTTTTGGAGTGCCTTGTGTGCGTGGGTGAGGAGCTTTAAGGTTATCCTCTTGTTGACGGGGAGCCAGTGCAAGTCTCTCAGGTGGGGTTTGATGTGGCTCCGGCGAGGGATGTCGAGGATCAGGAGTGTAGAGGCATTATGGATGCATTGGAGTTGTTTCAGGAGTTTGGCCAAGGCTGCTGCGTAGAGGGTGTTACTAGTCTAGCCTACTGCTGAGGAGGGCCTGGGTGACTGTTTTTCTCGTTTCGGTGGGGATCTACTTGTAGATCTTGCGGAGCATGCAGAGAGTGTTGAAGCAGGAGGAAGAGACGGCATTGACCTGTTTAGTCATGGAAAGGGTGGAGTCGAGGATGACCCCTAGGTTGCGTGCATGGTCGGTGGGTGTTGGAGCTGTTCATTGCTGTCAGCCACCACGAGTCGTTCCAGGCCGAGGGGGTGGATCAAAGGATGAGGACCTCCATCTTGTCTGAGTTCGGCGACGGCCTTCATTCCTTTGTGGAGGTTGGTTTTGGTGGTGTCGGGGTCATTGGTGAGGAAGAGGATCAGCTGGGTGTCGTCGGTGTAAGAGATGATGTTGAGGTAGTGCAGTCGGGCGACGTGGGCGAGCGGTGTCATGTATATGTTAACAGCGTTGGGCTGAGGGATGAGCCCTGGGGTACGCCGCAGATGATCTCGGTGATCTTGGAGTGGAAGGGGGGGAGGCAGATGCTCTGTGTTCTTCCGGAGAGGACGGAGGAGATCCAGTCCAGGGCCTTCTCTTTGTGGAGGCGTGTGCGTAGTGTGTGGTGGCAGACCTTGTCGAAGGCGTCTGACAGGTCCAGGAGGATGAGGGCCGTGGACTCTCCATTATCTAGCCGGATCCTGATGTCGTCGATAGCGGCGATGCGGGCGGTTTCGATGCTGTGGTTGCTGCGGAACCCTGACTGGGACTGGTCTAGGATGCTGTTTTTCTCGAGGTAGCAGGTCAGTTGTTTGTTGATGGCCTTCTCGATGACCTTTGTCGGGAATGGGAGTAGGGAGATGGGCGGAAGTTCTTGAGATCTTTGGGGTCCGCCTTGGTTTTCTCGAGTAGGGTGTTGATCTCGGCGTGCTTCCAGCTCTCCGGGAAGGTGGCTGTCTTGAAGGAAATGTTGATGGCCTTTCAGAGATGGGGTGCGATGGTGGTGCTGGCTTTGTTGAAGATGTGGTGCGGGCAAGGGTCTGACGGAGAACTGTAGTGGACGGTGTTCATGATCTTGATGGTGTCGGTGTCATTTATGTTGGTCCAGGAGAGCAGGCGGCTGGTGCGGGTGGTGGTCGTGGGGGCGGATGTCTCAAAGGCTGTAGGGGTGGTAGTGAAGTTGAGATGTCATGGATGTCTGCGATTTTGCGATGGAAGATGGAGGCCAGTGAGTCGCACAGGTCTTGTGAAGGTGGGATGTCATTGGTGTTGGAGCTGGGGTAGAGAGTTCCTTCACAATATTGAAGAGCTCTTTCCTGTTGTGTGCGTTGTTGTCTAGGCGGTCTTTTTAAGGAGGCTTTTTTGGTGGATCTGATGAGGTGATGGTGTCTGCGGGTGGCGTTCTTGTGGGCTGCGGAGATGTCAGGTGTTCTTTCACTGAGCCAGTTCTTCTCTAGCTTTTGGCAGGTTAGCTTGGAAGCCTGGAGGTCTTCAGTGAACCAGCTGGCCTTCTTGCTGGTGTAGTTTTTGGAGGGTTTCTTGAACGGGGCGAGGGTGTTGGCACAGCCGTCGATCCACTGTCTGAGGTTGCGGGCGGTGGAGTTAGGGTCTGTGGGGTCAGCGGGTTTGCTCCGGGAGAGGATTGCGGTTAGCTGGTCTTCTGTGACTTTGGTCCAGCAACGTCGAGGCATCTGTTATGTCGTGGGATTTCGAAAGGTGAAGTGGATGCAGCGGTGGTCGGTCCAGTGGAGTTTGGTGGTGTGGTTGAAGGCGACATGGGGGCTTGCGGAGAAAATGGGGTCGAGCGTGTGGCCGGTGGAGTGGGTGGGATTAGTGATGAGTTGTCTGAGTCCAAGGTTGGCAAGGTTTTCGATCAGGGTGGTGGAGTTGGTGTCATTGTTGTTCTCGAGGTGAAAGTTCAGGTCCCCGAGGGGGATGTAGTTCGTGGAGGCAAGGGCGTGGGTGCTGACGAAGTCGGCATTGGAGTCGCTGAACTGAGGTCGCGGTCCAGGAGTTTTGTAGACAAGAGTTCCTCTGAGGGTGGTGTTGGGGTCGGTGTGGATGTTGAAGTGTAGATGCTCGGCGGTACTGAGGGTGTCATCGGTGTTGATCGAGACTCTGAGTGTTTCTGTGGATGATGGCGATTCCCCCACCTGCTTCAATGGTGAGGTCCCTGCGGGCAATCTTGTAGCCTTCTGGGATGGCTATGGTGATGTCAGGTGCCAAGAAGGGGTTCAGCCAGGTCTCTGTCAGGAAGGCGATGAGGTTCCGTGACGGTTCCGTGACGACTTGAACCCGTGTTTTCAAGTTTGTCGGAAATACATAAAATTAGTATCAGCGAACCGCAAATGATCCATTTAGTATATCCTAGTGTTTTCGCTACGCTACGAGCAAGAGCACTCCTTCCACTGACACATTTCTGATATACACACGGCATCCATCTTAAGATCATGGCCGCCATTTTGTGGTTCCTTGCCCTCACATATGCAATAGCCTCTGATCATTTCATTCACTTCACTTTGATTAAGGACACGTAGCCTTAGCCGGAGATTCACCTCTTACATGACACGTGCACCTTAAACCAGATCACGCTGAAGCTGCATGACTCGACAAAGGCTGCCTCCTCTGCCCGAGGCCAGCCCACCTGAACTGGTTTTCCTGTCCATTGTACCTGATCATGATTAGGCGGCCGAAGCCGGTAGCCTTGCCCATTTACAACCCACAAACATCTCTTATCCCGCTTTTCTATCTTCTGCACCTGGCTCTGCTTCTTTCCTTCTGGGCCTTTATTAGGGGGAGGTAACGAACTTTACGATGAGGCGGTCCGGGTCTTGAATGCAATATTGACAAGGGATTGTGATGGACTGGTGGGAACCCCTCTTCGTGATGTTTGGTATCAGATATTATCGACAGTTCCTGTGTAACGCCAAATATTTATTGTTTAGAGACACAAAGGTTTGGGAATGTACCGACATGTGAAATATTTGCCTAGAGCACAATTTTTAGTATATAAGGAGCAACCCACTTTGTACAAATCGAACAGTCTCCTAGATTCTGCCCGTGTGTAGATTCTGTGACTTCTGTGTCCCTGCAGTAATAAACCTTTGGTCTTTGACGCCACCATCGAGAAGCCCGTGTTTCTGTTCATTTGTGCACCAAGGCAGGTGGGACTCCGGGGTCTTTGGGTGTTGTACCCTGACACCTCTGGACGGAACCAAAAAGTCCAGAACTCCAATTGGCACCCAACGTGGGGCGACGTCATTCGGTACCGGTCCAAAAGTCTGAAGAGTTCGAGAAGCTTCGTGTGAAGATTCCTGAGGGAGGCGCCCCACTTCATCGATCCCGGCATATCGCAAAAGTGGCCCTGAAGTTCTCTTCCACGAGGGTTCCCGTTCAGGACGGCTGCAGTGGGCCGTTGCCTTGACCGTCGCCCTGTCTTGGACCCGAAGTGGTGCAGTCCTTAGTACGGCGAAACGTGACGGGTTTCTCCTTGGTGACGTCTTCAGTGCCTCAGTTAAGTATTTAGTGATAGCTAGCTGGTTACTTTTGTGAGGATTGTTAAAAATCCTTGATCGGTTCTTGGTTTGGTTTGGTTTTGTAAGATTATCTTTGGTTGTTCTAGTTACGATAATCTATTTGGTTCAGTTTTGGGTATCGATACATCAGTTCGTTTTGGTAGGCCTAAGTTCTTGGTTCAAGTGCACAATTTGTTTCGTGTTTTGTTTGTTTTGTGTTCCGGACTGAAAATGGTAAGTCGGAAAATGTTGTCTTGTTTTAGTTGCAACAGTGACTCACAATTAGAGGATTCCTGTCTGGTTCCTCCGATTGGGACTCCCCTATATGACCTATATTGTAAGTATGGTGTGGGTCCTATAACTTATAATGAGATATGGGTCCGTTATTGTAAGAAGGATGGTGTCCTTAGTTGGCCACTGCATGGTAGTTTTGAACAAGAGATTCTCGACAATTTAGAAGCGAAATTGTTTAGGAAGAAAGCCCGGCCGGCAATGTTTGACTCTTTTCGTTATTGGCGGAAAGAATCCAAACAGAGAGAAATGAAAAGGTTGAAAAAAGAGCAAAAAGAACTAGAAGAGTTAACTCTAGAGCAAGCGACTAAGCAGTTGCAGGCTAACGAGTGTGAGAAAGCCATAGATGTAGCCATTAGAGAGCGTAACTTAGCGATTGACAAGTGCTATCCTGCCTTGCCATCGAAAATGGCTAAGATATTGGAGGATTCCGAAAACGATCCTCTGCTATCTTATCTGTTACGGTCGCCTCCACCGTATGCACAAGGTGCTACGGCTCCACTAATCCCGAATGTTCAATTGCCGGTTGCTGGACAACCTGGTGTTCTTGTTCCTCAGAATCAAGTTCCTATACCTCCTGTGGTGAATGTAAATGTTTCTACAGCTCCTCCTCTTCCTGCACTGCCCGCTCCTATACCTACCACTGTACCTATTGGTCCTCAAACTATTTTCCTCGATACTCCTACTGTTTCGTCATCTATTCCTACCTCTACTGCGTTCTCTATGTCTGCGAGTGTACTAACTCCACTTTCTGTTCGTCGAAGAATTACTGATTCTGTTACTAATATGCTGTCTCCTATATATAAAACCTTGATTAAGACTCCTACTCCTGACTCTGTTCAGAGACGGAGTCAGCTTCCAAGTACTGAGGAACGGGGAGTTTTAGACTCCACAGCTCTCAGATGGATTACAAAAGTTAGAAGATATAGTACGAAAGATGTGTTAGAGACATTTATGCAATGGGGAGAGCCAACACAGCGATACGTCTTCGACGAGATGTGCTCGTTGTTACGTGAGGAAATAGAAGAAGACGATGTCGAATCAGATTTGGAAGATTTAATTAAAGTGCAAAAAGAGTTTGCTGCTGGAATGATAGTGGGCGATAATATAAAGGAAGCGATGGAACTCATTTTGAGTTTTAGGAATGATCCATCTCTTCGTTCACCGAGAGATTTAGAGAAAGGTAGAATGAAGCTAAGTCGCCAATATCCTATGAGGGAAGTTCCTCCAATTTGGCGCGAAGCAGTACAACGTGATGATAATGCGGGTATTGCAGCTGCTCCAGCACAGTTCCAAAGAGTATGGATACATATTCCGTGGAAGCGAGCAGAAGTGTTAGCAGTGAAACAGGCCTTGCCAGATCCACGTAAGAATCCAGCCGGATATTACAAGGAATTGACACAGACAGTTGAGGCTTGTATAATGAACTTAGCCGACATTGATATGTTGTTTGGTAATGTAGTTCCACAACCAGTGTGGGCTAAAATTCGTAGAGAGGATCATCAGGCTGCTTTAGGTGGTGATTGGGCAGCTATCACTGCAGCAGATGCTCAACAAATAGGTGGTGCGAAACCCGAACCCCTAATTGCTAATCTTCCTGGTAGAATAATAGATTTAATGAAGACTCTGATGCCAGCATTGCGTGTTAATTGGGATAAATTATCCGCATGCAAGCAGAAGAAAGACGAAAGTGTCTCCGACTTCTTCACGAGGTTCGAAGAGACTTTTGTAGACCATAGTGGTCAGGACATGAGCACTGAAGGAGGACAGAGATTGTTTGTCGATAAATTTGTGCATAATTTGTTACCTGAATTATGCAATAAATTGAAAGACTCAGAAAGTGCGTGGGCTGTATCTACGACAGCGCAAATACTTGCGACTGCACAGTACTATGAAAATAGGGATAAAGAGGAAAAGGAGAAATCAGAGAAGAAAACGAAAGATTTAAAGACTAAAGTTCTTTTACAGCAGGCGTATCCGCCTCGCACGAATCAGACTAATATGCAACAGAATTCGTATCAAAAGACAGATTATAATTCGACCAGGCCTCAATACCAGTGGAATCAGTGTGCGTACTGTAAGAAAGAGGGTCACTATAAAAATGATTGTCAGATCTTAGCGCAAAATAATGCGGCAGCAGCTCAGAGAGGTCGTGGTGGTTTTGCACAGAATTCTAGAGGTCGGGGACGAGGTGCTATGCCTCCACAAACTAATGATCGTCCTTCTAATCACTTTGATCAGCGAAATGTACAGTCAGCTCAACAGAATAGATCTCAGCAATATCTTGTTGAGGATTATTGTGAAGTTGAAGAGGGATTTCAACAAAATGGGTACTAGGACAGCCATAGACAGAGAGAGGGAGTAGTATCAGTTCCAGTGGATCAGAGTGGGCCTTATGTCGCAGTAGCAACATCAGGTGTAGTCGAACCGTTTCTGTTGGATACTGGTGCCGCAAAAAGTTCTATCATGCATGCGAAACTCCCTGGCGCACCTTTGTCTGGCTCAACAAATGTTTCCGTAGGTTTTTCAGGCGCCCCTGTGTACAACCCGATATCTGGTCCTTTGTCTATTTCTGTTGGACCGTGTCAATTGAAAGCACCCTTAATTTTGACGACAGGTTGTAATGAAAATCTGCTTGGTTTAGATTTGTTAAAACGACTATATGCGACATTGTACTGTTCTCCGGAAGGAGTACAGCTTACTTTGGGTAAAAGACTCACCTCTCCGATGTACTTGTCAATGGACAAACTCCCGCCGGAGCTACGTTCACTCCCTGATTCTCTTTGGGCGACTGGTCCCAATGATGTAGGTCTACTAGAGATTCCACCGTATGTAGTAACTTTGAAAGCGAATGTGAAATTTCCAAGAATTCCCCAGTATAAAATATCGAGTGAAGGTGAGCGTGCACTCTTATTGATTGTGCAAGATTTGATTAAGAAAGATGTGGTTGAAGAAACGCGAGGAAATGTCTGTAACAGTCCTGTCTTACCGATTCTGAAGCGAACAGATCCTACAAAGCCTCCAGTCTATAGGTTTGTCATAGACCTTAGAGAAGTTAATAAGATTGTAATTCCGCAGTTTCCTGTAGTGCCAGACATTACTGCCTTATTAACATTGATTCCTGCTACAGCCAATTGGTTCTCAGTCATCGACTTGAAGAATGCCTTTTTCAGCATTCCGATAGCCGAGGAAAGTAGGGATATTTTCGGCTTCTGTTTAGGAGGTCGTAGTTTCAGATTTAAACGCGCTCCACAAGGCTATTGTGAAAGTCCATCCATTTACAGTCAAGCTTTAAAAAGCCAGTTAGATTCTTTTGTCCTTCCTCCAGGCTCTGCCCTAGTACAGTACGTAGATGATCTTTTGGTGGCTGCCGATGACAAGGAAACTTGCAAAGCAGCTACAATTTCACTATTGCATCATTTGTCTAATTTGAATCATAAGGTGTCACCTTCCAAAATGCAATATTGCTGCCAAGAAGTAACCTACTTAGGTCATCTCTTGTCAAAGGAGGGAAGGAAGTTGACCCCAGAAAGAATAAAAGCAATTATGCAAATGAGTGTTCCACGCACACAGAGGGAAGTACGTGCCTTTCTAGGTATTACCTCTTACTGTAGGCAATGGATCCCAAATTTTTCACTTTTAGCAAAGCCATTGGTAGCTTTGACTGGGAAAAATGTTCCGAGTCCGGTGCCATGGTCTGATGAATGTCAAGAGAGTTTTGCTGAATTACGAAAAGCTTTGTGTTCAGCTCCTGTATTGGGCACACCTGATTACAGTAAGCCATTCACGCTCTACGTTCACGAAAGAGAAGGTTGCGCGTTGAGTGTCTTGACACAGAAGTTTGGTGATAAACAACGCCCTTGTGCGTATTTCTCATCAACATTAGATCCGGTAGCTAGAGCATTGCCTAGTTGTTTGAGGGCTACAGCGGCAGCTGCAGCTTCCATTCGACAATCTGCTGGTTTGGTGATGAACAATATGCTAGTGGTCATGGTTCCTCATGCAGTGGACACACTCATGAACCGAACGAAGACACAACACCTTACTAGTGCGAGATTATCTGGTTACGAGCTGACGTTATTAGCGAGTCATATTCAGATCAAAAGATGCAATGTATTGAACCCAGCAACATTGTTGCCGACTGATCAAGAGTCGAGTGATTCTGAGCCACATGACTGTTATTTCAAAACGGAGGAAGAGACAAAAGGTCGTATCGACTTGAGAGATACTCCTTTATCCGACCCAGATGGTACGCTGTATGTGGACGGGTCATGTTTTAAATTGGAGAATGGTGATGTGACTGCTGCCTACGCGGTAACGACTTTGAAGACGATTGTGGAGACTGCAAGGGTGAGTCAGAATTCTGCCCAAGCTGCAGAGTTAATAGCTCTTACGAGAGCGTGTGTTTTAGCTGAGGGAAAGAGAGTGAATGTGTTTACAGATAGTCAGTACGCATTTGGCGTGGCCCATAGTTTTGGCCGGTTGTGGAGAGAAAGGGGTTTCATTACGTCCCATGGGACTAAGATTCAACATGGTCAGCTAGTTAATGACTTGTTAGAATCTCTAACCTTACCGACTGAAGTTGCGATTGTGAAGTGCAGTGCTCATAAAGCAATCACGGATGATGTTGGTCGGGGAAATGCCTTTGCTGATGAAACCGCTAAACAGACAGCTAGAGACATGATGAGTAGAATGTATGTTGCTACGTCTGCAAGATGGATTGCTGAGTCTGGAATGTGTGAGGACACAATGGAAAGTGTGAAAGAGATTCAGAAAGAAGCGACTGAGGAAGAGAAACGCGTATGGAGAGAAAGTACGGGCAAATTGGACTCGAATGGATGTTGGATCGATTTGACAGAACAGCAGCGTTGGATGTTGCCTGATGCGTATGTGCTTGCAGTAGTGACGATGGCGCATGGAGTGGCGCACATAAGTTCTAAAGGGATATGTAAGATGTTAGCTCCGGTTTGGAAGAATGAGGGAATCAGTAAGTGTGCAGAGAGAGTGGTGAAAAATTGTATGGTGTGCTTGATGCATAATCCTGGCAAGGGAACTCCAACTCCAGCTGGTCATTTTGCTCCTCCTTCCTGTCCCTTTGAAGTAATACAGTTAGATTTCATTCACATGGAACGCTGCAACAATTTAAAATACGTCCTGGTGGTAGTTTGTGCTTTTTCCAGGTGGATAGAAGCATACCCACTAAAGGACAACACTGCTTTATCAACTGCCAAAATTCTTCTCAAAGAATTTTTCCCTAGGTTTGGAATGCCACGGATTGTATGGTCAGATAACGGAAGTGAGTTTATAGGGAAAGTTATGCAGAGTGTGTGTGCTGGTCTAGGATTGAAACAAAAATTTCATAGTGCGAACCATCCCCAGTCTGCTGGTTTAGTCGAGGGTTACAATGGCACCCTCAAGCTTAAAATAGCCAAAATTCAAGCATCCACAGGTTTGGCTTGGCCAGACGCACTTCCTTTGGCCTTGTTATCAACGAGAGCAACAGTGCATTCTAGAATAGGGCTTTCTCCATATGAGATTGTATTTGGCCGCCCGGCAAATGTCTGGGGTGTGCCAAGGCCTAAACAATTCTGCTCCATTGAATATCCTATGTTGATAGACTATCTTTACGACTTGACTGCTAAATTAAGTCTTATTCATCAACAGGTCTTTGATGCTTTGCCAAAACCTCCGGAGAGTCCAGGGCATCAGCTGAAACCCGGCGACCACGTGGTGGTCAGAAATTTTGCGAGGACAAAGAATCTTCAGCCTCGCTACATCGGCCCCTTCCAGGTCCTGCTGGCGACGAGGACAGCTGTACGTGTTGCTGGTCGCAAGCACTGGATCCACGCTTCTCACGTAAAGCGTGTTCCACTGCCGCTGCCCTACGACGACTGGGTGAAGAAGGGAATTGGTGCCTCCGAATCTGAAATAACTCCAAAATTTGTCCCTTTCAGCGATGCCGATTTGATTTCTGACACTTTGAAACGTGACTCTCCTCTTGAAAAGACTGCTTTGAACATTGAAAATTTGTCTCCAGCATCAGAAGAAACTTTGCCATCTGCGAACGTAAACTCTGCAACAGCTGCTAGTGATACACTATTTTCCGATCAAACAGTACCAGCGAAGAAAAGATACAACCTTAGAAGCCATAAAAAGGACTAATAAAGCAGGCAACTGCATACTGTGATTTTGATATATATATATATATTTTGAACTTTTGCCTTCAGCCAGGAAGTTTGTTATTGTTTATTGTTTTTAAAATTGCCTTGCCGTCTGGGTAGCCGTAGGGTCGTGGCTGTGTGCCTAGTTTGAATTTGCAGGGGTCTGACACAAGGTCGATCTTTCTGTTGGTTCTGGGAACTCCCAGGGCTGACAGAGGCATTTTCATCTACGTACACATCATCAGTGGTCGCGAGCGGATTGTAGAAGATGGAGCTTCCTGCGCTGCAACGAAAGAATGTGATTTACGTTCGCAGAAACAGACTAAATAGAATTCTTCATAGCAAATGTTTCTTGATGCAATGTGCCATTACATTTTTGATTGTTTTAGCAACACTGGTGGGTGGAATTGTCTTTAGCATAAATTTGATTTTTGTGCCAGTATCTACAGTACCTCCCCTTGATCCTGCTATTTCTACTGTTTCTTCTATACACTCTTTTCACTCGTTTCCGGAACATGAGCAAGCTCGACGCTCAGAATTCATTAATAATACTTTTGTACAGCTCTTGCACCAACACCAACTGGTAGTTAACACGACAGACTGTTGGGTGTGTGGCTTGATACCCCACACTATGGATAAAGGTATTCCCTATCTGGTTTTGCCTTTCAGCTACAATGGATCATTTCAGGCCCTTCAAACCATCTTTGCTTATGCTCTTGAGACCTATCCTCCACGTCCACCACGTTCCACTAAATATAACTCTGCCAACAAAGCTTTAGTCCAGGGAATTATTGACATGGTCAAAGACGTCAATAATACTCCATCATACCCTAGAGACGAATTGCGAGTATATTTAAGTTGGAATACTTCAGAGTATCGCCTTAGTTTAGGAGAAAGCAAGCGTAAAAGCTCAACTCCAATCTGGGTCGTACCTCACCGAGGTCAGGTCTGTTTGCAAGGTAATGGGAGAAATCCGAGAGCTCAGCTAGGGAGGAGTGAGTGCGTAGAGACTTATGTGTTTCCGGCTAACTCTTCCCCTGCCTTTCTTACTGCTAGGGGTACCTATTTCATTTGTCGAGACAGAGCTTATACATGGTTGCCTGCCGACTTCTCAGGATCATGTTATATTGCTCGATTATTGCCTCCGACATACACTGCTTCACCTGATTACCACAGAACAAGAGTAGCGAGAGGTGTCTTCAGCAAGGAAGATACAGCTGGTCAGGAAGCTGGAGACTTCTTCAAAGGCTTCCTTCCGTTCTGGGGGCCTATGGCCAATAGTAGAAACATACGTCAGCTAACACGGGTAGTTGAATCTACTATTACCGAAACTGCTGGTGCCCTTAGCAATCTGACAGCTGAGCTTCAGGCGGATAGGCTCATGACATTGCAGAACCGTATGGTTCTAGATGTTATACTTGCAGATCGAGGTGGGGTATGCAGAATGATCCAATCGAGCTGCTGTGTCTTTATTCCTAATAATGCTCCAACAGTTTACGAGGCGATCTCTAAGTTGCACAAGATTTCGGACTCCATACATGTAGATGAGGGAAACTGGTCCTTTATGGAGTGGGTTTGGACTCTGATCTCAGCGTGGGGATGGAAGGTTCTAATGGTCATTGGTGTCATCTTAATATTACTATTCTCATGTTGTCTGATTATCCAGTGTGGTCCTGCTCTGTGTAGTCTTTGTGCTACAACCTGTTTTAGGAAACCACCTGCGTTTGGAGAAAAGACACGAGAAAGGATGATGATACAACAACATGTCACTGACCTGATGAGCATAGAACTAGATTCAGACATAGATTGAGTAATTGCCTATGTAAGGGCAAAAGGAGGGTCTGAGGTTCCGTGACGGTTCCGTGACGACTTGAACCCGTGTTTTCAAGTTTGTCGGAAATACATAAAATTAGTATCAGCGAACCGCAAATGATCCATTTAGTATATCCTAGTGTTTTCGCTACGCTACGAGCAAGAGCACTCCTTCCACTGACACATTTCTGATATACACACGGCATCCATCTTAAGATCATGGCCGCCATTTTGTGGTTCCTTGCCCTCACATATGCAATAGCCTCTGATCATTTCATTCACTTCACTTTGATTAAGGACACGTAGCCTTAGCCGGAGATTCACCTCTTACATGACACGTGCACCTTAAACCAGATCACGCTGAAGCTGCATGACTCGACAAAGGCTGCCTCCTCTGCCCGAGGCCAGCCCACCTGAACTGGTTTTCCTGTCCATTGTACCTGATCATGATTAGGCGGCCGAAGCCGGTAGCCTTGCCCATTTACAACCCACAAACATCTCTTATCCCGCTTTTCTATCTTCTGCACCTGGCTCTGCTTCTTTCCTTCTGGGCCTTTATTAGGGGGAGGTAACGAACTTTACGATGAGGCGGTCCGGGTCTTGAATGCAATATTGACAAGGGATTGTGATGGACTGGTGGGAACCCCTCTTCGTGATGTTTGGTATCAGATATTATCGACAGTTCCTGTGTAACGCCAAATATTTATTGTTTAGAGACACAAAGGTTTGGGAATGTACCGACATGTGAAATATTTGCCTAGAGCACAATTTTTAGTATATAAGGAGCAACCCACTTTGTACAAATCGAACAGTCTCCTAGATTCTGCCCGTGTGTAGATTCTGTGACTTCTGTGTCCCTGCAGTAATAAACCTTTGGTCTTTGACGCCACCATCGAGAAGCCCGTGTTTCTGTTCATTTGTGCACCAAGGCAGGTGGGACTCCGGGGTCTTTGGGTGTTGTACCCTGACACCTCTGGACGGAACCAAAAAGTCCAGAACTCCAGCGACAGCAGGGGAGGTTGAGTCGAGTAGGTCTGAGAGTTCAACGGCGTGTTTGCGGGGGGAGCGGGTGTTGAGGAGAATGCATCTGAGGCAGTTGGGTTCTTTCCTGGAATGGTGGATTGGCGGGCTGGATGGTGGTGAAGCTGCAATTCCGGCAGGTGAGGGGGCCTTGCATGCATTTCGGGGCAGCCAGGAAGCAGGGGTGCGATCGTTCGGTGTTGAGTGTGAGGAGGGTTTTGACATCTTAGTGGGGATGGGCGTCATGGCGTTTGCTGTGCCATGGGTTCTGACGCTGCGTAGACGGTCGCAGATGGGCTTGGCGCGCCCACTGCGGGCGGCAGCACAGAGTCTGCCATATAAGGGGAAGTGGGAGGGAGGAGCAGCTGGGAGGTGGGAGTGGGGCGGTGAATGGGAGAGTGAGGAGGTGGGGCTGCAGGGAGACAGTGGTGGGAGAATTCTTGGAACAGAAGGCAAAATGGACGGGAGCACAAAAATAGCTCACAGGGGCAAAAGGGGGTCAGTAAAACGGCAACTGAACAGTAAATAAGAGTTGTCACAGTAAAAGTGAATAGGGGGGAGGCACAAAATAACACTGAGCGGGGAGGGGAGGCGAACTCACGGAGCGTCAGAGCAGCGGGCACCAAGGGCAGAGCAACACAGGCAGAGCTGTGTGGTAAGGGAGCTGCCTAACCTGCAAGAAGGGTCAAGGGTGGCTCAAACACTAAACCAGCTGCTATGGCAGGAACTCCAGCATTGGGATACCTCTCTGGGCAGACACTACCTTCAAGAATCCCTTGAAATCACAAGGCTCCCTAATGTCTGGAAAACTCAGCTACAACACACATCCTTCAAAACATTGGTCTGGAAGTCAGTAAAACAAATCTCACGGCTGGAGACAAGGCTCTGTTCTCAGCCAGATCTAATGCCTGGATGACCCTAAACGCTTATAAATCATATGCACCCCAGAAATACGTCAATCAGGGTTACACATAGACTCTCAAAATAACGTTTTTAAAGCAACGCCTAGGCATTCTACCGTGTGCCGAACACCTTCCACCATGGCAGAGGGCATGCTCACCAAGCACGTGCAGTCTGTGCGACACAGGCCCAGGAGACATTCTCCACTTAATCTGCACATGTGTGGAATAAAAAGCCTTTTTAAGGGCTCACTGCTGCAAGGGTTCACCCTTATCAGTTCACTGGTCCTTAAACCAACAAGATAGAGATTGGCACAGAGGCTGGAATATAAAAACAATCTTTAATAATCACTCATGAATGAGACTATATCGATACAGCACCCTCAGGCACTGCATGAGATTAGTACAAGGAGTACAGAAACCAGGGGTCTTTTATATACATTTGTTGCTTTGTCAGCATGAGATCAAGGGGAGGTACTGGCACATACAAGAATAGTTATTGACTAACATGGGCATACAAATATGCCTTGGTCAGCAAAGTCGGAGAGGATACATTTCAGTTTGCATCAGTTAAAACAGCCTGACAGTTACATACGAAGACAGGTACATTCTGGCAGCTGCAAGCCTTTCTGAGCATGCGCAAGGCTCTGGCTTAGTACTGAAGGAGTTATTTATAATTGATGACTCAAGCAAAATTCAAGAGCAGGCAACAGTGAAGACAGGAGAAGCACATGGCGAGCACATGGCTGACTAAAATGGATCCTAATCAACTTGTGACCCTGGGCACACGTATATGCTGAATAGCCAGCAAGAATTTTTGAAACAGTTTTTTCAGATATCCATAAGGATGATTCAATTTATTGATAATACAAAATGCATGACGAAATCCATAATGTTACTTCACATCAAGCGTCATAATCATGTGATTCACAATCTGATATTCTCGATTTAATAAGCATTTCACTGGCCACCCATGGCCTCCCAATGCATTTCGGCGCGAACCGGCGCCTTTATCAAGGGATCTGTGGGTTGAAACAAATAAATGTTAAACAGTAGTAACATGTACTAAACAAAAGGCTATATATGTACAAAAACATTAAGCTGTATATATGACCTTCACATAGTTCTAGTAATAATGCACATTTAAAGAACCACGAATTCCCCACATGATGGGCTGCTCTATGCGGTGCTGATAGCTAAAGTAACGCGGAGGGTGGAGGGTTGAGGGTTCGTAACTGACGCAAGGTTTAATTAACGCAGTAAGTGCTTTGCATAACTAGTGGGCCCTACCGAACTTATGTAGGGAGCACGGCGGTATTTTAAAATTGAGGTGAGAAAACCGCTAATGGTGCTACAAGATAGCAGTTTAAACCACATACCATTTAACGTGCAAAAATGTAACGCGCTGCCCGCTATATGCGCTTACCAGTGAAAAAGAGTGCCGCTCTCAATAGAGATCCGTTACGCTCCGTTTGAACTCGCACGGAGTGGCGGAAGGGTGATAAAAGGAAATAGGTGGGTGGGGTCTAAGTCTACGCAATGCGCTAGGGATTGTGGAACTTGTATGCTGTCATGCAGTAGAACTCAAATGGAAATACAAATAACCAACAGCTTCCTTGCAGAGATACAGAAGACATAAATATGTGAAATTACAAGTAACAAAGAAATTCCACTCTTTCATTAAGGCCCCCCGGTTTCAAAGTTTTTAAGCGATAGATCCAGTGGTTTTCTCTTTTCAGAAGTTGTGTTTTATTGTTAATACCTTCGTGTTTTTCCACAACTTCAAGAATGCGTGCCTTTAGTTCAGTGATCTCATGTTTAGCTTCCAAAAAATGTGTGGCCACAGTAGACTTGAGCATTTTGGTCCTGATATTACTCTTATGTTCATTGAGCCGAATTTTTAATTTGCGCTCCGTGTGACCCACATAATGTAATTTACATGGACAACTCAATACATATATAGCGTTCATGGTGTCGCATGTGCCGTTTACTTTTAAGTTGATGGTATCTTTGAACTCAGGAGGAGATAACTTACTGCCTTTCGTGATGTTGCCACAGTTATTGCAGTTCATACATGGCAGGGTTCCTTTGAATATGGCAAACGGACTAGTCTTTGATCTAGATTTCAAAAGTTGTCCTACGTTCATGGATCTGGTATGTGCAAACAATGGTTCTTGCTCAAATGCTCCCTTGAAGTCTGGTTCTGCCCGTAGTATAGACCAATGTTTTTTAATGATGTTTTTGAAGGATTGGCTTGATGTGGAAAATTTACTCATACATGTAATGCGTTGCTCCTTGATCACTGGTTTGTTAGTTAATAGGGTCTCTCTTGACACATTTTTAATCCTCTGAGTTGCTTCAACCAAGATTGATGAGGGGTAACCTCTCTTTTGAAATCGTATGGACATTTCATTCATTTGTATCTCCGCTTTCTCTGGTTCCGAGACTACTCGTTTCACCCTCATGAGTTGAGAATACGGAAGATGTCTCTTTAGGGCTGGAGGATGAAAGCTGTCATAACTGAGTAAGTTGTTACGGTCTGTTATCTTTCTGTGTAGGGTCGTGTTAAAGGTGGAATCTCCTCTGATAATGTTTACATCAAGAAAATTGATATTTTTCTCTTGGACATCCCAAGTGAACTGTATGCGTTCGTCAATCAAGTTGAGTTTGGCTATTTCAGATGATAGGACTTCTTTGGCACCTTCCCAAACAATAAAGATGTCGTCGATGAATCGGACATAAAGTTGTTTGTGTTGCTTCAAGGTTTCTTGGCTAAGAATGTTCGTGTTCTCATAGTCCCTCATGAAGATATTCGCATAAGTGGGGGCTGCCAAATTTCCCATGGACGTTCCACTCTTTTGAATATACCATTCTTCTCCATATTTAAAATAGCTGTGCATCAGAGTGAACTGAAGAAGTTCCATCAAGAAAACTTTCATGGTGTCTTCATACTCACTAAAGAGTAGAACTTTTTCGACTGCCTCTATGGCTGATTGGTGGGGTATTGTTGTATACAAGGCTTTAACGTCAATGGTAGCCATGACTATAGGTTGTTCTTTGGTGATGTTAATCATTGCCAATTTTTTCAAAAAATCTGTAGTATCTTTGATATATGACTGGGCTTCCACTGCAAAGGGTTGAAGATACTTATCAAGAAACTTTCCAATAGGTTCATGGATGCTTTTGGAAGTAGACACTATGGGTCTACATGGTGGTTTTTGCAAGTTTTTATGGACTTTGGGTGTCATGTAGAATGACGGGCTCCGTGGATCCATCTGTGTCAAGTATTATTTGGTTTTGTCTTTGATGGTGCCATTATCTATAGCTTTTTTCAAAATGTGTGAGAGGGTATCTTGAATTTCTCTGGTAGGATTGTACGGTATTTTCATGTAAAGGTTGGTGTCTTCCAAATGTTCGATAACTTGTGACTCGTAATATGACCTATCCATTATAACTAAAGCTCCACCCTTGTCGGCTTTCTGACAAATCACAGATTCATCAAGACTAATGTTTCTGATGATATTCAATTCGCTGGATGATATGTTGGTGTATTTCTTTTTGCGAGGCTTAACAAACTGAATATCTTGTTTGCAAAGAGTTTTGAATAAGTCTATGGCCTTGTGACTTACAGGAGCCATGTAGTTACTCTGTGGTCGGAGTCCCATCAGTTGGTCTTGTTCTTCTCTTATGTCATCAGTGATGATGTTATCAAAGAAGTTTCTGAGACGTAATTTGCGCGTAAGTTTAAACAATTCAAGGACGTCAGTATCGGTAGTGGGTATAAAGGAAGTACCTTTCTGTAGTATGGTCATTTCTTTTTTGGTGAGGAGTTTTTGTGATATGTTAATGACCAAATTATCATCATTCATCTGTGCAGTTATTATTTCTTCCTCCTGGTTTTTTCTTTGGTTATCGGGGGATCTTTCTCTTTATCTATGTTTATGACCCCTCCTGGGTCTTCCCTTGTGTCTGGGCCTGACTCCAAAAAAAATTCTCACCCCAGAGTAGGGGGTGTCCCTGGAGCACAGTTAACCTACTATCAACTTCAAAACAAACACGCAGTGCTCAAATCATTCACATTTTTTTTGACTAAAATTGATGCCACAAACAAAATGGCTTCAGCTTATGCTAACGATAATTTCTGCAGTTTCCACAGACCTTTTAGCATTAGCTGAAGACATCACTATGCAATAGAGTACACATGAAAATGATCTTCCATATTAATTACCATTAACTGGCTAATCTCTTGATCAGTTACTAGTTGGGCATTTACTTTCGGCACATTACGTTTAACTGGTGTGCAAAATGTTCAGGTGGTAATACATAGGGAAATGAGCATTGGGCCACATTGAATACACAGGCAGCAGGAACAAAGAATCACAATAAATATACATAAGGCGGAAAATAAAGCCCCAAGCTGAGAAGAGTGTCCACAACGAACCAGTACAAGTCCATGTCCCTGAATCAGGGTGGTTTTCAGTGGCTATTTTAAGTATTTTTTATAAGTTGTTTCAAAAACAGAAGGGGCGTGGTCTGGGATGTACACACAGTAGCTGCTCCCAATGATGCAGCATTCTCCTCCACGGTCGGCTAAGATCACATCGAAGACCATCCTATTTCAGAGCGCCACAATTCTCGCAATTTGTAGTTCTTCCGTGATGTTTCCAAGTGCCATGGCTGTCTGATTGGTGCAAAACCAACAGTTAATGAACAGAATGCAGAACAATGTCTTACATTCACCCCAGTACAGAGATCTGGGCCTAAATCCATTGTTTTTGTTGTTGTTTTTTTTCACTGGATTCAAGCTATCCTGGCTGAAGACTGCTGATAGCTAGAAACCGGTCCTAGGATGCTTGATTCCGGTCCAGGAAAGACAGGGCTTGGCTGTTCGGGCTGGACTGTTCCTATGAGGCGCAGGGTCAAGGCTGATTTGCATATGGCCATGTCTGAACTGGGGTGGTGTGGAGTGCAAAAAAACGATGGATTTAGGCCCAGATCTCTGTACTGGGGTAAATGTATGACATTGTTCTGCATTCTGTCCATCAATTGTTGTTTTTGCATTTGTCACCCTGAATGGGATGGGTATGCTCAGACGTGAGTCCCATACTCTCCACACCACTGGAGTCAAGCTATCCTGGCTGAAGAAGGCTTATAGCCAGAAACCTGTCCTATGATGCTTGATTCCGGTCCAGGAAAGACATGGCTTGGCAGTTCGGGCTGGACTGTTCTCATGAGGTGCAGGGCCAAGGCTGATTTGCATATGGCCATGTCTGAACTGGGGTGGTGTGTAGTGCAAAAAAAATGATGGATTTAGGCCCAGATCTCTGTACTGGGATGAATGTATGACATTGTTCTGCATTCTGTCCATCAATTGTTGTTTTTGCATTTGTCACCCCGAGTGGGATGGGTATGCTCAGACGTGATTCCCATGCTCTCCACATCACTGGAGTCAAGCTATCCTGGCTGAAGATGGCTGATAGCCAGAAACCGGTCCTAGGATGCTTGATTCCGGTCCAGGAAAGACATGGCTTGGCAGTTCGGGCTGGACTGTTCCCATGAGGCACAGGGTCACGGCTGATTTGCATATGGCCATGTCTGAACTGGGGTGGTGTGGAGTGCAAAAAAACCATGGATTTAGGCCCAGAACTCTGTACTGGGTTGAATGTATAACATTGTTCTGCATTCTGTCCATCAATTGTTTTTGCATTTGTCCGATTGGTTACAGCCTCCAAAACTTGTGTCAAGCTCCTTATTTTTCTGCTGTTTAAGGCTGCACCAACAAAGAAGAATAGCCCCAAATTGAAGTCAACATATTGCTGTAGTGCAGTATCAGTTTGATCCACCTCATCATGATTTATTGTCCTCTTATATTGGTTCTTAGAAATGTCATTATACAGTTTAGAGCCTTTGTGGTAGGACGCAGGAGCCAAAAACACAGGTGGTAACAAAAAGGACACATAGCAGCTTCCTGATCACCCAGTAGGTAGGTGGTAATACCCTTTACTCCCACATATAAAATATATATTATGTGATTACAAAAAACTACTATTATTTATCCCAGTAATGTTTAGTGTTTTAGTGCACACAGGAATTCTACCAATACTGTTAACACATAGGTCTGCTCGAGCTCTAGTAACAGCTATAACAGAAGAACCATTTACTTTGGTTGTTCGAGTGTTTGAGAAAACATAAGGTGCAGTGGAGTTTCCTCAGCAATACTCCTCCATTTCTCATACAGTTCCTTTAGCCTGTGGATCTCCTTCCTCATCAAGTTAACACACCTTTTTGAGCTGAAAACGTTATCTTCCTACATCAGCATAAGTAATATGAGCAACTTCAGATGCCCATAGCAGGTCAAACCAAGCCTGACAAGAACCATTGTGTGAAAACGGCAGAGGAATGAAAGGTGTTCCTCCCTTTTTCTGATGAGCCGGCATCATTCCACACACCAACAGTTGATAATGTTCGTAGCATTGTGGATGTGATGCAACATTTGAATAAACGTATTGTTGAGATAGGACTGTCGCGGTTTCTGCTCATGATAAGGAAAGTGTAATAATGGTGTTCAATGGGGACAGGAGTAGTGACAGTCAGCAAATTTTGAGCAGGAGTTACTCTCTCTATAACCAATGTTATCGTAGCAATGATGATAACAATGGAAGTGAGTCCAACAATAAACATAGTCTTTTGATCACAGATTCTCATGGCTATTGATCTCTTCTCCGCAGGCATATTCACCTCAATGCTGGAAAACAAAACAGATGGAGTCCTAAAGTCCTGAGCAGCTGTTGATTTCTTCACTGAGGGTTGAGACGGGTATCACTATAAGGGTTCCCCCCTTTGTAGCTCAGCCTTTCACCAACCCAGGATGGCGACTCAACCAGTCTTTTTCAGCAATGCAGTCTTTGTTTTCTGGGGTTGCAGCTGATATTGAGATGCACCAGAGATCGTGTGGTCTGGGAAGACTTCCTCAGGTTCTATAGGTGACGCAACTTGGCCTCTCTCTGTGTCCAGGATGTTGCGATGATTCTCCAGCATAGCAGGTTCCACCAAGGCGGATGGCACCCTCTTGCAGTGCGTGGAGTGCACCCAGTTCTTCCGATTTGTCACTCAGACTGCAGTTCTGGTGGCCAAGAGGATCTGCTCAGGTCCACGCGACCTTGGTTCCAGGCTGCTCAACTGCTGGAACACCTTGATCATCACATATTCACTGGGCCGAAAATCATGACCACCACCTTGCGACCTCTCATGAAGAGCTTCTTCAACCTGTTGATGAATAGAAAGCAAGCTGTCAGTCAACTGAGACAAGTAGTCACTCATCAATACATAAGGTACATCATGTATAGGGCGTGGCTTAGGAATCCCCAAAATATTCATTGGCCTCCCAAATACCAACTCATACGGTGTGAGGCCAGATCGTGTATGTGGTATCGATCTAATGGAGAGCAGAGCAAGGGGCAGTGCATCAGGCCATTTCATAGAGGTGGAAGCCAGGATTTGAGCAAGTTTCAATGTTAACGTGGAGTTGTAACGTTCCACCAAACCTGCCGACTGTGGATGAAAAGCTGCATGAAACTTTTGCTTAATCCCCACCAATCCTTTCAAGACGTACTCAACAACTTGCCCAATGAAATGAGGTCTCAGGACTCGACAAATGCCAATTGGGGGAAGAACTCCTTTAGGAGCACTTTTGCTGAAGTAAGAGCTATAGTATCTTTCGTAGCGTACGCCTCGATTCATTTACTAAAGGCGCAGACCACCACTAAGATATACGTCAGATTATTACAGCGTTCTAGCTGGATGTAATACATTTGCAGAACCTCGAAAGGTGCAGTTGGTGTAGCAAACCCTCCTGTTGAAGTTCGTGTTCCCTTTCCAGGATTATACTGGAGACAAATCAAACAAGACTGGACTAACCTTTTAGCTGCACCGGCAATATCTGGATGGTCCCAAACCTGCATAAGTAGCTTTGCAATTGAGGATGCTGAGACACATCCTTCTTCAATGACTTGCTGCACTCCATGTGTAACATGTGTCTGTTGCTGCTGTTGTTTGCACAACATATTGGGGTAATGCTGGCTTGGTTCACCAATTGATTGATTGCCATGATGCTCACTTTCATGGCGATAATGGTAATTGCCAGAACTAGCGTGCTAACTTTTTCCTATGGCTTATTTAGGATCGTGGACGGCTGCTCACATTCAGCCAGAGTACGTGTTTGGTACCTTCTCCTTGTTCTTACGTGGTTCATCCAATGCTTTTCATGGTTCACAGCATTCTGGCACAGAGCGCGTGTATCAGCATGTACTGTTCATTATCCTGTGTCAGAAACATTCACACCAATCGAGTATTCTGTGAAGACAAGTCCTTCTCCTATGTACATGCCCTTCTCCCATATGATGATGCAGTAACTGGCGGCGGCATTTCCCTTTGCAATTGCTCGTTTATTTTGGCATTTCTTGTCCTTAGGAATGAGCTTGGATTAAAACACACTCTGGAGGTGGACCTAGAATACAACCTACAGACGACAACTAGACTACTGCTGCTCTCCAGGCAACTGTGTCCTTTCAATCGCATGCTCTTGTGTTGAGCCAGAATACTTAGAAATTGTACCACTGCTGTTTGGGTGGAGAGATAGTCTATAGAAGATGCCAGTCGCCATCAACATCATGATCACTTGTCATAGGTCAGGACAATCATCCATTACCAGTTGATGATGAAGTCGGCACTCTGACAGCTATAATGCTAGTAAGTGTACATGTCTGTGATCTGGTAGCAACTGCTCAACTCCCTTTACTGTAGAGTTTGTGGGCGGATGATACGTCTTTATCCTACTTTTATCCTATTGGCAACTGAATCTAAAGATCATAGCCCTGGTCGTGGATGTATACCCTCTGGATCATGTTCAGGTGGCAGAAATGATGTCACAGTTGCCCTTTTAGATATCAGAGGGGTAAATATCACATTTGCTAGTTATCATTACATAGCATACATTTAGCAAAAGATACCCCACTTTGCTCTGTAAATGTGATCTGCTTTGGACGGGGGAGATGCTGGTGACTTTTGCAACTGGTAGTGTATTGCGACTAAACAAGTCAGGATCATCCTTGATGAATGAAGCTACAGTAGTATTTGCCATAAAAACACACTCATCCTTATTTCCCTGCAGATATGGTCTATGGGCAAAAAGGAAAGGCATTTTCATTAGGGGTGAGTGATAAATTCTGCTCTGTTGCTGAGATTTGCCTGGAAAACTGCGCCACGCATTGCGTGGCGGAGTTTTTTTTCTTGTGTGCAGCTCGACAGTAAGTTGACGAGTGAAAATTGTCATCTCCTAGCGTAATTTTCAGGTACTAGGATGCCTCCCAGTGAGATTTTCTCAAGGCGGCAGTCATGACTGTTTGCGTTAGAAAGTTGCTGCTCGAGTAGAAAATCTACTTGAGCGACAGCAAAAAAGCAGCATCCACTGGCACTCTGCATAATGCAGTTTGCGCAGATTTTGTAGTGTGAAAAAGGCTCCACGGCACTAAAATCAGTGACATGCTGATTCTGCCTACTCCCAGAACTACACGGAATACCACAGAGTTTTTAAGTAATGCTGTGAAATTCCACAGAGTGAAATTCTGTGAGTTCCACTCACCCCTAATCTTCATAGGCGCCTGAAGTAGAGGTTTGGGGGATCCTGCAGCACCCCTAAAATAATCATACTAAAGTTCAGAAGGTGAATGATCAATAAAGATGCCTTTACATTTTGTTTTTATCTTGTCACATATGCTGTGTGTTCAAAGACAGAGGTAAAATGTCCGGCTGTATCGTCTGACAAATTACGGTTTATTGTTTCGAAATGGAGATTGGTGTTTTACGTTTCTTCCACGGACTACAAAGTGAGTTTTCTGTAAAGTGAATTATGTAAACTATGTAACTATCTTACTGGCACACAGGGAGTGTGAAAGGAAAGACTGTAAGATATCTATTTTTTCTAACACACAACACAATTTAATACCTGTAAATGAAATGTATAGAAAATTTAAAAACAAATTAGTTGGCACCATTTTTTTTGTAATTCTAAAGCGTGATGGAATCAAAGATTTTAAATTGATCAAAACAAATCAAGACACTTTATTTGGCTGGGTGCAAATCACAAATATCCACTAAAATCCCACACATTATGTATAGTTTTATTAGTAAAACTGCTTGTGTGTGCAAATGCCATGGTGAATTAAATGGCAAATGTGATGTTTCTAATTGGCAGTGCCCTGTCACACTGTGCATTAGTGGTACATTTGAAACTATGTGCTCCAAAATCCTCTCCTAGCACATGCCACATTCCTGCTGAATGAAAGTGGCTCATTTACTACACTTGTATTTTTGTGCAACCCTTTCACTATAAGTTTCATGATGTGATATTGATGGCAGCATCCCCACTGTGAAAATTGTTCCAGCACCATTGGACATTTTATATTTTCACATAGTCTCAGTCATTCAGTGTAATCCTCTTCTGCAGAATTAAGGAAGAAAAACAGTTTCAGCAATATCATAGTGCCTTTGTCATGAAACAGGTACTGCCATATTTGTGCGGCACTGATTCTCTTCCTACTGATATATGGTGCAGATTGGAGGACCCACTTGTGTCCCCATTTCCGTTGTATTCATTGCCGTTTTTTTTCGAAACCTTCTCGAACTTTTTCTCCTCCACCTATTAGATACTCAAGCCAGTTGTCTTCCCTTATTTTTACATGACCCTTATCCCTGTTGCAACAATTTCTGGAACCTGTATATGAAATAACAAACCCTTATCAATTTCTAATCAAACTATTTTTGGGAAAAATTAGGTACTGAAAGGAATGCTTCAAATAAAACAACTGATGTGTGATATGGTTCCTCTTACCGTTTCTGAAGTTCAGAATAAATTTACTATTCCTTCTACTTATGCTGTTAAATATTAGTTTCTTAGAGGTGCTCTCGAATACGCCATTTCTACTCTTAGGTGTCGATTAGGATGGCGACAGGATCTGCATCCGTCCGCCACCCCCGAGGTGGAGGGACCGACCGCAGGGGCAGCGGCGGTCCCTCCGTTGCAATTAGGATGTGACCGCCACCCTGGCGGTCACATCCTGTATATATTACATTGCGGTGGGTTTAAGCAGCACCCACCGCAATGTAAAATATGCAAGTTTACCTTTGGCATGCACAACTTGGCAGGCACCGCGTGGTGCCTGCCACCTTGTGCATGCCAAAGCAAGGGGATACCATAGGTACCCCCCATGTGCACCCCCCAACACCATGGGGGCTCGCAACGGGCCCCCAAAAACAAAAGACACATGCTTTTCCACGGCGGGAAAGCCACCGTGGAAAAGCAAGTTTCCGCCTGCATCGTGATATGGCTGGCGGTGTCTTGCAGACACGCCACAATATTTGCGTACACCCATCGCGGATCAGCGGTGGACGGGCTTGCCGTCCGCCGCTGATCCCAACGCCATCATAATCTGGCGGTGGGTGTTTGCTATGACCGCAGCAGTGAATCCGCATCCTCCAGGCAGGTGGTGGCTTCTGCCGGCCCGGAGGATTGGGATTCACCGCCATCGTACTTGACCCCCAAGTTTGCCCTAGTCTCTCGCCAACTTACCTTTTCCTGCTCCACTTGCAATATTGTCATCTCTCAGAGCTATATAGATATATATATATATATATATATATATATTCAGTGAAAAAAACATAGGTTTCACACCAGTTATAGTTAGGAATTAGCATTTAAAAAACCTATTAAATTCACTGAAAAAACCATAGGTTTCACACCAGTTATAGTTAGCTGGAAATTTTACTGACATAAAACCATAGAAATTCCAACGTTATAGTTAGTTGGACTCACTATAACTTGCGCGCCTGCAATGCACTGATGATGACGTCACATATAACATCACTCATGACATCGTCAGTGACATCACTCATGACATCACTGATGACACCAGCCAGTGAATGTGTGTCTTTCTGAAAAATCAATCTGTTTTATATATGTATTTGTAAAGGTTGATGGAAGAATAAATGGTTAAATAAGTGTGTAAATGGATGTTTAAAAAAAAAAATTGGTTAACTGCCTTATTAAGTGTATCTTAGTGAAAACATATATTAGCGAGTAACTTTTAAATATTGAAATATATGTATCAGTGTTTCCCTTTGTGTACAAGTGGCTGCATGGGTTGGTGACTGACTCACTGTTTGTATGTGTTTTTAAGACAGCATATGTGCAGGACTGTATGGGTGGATGAGTGTGTATATGTGTGTTTTAATGAGTGAATGACTGTCTCACTATTGTCTTTTTTAGTAACGACATATATTTTAATCTAGTGTATGTGAGTTTTGATGTATATAAGGAGTATATGTGAGTGTAAGAGATTGTAAGAGTTCCTGTTTAAATAAGTATGTGTTTCTATAAGTGATTGTTTAAGAGAGTAAGCATGTGTAAGTTTCCTTAGAAGTAAGGAGGTAGTGTGTGTATAGTTGTATATGCAAATAAGTGGATGTTCAATAATGTATTTGCATGTGTGAGTATGTGTGTGAGTAACTTTTGGATGACTGTTGGTGTATAACAGGATGTATAGATGTATCACTACATATGATGAGTGAGTATATGTATGAGTGACTATATAGAACTGTTGGTGAATGAGTGGATGTGTATATAGATGGTGGAATTACTGAATTGGTTGTTGTAACTGGTATAGGTATCTCCATTTTTGTGAAAATGTTAGTTTCTATTTTTAAATATGTGTTTCAACGGTTACATCACACTAAAAGGAGGTCTGTCACTCTGTCACAAGGATGGTGTCATAAGTGATGTCATGAGTGATGTCACTGACGATGTCATGAGTGATAAATATGTGACGTCGTCAGCAGTGCATTGCAGGCGCGCAAGTTATAGTGAGTCCAACTAACTATAACGTTGGAATTTCTATGGTTTTATGTCAGTAAAATTTCCAGGTAAATATAACTGGTGTGAAACCTATGGTTTTTTCAGTGAATTTAATAGGTTTTTTAAATGCTAATTCCTAACTATAACTGGTGTGAAACCTATGGTTTTTTCAGTGAATTTCATAGGTTTTTTAAATGCTAATTCCTAACTATATATAGGGCCTCAAACCTATGAAATGTAATATTTTTTATAATGAATCCTATATTGTATATTTATATAATACTATATATATATATATATATAAAAAAAAAAATTTTGCCCCGGTGCGCGCCTCGGTGTGCGCACTGGAAAGCGCAGTTTTCCAGAGCGCCCCGGGTCGCGCACCGGTGAGCGTCCCGTTAGCGCTATTGCCGCAAACGAAAACATCATCGTGAGGTATCACGTAGCCGCGTCCGCGTGATACGCACGCGTAAGTGCACCCAGAAGCACTCGAGCGAATACGATCGCGCAACGTAAGCATCTGACGCGCTTACGCGACGCGCCCCGTGGCGAGCCCCCGAGCGCGCCCGGAGGCACGTCGCGTAAACGCGTCGGGTCTTGTGACCTGAAAATAACACTTTTTTTTTGGAGCAGAACAGTTTTGGTTTCCAAATGATGAAAGCCCGGGTCATGTGACCTGAAAATAACACTTTTCATTAGTTCAGGACAGTTTTTTTTTTTCCAAATGATGAAAGCCCTCACCTTTTTTCCTTATTCTGACTTTGTCCTTTGACTGAGGAAGACCTGTTTGGAGATCTTTGAGTAATATTTTGTACTTTAAAATGGCTACAGTAGCAGCAGCAGCTGGAGCATCTGCACCACCACCACCACCACCACCAAGAGGACCACCACAACATCACATTGGTGGTCAAGAGGAGGAGGAGGAGGAGGAGGAGGAGGAGGAGGGGAGGAGGTGGCTGCCAGAAGACAATACCCCATACAGGCCAAAGCAGCACATTGTATGGGAGTTTTTTTCCATCCCAGAGGGCAAGAAGAAAGTCAATGCGCCAAAGGTGACTTGCCAAATCTGTGGCATTGAACTTTCAAGGGGCAACCCTAATAAGAAATATTCATTTGGTAATAACACCATGATTCGACACATGCAGCGCAAGCATCCCAACAACTATGCTGCGGCAGAGGTGAGAGAACTGGCCAGCAACCCTCCCCAATCTTCACCCAGCACCTCTAAACGAAAGCAACCCACTCCATCGGGACCAGAAACAAGGGAGATGGTCCCAAACATTCAATCAATGTTTGGGCAATACAAATTCGCTTGTATTTTTTGTGGTAAGACCATCACCTATGGTGAGCAAAGCATAACGCTCATCAACTGTGCTGGTGACAACCACAAATGCCCCAAAAATCCTTCATTTTTTCCTGATTTTTTTTTTTTTTGCTTGAGCCGTTTTCAATTCCCTGTTTTTTGTTTCTCCCCATAAAAATAACAAAAAAAATATAAAATAGTTCATAAAAGCCAAAAAAAGTACAAAATGTTCAAAAAAACAATAAAAAAATATAAAACAACAAAAAGAAGAAAAAAAACAGTTCTTTTAGAACTACCTCCAAATTATAAAAAAAAATGCTACATTTTTTAAAAACTCTATCATTCTTTTTTCCCCATGAAACGCTCCCCGATACGCTCCGCGGTGTGCGTACCGGGCGCTCCCCCCGTGAAATCAAAAAAAAAAAATTATTTTGCCCCGCGGGGCCCTTTTATAGCCCCCACATCAAGGGGGGTCTACTCTACCCCCTTATGGTCATTTCCCCCTTTGTTTTTTCCACCTCTTGTGTCTCGATCCTACCGAGACACAAGATGGCGGCCGCTCTGGACTGTTTGGAATGTTGACAGACACCCGAGAGCCAATCAGCTTTCCGCGCGCGAACACGCGTAGCGTGCTGGTTAGCGCCCCGGTGCCCGTACCGGGGCACACTTATTTATTTATTTATTTACGGGTTTATACCGCGCTAGGATCACCTCCCGGAGGAGTATCTCCGCGCCTTGAAAACCTTTACAGCTTGTGGCAGTAGGTACACAGATATCACTAGTTGGAAAATAGGAAGGTTTTTAACTGTTTTCTGAACGGGAGATAGTCCTGGCAGAGTCTCAAGGAAAGAGGGAGGCTGTTCCACAACCTTGGTCCGGCTATGGATAGCGCCCTTCCACCTTGCCTGGTCTTTCTAGCTCTTGGGACCTGTAGTAAGGCTTGATCACTAGATCTCAGGGACCGTACAGGTTTATAGAGGGAGAATCTGCTGTTTAGATACTCGGGCCCTCTGTTCTGGAGGCTCTTATGTATAGTACATCCAATCTTGTACTTCACCCTTTGTTTAATGGGTAGCCAATGTAAGGTGTTCAAAAGAGGCTTCGATGGTGTGCGGGGGGCTGATTTAGTACAAGACGGGCCGCAGTGTTCTGGACTACTTGCAATCTCGCAATAACTCCCTCATTTGCTGATAGGAGCATCCCATTGCAGTAGTCCAGACGACTCAGTATTAGGGCCTGCACTAATGTTCTCCTAGTTGAGTCAGGGAGCATAGGGAAAACTTTCCTCAGCATGGCGATCACATGGAAGCATGAGCTCACCACTTGGTTGCTGTATTGTTTCAGGGAGAGCTCCTGATCCAGGCGCACGCCGAGATTTTTTACCACCTGCTTTGGCTCTGGGACTGGGCCTAGATCTTGCGGCCACCAGTCTGGGGACCATAGGAGCTTTGCCTCACCGAACAGCATCACCTCCGTTTTTGCAACGTTACACTGCAGGAAGTTAGATGCCATCCAGTGGGCCACTGCCTTCATCCCCAAGGAGAAAGAGTTCCTGACCGTCTCTGTGAGAGGTTTGAACGGGAAGAGGAGTTGGGTGTCATCCGCGTATGACATAGGGATGAACCCATGAGATCTCATGATGTTTGCCAGGGGGGCCACATAGATATTAAACAGGGTCGGGCTTAAGCACTACCCCTGTGGCACCCCCTTTGAGATCTCCAACTCCTCTGACCGATGGGGACCCAGGATGACTGTCTGGGTGCGGTCAGTCAGAAAACTCCTTAACCATGCCAGAGCTCCACCTTCCAGACCGATGTTCACAAGTCTGGTAGTCATGATGTCATGTGACACGGTGTCAAACGCCGCAGACAGATCCAATAGAACCAGGATGACGGAATAGCCCCCATCCTGGTACATATGTAGATCGTCTGCGACTGACAGTAAGGTGGTCTCGGTGCTATGGCTTGGCCTGAAGCCCGATTGAGAGGGGTCCAGGCCATGTGTGTCCTCAATGAACCTGGACAGATGTCTGTTAACATATTTCTCTATCATTTTGCCCATAAAGGGGAGGAGAGAGATGGGGCGTAGGTTGGTGAGATCCGTCCAAGGAATGGTGGTATTTTTCCTAAACGGTCTTACCAGAGCCCGTTTCCAGTCTCTCGGAACTTCTCCCGTACTTAGCGATAGATTAATTAGTTTCTGGATACCAGGACCAAGAGTTTCAACCAACATGGGCATGATACGGGCGGGAACAGTGTCCTGCGGACTGCCGCTCTTAATCATTTTTGTAAGGGCGATAACTTCCTCTAAGGAAATAGGGGGAAAGTTTTTTAATTGATTGGCCTGTGTGTCCCGCTGCGGGCTATTGTGAGAGTGGGTATTAGGATCGGCTACTTTAGTCGATTTAGTGGCCAGTATCTTTGCATAAATTGAATCAATTTTGTTCATGAAAAAGTGTGAGATTCCATCACATAGTTCTTGTGAAGCAACCTCCACCGTCTCGCATGCTACAGGCTTGGCGAAAGTTTGCAGGATTTGAAAAAGAACTTTAGAGTCCTTCCCAGCCTCTGCGAGTTGCATAGCAATGTGACTTTTACGGGCCATCCTTATAGCTTTATGGTAAGATTTAAGGGATGTTAAATAGCATTGTTTGTCCTCCTGACTCCGGGATTGTCTCCACACTTTTTCCAGATTTCTGGACTTTTGTTTCATATGTCTCAGGTCTTCAGAGTACCAGACTTCTTGTCTGGCTGCTTGACGGGGTTTATACACTTTCAGCGGAATAACGCCATCAATTGCTTCATTGACAGCATGTACAAACCGATTGAGCTCATTTGACATCATTCCCTCTTGCTCATTAATCATAGGGGCTTGATAGGCTTCTTGGAAAGTGTCCTGTGTTAGTTTGTGCCAAGGTCTTCTCTTGGTGGCTAGGGTGGACGTTGCATTAGATTTACCCATGGGCTTAGTGTAGAATTTTAGAATAAAATGATCTGTCCATTCTACTTGAACGGAGGGTGTGCACATATATAAAGATGAGTTGGAGAACACCAGATCCAACGTGTGACCTGCCTCATGTGTGGGTCCCTGATTCATCTTTTTAAGACCTATGTGTTCCATGTCCATAAGAAGTGTTCTGGCCTCCGAGCATGTCTCTAATTCACTGTGGAAATTGAAGTCCCCCACTAATAAGAAGTTCTGGTCATTTAAAATAAACGGCGCAAGAACCTCCATAAGTGAGATCGAAAAATCCACACTTGAACCTGGGGGTCGATATACAACCGCGCCCCTTCTGTTCTCCCCCGAGGTGGAGCAGAGTTTAAAAATCATAAGTTCCATCAGAGGGGTGCTGATTTCCTCCAATATTGTGACAATTAGTTCCTCCCTGTAAACAATGGCTATTCCACCACCTATTTTTTGTGGACGATCCAGTCTAGAGACCTTATAACCTATTGGAATGCCCAGAGTGATAGCTGAGATTGAATGAGGCTTCAGCCAGGTTTCTGTTAAAAAGCAGAGATCAGGCTTTTCTGTAGATATCAGGTCCCGCACCTGTGATGCATGCTTTGGTAGTGAGCGCACATTGCATAGTAGATGTTTGCTTCCTATGGGGGTGGGATCCTTGGTAGTTTTTATGGGGCCGGTTTTATGTATAGAGCATAATGGTTTGATAGGAACTCGCAAAGGAATAATATCCCCTGCCTCGAGGCCAAAATGTGTATGACAGTCAGACCATGTAAAAGGGCCTTCAAGATTAGAATGGAAAGTAACATCGCATGTGGAACCTATACTGGGACGTAGATCCCATAGTACCTGTGATGAGTATGTTAGTTGGCCAGTAACCGGAGTACTCATGATGGTAGTTGGGACAGCCATAGTATCCTGCCCCTGGCCCCGTCCATATAGATATATATATTTTTTTAACCTAAATTACTCAAAATCCACTGGAGCACATATCTTGAGACATAGCAAAGGCACATCGGGCTACCAGTCCCTACAATTTTGCCAAGTTTCGTGGAAATCCATTCAGCCGTTCGGGCTAAAAGTGAGGTCGACCGCCCTATGGAAATTAACATGGGGAAAACACGTTTTGGGACCCCCCTTTTATCTCGGCCCCCTCTTGACAAATCCCCCCCAAACTTTCAGGGATGGACCGGAGCGCCGCGAGGCAAATTTGAGGAAATTTTCAGGCAGATTCCTCAACCGGCGCCAAAGTTATTCACAATAGAATTTTTGAGATTTTCTATTGAAAATAATCCTAACTTTAACTACCTACTGGCGACCGCCAGTAGGTAAAATATATATTTGCAATCCGCTGTTCCTTCTCGTTTTAAGTCTAAGGTTGAGATACTGTAGCAATCTGACTTTCAATATTCATTGTCTTTACAAGACTGGGGTATCATTTGGAATAAAATACATCATGCACCTCCTAACGCTAGCACTACACAAACCCTTTATTATTTTTATAATAGGCTATATATAACTCCACACTCTTTGCAGAAATACAATCCAACACTCTCTAACATATGCTGGTCTTGTAAAGCTCTTCCCAGTACATATTTACATATATGTTTTTTCACTGTCCACCTACTGTTGCTTTTTGAAAATGGGTTTGCCAGACTATTTCCACAATTTGTTCCATTGATTTTCCCTTTGAGGCTAAATGTATATTTCTGGGTAGTTTGTCATACATGTCGCCAGCACGTTCTAAAATGGGTACATTTTTAGATTTGTCACTTGCAATTGTTTTTCAAGTTATTACATCTATCTGGAAATCTGCCAAGGATATCAATGTCATCAACTGGTGGAATCTTCTTTGTTCTCATCACCGACTTGACACAGCAGCAGCAACATCTGCATTACAAGTGATCAACAAGGATCTTTTTTGGTCCCCACTTAATAACTACATAAATAATAAGCGTAAAGGTCCCAGTGATTCGACTAGGATTTTCCATCCTCCATGATGACTTTCTTCGCTAATTTATGTAACTACTCATCTATTTATTTAATGCTGTTATTATGAGAAATAATATTTTATTAACATGTTTTTATTGTTTGAATTAATATTTTATAGGATTAAGGTTCATTTACTAAAATATACATAAGATGCGCCTTTTTGTTTTCTTTTCTTCTTTTCCCTTTCTTTTCTTCTTTCTTCTCTTTCTTTCTTTTTATATCCAAAAACAAAAAATATCAAAAAATTGGATGTTTTAAGTGCAGATTGATCTCACTTGTTAATTGTATAAAGTATTTCTCCCTTTCTATTGAATGTTAATAATGTTTTGCCTTTATGGGTAACATATGTATGGTCTGATTATTTGTTCTATGCAATATCTAATGCTGTACATTCATATTTTATTTAATAAAGCTTTGTTAACTAAAAAAAAGGAAGAAAAACAGTCTTCCTACTGCTTTCCACTCACTAGTGCAGTGTTTAGGCACAAATATCATTTTTTCGGAATCAAATTCTTTTTTCTTGCTTAGTTCTCACTGATAGTGTACAGTTAAACGAAAGAGTGTGATAACATATTTTTGGAAAGAAATAGTCTCATTTGAAGAAATGCCTTTTTATTAAGTTATTGTCACAATCACATACCCACGGTTTGAGAAATAATTGGCTGTAAAAGAAAGATTTTTGTTTCTTTGAGAACACCGGCTGAGTTGAATCATGCAGAAAGTGTGCAAAGCTTGAACATCACACATTTTAGCCTCTTGAGCAGCCACCTAAAGTTTACTTTAAAAATTCACTTTGACTGCTTTGCTGCATTTGCCACAGCATCCATCTGGTGCATAATTTGCAAACTGTAGCAAAAAAATGTTGTTTGTAACTCAAACCGTCCAAAAGTTACTAAAAGCGCAGCAACACTTGCTGCCCAGCCTTCAATGGCACTTTGTGAAGGTTGACTGATCACCTTTCTGCTGCTTATTACTATATTTTGGTTGCTAAACTAGTACTAATAAGGTGCAACAAGCGTCCAGACAGTGTTAATAAGTGTAAAAATGACTAAATAATGAAATAATACTATCACAAAATGTGCTGCGGTATGACGTATGATTTGCCTTTTCTTGGTGCATAATTTCATTAACCCTGCTGCATAATTTGGCTAGCACCTGCTGCATAATTCCAGTGGCACTAAATATAATGTCTGTCACTGTAGAGTTTCTCTAGGCCCAATTTAAATTTCAAAATTGCTGTATAAGCAACTGTTATCTACCAAGAAATTCGATTTTAGATCCAATTGTTTCTAATAAACTACATATACTTGGATACCCATTGTTCATCTTAATTGGTGTTCTTGATTGGATCTCTTAGGTGTCTACTTCCGTTGTGTGTTATTGATTTGGTTGCTTTCCTCCCTATACTTGTGTTTGTACCACTCAGGAGCATTTCATTCTCACAGTGTTCAAATGGGTTGATTTGTATCTTTCCATTGCAATCTTTGAGGGACTCATGTTTAGGTCGATCCTACCAGACAGTGCAGCTGTCTGATAATGACCTATTGTCAGTTTATCAAGAACTAACAATGGGCTTAAAGCCTGCTCTTTTCTTACCATTGGTGGTTTAGTCGTCATTCTCAAGTGCTTCCTTCTTATTTCATGGCTTGCCTTGCCCATCTTGTGTTTGTCCATCCTCTGGGGCATAGTCTCTTTACCCGTGCCCTTCCGCCGCTCACGTTTTTGGGAACTACCTGTTTCTTTTAACTCAAGCACTTTGCTCCCCCCCCCCCCCCCCCCCCCCCGTGCTCCATGTTGTTTCCCTCAATTGTGTGTTCCCTGCTCTATGTTGTTACCGCTCACCCATGTGCCTCTCTCCTTTGTGCTCCGTGCTGCTCTCTCACTTGTTTTCGTTCTTCCCTACGCCCCTGTGTTGCTGTCCCTGGTGTTTGACTTTTTGCCTCCCACACCCCCATTGCTTACCACCCCACACGTGCTCTTCCATTGCCCCCCGGCAGTCCATTTCTTTAATTACGTTTTTTGAGAAAATATATTCTTAAAAAGTGCTTTCGCACTACTTTTTTCAAATTCATGTTTGATTTATATTCACAAACAGTTGTCAATGTATTTGAGCACCTATTGCCACTTCTTACTTACACCTTGAAGTTTTAGGAACAGGTGTTTGAAAAGTGCACTAAATATAGCTAATGTCAGAGATAAGTTGGAAGAAGCAAATTTTAAGGTAAAACATTAACTAAAAAATGCACTTTCAGTTACATCCCTGACCCATTACTTTTGACAAAATCCCGTCATATGAAGCCCACTGTCAAGGTGACATGGAACCACTGGCTACACTGAAAAGCTAGATGGGTACCCGAGTCTCAGCAGTAGGATAAGCAGAGGCCGTGGTCCCAGTGATGGGATGACATTAGGCCCCCAATCGGACTGAAAACTAAATGGCCATCTGAAGCCTCGCGAGATTAAGACTTCCGTGCAGCATCTTTTATTTGGGTCGTCAACCAATGGGCGGGTGGCAGGATGAAAGGAGCCACTAGGCGGCGCTGAACCGTAGCAAGATCGCTGCGTCAGGACAAAGGTAAATGAACTACTGGGTGTATTCAAAGGTAGTCTTTTGAGGGGGACCATCTTGGGGTCATAACATCCTCATTTAAAAAATAGAGTGAGCCATCTTGGGGTTAGATTTGTACTTCAGTGTGGCCAAAAGCAACAAATTAGGGCCCATTAAAAATATACGAAAATGTATTTGTATTTACTGCACGCATGTATGAGATAAACATTGAATATAGGATGATTCAGAGTATTTTGGATGTTTAATAATCCCACCCCCATTGAAGGCATAAATATACATCTAAATCTTCGATATATGAGGTTAGAGAGAAATATATAAATATGTATGCATTTTAAAGTTTTGGTAACAATAGGTGAGCATGACAGCTTAAACGATCTAATCTAAAATCATATATCCGTCAATGTGCTGTTGCTATGAATTCAGAGTAAGTGAAGTTGTGAACTTCCCTTACCTATAACTTTTTGTTATAATGAAATACTAATGAATTTTATGAGCTATGTGAAGGGCATAGGCCAAAGTTTAAGAAGCAAGCATTGGCAAAGCAAATAGGTCTCGCCTATGTAAGAGCTATTGACTTTGCTAATATGTTTAGCCATGTTGTACATCAGCGTAGCTGCTGTTCAGCATGGCAAACATGTAGTGGGGTAAAGGAAGAGTGGTGTGGAGTGGCATAAAGTGGAGTGACATAGAGTTGGTTAGTGGCATAGATTGGAGTGATGTAGAGTGTTGCACAGTTTTATAGAGGAAGTAGAATGTTGTAGAGTTGAGTGCTGTAGAGTGGGGTGGCATAGGGGGTGTGGCGTAGAGTGGAGTACTGAAGTGGAGCAGAATGGGGTAGTGTGTTGTAGAATAGAGTGAACTAAAGCAGCATGGAATGGCATATAAGGAGTTGTGTAGAGCTTTGTAGAGTGGAGCAGTATCACAGAGTGGTGTGGAGCTGAGTAGAGCGGCCTCGAGTGAAGTGGCATAAAGTACAGTGGTGCAGAGTAGATTGGTGGAGAGTGCATTGATTTTGAGCAAAGTGGTGTAAAGTACAGTGCCGTAATGTACAGTGGCATAGAGTAAGGTGGCACAGAGTAGAGTGCAGTGGCATGTAGTAGAGTGATGCAGAGTAGATTGCAGTGGCATTGAGTGCAGTAGCGTAGAGTGGAGTGGTGCAGGGTGCAGTGGGGTGGAGTAAAATGTTTTAGAGTGGAGTGGTGCAGGGAAGAGTGACGATATGTGGAGTGCCATGGCGTAGAGTGCAGTGGTGTCAAGTGGAGAGCAGTGACATAGAATAGAAAGGTGTAGAGTGAAGTGACATAGAGCACAATGGTGTAGAGTGGCATTGCATGCAGTGACAGAGTGCTGCAGAGTATAGTGTCGTAGAGTACAGTGGTGCAGAGTAGTTGGCATAGAGTGCAGTGGCATAAAGTGGCACAGCATAGAGTGCAATTACATAGAGTGGAGTGGCACATAGTGGAGTTGGGTGGCATTGAGTGCAGCGGCATAGAGTAGATTGATGTAGATTGATGTAGAGTGAAGTGATGCAGGGTAGAGTGGTGGTGAAGGGTAGAATGCAGTGGCATAGAGTGGCACAGTATAGTGTGCAATTACGTAGAGTGGAGTGGCACATAGTGAATTAGGGTGGCGTTGAGTGCAAAAGCATAGAGTGCAGTGGCATAGAGTAGGTTGATGTGGAGTGCTGCAGGGTAGAGGGGAGTGGTGCAGGGTAGATTACAGTGGCATAGACTTGTGGAATAGTAAGTAAGTAAGTAAATGCTTTATTGTACAGTTAATAAAAACCATTACAAATAGCTTTTGGCAGTAAAAGAAAATGGTCAGTTAAAAAAAAAAACAGTTAAAAAGGTCGGTCTAAAACCATAAAAAGTGGGACAATGTTCATCCAGCGTTAAGTACAAGTAAATTTCTGTTTTAGATAAAATTTGTGTATCTGTCCACGCGCTTGCTTCCGGCAGGTGGGTTGTTCTTTCCCTTCCGGGGACGGACCGGCTATCTCCCAGAGTGTTTGTGCCTCTTGGGGAAAGTACTTTAATGTTCTTAGTCAGTATGGGTCTCTTGCACGGTCTGAGGACTGGCGGCGGATGATGTTGTGTAGGTGATGTTGGTGTCCACCTGTTCTCTCGTTGTTTTGAGCCTGGATTCTGCCACTCCGAGGTATTTTACCAGTCGGCAGGCCGTTTGCACGTCATCTCCTCTAAAGCAGCTCAAAACTGCTTCTCTGCAGGACCTGATTCCTTTCTTTAAAAATAAGGGTCTCAGTAAGTTCTTCCGGTCTTGCTGCAGCTCTTTGCAGATAGTTATGAGGTGTGTGATGTTTTCCTCGTGCATTCCGCACAGGCAGCATTTTGCTGGTTTTGATGGTCGCAGCCACGGGGCCATGTGGCCCGCTGCTGGTAGCACTCCAAGTCGTAGTTTTAAAAACGATTCTTTTGTTGTTTTGGAGAAACTGTTCACCAGGTACGCCTGTGGAGTAAGTTTGTTGTATGTTTGCACAGTCAGCCAGCCATGTGCTCTCTTGGCTAATGAAGCTTTGTCTTGCAGGAGGGATTATTTCTTGACAATTTTATTTATGTTTTTTTTAAAACCTGACGGGCTCCCTTGGAGGTCCCATAGCTGCCTTGCCCCAAGGTGATTGATGGCATCCTCCAGGAAATGTCTTGCTAGACAGTCTCTTTTACTTTGTAGATCTTTCCAGAGGAGTGCGTTAACCACATCGCTGCTGTGCATTTTCCCCCACTGTGCTGACTTTTCATTTACTCCATGCTTCATGACGAGCTCAACTCGTCATCAGCACAGCTCCACTGTGCCTCATGACGAGCTGAGCTCGTCATGAGCATGGAAGGGGTTAAGGGTGTTTTCCTCTCCTCTGCTTATTTTGTACCAGGTCTTAAGGTAAGTTCCCTTTCGTGCAAGTTCTTCTTTGGCCAACCCAAATTCTAGGCGGATCTGCGCCGGTGAGGTGTATTTCGGAAGACCGAACATGATCCGCATTGCTTTTGAAACTATTATGTTCAGAATTCCCGTGTCCCTTCCTCTCATTGCTTCACTTCCATATGTGATAGATGGAATCAGCTTGGCTTGGATCACTTGTAGGAGGGGAGCGAGGTTTAGGCCAACGATTTTATTTTTGAGGTTCCTAAGTGATACTGCTATCATTAGGCCTCTCCTCTTAATCTCCTCCAGTTGTGGTTTAAAGCTACCCCTTTCGTCTATAATCACTCCCAGGTAACAATACTTGTTTATGGTTTCCAGTTTGTTCGAGTCCAGGTACCATCTAAGTGGTGATTTTTTCTTGCGATAATTAAGGGTCATGATTTTTGTTTTACTGTAGTTGATACAGAGTTTATTAGCTTTGGAGTATTCCGCGGTGATATCGAGGAGCCATTGCAACCCAATCTGGGTCCGACTGATCAACACCAGGTGATCGGCGTAAAATAGGCAAGAAAGCTGTTTGCCCCCTAATTTTGGAGCATGTGAGTTATTTGCGTTTAATTTTGTGGAAAGTTCGGCCATAAAGAGGTTGAATAGGGTTGGCGCTAACACACAGCCTTGTTTTACTCTTGTGTGGGTTTGAATTTTCTTGGTTAAGAACTCTCCAGGGCCTAGTTTGATCTGGACCCACGTGTCGCTGTGCAGGAGAATTATCTGGTTCAGTAGATCGTCTGGAATGTTCATTCTTTTCAGTTTTTTCCACAACAGGTTTCTGTCTACCCGGTCGAATGCAGCGCTATAGTCTATGAAACACAGGTACAAGGGATAGTTTCCCTCTTGCGCTGAGTCGATCAGTAGTGACAGGGCTAGGATATTGGTAGATGTCCCCTTGTTTTTCCTGAAGCCGGTTTGGTTAAACGGGATTGTTGAAGTTTCTTCTACCCATAGAGTTAGTTCCTGAAGTAGGAGACCTGCATAGTACTTGGCCTCGTTGTCTAAAAGGGCTATTAGCCGATAACTTTTAGGATCTTTTCTGTCTCCTTTTTTGTAGATTGGGGATATTATTGTCCCCCTCCATGATTGTGGGATTGTAGATGATTGCCAGATTTTTTCAAACATTGGTTTGAGGTTAGTTGCCCAGTATTTTGGGTCCTGCTTAAATATTATTGGTGGTATTCCATTTGGACCCGGGGCTCCGTCTCTTCTACCTTTTGTGATCCTTTTAATTATTTGTTCCGTCGTGAATATTACAGCTTCATTCGTTCTCAAGTATTCTTGGTGTAGGGACGGGTGTTCGTCCATCTTTCCATTGTCAGTGCCTGTTTCTTTCCCCCATTCTTTCGTCTCCCTAAAGTGAGTGCTGAAGTGGATTATCCAGTCATCTTCTGTCACCTGGGAATCAATCCCTCGGTTTTTCCCATTGATCTGAGCATTGATCTTTTTCCAGAACTGAGCACTGCGATTTGTTTTGGTGTCATGTAGGAGTTTTCCCCAAAATGCCTCTACCTCTTCCCTTTTTTGCTGCCTTATTAATTTCTTTCGCTCTCCTTTTAGCTGTCTGAGCTCTTGGAGGAGGGACGGATCTGTTTTTACTATTCGTAGAGTCCGGTTAATCGTTGTCTTCAGTGTTTTTAGCCTACTGGTGTTTCGGAAGTTGTTGCATCTTTTCTTGTTCGTGTTACAGCTGTTTCTTGTTCGTGTTACAAGCTCTTTTCTCTGCGAGTTGTCTCATTTGTTTTACAAACGCTTCCCAGCTTGTTATCGGGTTATGCGTAAAGCGTTGAGCTTCGTTGAGAGAACGTCTCGCTTGCTCTAGTAGTTTTTCTGGGTTGGAGACTTGTGGCATAGAGTGCAGTGTTGCGGAGTGGTGTTGAGTACAGTGGCTTAGAGTGGAGTGCTGTAGCGTGCTGTGGCATGGAGTGCATTGGTGCAGAGTGCACTGGTGCATTGTAGAGTGTTGTAGAATAGAGAGGCGTAAAGTTCTGTGCCATAGAGTACAGTGGTGCACAGTAGATTAGAGAGGCGTAGAGTATAGTGAAGTAGAGTACATTGGAGTATAGTGCAGTAGAGGGGTGCAGAATAGAGTTGCATAAAGTTCAGTGGTGTAGAGTGCATTGGTGTTGAGTGCAGTGGCGTAGATTGGTGCAGAGTAACGTGAAGTAGATTGCAATGGTGTAGAGTAGAGGGGCATAAAGTGTTCCAGAGTAGAGGCATAGCATGTTTTAGGTTAGAGTATAGTACCATACAGTGCAGTGGTGTAGGGGAGATTGGTGTAGAGTATAGTGCCTTAGAGTTCATTGTTTTTGAAGAAAGTGGTGTAGAGTGCAGGTGCCTAGAGTGCAGCAGTTTAGAGTGGAGTGATGCAGAGTAGACTGCAGTGGCATAGAGTGCAGTGGTTCAGAGTACGCTAGAGTGTCTTAGAGTTGATTAGCATAGAGTGCATTGGCAAAAAGTGGAGGGTTGCAGATTAGAGTGGCTTAGAGTGTAGTGGCATACAGTGAACTGATGTAGAGTAGAGTGGCATTCAGTTCAGTGACGTAGAGTGGAGTGGGGCCAAGTAGAGTAGAGTGGAGGTGTGCAGTGGAGGTGTGCAGTGGCGTAAAGTGGAGTGGTGTAAAGTGGAGTGGTGTAGAGTGAACCTGCATGGAATGTAGTGGCATAGAGAGGTGCAAATGCAAAAAGTACAATTGATAGACAGAATGCAGACCAATGTCATACATTCACCCCAGTACAGAGTTCTGGGCCTAAATCCATTTTTTTTGCTCACCTTGCCATTCCAGTTTGGACCCAGCCATATGCAAATCAGTCTTGACCCTGCACTCAATGGGAACAGTCCAGCCCGAACTGCTAGGCCAGGTCCTCCCTGGACTGGAAACAAGCATCATAGGATCGGTTTCGGGCTTTCAGCCCTCATCGGCCAGGATAGCTTGACTCCAGTAGCATGGAGAGCACAGGACCCATGTCTGGGCATACCTGTCACACTCGGTGGTGACAAATGCAAAAAGAACAATTGATGGACAGATAGCAGAATAATGTCATACATTCACCCCAGTACAGGGATCTGGGCCTAAATCCATTGTTTCTTTTGCTCACCATGTCATTCCAGTTTGGGCCCAGCCATATGCAAATCAGTCTTGACTAGAGAGGTGCAAAGCACAGCAGCATCAAGAGCTGTGTTGTAGAGTAGAGTGGTGCAGAGTACTGTGGCATAGAAAGTATTGTAGAGTAAACTGACGTAGAGTGTAGTGGTGTAGAGTCGATTGACACAGAGTGAAGTGGCGTACAGTGCATTGGCTTTGAGTATAGTGATGTGGAGAGCAGTGGTTAGAGAAGAGTGCAACACAACTCATTCCATAATGAGGCAGCGTCTACAACATCTGTCCTGCAAGCAGCTGCCATCCCTCTCAAGCCAGATCTGAGCAGTTCCCACCTGTCCAGCAGCCTGACTTATTTTACTGACCCTATTCTGTTATGTGATGTGTGTTTGTAAAGCACATTATCACCCACAAGGCTATCCTAGAGCTGTATTTACAACAAGGGGTGGTGAGGAACAGAGTCTCTGAATTAAGCAGAAAGCTCTCACCCAGTCAAGAGATCAGGGCTAGATCCAACACCGTTTTTTAGCTCACTGCACCATCCCAGTTTCAGAACCTGGCTGTATGCAAATTAGTCTGTTCCTGTCCCAGTGCATGATGGGAACAGGGCAAACCAAACTACAAAAGCCAATTCTTACCTAGAGCTGAGCAGGTGTGTGTGCCTAGTCCTGCTTATGATGGGTTGGTTAATTGAAAAGTGGGGCCTTCAGCTTCTTGGGGAATTAAAAAAGAGAGGAGAATACTCTGATGTGGAATGGGACGCCATTCCACGCTTTAGGAGTATTATAAGAGAATGCCCATCCCATCCTCTTTGGCTGGTTCTGTGTATAAGGGGGATGTTTGAGAGTAGGAGTTCTGCCTATCAAAGGTGTCTGGGTGGTTGGTGAAAGAAGATGCAACTATTCAGGTAGGTGGGGCTTCAGTTGTATAGTGCCCTGAATATGAATTGAGCACATTTGGTGTATCAGAAGCTTCCTAAGGGATGATGTGATTTGAGTTCTATTTGATAGTTTGAGGATGAGTTTGGGATGGTTTCTAGTCTTCTAGCGAGTTGCTTGGTGATCTCAGCATAGAGGGGGTTCGCATAGTCCAACTTTCTGGTGACTAGGGCATGAGTAACAGTTTTTCTAGAATTGCTTGGGGGCCATTTGGGGATCTTCCTCTGCATTTTCAGGGTGTGGAAGCAGTTTGCAGTGACAGCTTTGACTTGAGCGGTCATGTCCTGTTTGCTGACGGTGATTAATCCAAGGTTCCTGGCACAGGCTATGTGTGTGGGTCATGTTCAGCCAGCCACCAGCTTGAGTCCCATAGTGAGGTGTTCAGGAGCAGGCCCCAGGCCCAGATATTTCACGTTGCTGCACCACTCTGCTTATTCACTGTTTTTCCACATTCATGTCATTCCACTAACTTAGTTTAAATTATGACCAATAACGAGGGTGTTTAATTATTTGTTGACCAATAAAGGCAATTTACTGAAGATTATGTCAAACTTTAACTGCAATGTGTTCCTACTGCCAATTTTATTTTGTACTCTGAACTGAACTTAGAGTACAATTCAGATACTATTAAACTGGCACCCCTCCTGCTTTGGGTGAGCATATGGAGTAATAGCGAGGCAAGTTTCAATAGGGCAGTTGTTGAAGACTGTCTGAGTTTGAATAAGGGGCTCCCCATTCCCTGGCTGAAATATATCCTTAAATCCCTGGCTGATATTGGTTTTCCTGATTTGTTTAGTTCCCCTGGTTTAATTACTAAGACCGAAAAAAGGGTGGTCAAGCAGAGGTTTGCTGAACGTCCCTCCTCACAGTGGATTTAAAAGGATATTTGTAAACACAATATTTGCCATTGCTACTCCATTTCTCCCACACAGGATACTGCTATGTATCTTATGCTAGAGTTAGCACGCTGGAAGAGGTCTGTCCTCTTTAGGTTCCGATCGGATTTGTTTGGCATTTAGCATGTTTTTATGAAGGGGCTAATGTGTGGAGTAGGGTGCTGACCCCCTTATCTGGATCACTGACAGAATATCGACAGAAAAAATATCGACCTACAGAAAAATCGACGTTGGAATATCGGAGGCAAGAATATCGACATCCTATCTACAACATAGTAAGTACAAAAATATCGAAGTTAAAAATATCGTAATTAAAAATATATATATATTTTAAATAAAAAAAGTGTAAAATAAAGTAATACTTATAAACCGAATAAACATAGTTAAAAATATTTAATAATGTTTAAAATTAATAAATAATACATATTCAATAATATAATGTTAATTAAACATATACATAAATATATAATATATACTTACTTAATAATACGTTTTAATAATTATTTTAATAACTTATAAAATATTATAAAGTATTATAAATTACAAATACATCTACACACATGAAACAATGACATAAATAAAAAGTAAATAATTATATTTAATACATTAAAAACATTAAATATACTTTCAATATTTTTAAAATTAATAATATACTACATTATCAAAAACAATATTAAAAATATTAAATAGCTAAATAAATAAAACTACTATTCAGAGTCCCAAAAAACCTACAGTAATGATAACATTGGATAGCGTAACACTTAAAATTACTATTCCAACTTCTGAAAATGCAACAGTAGGGAAAGCGTTGGATAGCGTAGGGGTAAAAATTACTATTCCAACTCCAGAGATGCAACAGTAGGGAAAGTGTTGGATAGCTTAGGGGTAAAAATTACTATTCCAACTCCAGAGAGCGCAACAGTAGGGAAAGCGTTGGATAGCATAGGGGTAAAAATTACTATTCCAACTCCAGAGAGAGCATCAGTAGGGAAAGCGTTGGATAGCGTAGGGGTAAAAATTCATATTCCAATTCCAGAAGGTGCAACAGTAGGGAAAGCGTTGGATAGCGTAGGGGTAAAGATTCATATTCCAATTCCAGAAGGTGCAACAGTAGGGAAAATGTTGGATAGCGTAGGGGTAAAATTTACTATTCCAACTCCAGAGGGTGCAACAGTAGGGAAAATGTTGGATAGCGTAGGGGTAAAAATTACTATTCCAACTCCAGAGAGGACAACAGTAGGGAAAGCGTTGGATAACGTAGGGGTAAAAATTACTATTCCAACTCCAGAGGGGGCAACAGTAGGGAAAGCGTTGGATAGCGAGGGGTAAAATTTACTATTGCAACTCCACAGGGGGCAACAGTAGGGAAAGCGTTGGATAGGGTGGGGGTAAAAATTAATATTCCAACTCCAGAGGGTGCTACAGTAGGAAAAGCGTTGGATAGCGTAGGGGTAAAAATTACTATTCCAACTCCAGAGGGTGCAACAGTAGGGAAAGCATTGGATAGCGTAAGGGTAAAAATTACTATTCCAACTCCAGAGGGTGCAACAGTAGGGAAAACATTGGATAGCGTAGGGGTAAAAATTACTATTCCAACTCCAGAGAGGGCAACAGTAGGGAAAGAGTTGGATATCGTGGGGGTAAAAATTACTATTCCAACTCCAGAGGGTGCAACAGTAGGGAAACCGTTGCATAGCGTAGGGGTAAAAATTACTATTCCAACTCCAGAGAGTGAACAGTAGGGAAAACGTTGGATAGCGTAGAATTTAAATATAATATACTTATAAATAATTTTTGTATTTAAAATAATAAATAATTACATTTTTAAATAACTCTACATCATTTACAAATACCCATTAATAATTATTTAAAACATAATCATAACCTAGCCTAACCTGAAGAAGCCTAACCTGGACCCCGCCGACCTTGCTAACTTCAGGCCTATTTCCCTGCTGCCAGGTCTCAGTAAGGTGACTGAGAAGCTGGTGAACAGCCGCCTGTCGGACTTCCTGGAGGCTAACTCCCTCCTGGGCGATTCCCAAACGGGTTTTCGTCCAGGTCAGGGTACTGACACCGCCCTGCTGGTGGTCGTGGAGAGTGCTAGGAGCATTTTGGATTCGGGGGGATCAGTGGCAGTGATCCTCCTGGACCTTAGTGCTGCTTTCGACACCGTGGATCATCAGGTGCTTCTCCAACGGCTGTCGGGGGTAGGGGTCACTGGTTTGGCCCTCAAGTGGTTCGCCTCCTTCTTGGAAGGCCGCACATTTGAGGTGTGGGAAGGCCATGAAAAATCATCTTCAATCCCTCTCCAGTGTGGTGTGCCACAGGGCTCTTCGTTGAGCCCTACTTTATTCAACGTGTATATGGCACCCCTGGAGAGTGTGGTACTGCCGCTGGGTATTAAGATCATCAGCTATGCTGATGATACCCAGCTGGTGGTAGGCCTTTCCCAGTCGGCTCACCATCCTGACCGGCTGCACTCGTGTCTGGATAAGATCTACACGTGGATGTGCAGCTCAGCACTAAAGCTTAACGGTTCCAAGACAGAACTGATGCTGCTGGGGAATTCTTCTCCATCCTTATCCCCCAGCAGCTGGCCTGACTGCCTGGGACCAGTACCCACCCCCAAGCAGGAGATCAAGAGCCTGGGGGTGTGGCTTGAGCAGGATCTTTCGTTTAAAACTCAGGCTAAATAAATAGCTGGCGTGTGTTTTGGCCTGCTCAGATCAGCTCGGAAGATTCTTCCTTTGCTTCCAGCAGCCACTAGGAGGCTTCTTGTTCAGGGGCTTATCATCTCGTGGCTGGACTTCAGCAATGCGTTGTTCCTGGGTGCACCAGAATCTACCCTGAACAAATTGCAGCAAGTGCAGAACGCGGCCGCCAGGCTCCTGACGGGTCTTCCCAGGCGTCAGTCTGCTCGACCTGCATTGAAGGCGCTGCACTGGCTCCCTGTGAGGGACAGGGTGAAATTCAAATCACTCTGTATCGCCCATAAAGTCCTGCAGGGGGTAGGCCCACCCATTCTGGGGGATCTGGTTCAGCCCTATAAGGCCCCCCGCTCTCTCCGTTCCGATCATCAGCATTTGTTGCAGGTTGGGAGGGTGAGGAAGGCAAGAACCGGTGGCAGAAGGTTTTCGATAAATGTGGCCACTCTGTGGAATTCTCTTCCCCTGCATCTTCGCTCGGAAGCCAGTCTCTTGCGGTTCCGCAAACTTTTAAAAACTTTTTTGTTCTCCGCTTAACTTCTGTATTAGTGTGGTAGTGCTACCCTCTGGTGAGCGCTGGGATGCCTTATGGTAACCAGGCGCTACACAAAACTCACTAATAATAATAATAATAATAATTGAATAATTAATTAACAATACATTAACAATAAATACCAATAAATATTAATTAATACATATTAGTCTCCAAATAATAAATATTGAACAATAAAATATTTTTCATTACAAAAAAATATTAATTATTTAAAATTAATTCACAATTAAAAAATATTAAACAATAACATTATTTTTCATACCAAATAATACCTTTTACGAAACATTGATTACCAATTATTTAAAAATAATTTCCAAATAATAAAAATTAATTTCCAATTAAAAATAATAATTGCAATTAACAAATGAATTACCAATTAAAAAGGTAATTACCAATTAAAACAATTATTTGCCAATTAAGAACATTAATTACCAATTAAAACAATTAAATATCAATTAAAATAATTAATTGCCAATTAATAATTAATTAAAAATAAATAACCATACCAATAAATAAAAATAAATAATTAATTAATTACAATTAAATTACTTCCCACCCAATTCCCCTATAAACCCGCACCCCGCTACAGAAAGAAACACAAAAATTAATTAAAATTAATTTATAATTCCTAAAAATTAATAATTAATTTAGTATATTTAAATTACTTCCCACCCTATTCCCCTATAAACCCACAACCCGCTCCAGTACTAAGACATAAAATGTACTTAAAAAAAAATAACACTATTAATATATAAAAATAATACACATATAATTTAAAACAAGTAAAATACTTAACCCAAAAAAATTACACATACATAATAAAATACATAACAATAATACAAATATCAATATTAGTAACTTCGATATTACTTACATCAATATAAAAAAATCGATATTACTTACCTTAGGGTCGATATTCTGTCCAACGATATTCTTGACCTCGATATTCTGTACCTTCGATATTTCCAACTCGATATTTTTGTAGGTCGATATTTAAAACTCAATATTTAGACTGTGCACCCCTTATCCCTGTAATGGTAAGGCAGAACAATCCTTGGTACGTTTTATGTTTTTCTATCGCAAGTGTTTTCAGCTTTGTCTTAATCCCACATGGAAAAAGTTAGCCTTTCAGAAATGTAGGGTGTCCATAACCTTCCTTCAACTGTTAAATAGCTCTGATATCTGTTATAGCATGTGTTGTTTTCTTAAGATGGGTATTTGCAGCAGAAAATCCATAAAGGGGAGCAGGTAGGGTAGGCGAGGCGTCTAGAGAGACAGTTTTATAATCTTTTATTACATTTGCTGCATGTGATGGATTGATGTGATTTTAATGTTTTTAGCTAATCATGAATGAATTCAGAATGTTATTTATGATACTGCATTTATTTTATGTTTGCTATTTGTGTTGTTTTTACTCCGTGCTTTTATGATCTTTTTAAGATCGAATTACGATCTATAGAATTAACTGTTAATTTCAAATTAAATTTTAATTGACAAAAATGTTCTAATTCTTGCAGGTGACCTACAGTGCAGAAATTATGGCGGTTGATCTTACTTACCCAGAAGTGATGATTGCACTTATAACTTTTGCGCTAGTCTTCATGGTCCTAAGAAACATGAAAAATGAGGGTAAAACTCCTCCAGGGCCATGGGGACTGCCAGTTTTTGGAAATATATTTCAGCTTGGGGCTCTGCCTCATATCACCCTTTCGAAAATGGCAAAGCAATACGGAGATGTGTTCCTCGTCTATCTTGGAACTGTGCCAGTCCTTGTTATCAATGGTCAAGAAACCATAAAAAAAGTACTGGTGAGGCAAGGAGACAGCTTTGGTGCCAGGCCAAAGTTGCACTCGCTGTCTTTAATGGCAGAAAGCAGCATTTTGTCATTTTCCCCATACTTTGGAGAAACTTGGAAGCTTCATAAGAAAATTGCCAAAAATGCTTTACGGACATTTTCAAAATCGGAAGCAAAAACATCCACGTGTTCTTGTCTTCTTGAAGAATATGTGTCTGCTGAGGCGGTGGGACTGGTGACAACACTGTCAGAGCTCACGGAGAGAAAAGGTTATTTTGATCCCAGTGGAGAAATATCCCTGGCTGTTGCCAATGTTGTTTGTGCTCTCTGCTTTGGCAAGCGATATGAGCATACAGATAAAGAGTTCATTGGTATGGTACAAAACAATGAGGAAGCACAAAAAGCAGCAGCTTCGGGGGCTGCAGCGGATTTTATTCCACTGATACGTTATTTGCCTCTGCCAGGCCTTAAAGCACTGACAGAAAGCGTTAGGCGTTTGCAGAACTTTATCAAGAAACAAGTCGATGAACATTATGCAACATGTGACGAGGTAAGTCATTAAAAAGGTGAGTTGGACTATTCTCAGCATTTTAGTTGGATCTATCAATTTGTGTAATGTTGGTGGCTTATCTATCTTTACCCATTTAGTATATTTCACATAATCTATTTATTTTGGGGTAGTCTGTTTGAAAGCACAGTTTTGTTCGAAGTGCAGCTAATATGGGCCACTGAATGCAATTTCCCTTTATGAATACATTGTTGATAAAACAATGGTAAATCTTGAAGGTCAATAGATGTCTGAGCTATATATGAATGGGTGTTTCAGTTTCTGCGTGGGTATGTGAGTGTGTATATGATTTTGTGACTGGATCTTTGACTGAGTTCATAAGTTTGTGAGTGATTGCATGAGTGTTTGAGTGGGTCTGTGAGTGAGGGATGAGTATTCTGAGTGGGTACACAAGTGAGTACTCGACTCTATGTGGATATACAAGTGAGTGTAAGAGTCTCTGAGTGGGTATGTAAGTGGGTGCATGAGTCTCTGCGTGGGTCTCTGACTGGGTGTATGAGTCTTTGGGTATTCGAACAAGCACATGCATTTCTTTCTGAGTCTGTGACTGGGTGCAGCACTGTCTGAGTGGGTATGTGAGTGAGTGTATGATTGTCTGAGTTGTTATACAAATGGGTGTATGAGGGAGTGGGTCTGTGAGTGGGTGTATGAGGCTTTGACTGGGTCAGTGACTTTGTGTATGAGTCTCAGGGTGGTTCAGTGACTGGGTGTGTGAGTGATGCATAGCTCTTAGTGGGTCTCTGAGTGGGTGCATGAGAGTCTGAGTGGGTCTGTGAGTGAGTATATGAGTTTCTGAGTGGAACTTTGACTGGGTGCATAAGTCTCCGAGTGGGTATGTGAGCGGGTACAGGAGTCTGTGACTGTGACCAGCGAGTGTATAAATGTGTGTGTGTGTGTATATATATATATATATATATATATATACATACATATATACATTAACTAAAAAACATAGGTTTTACAGAAATTATAGTTAGGAATCAGCATTTAAAAAACCTTTGAAATTCACAAAAAAAAACATAGGTTTCAGGGGCAGTATAGTTAGTTGAACATTTGACTCATATAAAACCAGAGAAATTTGCTTGTTATGGTTAGTGGAGCTAACTATAACTCACCCGCCCGCAATGCACTTCTGATTATGTCACACATGACATCACTCATGACATGGTCAGTGACATCACTGATGACATCACTCATGATATCTCAAATGACATCACTCATGACATCATCTAGTGAATGTGTGTTTCTGTAAAGCTTAAATGTTTTATATATATATATATATATATATATATATATATATATATATATATATATATAAAAAGGTGTATTGAAGAATGAATAAATTTACAAGTGCCTAAAGGAGTTATTTCATAGGTGCATGACTGACTGTATAGGTGAGTGATTGAACATGTCTTACTGAATGCATGGGTTAGTGACTAAACTGTGTGAAAGTCTGTATTAGTCTCTCCATTTTTGTGTAATCAACTGCATGGGTTGTTCAATAGCTACATGAGTGTATATATAGGTTATTGATTTGTTGTCTAAGTTTCTGCATGGGTCCATGAGTGTCTGTGTGGGTGTATGAGTCTGTGCATAGATGTCTGACTGGGTGATTCAGTAGTTGTGTGGATTGAAAAGTGAATCTGGGAAGGGCTGTGTGGGTGAGATAGTGTGTCTATGGGTGTGTTGGTGAGTGAATAAATGTCTCAGTGGTATATCTGTGACTAACTACATATGTTTTAAGCCACTATGGGGCCGATTCCGATCCCGGTAAAAAAACGTCCGTACGATTTTCATCCTGAGCCATCGCCGTACGATTCGTAGCCGTCGGTCCGAGTCGCGTAGTACGATCCGTATTCCGTCAATCCGTCCAAATCGTCGTGATCCGTACGTATTGCAAGGCTGAAACAGTGAACCGTACGACTCGTACACATGCCGTACGACCCGAAGGGTATGATCCGGACCGGGGTATGAGGACGCGCTTCGTACGGTCCACGTCAGGTAATGGCGATTTGTACGGAAAAGCACACAATCACTTACACACCGTACGGTGCGTACACCCCATGATAGCAGGGGTACGGTGCGTGCCCCCGCGATCTTTGGGTATACGCACCGTACCCCGCGATCGCAGTGTATATGCACTGTACACCCAGCGAACATGGGGTATGGTGAGTACACCCCAAGATCGCAGGGTACGGTACATACACCCCGCAATCGCAGGGGTACGCACGTACCTCTGCGATCATGAGGTGTACGCACCGTACCCGGGGGGGGGGGCATTCCGTACCTGTTTCGGGGCAAACTCTGCTTTTACGGCTGTTTTCTGCTCCCGTAGACAAAGGGTCTGTCAGACTAAGCCTTCCTCTGAGTCTGGATGCGATGATAAAAGGGCCCACCTCTTGTAACCTTCAACTCTGACTGTATTATTTACACTGAGTATTGAAGTGATCAAGCGGGGGGGAAGGGAATTAGGAAGGGAACAGCTAGGAAGGAGAACTGCAAAGGAAAAGTTAGCTACAAATAACAAACAATAACGCAATTTGCCTTTTGCGTGATAACGCCACTCAGAATGTGTCTATACATTCTTGCTCAATATTGACCACATTAATGAGGCTTTGTTTCACTTTGAGTGAATAGAATTATACACTTTTCTGAATAATGCTGCCCAACACCTAACTCTAGTATCAGCAGATTCTTCTTACTAAATGGCTAACGTAGCATTAGACTAAAACTAACCAAGATTTCTATTGTCGAATAACATGCACAAAATCCACTCAGTTTAGCATCAGATACATGTGGTTCATAAATTGGTTTCTGCTTTCTCAGGTTATTTGGATATAAACATTAGCACTATAAAACATCTGTGAAAACTTAAATAAACACTCTGGTCCACAGGCCAAAATATGCTTTAACAAACACAACCCTCTCTGGACTGATTGGTGCTCAGGTAAGCAAAAAGTATAAGCTGGTCAGGTCCTACCTGTACAGTACGACCTACTCTATGCACAAAGTGATGTCTGCGCTGAATGACTATAAAGGAAGCCCAGCGGAATGTCAGCCATCGAAGCAAGAGTCGACCTGGGGAATCTGACTGCTCCAGAATTTGCCTCCGTCTTTAATCGTGCAAAAGACTCCTGCGAACAAGCTGGTGCTAGAGAACTCTCCACCACTGCTTTCTAAGAGCCCCAAAACCAAGTGAAGATCAGAGCTCCTGGACTAATCTCCTTCTTCTCCAAGAACGCCAAATAGTGAGCACGGGGAACTGGGCTCGGCCGGTGACGTCATCGTAGGCACGCCCATGGCAAATCTCACGCATCTCGCGTGAGATACCAAATCCCACGCATCTCGCATGAGATGCCAAATCTCACTCATCTCGTGTGATATGCCAAATCTCACGCATCCTGAGCGGGAAAAAGTTAGTAAAGAGAACAAACATACTAGGACACATGAACATGCACAAAAAAGGATATGTACATAATGGAGACCACAGATTACAATTCAACAAGGTGTGGTTTGCCTCTTTAAACATTTATGCCACCACAATCCTCCAGAGGCTACTCTGTGGCTTTTACCACATAAGGGTTGATCGCACAGGAACAGGCGTATGTCCCTACAAGATGGGGCGGGCCCTAGACCGCAAGCCGCCCTAGTCCTGACAGAGTCGTACGGTGTGTACCTGACACAAATCGTACTTGCCGGGTCAGAAAAAGCTGCCGCGAACCGTACAGATATTGCGTACAGCGGGTTCCGAGGGAGATTCGTACGGGGATTTGAATTGTACGGTTTCTGTACGATTCGTACGGAGTCCAGCTCCTGGTACGAATCATACTTCGTCGTACGTACGGGGAACGTTGCAGGGTACGATTCGTATGGGAAAAACGGTCCGAACGGCTATTCGGATCGGTTTTTCACGAATTGGAATCGACCCCTATATGTGAGTGTTGGAGTATAACGATGAGTAAACATGAGACTAAGTTATTTGAAGAGTGGGTGTATAAATAAGTGTCTGCTTCTATCAGTGATTGTGAAAGGCAGTAAATATGTGTTAGTATCTGTATAAATAAGTGATGTGGTATGTCTATAAATAACGGAGTTGGTGTGTATAATTGTATACATGATTAAATGGGTATATGATTGATTCTTTGCATTACTGGTTAGGTGTGTGAGTAACTCTATGGATGACTGGCAGAGTGTGACTGCATGTATAGATGTATAAATGCATATTATAGTCCTGTATTGATGTATAACTACATGTATAAGTGACTGGATGTGTGTGTAGACCTAGGAAATAGTGAGTGCTATGTAGTATATGGCATTCTTCTGTGTATGTTTCAAAAATAGTAGTCAGCATTTTAGAATGGGTGTATCAAAGTTTATATTAGAGCATCAGTATGTGCATCAGATTGTCATCCCTGATGTCATTTGAGATGTCATGAGTGATGTCATCAGGGATGTCACTGACCATGTCATGAGTGATGTAATATGTGACATCATCAGCAGTACATTGCGAGTGCTCGAGTTATAGTTACTTCAACTAACTATAACAGGCAAATTTCTATGGTTTTATATGAGTCAAATGTTCAACTAACTATAACGTCCCTGAAACCTATTTTTTGTGAATTTCAAAGGTTTTTTAAATGCTAATTCCAAACTATAATGTCTGTATAACCTATTGTTTTTGCAGTGAATTTCGAAGGTTTTTTAAATGATAATTTCATATTTTAATGTTTCTAAACCCTATATTTTTTCGTTTTTTTTTTTTTTTTTTGTAAATATTTTGGAACTATATTATACTTCTATTTTTTTACTTTAAAAATTATGTATTGTTTTATTTGTTCCCCAAATAATATGTATATATTTTTTTGGGGGGGTAAAAAACTGCACTCCCATACCGGTAGCATACCAAGCTTCATCACCACACAAATCCTATCCGCCATATTGCTAAACTGGTAAATGATCCGCATTTCGTATCCTACGACTTTGTAGCACCGCGTCCCGTGTAACATCATATATGCATGAAGTCACCCCAGGTGCTACTTTGGTATCCGACGGGTACGCAGTACCAAGCCATGCTTTAAGTCATGTACATTTGGGGTCGCGCCCGCTGCGCTTTGCGTATGCGACCAGTACACGCTACCAGGCCCTGTGTTACGTCACAGACCTATAGTATCGCGCCGGGTACGTCATTCCCTTTTTTTTTGTCTCAAAAGTATATCTAAATAACTTTAAACAGTATATGAGAGCAAGCAATAATCTAAAATATTTCAAACATTTATATATTTCTAACTGTAATAAACTTATATTATCATAAATATATTCTGTCAAAATCATGTCAGGTGCGACCTCCTTGCGCGCTCGGTGTGCGATTGCCATGTGACCTTAAAAAAAAGCATTTGATTGGTTCATAACATTTCCCATTGTAACAGTTGGACGACCCCACCCATTTTACTCATCCTCTCTACAGAGTTTGATGAGAGACACCTCTTCTACCTAGAAAGCTTTTTTGAAAAGTGTTTTCCTGTTTACACATATCTTATACTACACACAACATGCAACGATCATCTTGATCAATATTCATGCTCTGTACATTAGCCTTCCACGTGTGGTTGCCATGCATCTCAAACGTTCCATCAAAAACAAATATGTGTTACATGATGTCCCTGGTGTTTGTGTGCACATTATTGTGCTGCCTTTCGGCCTGGGTATTGGTGGCTCTAAGGAGTATCATCAGCCACGGGCAGAGTGCACATCCTAGATCACATGTAACAAACAGTAAACCGTAATGTACAGATTTGTCAGGATTTACCAGTATAGTAGTGTGTCATATGTGAGACTTTCAGAATCACGTTTGACATACATTGCTTGACTGTAATGAGCATTATCACTGTGTATGATGTAACCTCACTGGTGATCCTCCCTCCATCCGAGCACATTCACCTGTGTACACTTCGCGATAGCAACAATTTCAATAATACCACACACAATTGACATGTGTGCCTGTGCATATCTACAACCTGACAACGACATGTAATGTTCTCCATCCAATCTACTCAAACACCATCTCATTAACAATAGTTTCCGCCCTCCCAACACATGCTACACTAATCTAAATTGCACACTCTGCAAGGTCAAAACTACAAAAGAAACACACATAAGTACACTTCCTGGCCGGACAGGAACTGAACAATGCCCAGGTCCCCGGAATAATTATTCACACCCCTACGCTGGGCTGGCATATGCAGCCCAGCCCACTTTGCGTACGTATAAATAGGATAACCACAACGCCACACGTCTCTCTTCTTCCACACTAGCTCAAGTGATATGCTCCTTCCACCTCGCATATCACAAAGTGCAATAAAAAAAAAGAAATGGATCCATGAGGTTTACACCATCCTGGCAATCAACACGGGCTGTGAGCCCTACTGCCCATCATCTACAAAAGAGATTCATGAGGTGTACACTCTCCTGCAATCAACACTCCATCTGAATTGTGAGCACTGCTGCCCGTAGTGTTTGCTCACACAACAATGACAGCAGGTAAGCAGAGCGGTCTGGGTGCCCAGGGCCTCCAATTGAGCGTGGTGCGACGGGAGAGGTGGGGTGCATCAGCCTGGGTGCGAAGGTGCCAACAAATGATATTGCCATGCGTAATGATGTGATCTCTGACCTCGTTCAGTCTCATCTCCGTCTCATTTTAAAGACCTGCTGGACCTTACTGTAGGCCTGAGCCAGTGGGCAGTGCTGCCCTACAGACACCTGATGAGCGCGATGCTGCAGGCGGGGTGGGGTGCATCACCCTGAGTGCGCACATGCGAAAAAGCGATGTTGTCGTGCATAATGATGTGATCCCTGACCTCATTCAGTTACATCAGTCTCATTTTAAGGACCTGCTGGACCGTACTGTAGGCCTGAGCCAGTGGGCAGCGCTGCCCTACAGACACGTGGCATTGGCTTTTAGGACACTGTAGTGAGCTCGTTACTAAGTGTACATGCACACAGGCTCCCGCCACTGCATTTCACATGCACATTATGCTTCTAGCATGCGCTCTGTTCCTTTCTATAAAAACCTTCGTATATTGTATAATTATTTAACCTTGTGAATTCTCGAGCACTCCATCTCCTCTTTGAACCACGATTACCACTAACAGTTGGTAGATCGTACATTCAAAAAGGAAGGATGCACTAACTCCTATTTTCCATCAAGCTTGAAATAAACCTTCATTTACCTCCAGACATTTCCACCATTAAATTATTTCTCCCTCTTCAGCCATTCCATTGATTGTCTCAAGAAGGGCGGAGCAGGAGCTGACACCGCGTCCATCAATTGGGGACATCACTCGATGTTTGGAGCGGTCAGGTCACTGCACAGTCGCTCACCCGGACTGCAACTACCTGCATGCACCTGCTCGTGGGAGTGAGAGCGTGAAGTTGGTGTACCTTTATTAGGAGGAGGAGCGTAACAACATTTAACCAGGGAACCGAACTTTCATCAGCTATACCCTGTCTGACCCCAGGTAGCAGCATGGAGCCCGTGGAAACGGCACTGACGAAAGCCAATGAAGGCTGAAACACGTATGCCACTGTGTTTCATGGACTGCCAGCACCGCGCATATTGTCATCATTAAAGAACCTTCCAAGATTCTGGAGTGTGCTGTGCCTTTTTTCCGTCCAGAGAGAAGACGTGGTGTGATCGATATATATTATATATTATATATATATATTATATATATATATATATATATATATATATATATATATATATATATATATATATATATATATTCAGGAGCAAATGTCCCAGGCGGGGGGCGCGTCCTTTAGCTGGCGCTGGCGGCGAGGATTGGGACAACCTCGCTGTAACTGTCAATCCAAGTTTCCTCCTCAAAGAAGACGCCGCACACCACTACAATGTTGGTTAGTTGTGTTTTATTTTCCTGTAGGTTTCTCCCACCTACGCGTTTCGGACTATACAAGTCCCTGATCACGGTTTACAAACAGTAGTCCTTTGTTTGATTTGCGTATTTATACTGAAAATCCCACATGGCAAGTTACGGTGCATTGTGGGAACAGTAGGCAATTGCAGTTTTATGTTATTTCTCAACTTTATCGCCGTGTTGCTGGTCTGCAAGGTATTCGCTTAACATTAAATAAAATTAAGGGTTGACATTGGTATCAAGTCACCAAAACCGTGCCTCAAACTAATATGACCGTTGGCCCCGAGGAGAAATAAGCGGAGAATTGTAAACACATGGGATCTGAGTGCAGCGGCTCACCGGCTGAACTTCACACGCAAGCAGAAACAAACTGGTTTGCCGATCGGAGACAGGGACGCGCCAGCGGCTGCTGACGATTACCAAGAACGAGCGGCGAGCCTGGTGAGTGAACGCCGACCAGAATGTCTGATATATTCGCTTAGCCTCATCCCCGAAGGTTCCGTAAAACAGTCCACCAAACCCCGAACTGCAGTGACCCAGTCACCACCCCTTTGTGAAAAACATATTCTAACAGTATAACAGTGCGAGTGTAAAATGTCCAACGAAGATGGTATCTCAGGAGAAAGGGAGTCAGCCGCAAATTTCATGTTTAGAAGCGCCGCCACTAGGCAAACACAGCCAAGCAAAACAACTACAACAACGGCTCCAGGAAGTGCGCTGAAAATGCTATTCTTGAAGTTAGAAAAATACAAGAAAGGGAAATTCGAAAATGGTGGGAAGCCACCTCACTGGAGAGATATATTGACTGTGGGAGGATACCTAGAGGACTGCGAATTTACACCGTTCCATCATATGAAAATCCTGACCCTGCACTACTCAAAGACTGGGCAGAGTACACGGCAGAGTCAGCAAAAGGAATGGTGAGGATATTAATAAAATATGCATGGAGCGACAGAGACAAATGTCTCAAAGATATAGCAGATATTGAAGAACAAATATCAAAAGAGAAAGACTCCAAAGAAAAAGAAGAACTGAGAGATACCATGAACAAAAGGATTAAGAACTATGAACTGACCATCCGAAAACGCAAACAATCTAAATTCCTTAGAGACGAGCAAGACTACCTCACAGGGAGAATCTTAACATTCCCCAAGAAATTTGATGCCACAAGAAAGCGCATGGCACAGACGAATGTGAAACCAACTGAGGACGAAACTGAGGAGTCTGAAGTCTCGGAGGGTGAACAATTGGAAAGCAACACAGAGAAAAATGTGGCGACTGAAGATCCTTTTTCCGACGAGTTCGAGGTAATCAAAGAGACCCGTCTCCGCCCCCAACAGAGAAACCATCCACCGGCACCTCAACAAAAACAAAGAGGAGGACGCGGAGGGGAAGAGGAGCAAGAGGTGGGGGCCAACAAGCGACCGCATCCCCAAGGGTCACCAGGAGTGGGCTGAATCGCAGAAGGTAATGGACGAACAAGACAATAACATCATAAACCTTTCAAAAAGAGCACTAACGGATGACGAAATCACCATCCTAAAGAAGGGTTTAAGCTTCTGCCCGGCCAGTGACTATGATCCTGTACAAACACGGATTGACTTATTTAAATATACTAGGAAACTAAAATTTAAGAAAATCTTTCTCCAAAAGTCAGACAACGAGAACACAATACATAACCTTGCAGTTTCCACCGAAGATTTAAATGAAACTCCAACATGTGAAGAACTAGCGGATATTATGCTGACACCAGCCCAAGAACTAATGTCGAATCTCATCATTGGGGAGACCCAACCACAAAGTAACATCGAACAAAAACGTGATCCAAGTCATTGGAAAAATAAATCAAAAAAACTACCTATTTCCAGTTTTGACGCAATAGATCTCTTCAATGAAGCAGTCCTGGAAGACTTAGACAAAATTGCATCTGGCACAAAAAACAAGATAAATCAAAAGTCATCAAATATAACAAAGAGAGAGTGGCAAGCCATTAGATCGCTAAAGGAGGACACTACAATTGAAATCAAACCTTCTGATAAAGGAGGGAACATTGTCATCTTTGACCGGGAACATTACCTAGCGGAGGCCCACAGACAGCTTAAAGACAGAGAATGTTACACTCCAATACAAAGAACTGAGTATAACAGAAGCATCTTGGCTTTTCATAACATGTTGGACAATTGGCAAAAAGAGGGCATGTTAACAATGGATGAATACCTCTTTTTGAAATGTGAAGCACCAGTACTACCAACGTTTTACCACCTACCAAAGGTGCATAAACATGCAACTAAGCCTCTGGGACGCCCAATAGTGTCCTCTATAGGGAGCCTTCTCGAGAACACGTCCAGATTTGTCGACTCTTACTTGGCCCCATTTGTCAAAAACCTTCCATCGTATCTGAAGGATACTCAAGACTTTCTTAACATCATGGACAATGTTACGTGGGACTCAGAAATGCTATTAATTAGCTTAGACGTGGTAAATTTATACACTTGCATAAACCACGAGCAAGGTTTATATGCTGTAAAATGGTTCTTGGACCAAAAACCACAACATTTCAGAAGTCATAATGCCATGATTTTGTCCATGATTAGATTTTGTTTGTACAACAACATATTCTTATTTGATGGGACTTTATACAATCAAAAAAGGGGCACTTCGATGGGCTCGTGCTTCTCCCCCAGCTACGCGAATTTATTCGTGGGCTGGTGGGAGAAGCACGAGGCATGGAGTGACTCCAATCAGAAATGGACTGAAAAAATACTCATGTGGACTAGGTACATTGACGACCTATTTATAATCTGGCAAGGTGATCGTCAATCAGCAGAAGAGTACATTACCATACTAAACAATAACACGCTCAATCTAAAATTTACCAGCACTATAAGCACCAGTAGTATTAATTACTTAGACCTAGAAATATTTGTGTATAATAACATCCTTCACACTCGCCTGTATAGAAAACCCACAGCAGGTAATGCGGTCTTGCATGCCAAATCCTATCATCCCAAGAGTCTTGTAAAAAATGTACCCTACGGCGAATTTTTACGCCTAAAGAGAAATTGTTCTCTTGAACAAGACTATAAGCATGCAACAATGGAAGCAAATGTTAGATTTGAGCGCAGGAGGTATAACGCCAACACTCTTAAACAGGCCAGTGCCAAAGCCTCTAAAACAAACAGGAGGGATCTCCTGGTTCCGAAACCTAAAACAGAGGCCCCTGATGAAGTCCGTATGATTACAGAATTCAGTACCAAATCAGGTGAAATAGTTCACATCTTCCAAAAACACTGGCACTTACTCACTGCTGACAAAGTCCTCAAAAAGGATCTGCCAAGAAGACCTCTAATAACCTATAAAAGATGCCCCTCTCTGGCAGATCATTTGGTCCACAGCCATCATAAATCTTTGGCAAAACCCATCAGAATATCAGTCAGTATGTTTCTTTCCTTGTCTTAAATGTAAGGCATGTAAATTCAGCCACAAAAAATCAGAATACCCGAATCGCACAGGCGATAACAAACCTAACGTGAAAATTAAGCAGTTGCTTAACTGTAACTCGGAGTACACTGTGTATTGTCTCACCTGTCCTTGCAAGCTGCGATACATAGGCAGCACCATCAAACCTGTGAAACTTAGAATTCTCGAACACATGCGGGCTATTATCAATAACGATAAATCATATCCAGTAGCCCGCCACTTTGCACAAGAACATCAGAGCAAGTGGGAGAAACTAAGTTTCTATTGTATAGATCAGGCCCCTAAACTAGAATGAGGAGGGGACAGAGACAAGTCTCTACGGATTCTAGAGTCCAAGCACATTATTGGCCTCAAAACCATTACTCCTTGGGAGTTAAACAACAACGAAGAACTCTGGGTTCATTTGTAAATAGCTGAAAAATCGAGGAATTGTAGTAGACCATGAAACTGAACAATAGAACATCTCCATTTCCCCAATTATCAATCATGCCTATCATGTCTTTTCTGTCTTGCACTGCGTAAAAATTGCCCATTCAGGGCTAAATAACCATGAACATGAAATGAGTCAATGTAAATACCTCATTTGTTCACTTATTCTTTCATACTGTGAATATGTAAATGATCAAAAATATGAAATGTGTAATAACGTTATCTGTTTTTAATGCGCACAATGCACTTTCACGATATCACCTTTGCATAGCCGTTGAATGAATGGGATTTGCACATTATAAGATGGCGCCCAAAATACTGGGGTAGAAATGTCCCTCTTCTATGTCAATAGAGTGTGTAATCAACCAATGGCTTTAAAATGGTGATTGTAATGAGACACTAACGTTACACTGACGAAGCCTGTGAAGGCGAAACGCGTCTGTAAGGGGTGAGGGGGTTTTGGTGATTAAATTCTTGAAAACTGATACCAGTGTGCCAGCCTTTCTTTTTTCTGAAAACTACATGGATGCAGAAAACGTGCAGCAATATATATATATGTGTATATATATATATATATATATATATATATATATATATATATATTCATTCAGGAGCAAATGTCCCAGGCGGGGGGCGCGTCCTTTAGCTGGCGCTGGCGGCGAGGATTGGGACAACCTCGCTGTAACTGTCAATCCAAGTTTCCTCCTCAAAGAAGACGCCGCACACCACTACAATGTTGGTTAGTTGTGTTTTATTTTCCTGTAGGTTTCTCCTACCTACGCGTTTCGGACTATACAAGTCCCTGATCACGGTTTACAAACAGTAGTCCTTTGTTTGTTTTGCGTATTTATACTGAAAATCCCACATGGCAAGTTACGGTGCATTGTGGGAACAGTAGGCAATTGCAGTTTAATGTTATTTCTCAACTTTATCGCCGTGTTGCTGGTCTGCAAGGTATTCGCTTAACATTAAATAAAATTAAGGGTTGACATTGGTATCAAGTCACCAAATATGGGTGAGAGCTGTTTTTAACATAAAGTATGTAAAAACAATTAATGCGAAGCATTGTATATTCTCTCATTCATGACCGGTAGTCATTTTGTATATCATGGCTGAGTGCCTTGTTTAACCTTACCCGTTATGCGTTTTACTTGCAAGCCCTTAACACTTTGATAAGAAAAAGGGTTTAAACTGTACTGCTTAAATTACACACCTTTTATAATGTATCATTTGAGAAGTTAGTTAGAATACTGCATCTTATACTTGATTAGACTTTCAGACACTCCCAGATAGATATGTAAATTGTCCAAATGTGCATGAATTTAGCTTTCATGTCCATTGTATCATATAGTTCATGTTTACAAATGCACGTACATCTCATCATCCCCGTTCAAACCCATCGGGGTTTTAGTTTTAAATCTGATTATTAATTTTGATTCGAGACGTCGTAGTTTTGTAATTCGATCACCGCCTCGCTCATTTTCATTAATCACCGCTATGCCCGCATATGTGATATCCTTCCAAGTTTTTCCGGGATGCGTTTTCAAGTGTTTAGCTATCGCATAGCTGAAGTCATCATTTGTTATTGAGCGAATGTGCTCTAATATCCGCTTTTTAAGAGCACACGTTGTTGATCCAATATACTTTTTCCCACAGAAGCATTGTAGCTGGTAAACAACGAATTGTGATTCACACATGATTTCTCTTTAATTACGAATTTGTGTCCCTTGGGATCTATCAAACTTTTAAGATTTTGGCCAATTTTGCATGCCTTACATGTTAGACATTCTGTAAATCCCAGCTGTCTTTTTTTCCAGCCAAGTCAGAGGCTTTGTTGTTCGAAAATGGCTATTGACAACGGTGTCTTGTATCGAAGGAGGTTTACGAAATGTTATCAATGGTCTTTCTCCTATTAAGGATCCAATTTCAGTGTCTTTTTTGAGCACACTCCAATATTTTGTCAGGATTTGTCTTATCTTAAAGCTTTCTTTCGAATAGGTAAGAATCATACGTGGTTTATCATCATCCGTTTTACATTCTTTGATTTTTGGTATTAGTGTTTCTGTTCTCGTTTTGTTTCTCGCTCTTTGTTCTCCATGTATGATATCTGAATGTTTATATCCACGGGCAGTGAATCGATCTTTTGTTTCAATGAACTTTTTCTCCATTTCCTCATCCTCAGAACAGTTTCATCTCATTCGGAGAAACTCTCCGTACGGGATACTTCGCTTTAGGGAGGTGGGATGAAAGCTAGTACCAAACAGGACGCTGTTGGTGGACGTCTTTTTTCTGAAGACTGTTGTCTCAAGCTTGTTGTTTTTTTATATAGACCTTGGTGTCTAAAAAGACTATTTCTTGCTTCTGAATATTGTAGGTAAACTTCAATCCTACTTCGTTTTTGTTCAGAGCATCAATGTATTCAATTAATTTCTGATTTGGGCCTTTCCAGAGGACGAAGAGATCGTCAATAAATCTCAGCCATAACACCACATCTGTGGTGTATTGTTCATGTTCTTCCCCCCAAGCTATGTGTTTTTCCCACCACCCCATGGTGAGATTAGCATAACTTTGGGAAAATGAAACGCCCATTGCACAACCACAGACTTGGGCATAAAGGTTTTTGTTGAAAAGGAAAAGGTTATTGGTAAGGCAAAATGTTATCATGTCGATCAACATGTTTATGTGTCTGATTTCTGAAATTGGGCGTTGTTGTAAAAAGTATTTTGTTGCTTTAAACCCAACATCATGTTGTATCGACGTGTATAAAGATACAACATCTATTGTTGCCAGCCAATATTCGGGATGCCAATTGGTGTTCATTATATTTCTGAGGAAATCCCCAGTATCTTTAATGTAAGAGCTGAGAGAGGGGACGATGGGTGCCAAGAAGTAGTCAACATAAGATGCAACGTTTTCACATAAAGTTCCACAACTTGAAATTATTGGTCTAGCGGGCGGGTTATGCAAAGTCTTGTGGATCTTGGGTAAGAAATACATTGTAGGTGTTATGGGGTGTATCACTGTCAGGTAATCTTTTTCTTCCTTGTTTAGTAATCCCCTTTCATACCATTCACTGATTTTTTTGTGTAACATTAGCATCATATTAGAACTTGGATTAGTATGCAGTAGTTTGTAATTGGCCTTGTCATTAAGTTGTCCATCAGCTTCTTTTACATAGTCTGTTTTGTTCTGAATGACTATGTTCCCCCCCTTATCTGCTGACTTGATTTCAATTAGGGGGTTTACTTGTAGTGCTTTTAGAGCAGCTTGTTCCTGTTTGCTCACATTTTCTTTACTGTTGGTCAAATTAGTCATCATTTCAAGTTCTGCAACCACTAGGTCGTGATATACATCTATGCGATTTCCAGGATGTATAATAGGGCAGAATTTGGATTTTCTTTTGAAATTGTTTTTTGAGCGTGATGCTATATGGATTCCCATGTCTGTTATTATTTGAGTATTATAAATCTATAGGTGCGGTGCACAGCTGGTTTTTGTTGATGATTTCCTTGTAAATGTTTCTTAAAAGTTAATTGGGTGCGGGTGCTCCTGCAGGCAGCGTAACCGTCCGTTTACGCTAGTTAATGATCATCTGATGAGTGTGCTCATAAATTATGTGCGCATCCCTGCTTTGGGCACTCCGATTGGGTTCGTCAGAAAGACAGACTCCACTGTATTTTGAAGTATGTTTATTTATTGTTCATTAACATTGCATATTCAATTCCTTTCTTTTTCACTTTAATTTATCAATATGGTAATTCCCAAAACATCGCTCCGATGCATTTCGGGCGGAAATCGCCCTTTCTCAAGGAGCCCTGAAATTCAAAACAGCAATGGTTTGCTAAATGGCCCATCATCATAACAAAATACATACAAGAAAGTTATATCCAACATTACTTAAGCTCAGTGATGTTCAAACCAAGGTGGCTGGTGTTGCCAGGGTGTTATCATGCGTGCTTTACAGTGTTACTGTCATTTTAATAAAACAGTCACACAACGTAGTATAACTCGGGCAATCACCATTGTTTTTCACTTTGAACACCGACTTTATTAAAATGACAGTACGTGCCTTCCCCCCCCCCTAAAATGTTTAGGGTAGTGGGCTGGCTCAGCATACCCAAGGGTAGCATAGCGGTTTGAAGAAGAGGCACGTTTCTCTGGGTGTGGTTCGCTTCCGGATTGGTGAAAGTGTTTGCCAGGTCTGCGCAGCTTACACCGCCACAAGGCTGACGCCATGAGCGAAGGTGGCTGCGTGAATGATGCTTTCAGTGTGCTGGTATCTAGAAAGCGTAATGGCCTCTGAAATGCATATATGCTCCACAGTTCACCTTTCAACACAGCCATATGTGAAATAGTGCCCACCACATGCTGGCGGAAGATCCTGTTCCGAGGTCTGCGAGCTCGGAAGGCTCCTGAGAATAACGATGGGTAACGCGACACAGGTACAAAGTGCCCAACCTGAGGCCCAGGACCATGGAGTGCTCTGCATACTACTAACACAGTAGTCCGACCGGTACCAAAAGTGGAACAGTGTTTTTGATACCATAGTGGGCGATGCTAGAACTGTATCTGAGAGTGGATATGAAGGTACTCCCTTCGGCTAGTTGTAAGAAACTCTAGGTCCCAACAGTGGAACGGTGTGTTGATCACACAATGGACGATGTCTGACATTACTTGTTGCTGGTTTTTCACAGAACTCCCTCTGTTGAGGAGTGTCAGACTCTGTGCTTCTGTAGTTAACTGCTGCACATAGGTATTGGGCTTAGTTGACTGCTATTGCTGGAATACACCACGGTACAGTAGGTCCAAAAAGTGAAACGGGGTCTTAATTCTATGATTGAGGTTGTCAGAAGGTAAAGTTTGTGATGATTTTTGTGTACCCCCTCTGATGAGGCACAACCAACTCTAGTTACTAACAGTGGAACGGTGTCTTGATCCCTCAATGGACGATCTTAGAACTTCATCTGAGAGTGGAGATGAAGGAACTCCCTTCAACCAGGTGCAATCTACTCTCGGTCACAACAGTGAAATGGTGTCTTGATCCCACAATGAACGATGTCTGATATTATCTACTGCTTGGTTTTCATGTAACTCCCTCCATTGAGGTGCATCAGACTCTGTGTTTGCGTAGATACCTGTTGCCCATTATTATTGTGCTTGCTTGACACCAGTCGGTGGAGTACCCTGCATGTCTGAACAGTGAAACGGGGTGTAGATTCTATGATTGAGGAGGTCAGAAGTTCAAGTCTGTGAATATTTCTGTGTACCCCGTCTGATCTGGTGCAACCAACTCCCTGCTTTCGAATTCAACACTACGTGGCTGTGAGGCATTATTGAATAGTGCCTCTGGCCTACACTGCTGTCAGTAGGGCTCACAATTTAGATCGAGTGGTGATTGTTTAATTACGGAATCCAGTAGTCAAGTAACTAGAACGTCTATTGAAATATACACAATATCCTTTTAGTATACTTTCTTGAAGAACTTTTTTTAGATGACTTCTAGGTTTACTACAATGACCAAATTCATCTTGCAAGTCCAAAACAACACTGACTAGTCTTTCCATGTGGACATCAGAAATCGATATTCAAATTGTTTTTGATTTATTTATTGTAGAGTTTTGTATAATTTATGTTGTTGTATTTTGTGAAGAGGAAGGGAGAAAAAGTATTCATGGTTGTCTGTGCGAGTACTGCCTTCAATTAACACTGCAGACAGCAGTGTTCACAATTCAGGTCGAGTCGGTATTGTAGATGAGGCAGTCCTGTAGGAAAAGACATTGCTCCAGTGCGCTCTGTCTGCACCATGCATACGTATCATTACAAGCTCTGCACATGTTTTTTTTGGGTTTGCGTATGAGAAACTGGGCAGCTCATGTCAATGCCACGTGGCTGTGGGCCCTTCCTGAACGCTGTCTCTGGCGTACACTGCAGACAGCAGTGTTCGCTTTTGAGATTAAGTCGGTATTGTAGAAGGACGCAGTCCTGTAGGAAAAGACATTGCTGCAGTGCGCTCGGTCTGCACCACTCATACGTATCATGGCTGGGTCCGCACATGCTTTTTGTTGCTTCGCGTACTGCAAACTGTGGAGCTCAAGTCAATGCCACATGGCTGTGGGCCTTTGCTGACCGCTCTGTCTGGCCTACACTGCAGACAGCAGTGTTCACAATTCCGATTGAGTAACTATTGTAGATGATGCAGTGTTGATGGCAACAGATGTTGCTCCTAGTACGTCCCGCCCGCATCACGCATCATCACTGGCTGTGCACATGCTGAATGCTTTTGATGTGGCTATGTGAGTGTAGTAGAACTGATGGAGCGTTTTTGATATAATCTTTTTGTGTATTATTTCAGATCTATTGATTGTGTCTCAGTATACCACAAGTTGTGGTTGTTTTACGATAGAATTTTTTCTGTATTATTTCACATCTACTGTCCCTACCTTACTGCAGCACAAATTATTGATTGTTTTAATATTGAATCTCTGTGTGTGATCTAATGATTACTGTTGTAGTTGATGCTAGCAGCAACCATTCCCTCAGGGCTGCTTTACACTCACCCCACACGCATCCAACACTGACGTCACTGGATATGTGACCCTGGTAATAAAAAGTTGTTTAGCGCATGTGCCCCTACCCCCTTCCACTATCTATCTGTGTCCATGTGTCCATTATCTATGCATGATACTGCCTCTGGACCGTACTACATAACAGTGTGCTGTGGACTGCGTATGCAACCATGTTACCTCTGGTAGTGGAGAAAACTTTTATTATATAAATTTTAGGTGTATGGTTACTACACGTGGAAGGCTACTTTACAAAGTATGAGTATTGATGAAGATGATGGCTGCATGTTGTGTGTAGTGTAAGATGTGTGTACATTGCAAAAGGTTTTGAAAAAGCTCACTAAGCAGAAGAGGTATGTCTCATCAAATGCAGTACAGAAATTGACTAAAATGGGTTTTGCTTTCCAGCTGTTACAATGGGAAATGTTATGAACTAATGAAATGCTTTTTTTTATGGTCACATGGCAATGGCGCACCCAGCGCACAAGGAGATTGCACCCTGATGTGATTTTGAGAAAATATATTTATTATAATATACGTTTTTTACATTTAGAAATATATAAATGTTTAAAATATGTTTCATTATCGCTTGCTCTCATTTACACTTTAAAGTTAATTAGATATAGTTTTGAGACAAAAAAAATGAGGGAATGGCATAAGTGGCGAGACACCGTACATCTTTAACGTAACACAGAGAGTGGCAGCATGCACTTGTTGCATACGCAACATGCGCGATCACATACATATGACGTAATGCACAACTTGGTAGTGCATACCCGTCGCATACCAAAGTAGCTGGTGGCGCGACCTCATATGTATGTGTTGTTACGCCGGACGTGGTGCCACAAACCCGTCGGATACAAAATGTGCATCATTTAAATGTAGTGGATAGGATTCACTTGCTGATCTAGCTCGGTAGACTACCGGTACTGGACTGTAGTTTTCTCAAAAAATAAATAAATAATAATATACATATTTTTGGGGAAGATATAAAACATTACATAATTTTTAAAGTTAAAAAAAGAATAATAGAGTTGCAAAATATTAAAAAACAATTAGAAAAAATATAGGTTTTATAAATATTAAAATATGAAATTAACATTGAAAAAACCTTTGAAATTCACTGAAAAAAACATAGGTTTTACGGATGTTATAGTTAGGAATTAGTATTTAAAAAACCTTAGAAATTCACTGGAGAAAACATAGGTTTCAGGGACGTTATAGCTAGTTGGTCATTTGACTCATATAAAACCATAGAAATTCACCAGTTATAGTTAGTTGAGCTAACTATAACTTGCGCGCCCGCAATGCACTGCTGATTACGTCACATGTTACATCACTCATGACATGGTCAATGACATCACTCATGACATCACTGATGACATCACTCATGACATCATCCACATGATAATCTGATGCACATACTGATGCTTTAATACAAACTTTGATACACTCACTCTATAATACAGACTACTATTTTTGAAACCATACAGACAACAATGCCAGATACTACATACCACAGACTATTTCCTAGGTCTATACACACATACAGTGACTTATTCATACAGTTACTCATCAATAGAGTACTATAATATGTACTCAAACACGTATACATACAGTCACACTCTACTACTCCTTCATAGAGTTACTCACACACCTAATCAGTCATGCAAAGATTGAATTGCATACTCATTTACTTATGTATACAATTATACACACCAACTGAGTTATTTATACACACACCACATCACTTATTTATGCAGATACTAACACATACTTACTGTCTTATACAATGACTGATACAAGCAGACACTCATTTATACACCCACTCTTTAAATAACTTACTCTCATGTATAGTCATTTATATACTCCAAAACTCACATATACTGCCTTAAAACATATGTAGTTACTCACACATAAACCAAGGAGACATTCATTCACTCACCAACACACCCATGCACACACTAACTCACCCATACAGCCCTTCCCAGATGCACTTTTGAATCCATACAACCAGTGAATCACCCACTCAGACATCTGTGCACAGAGTTACGCCCCTTGTCCACCGACCCACACGGACACTCAGGCACCCATACAGGTACTCAAACAACAAATCAATAACCTATATAGACAGTCATGTAGCTACTCACCAACCCATGCAGCCGCTTACTCACCAACTGAGAGACTTTTACAGAGTTTCACACAGTTTAGTCACTAATCCATGTAGTCAGTAAGACACGTTCAATCACTCATTAGACAGTCAGTCAGGCACCTACTAAATAAACCATTCAGGCACTTGTAAATCCACTCATTCTTTCATACACCTTGGCATAGATCGATATTAAAAATATTTAAACTTTACAGAAACACACATTCAGTGGATGATGACATCAGCAATGTCATTTGACATGTCATTTGAGATGTCATTAGTGATGCCATCAGTAATGTCACTGACCATGTCATGAGTGATGTAATATGTGACGTCATCAGCAGTGCATTGCGGGCACGCGAGTTATAGTTAACTCAACTAACTATACCTGGCAAATTTCTATGGATTTATGAGTCAAATGTCCAACTAACTATAACATCCCTGAAACCTATGTTTTTTTCAGTAAATATATATATATATATATATATACACACACATCACAAACACACACGTTTTTTATTTGTGCCTCTTTCTTGATGAGTTTCTTTCAGCTTGGTCTAAAGACTCTCCACCGCATTAATGTGGACAGATTAATTAACTGATGCTTCGCTGGAACTTTCAAAAAAGCATACATGCACCTCAAAGTGATCCTTTCAAAGTTTGTGCATATTGTTGTGCAAAAACGTGCAAAATTAAACTGCATTTTCTACTCCAATACCAATTCAAAGAGAATCATTTGCTGAACGCTTCAGTAAAACTGATGGAGAGATTTACACCAGTTGTTGAGAGCACTTTTTTCCTTGATCATGCACTGGCAGTCCCAGTTAGTGAACTATAATGGAAAAAATATTTCCCTTTCAACTTACGTTTAAAAATGAAAAAACATAGTTCAAGGAGGAGTGAATGATGATTGGACTTTTTAGCCTGAACTAGTGATAAGTATATATATAGACCCTCTATTGATTTGCTGCTAAGCAGGATTCTCCAAAATTCTCCTTTCCTCTCCAGAGCATGTCCTGCCTGCAGTGTTTGAGGTTGATGTGCCCTTGTTACATGCATAGCCCCAAATCCAGGGTGTGCAACATCTGAAATGAATCAGAACATTTGAGTAAAATATATTAACTAAAATGACACCAATATGACAAAAATCCAATCGGGGGAACCAGAGGTATGAATTTTTTAATTCTAAGTGGAAAATAGCACCATAAAGCACCAAGTGCCAATGATAGTCAATGGTAGCGGTAGAGCAGGACCTAAGTGCAATTTTGATGCTGACTGCAATAGAGTTCGGGTTGGATACACTAATCAGATTCATCCTGGTAAAAGATTTTACCTTCTGACTTTAGTCCGTTAAGTCCAAATCAACCATATGAGTACCCTTGTACAGCACCCAGGACCTCAAAGGAGACACTTTGAGGCTCCAGAGGTATTAGGCAGATGCCACTCTAGGGTTCAGTCCAGGTCCAGTTACTGCTGGTGAGTTGCAGTAAAATACAGTTTGTGACGTGTTATGGTCCTGTCGCTATACCAGGAGGTGAGCCTTATGACCCTTGGAGTCCACTTCTTTGTCCTGGGTACAAGAGGGATAGCAGGTGCAGTCTTCCAGATTCTTCTTAGGTCATGGATAGCAGGTCCAGTCCTCTTCTGCTCTTCCAAAAGTCCAAAAGTGATCTGAAGCGGATGCTTGGAAGTGCCACATGTATGCCTGGCACAAGCTAGTAGGTGGGAATAAACTAATAGGGTAAAGGTTCCCGGGGCAACTCCCAACCCATGTTTGGTATTTTTAAGAGGACCACACTAAACTTGTGCTCTGAGGGTATAACTGTGTGCGGGGAGTGTGCTATGGTAATTCTGATGTCCTCCCTCATCTATCACTAAAATGCGGTTTTAGGCAGTCCCTGCAACCCCTAACAAACTCTGAGACAGTAGACTGGTAAAATCAAAGCTGAGTTTTTAGCTGCCAAACAGTTTTTGTACAAATATACTTTATTAGTTTTCGTTAATAACTTCCAGACCTTGTACAATTATGCTGTCATTCGGTACATACTGATATTTCCAAGGTGAGGGATCTATGTAAAATGTCCAACAGTCTCCATTAAGGTATACCAGCAATAAGGTACTTGTGACCCTGTCAGAGCCTTGACAGCATGTGCTTGCAGCGTTGGTCATGGTATCAATATACATATTTAAAAAAACAGCATCCCCAACAGCCCCCCAATCCCATCAACCCATACACCCCCTCCCCCACCCTCTATACCTGACTCACTCCTTCACATTTGTGTGCGATGTGTGACTTAGTTCAAGTATATTTGTATTTGCTGTCCTGCCTGCATGGCATGTAGGTTTGTATTCGGTCGGCAGAGTGACCGGGGGCTCTGGCACCGTTCCTATGGTTAGCATGTTCTGTAATGCTTGGTTCTATAGTGTATCATGTTGGTAGGGGTTCCAAGATGAGAAATGCCTCTAAAATAGTGTCCCAGTTCAGTAAAATTGATGTCTTCTGCACGCCCTTATTCTCTTCACACCTAATTGCTGCACTCTCTGCTCTCTCCCATCTGAAAACCTACTCATGCCAGCGGAGTGCCACCAGAGGCATAGCAGACTTCCACCTCATGGTAACTGATAGTTTTGCTATGAGCAAGGTAAGGTTAGGAAGTCAGGCTTGCACTTTCTGCTTCTTGTGACAGCGCTGTACTCCCAATATACAGAATGCTTGTATGTCCCCACCTGTAGTTTCAGTTACAGTCCCTAGGATTTGTATGTTGACCAACAAGCATTGGCCGACCTTATACACATGCTGTGGGCCTGCCAACAAGCGTTGGCAGGCCCACAGCATGTGTATAAGGTCGGCATTGTGTGTGAAACATCGTGGGCAATGGACTTTCGCTTCTGGGTATATTCTGTCCAATCGGTGTGGCGTGAGATAGGCCCTGTGTAGTACCATGTACTGTATAAATTTAAACTTAGCATTTCTGGACACTTTCTTGGATATTCCAGAATGAGATCCCATTCCTTGTCCAACAGATCCCGTACAATGTCCACAGTCCATTTTGCTCTTGGTGCCTCTAGCGAGACTGCAGCTTGGGTGTGAATTCCTCAGCCACCGAGTTAGGTAACGTCCGTTAGCCACTAGGTTTAGTGCATATACTAGGTTATGTGTGGGGGAGGCTCTTCATTTCCTGGTGCCCAGTGCTGCTTGACATGGCTAGTGCTACGTGCGTGCACTATGTAAATAGATCTCGGCACCCCTTGCTCCCTGGCGAAGTTCTTATGGTCTAATAAAATGCTGTTGCCGAAGAGAGCCCCAACAGTGTTTACGTATTCCTGTGCCCATGTGGAAATGCTACAGGTAGTGATTACCCCTAAAGATGTGGGGAACCCCAACAGTGATAATGTTGTGGGCATAAGGGAGTCTCCGATTTGTGTGGTGTAGAGTTTGTCTTCAATATGTAAGGGATGCCTTCAGTAATAAGGTGGCTTTGGGCAGGGCACATCCCTTGGGCAATAGTAGAGTATGGAAGGAACCTTGGGATAATGCTTGCTCTGTGAACCTTATCTCATGGAGGTTATATCCAGCAAGCCAGTATGCCAACCATTGCAGTTGGCTTGTGTAACAATGTGCTCTAAGGTTTTGATAGCCCTACCCTTCTGTGGCCTTTCCCCCTTATCAGCTCTGGCAGGAGAGAGTTCAGGATTTTAAATATATCAGTTGGGATCACTATTGGTAAATTTGTAAAGTAGTAGATCAGTCTTGGGAGAATGACCATTTTGGTGATGGCCACTCTTCCCGCCACAGAGAATGGTAGTGATGTTCAGAAAGCTACCCGGGTTTTGAGTCTTTTAACTGCTCACCAGAGACTGCCATCTAGTAATTCCTACAGACCCCTATATATTTGTATGCCTAGATATTTAAAGGTGGTGGGTGCAATCGGGAGGGTTAGAGGGTCAAAGCTGATAGGCTCCAGTTGTTCCGCAGCTTGAAAGTAAAAAGAATACAATTTAGTCTTGTTAATGGTGAGGCCGGAGACTCTTTGGAACTGAGTGAAGATGCATGGGATAGACCCAAGGTTATCCTGAAGGTTTTTTAGGTATAGAATAATATCATCTGCATATAATGACAGGGTGTCTGTAGTGCCACCAATGCGTATACCCTTCCCTTTAGTCTCCGTCTGCAGCTTTATGGCTAGGGGCTCGAGTGCTAGTACAAATAATAAGGGTGAAAGCGGAAAGCCTTGTCGTGTACCACGGCTGATTGAGTAAGACTGTGAGATGTGTACTCCTGTTCAGGCTCTTGCTGTGGGTGACGTGTATAATAGCTTAACCCATCTTATATAGGCCAGAGAGATGTCGCATTTCGCAAGTGTTGCCAGCATATACTTCCAGCTGAGAGAATCAAAAGCCTGTCTTAAGTCTAATGAGATACACCCCGTCCCGGGGAAGTCCGAGGCAGTGGCGGTAAGCACATGGTATAAGCACCTGATATTAAGAGAAATGCTACGGCCTGGGACAAATCCACATTGGTCTATGTGTATAAGTTATGGCAGAAAGAGGTGTAGGCGTCTGGCCAAAATTTTACTTAAGATTGTATACTCTGTGTTCAATAGTGAGAGTGGTTGGTACTCCGAGATGTCATAGTCTCTGCTAGGCTTAGTAATTAACTAGTACCTGCATCGTAGTAGGGAGGAGGCACCCAGTTTCTAGAGGGGATTGGTAAAGACGCTCTGCTAGGCAGGGAACCAGTGCTGCCGAAAAAGTATCATAAAACTCCACTGTTAGCTCGTCCATCCCTGGGGTTTTATTGTGTGGTAGTTCCTTAATCACCTCTCTGATCTCAGTTTTAGCTTTAGGTGCTGAGCTCCTTTTGGTATGCATGGGTTAGCTGAGGGAATTTAAAACCATCCACAAATGCTGCGAAGGAAGCCTCCCCTGTATCCACAGGGGGCTCATACAGTGTTTTGTAGTATTCTCTGAACACTAGGCTTACTTCTATTTGCGTATTCAATCTTGTGCCCTCTGCCATTATGACCTCATGGATGGGGGTGGCACATCTCGTAATATCTATCGGCCTCTGCGTGCTGCTGATGCGTGTATGATTGAAAATCCATAACCTCTAAATCTGCATGTGTTATACGTGCTTCTTGTAGGGCTGGTTCCTTAGTAGGATCGCTGCCTGCTCTCACCTGCCCAGTTTATCTTTCACTTCCTGTAGTTCCTTATTGATTGTGTGGCGGGCTCTCACTGTGGGACTAATAGCCACCCCTCTAACTACAGTCTTGAATGTTTCCCATTCTGTTGAGCGTGAGACCGTAGTGTCTGTGTTTTCGGTGAAGTAATTAGTAATGGTTGTGGCAGGAGTGGTGCGAAACATGGAGTCTTCTAGTAATTGCGGGCGCAATCTCCATGTTGGGATCGGGGAGGGATGTTCCCCCCAGGAAAAGGTGCTTATAGTCCGATAATGTTTTCCCCAGGTATGTAGCATGAGTAGTTTGAGTGCCCAGGGTTGGGGAGCAGAACACCCTATCTATTTGTGTATGAAGTCTGTAGGGGGAGAATAAAACGAGTTCTCACGGTGGCCTGCTTTTTTAATACGTAATTCATGAGTTGGCGACCAACCTTCAGCGAATCCCCGAAGCGCGGTTGCCTGTGTCCTGGGCACTGTCCCCTGCAATGGAGGGTGAGAGTAGTCTAGACTTATATCTAAAATGACATTTTATCCGCCCGCCGAAGTTCCAGGGGTAACATACCCAGTCTGTCAGTAATGTAGAATTCCCAAGAATGTGTCTTGTTTGCAGTTATGAGCATATATGCTGCCCAGCACTACATGAGTGCCATCCGGCATACCGTTGACTAGGGCATATCTACCTAGCTCATCGCCCAACCTCCCTTCCCTCCCGAATCTCAAGGACACGTAGAGGCAAGTGTATATACGGATCCGCGCTGGGATGAGAAGCATGCTGAGAAGGAGGCCCACACATCACACGCGGAAAGTCGCTGCCGCCTCAGAGCAACACCGGGTAAGCCACACCACGACTTAAAGCAAAGCAACATTAATTATAAGATGGCGCCGCAGAATGTGCATGAAGAGTCTCAGAACCGGACGCGTGCTGTGACGTCTGTGAAGGTCACCTGCAGTGACACTAAAGCGCAGGCGGACCTAAGCGCCTGCCCGGGTAAGAAACCCTACACAATGTGAAACAAGAGGCTACAGGTCTCACCAGAGGGCATTGATAGATAGCGACCCCCCCTCCTTATTTGCTCCTCGCAAGCAGCATATGAAGGGACATAAGGTGCACCTGACTAAACCCATTGCATGCACAGCAAACTAAATAAATACCCGGCTCTTTCGACCTGGTATGCTTGGGGCTGCGGGGTGCCCTCCTCGCCTTGCGTGACCTCACCCTACAAAGCTGCAGATGAAGAGAGACTCAATCCAACCTGCCCATAAGGTACAGCGTCCATTCTGTAAGGCTCGTACCGGCCTTTTTCCCCCTCTTTTTGCAAGACAATGTTTGTTGCCATTATGTTCTTAGCCCGACCACGATCGTGCACCATCAAGTGCCTAACCCTAAGATGGCGACTGAGAGGAGGGATAGGCTCCATTACGCCAAGGCGCCCCCAGGACATTTGTACCGCTGCCTCTGCCTTTGTGTGCCATCAATGCTGCTGCAGTCCCGGAGAAATGTGTCATGGGAGTGCTTTTGTGTGTGTGTCTGTGTGTGTATGAGGGTGTGTGTGCAGATGCACATGTGTGTGTGTGCGCCTGTGTGTGTATGAAAGACTATGTTCACATTTGTTGTGTGCTTGTACATGTCTGTGCTTGTGATGATGTGGACATGTATTTGGGTGTTTTTGTATTAGAGCATGTGATTCTATGTGTGTTTGTGTTCGTGGCTGTTTCTGGCTATGTGCTTGCCTGTGTGCGTCAGTGCGCATTGGAGAGTGTATGCTCTCATTGGTGGGTGCGTGTGCATGTCTGTGAGTGTGATGGTGTTTGCACGCTGGATTTGTTATTTTCTGGCAGCCGCTGTCCTGGATATTGACTTTAACTACCTGCTGCCTAACCTTAGGATGGCCACCAGAGTACCAGTGTACAGTACAGTCCCCTGCCTGGCCCCAAGATGGCTTCCATAGTGGTCCCCTGCACGTTGTTTTACTTCCCTGGGACAACAATTGGACATTGACCAGACCTTGAACCTATCCCCTAACTTGCCTACACATCAGGACTTGGAACCTGCCGAACTTACCCCAGACTGTGGAGACCTAGCAATTTCTACCATATAGCTAAAGAGGAGATGGTTCGTGGACCCTCCCTGACGTCACCTACCCAGCCGGACCTTGGGCAGATTTTCCCCTGATCTCCACGTCCTGTTTTCCTCCTACCCCTTTACCCTATCCCCTTATCCTTCCTGCTCCATTCACCTTGTCCCCTATGTTCTTTAAATGCTTTTCTTGCTACTTATGTAATTTTTAACTGATGTAATTTGCAACATTAATGTCCCTCATTTAAAGCGCTCTGATTCCATCGGGTCTAGCCAGCGCTATATAATATCTCATTAATTAAATCTGTTCCCTTTTAGTACTGTTTCTCACTTTGTCTACCTCCCCAGCTCCTAGCTCCGTTCCACTCTCCCCTGATTCTCTCACCTTTCCTGCTAGTCTGCCTAGCCCCCTGTCCTTTGTGCCCTTTGACTAAGCACTCCTTCTCCCCTTGTTGGGGAAAGATCCAATATTTATACTCTGGAGTCTCAGCGTACCCGCTGAGAGAGTCCACTGCGCCTAGGGAGCCACTCACAGCTGAGGTATGTTATGGCACCCCTTGCCAAAGCACTCCCTCTCCCCTTTTTGGGGAAGGATCCAGTATGTAGGCCTTGGAGTCTCAGAGACCCCTCTGAGAGAGTCCACTGCGTAAAGGGAGCCTCCCGCAACAGAGATAGAGAAGCAATACCACTTCCCCTGGGATCACAGCTTACTGGACTTTGGAAGTTGCTCTGACTCATCTGCGGGTTTGTGCCCCCGCCGGCCTTCCCCTGCGATGTTCTTCACCCTCCCCTCCTCTTTCCCTCCTTCATTACCTGTCTACTTCTCCAGCTCCTTCCCCCCTCCCCTGAATCTTCCCCTTGCCTGCTTTTCCCCTTACATGTTTGTGCTTATTGTTTATCTTGACCTTACAAGTAACTATTTTGCCATACTCTAATAACTGTGTAACCTTGGTAATGATGTAATCTATAACTATGATCTGATGCTCATGTAAAGCCCTCTGATACCTACGGGTCTAGCCAGCGCTATATAAAACCTTTAAAATAAAATAAATAAAAATAAAAAAATCTATACGCTGCTCAAGGGCTATTAAAAAGGTGTCATTCCTGACCCATATAGCGGCCCCCCTTACTAGTGCTGAGTAAGATGTATTAAACACTTGCCCCTCCACTTTTTGCGTAGTTTAGAAGCCTGAGTTAGTCAGATGTGTCTCTTGCATAAAAACAATGCATGACTTTCTTCTGGGCAGTTGTGCATAAATTCTGTGTCTCTTTTACACGGACCCCATACCCCGAACATTCCAGGGTATTAAAGTGCACTTTCTTACCACAGCCATAAGTGTATGTGCAGTGCACTTTCTTACCACAGCCATAAGTGTATGTGCAGTATTTTGCACTCCATCACTTCCTGGTAACTGGGTATCCTGTAGGACATGAATGGTTGACCAAACTAAACAATGCTGAAACAGTGCCACTCAAAACATCATGCATTTGCTACGGGGCAGTGATTAGAGTGCCCTGCAGCAACTCCAAAACCTACCTCAGCTTGGCAGCAATGGCCTTGGTCAGGCCCTGGCCAATTACTGAACTTAATGAATTGAAGGGAGCACTGCGAGGCCATAATGACAGACGAATCAGCGCTCTATCACCTCCGGGGGCACTGTGGCCAGGTTTGGTAATTAAGTACTAGTATTATCCCAAGTAATCTTTCACTAACTGCTGGTTGAGTATTGGAAACATGGCCAGACTATTCTCTGAATCTGATTGGGAGTTGGAGTCTTCGGTGGACTCAACTGAGGAGAGCTTAATCCTATCGGAGAGTCACTGCTGTACTGCTAATTTTTGACTCTCCATGACTTGTTGCGGTGAGGGGCTCTTCGTGGTGTCCATGGGTTTTGTTGACCTTCAGAGTGTTTCCCCCCCCTTGTGCTGGTTGTGTCCTTTGACTGTAGTTTTGTGTCGACTCTGTGATGCAGCAGCGGGGAGCTTTCTCTGGGGCTTCAAAGAAGTACGATTTCTGCTTGTGCATGACTTTGAGCCAGGCGGGCAATAGCAAGGCATATTTGAGTTTCTTTTTGACTTCATGATAGGAGGCCCTTTGGTGCTGGACCGCGATTGTGAAATCTGGGGACAGCGAGATCCAGTGGTTTTCTGATAGGACTGGAGACCTCTCTCTGGCATTGCGGAGTAAAGTGTCTTGGTCCTTGTAGTTGAGTATTTGGATGATCATAGGTCGAGGTGGCGCTCCAGCTATCGGTTTCCTCGTGGGTATTCTTTGTGCTCTTTCCACACTAAAGTAGTTGGTCGCCCCCCCCGTAGCTACCGTCTCCCGTAACCACTGTTCCACGAAGTGTGTTGGGCTGGCCGCCTCACAACGCTCTGGTAGTCCCGCAATGCGTAAATTATATATACGTGACCGACCCTCAGTGTCTTCGACAATGTCCTGAAGGCCAGCCACTAGGCGTTGCAGCTGTTCTATTTGCTCTGTATGAGCCTTGTGTTGTGGCAGGATCTCAGTGATGTGCGCTTTGTTACTTTTCACTGTGGTAGCCGGTTTGTTGTGATCGGCGTTTAGTAGTGTAAACCCAGTTAGAAGCACCAATCTGTTGTATGATTGCCTTTCGCTAGTCGGGGCCCTCCTGCAGAATAATGTCCAGTTTATCTGGTGGGGACTCCATGGCTGTCGTCGGAATGCAGTCTGTGGCAGGAATCTGGGCCGCATCTTCCTGCCCAGTGTTTTCTACGCTTCCTGATGGCAAGTGGTCGGGTTGCCTCCCCTTCGTGCGGCCCATCGTGAGTTGCACTGTGGTCCCAGATGTTGAAGCGATGGGCTGAGTGGGGGGAGATTAAGACAAGGCAATGGGGGGGGGGGTTTGATTTGCTATTTTTTTACGCTGTTCCCCCAGTTGGTGAATTCTGGTATAATGCACCTGCCTCCGTGTGCAGTATTGGACGGCGACCGATGTGGTGTGGGTGCTCGGTTGGTGCTGCCACACTCCTCTGCAAAAGGGGAGGTGTGGCTGGGCCATATCCCCACCATACATCCGAATCTGCATGGTGGAAGTCCAGCAGAGCCCCCCTCATCAGCCTCCTTACCAGGGTAAGTGCTCAGTTAGTTCAACGCCTCCTGCATCAGGGGCCAACTCGGTCTGCCATTTTAGGCTCTCTGCTGTGTAGCCCCAGGAGTGAACCAGCCCATCTAGTGTCCGCCTGGTCCCAAATTCAATCCCCACAGTCGTTCGTTGGTGTGGGGTCTCAGGTCATTCTAGGGTGGATACCCACTTTGCCCAACCCCGGAGGAGAACTCCCCAGCAGTTTCTTGTTTGGGACCTACGGTGCTGCAGCATAGAGAGGCCCAGTCAAACGGTTCCAGGCTTGGGAGAAGAGAGGAGGCCTCTGCTTCTATGGCGCGCCGCCAAATTCCAGAGTCCCGGTGCATTCGACGGGTATTTAGTGCGCGCTCATCAATAGGTCCCAGGGCCCGACCGCGGTATTCAATTCATTAAGCAGGTTCGCTTACCGCCAGTCAGGCCTTGTTACGGTATGCACACTGGAGTTGTAGGTTGGTCTGGGTCCGGCATCACCGGCTCCGCTGGGAGCGCGGACAACCCGCGTCGCAGCCACAACGCACACTCACCCTAGGGGTGTAGGCCTCAGGCCGTCTGGCGCAGAAGCTGCCGATCACGCCCCGCAGCAGCAGGACACATTGCTCGGTGCTCTCCGATGGCGCTTCCTGGGTTTTTCGGTGTCGGTTCTGTGTTCAGGACAGTTCAACACTTAAGAGCCACTCACCGCCTATGGAAGCCCTCGTCTCTCCATCAAACGTCCGGCCCTGTTTGAGATAGACCACCACAGCTGGTTCAGCCTGGTCGGCATCGGGACTCACACTCTGCCTTCCAGCTCAGTAGCAGTGCTAGTAGGTAGGCAGCTTTTGTGGGATCAAGGATGGCCCAGCAGTGCCGCTGATGTCTACAGGATCACAGGCCCAGCCTGGAGCTTGGCAAAGGCACATCTACCATGTTAGGCGGTTAGCCACGCCCCCTAGCTGCCAGACATTTGATACACACAAAGTACTTTAGCATTCTGTTTCACTCCTTTGAAATGCACCCCAAATGTTATTTGTAATCCCAACAGACATGTCAAACAGTAGTCCTGACATTGTAATTTCAAACAGAGTCCCACTGCAATTGGGGCCTGCCTGGCTGGCAGTACGACATAAAGGCCTCCCCAAGCATCACCTAATATTTGACTGACATAGGAGAGGCCTCTTTAATGTATTCCTTCCAGGCTTTCCTGTAGATTCTATCCTGATCAGATGGGTCATCTCTTTCCATTCAGATCGGCTTGTTTGCTGATGGGAGCAGCTCACATTTCACTGAAAGGCTTTGTAAGCTTTAGGTAGGCAAAGCATAACTTTTCGAAAATACCTTTAATGTAATAGGTAAACGAAATTCGACTTTACCATTAAATTGGATTTAGTTTTAACTATTAGTCCTTGAAAAAGTTCTCTGTTTCCTAGGCAGAGATAACATGTAGCTGATAGAAGTTGGATATACACAGTCCACTTACATGAGAATTACCAGCCAAAACGTTGAGGTGGGATCCCCTTCCTACCACTTTTGAGTGGCTCACAACGTTGTTCCAAAAGTAGAATGAGAGAATTATTTCCCTTAATTTCTGTCATTCCTGTATTCATAAGCATTTCACACTGCTGTTCTCATGGTACAGAAGAATGATCGATGAAATGAGTACTTTTGTCTTCTCTAGACAAGCCCAGTAGATTCACATTATTATCGATATGTCTAGGAATCGTGTACGCTCTAGAGATGTTCAACCAACTTTTCCCATTGACTCCCACAGCATAACAAGAAATGGCATCAACTGTTGTTGGTTGACCAAAATTGGACAAACCCTAAGCAACTTTATGAGGAAGTTTGATCCTAATCCATTCCCCCACCTGGAACTTAAATTCCATCTTAGTAGAATCTCCTACCCTTTCGTCAGTACATCTAGATCCAGAGGTAGGCTCCTTAACTGCACTGACACCCCCAGGCATCATCCCTATTTCCTCATCCAGACGGCACATGTCAAAAGTTCAAAAAGACATGTCAGGCACTTGATTGGGGATTGTGTGATGTGCCCATAACATGCTTTGCACAGCCTGCCTCACCTCCATCCGGTTGCTTACAGCTCACTGTATACATTCTAGCAACATACGGTTCATGCACTCAATAAATCCATTGGCTTGTAGATGATACGAAGCCACTCTGTGATGTAAAATATTGGCCCGTTGTAAGAACCCTGTCAATTCCTTGGATGTAAATTGAGCCCCACTGTCCAAAACAATTTCCTTGGGAAAACCCTCCCTTGCAAACAATCCTTGGAAAAAATGGATCACTTCTTGAGTTTTGGGATCAACCATAAATTGAACCTCCCACCACTTACTGTAGTAATCAGAAACCACCACATCGTACTTAGACTTATTAGAAAGAATATAGTATGGCCCCACAAAATCCATAGACAGTTTCATCCAGGGTGCCATAGGTAATTCAACAACCTGACTGGGAGGAGTGATGGTTTTATTGATGAAATCGCTCATACAGCATGTCACACATCCCTTGACAATATCATCAATCTGACAGTCTATAGATGACCATCAGTAGACCCTACGACTTCTCCTTTTAGTGCTCGTCTGTCCAAGATGACCCTCATAACCAGACTCAATAATGTGGTCCCTTAGCTTCTCGGGAGGTATCATTTCTTCACCACGCATGATCATGCTGCCATCTTCCACAGACAATTCATCCGAGATCTTGGTGTACGGCTGAAGTTCAAACTCTATATTCTTCTCTTTAGGCCACCCTTGGCTGATGTGCCCCTTCTCTGTGTTGGGAGACTCTGTCTGACTGTAAACACTCAAACCACTCTTTTTCGGAAAATTCACTGACACTACACACATCCGCAGTCGCAATGAAACATTCCTCATCTTCATCATCAACAAATCCCTTTTCCATTCTCAAAGGCAGGGGTGATCTAGAAAGAAAATCTGCTCTTGTATTTTCCCCCTCTGGAATTAGCTCAACCTCCAAACTGTACTGCAACAATTTAGAACTAATTCTTGCAATCCGTGGGGTATGATCTTTAACCAAATGTTAATTCAATATAGGGATGAGAGGTTTGTGGTCGGTTATCAAATTAAAAGACCTGATCATACAACCCAACCCAACAAAACTAGCATCCACCTAAACATTACATTCACTTGGCGGATCAAAAAGTGTGAGAATCTTACGAATAAGATGTTTATCTTTAATTAGATCAAATTCCTTCTTACATGAACTATTCCAAACAACGTGACCTTCCTCTTCAACAGTTCCTTCATGTGAACAGTCTTGGATGCAAAATTGGGAATGAATTTAGCATAGAACTTGCATAATCCTCCAAATATGATGACACTTGGTCCTTAGATGTGGCACAGGGGGCTTTCACAATTGCCTCTCTCATGCCCTCGCACGGTTCAATTCCCTCAACAGAAGTAACGTACCCCAAATATTCAATAAAGTCAACACCAAACACACACTTCTGTTTGTTGGCAACAATGCCCTTCTCCTGTAGTCTGTTTAACATCCCAGTCAAATGTTTGTCATGTAATTGTTTACTTTACCTGCGACCAAAATGTCATCCTGAAATACTGCGGTTTCCTCCACACCTTCCAAAACCCTCTTCATGATGCGCTGAAAAAACGTGGCTGCCGAAGCAAGTCCAAAAGGCATCCTTCTAAATTGAAAAGTCCCTACACGAGAAACAAAAGCTGTTAGGTGTTTGAAACTACTGTCCAACTCTACCTGATGATAGGCCAAGGATAAATCGATTTTTGACAAAAACCTGTCCCCAGCAAACTTTGAAACAATATTATCAATCCTTGGTAACGGCTGTGAGTCCACCCATATTTCTCTGTTCAAACTGCACAAGTCAATGCATACCCTTAAATTACCATTTTGTGCGTGCAATGACCAGAGGTGAAAGCCATAATGGCAATTCAAATGGCTCAATTACCCCTGGCTCGTACATCTTCATAAGTTTTTGTGTTTATTGGCCCATGATAGCACAGCGTCACCTTGGTTACTGTCCACTGCCAATGACACCTGTTCTCTGGTTCCTGGCCTTAAGGTCATGCCAAAAAGACCCTGGTAATGCTACCCTAAGATATTAAGTCCATTCTTGGCTTCGTAAACCTTGCCCTGAATACATCGGTCCATAAAAAGTATATTTGTTTTAAAAAATCCCTTAAGTTCTATCCTCCTGCCCTCATAAGACACAGGACTTCTATTTGGTACCTTTAATGACTAGTTCACCCATTCTTGATCAAACCCTTTTTCATTGATCATGGTCATACGTGCCCCAGAATCCACCAACGGCTGCAATGATTTACCATCTACAGCTATATATGTACGTACGGATCCACATAATTTCCTGACTCATCTTTAACAACAAAAATCAAATCCTTATTAGAACTCACAACATCTTCAGAACCTTCTCCCTTCACATCATCAGCATACACCAAATTAACTTTATCCTTGGACACACATACCTTGGTAAAATGTTGTTGCTTACCACACTTGCTGCAATAGAGATATTCTTAGCAGGACAAATCCGGCTATTTGGATAATGTGAGGGAAAACCACACTTTTCACAAAAAGTTTTTTGATTCATAAATTTCTTTTCTGTTCCAACAGCTAGATTTATGCTGAACTTCTGTTCATTAGCTTGTTTCTCCCCTTGATCTCTACATTCCTTAACGGCTCCCACCACTGCTTTATCTGTCTTCAACAACTCCCTTGATGCTTTTTGAGAGAGCACTGTGTTCTTGATGATGCTTATTGTCTCCTATAACAATGGATTCTTTAGTGTAAGAAGTTTTTGCTGTACTTTTTTATCTCTACATTGTATTACAATTTGGTCCCGTATCAATTCTGTGGTAGAATGTTCAAATTCAAATTCAGATGCCAAAATATGTAGTGCCACTACATACAACTCTATACTCTAAACAGCCTCTTGTTTCCTCATGAAGAACTTGTGTCTAGACACAACTAAGCTACCTTCCACATAAAAATGTTTTTCAAACCTGGTTACAGCCTCCTTAAATTCATCGAGGGCATTTTCACCATCAATGACTTCCAAAGGATGTAACTGTTCCAGTACTGTTCTGCCTGCCCCTCAAACTCGAAGTTGTGTTCTAAAATAAAGCTTTTATGTTCAGCACTAAATCTTGTTCACCCCTAGTACCTGAATATTTAGGGAGCACCCTAAACCAAACTTTCTACCTAACTGGTTGGTCTTCTGGAAGCTGTAAAAACAGTGTAGGTGCTTGTACATTCTGCATATTGTCCATTAATCTATTAGGTACACATAAACTAACTTGAGACAAAAAACAATGAAACATAATAATAATTACCACATACACAAATGTGCTAGAATGAACACACAAATAGCACAAGAAAGTGTTAAAACAGCACACTGTCACCATCATTAAAGTCTACATCCAAAATAAATTTCTCTTCACACTGGATATTTACCCCACATTTTTTTTTAAAAATTATCACTCAACAAGAATACCTCTTCATCTTTACTTGTGAACTGGTTGATGCAAATGCCTAGTAGTAGTTGTCCGAATCCCTGACAATGTACCTTTCTGCTTGGTTGACCACACAATTCGAACGACGGAATGAAGGCAGACTGCACTTCCTCCTCACTGCGGCAGACGCACACAAAAGAAACGTCTTTGCTGGAACCCTCTCCATCTCTGGGTTCAATTGACCAGTCGGTGAGTGTGTAGCACTCAACCACACGTAAGTATGTATGCTGCAGGGTGAAAGACATACACATAGTTACAAAGACCATCAGACACGCAGGTGCGATAGACATCGGGTGACAAGCATCTGCGTAGGAACAAAGGGCAGCGGATTAGCAGTACATACTTACCCGATTGGATCACGTCATCAGTTGAAAGTGGGCACTCAAACAGCACAGAGCTCCGCTGTTTCCATTGAAGGCTCTCATCTTTACCAAAGTGCCAAATGCTACATAACTCGCTCAGGATATATGAAGTTGCCGCACTGAACTGTTCACGCCCATCCTCTGTAAAGAACTGCAACATCGCTTCCAAGTCAAAGGATATCGCAGCTGACTGAAACAAACTCTACAGATGTATGCAGCGCACTCTTTGATTCAAACAGTTACGGTCGTATTCACAATTCTCAATTTACCAATATTCTTGAGACCCGCAATTATTAGTGGGAGCGATACATGATTGTAAACATTTTCCGTGTTGTATTTGGAAAATACGAGGGAAACTATAATTCCCATCTAAATGATTTGTGACGCCCGACACGTGATCACGTGACCGGCTCCGTACACAGCAGCGTTGGAGGTTTCCATTTAAACAAGACGCAAGGCCAGCGCCTGTATCTCCCTTATGGCTCTGCTCAAGCCAGAGGTACCGACGGATTGGTATGCGAGACAGCGAGGTGCCTCTGATTGAATCTGTTGCCTGAGTATTGTATGCATGGAATGAGAGCTGAGCATGCTTTCAGTTCAGAAGCGCCGCTCGTGTAGGGAAAGACGTTATATCAGCTGCACCCTCACAGTCAGAGATGCGGCGCGCAGAGAGGAAGGAGTCATAGCATCTTGGGAAGTGCCTTCGGCATTAATAGATTGGCATCATTTTGATATTAGAGAGTTTTTGTACAGCTCAACACTTGGTCAGAGTACTGCACACTTTAACCATTGAATGATACACCAACTCCCACCACACACGTATATTACTGAGACTAGCACGCTCATAGTTAAACACAAGGCACGCTTAGGGAAAGAACCAGCACCAGCCTGAAAGCGCCTCAGTATTTGCGTGCTTTACATTTCGTCTTAGATATGCTATTGTTACCTTAGAGCTCTGTGCATTTAAACATCCGGACTGTAGCAGGGTTTCCGTTCTCCCACAGAACTGTGCACAGAGATCTAGAACCTGGGTGAGTTAGGGTGACCCAAAACTCACCTTCGTTTTAGAAATCACCTTACCAAGCTAGCTACAGTGTCTCATCGGTAGTAATAACTTCCCAATGACTTAGACAATCCAGAACATGAACTTAGGGTACCTCAGGTATCGTGGAACACATGAACACTCTTTCGTTATATAATCATTACAAACCGAAACTGGGAGGCAAAGAACACACGTGCAAGTTTGAAATGTTTATTTTTCAATGCAAAGTTCTCAAACGCAGTATCTTATATATAATATCAACATACATATTATAAAAATCAGAGTTAGCAGCATAGTCACTAGTCCATAGTAAGCGAACGGTGATAGCATATTATAATGCAAAATCTATAGAAATCTGTATCACCTATATTTCGCGCACCCTAATTAGCATATCATATTATATCTAAGAAGGTCTCATTTGGGTTTTTAGCAGGGCGGGCCCATACCTCTAATGGTCAGTAGGAGCAGATCACATCAACAGCTACCAGCTCTCTGCATGCGAAGCATCAAGTGTGTTGATTCATTCCCTGTAACTCTATCTTAAACCCGAGTAGAGCCCAATGTTGGCAGCAACATTATTTGTGTTATGTCTAATGTGGTGCGAGGATCAGGCCTTCAGCAACCTTGTGTTAGGTTATTCTTAGAGGGTGCAGTTCTCAGTGTGCAGACATTTGTACCAAGTGTACCAAGCACGACTGATATCAGAGCAATAACATATTATTCTCAAATAAATCACATCTTTCGTCTAGGTTGACAATTAGGTGTCGTGTGCAAACTGAAGCCGAAGGAAAATATGGTGTTTAAACATTTAATAAACTCATGCTAACTTAACACAATATATAGAAACGCAGTAACCATATGACACCCCCCCAATGATCGGAGGACGGTCAAGAAAGGAAAAAATTAAGCCAATACTATAAGAAAGGCAAAACATGAAAGCAGAGTTCAACGATATTGAGCCAAGCTAAATGTATGTAAATGTATATAAAAATCAATAATACAAAATATGTATGAATGCCTACAGTGTCCACACAAAAATATAAAAAAACTTGAACCTGAGGCCATTTATAAAATCATAGGCCCAGAATATATCAAAGTCCAATGTTCGTAATAGAAAAGGCACCATTCAGAATTACTAAAAAGTCACGTGCCATAATAGTGAAAGTCTCCAAAGCCACTCATGGGTGGATAGAATATGCAAAATAGGTAGCCACAGCTTCCAACATGAAATCACTGTCATCATCCGAAAACAGTTCAGCCATCCAATTAAGTAATGGGAAAGAACATACGTGCTCCTCAAGCACCGAATCCTCTAGCAACATCAGAGGACAACTCAGTGGGTTCTCGAGAACGCTATGTGCCAGAAAGTCATGCGCCGCTGCGGATATGTCCCACTGACCCATTAGTCCATGCATCGCTCCCACGGCCATAACCCTTTCGCCAGAACAAACCAACTCGTGAGCAACTACGGGGCTCATCAGCTGATCAAAATCGACGTCAGGAGAAGTCGGTAGGCAGAGACATAAATCAATGGCCCAGTCGAAATCACAGCTCAGGCAATGAAACACAGGCTGGACACATGTGAAATAGGAAAATTGAAACGATACTCCAAAAGCCGTGCTTAAAGTCGCAAGCGGCAAGGAGCCATAGTAATCAAGCATCCGGTTGCGAAACAGCAGCAGTAGGGGCTGAGCGTTTTCTTGCGCAGGAAGGGCATCCATGTTTTATAAAGCAAAATAGCACCAGAACGCCTGCAGCCAAAGCCAGCAAAACAGGGAATCCGCCAAACAAGCTTGCGAATATAGAATGAAAAAACGCAGGGATAATACCAAATACTTTTTCAAACGTAGTCACGAGACCACTGCTAACCAATTTAAAAAAATGTGCTAGGCCAGACGTGGAGGAGGCATTAAAGATTTGATGAACCAGCTCGCAGAAATGAAACGGCAAATCAGTATTTAAAAGTGCCTGCACCTCTGTGCGTGTGTTAGCTATGTGAAGGACATAAGTTTCACGGGCCGAGCTCAGGGCCACTTCGTTTTGAGACAATAGGGCTCTTATTCGGCTCAAACCATTGAACTCCGCTCTCAAGGTTGGGATTCGCGGCCAAATGGAAACATCTGAATTCCCATGCGTGGGTGGATATAACACGTTCTTGCAACACACCACACGTTCTGATACAGTAACCACATAGGCGATACCGACCATTAACCCACAACACATTTTGTTATTCAAAAGTAAATAACTACCGTTAGACAATAAAGTGAATGTGGGAACTATTGCAGGAACCGGTGTGCCTTTTAAAATACAGGCTAAATTTGGCCTGTCTTGATTACAAGAACCATGCAATTGGATGTGCCTGCATATCAGTGAACGGTCAGGGGACTGTGTGCATTCTTCACCATTCAGATTCACTTCCTTCCCCTCCTTCAGACATCTGTATGTGTATGGTAAAGACCATGTCTCATGGAGGAAAGCACTGCCTAGTGGTTCATATCGCCCTATAGCAATATATCGCATACAATTTGTAAATTTATACAGAGCAAATGGTAAAGTAATAATACCATGGATAAGCCATGTAGCAGCAGCCGCCTCAGCCACAGAGAAGGGCAAAGATTCTAACTTTTCAATGTGTAACATAGAAAATGATGCATCTCGCATGGAAAGCATGCGCTGCTTGCCAGTCAAATTAAATGGGGCAAATAGTGATGAGACGTTCATATAACTCCAAGGCACTCGACCAGCCTTCAGAGTCTGTAGTGTCCAGGCAAACTGCATAACAGAACGCAATTGATTTTGACCATGATATAATACGGACACTTCATCATGCACATTGTCAACAACAGAAGAAACAATATTGTTTAATGTGTAAATTCGGGAAGAAAGCGTGTTAATACTGTTATCGACCACTGCAAGTACTTTTTCCAAATTTGCTTGGTCAATTGCCCTTAGGCGCTTAGCAGCCTCAATTTGAGACACTTTCCAAATTTCATTGTAAACAGCATAAATCCACCGTTTAGATCTACCCTAAGCTGGGCCTTTTGTAAAATCATTTAAATCCACATTTTCAGTTAACTGAGACAGATGTAGTTTAACTGCGGCTAACGTGGAATATTGCAGCCAGTTCTGACACAGTTTCCCTACAGAGTAAGTGGTCACAGTATAATCAGTTTCAAAACGGGGATCTGGTCGCACTTGTGTGAACCCTTCAGCCAACCCTAGAAATCGACGTTGGCAAGAATCAGAACTCTTTTGCCACAACAGCCAACCTTTTGGATCTAAGCTGGATACATTAAAGGACGAATTGTGTATTAGAGACTGTATCTCATGAATAGACAAATCAGAAAAATTACCCCATCCTGAATATTCTTCTAATTCGGGGATAATTGGTGTATTTAATTTTTTAGAAGTAGCCAATCCAAAGCATGTTGTCTGGGAAATAGTAGAATTTAGAAACAACATGTGATTTGGGATGAGACATGCACGGTGCAAAGCCTCAGTGCCTTGTACCTGCCAATCTTTGGTACCCCAAACCGATTTAAGGTCAATAATTCCCTTCCAGAACTCGTAGCCATCTAAAGCCAATTTGTCTAGAAAGGACTTCGAATACAGCAACAATGTATCGGTAGGTCTAACTTTGGACATGGACTTTTCTGTCATTCTGAAATAAAAGGACTCAGGATTTGATTGATTGAAATCTGTAAAATTACTGTATTTTTTCAGAAATGTACCGGAGCTTCCAATTAAAGGAGCTGGGCAGTGCTCCCACTGCGTGTAATTCACAGCAACCCTCCTGGAATTCGTCTTATGGAGAAAATGATTACCATAATGTTGGAAGCAAAACAAATCACCATAATTAATAGAATTTAAATATAAGTCTTCAGCATCAAAAGCCGCATAGTATTTCAAATCAGAAAATAATGCTTCTACGGCCTGAATATCCCAATCATCAGAACGTATATTTTGTTTAATCACATCTCCCATGTTTACTCTAAGCACATTCGGAACATTAATCACTTCAGTGGGCCCATGTATCTGAAATCTAACCGCATCCCACACAATCCCATCAAGGACAGGCCAAGCTGTAATGTTGACTGTATTCAAGTTTTGCTTCAGTCTGTGTGCTGAATGTGAAGAGGAAAGAGGGGCCAATGTTCCATTAAGGTACCAAATTCCTGTTCTTTCTTTAACGTAGTGACCATCGATCATGCGAAAAAAGTAAAAGACAAAACCAATTGACATAAAAAGGTAAAATGAAAATAGGATCAACCAAACGTATGTCCAAGGGGGAATTAAAAAATGTTTTTTAAACAACGTGGCATATTTTGCAATAGTTGAGGGTTTCTTTGAAAGTTCCGAAGCAGAGTCAAAAGAGAATCTGGACTGGTCGGCCAAACGAGTCTGCAAATCAGGCGTCGATAAATCAGCAGGATAGGTGTAGTTCAGCTCATCAATGTTAGTAACAGGAATAGTATTTAATAAAGGACTGGATATGGCAGGCATCTCGAGGGACACCTCCTGTTCTGCACCAGATGTAATAGCCAGCACAGAGTGCCTCACCATGGAAGGGCAGGATACAGCCGGTGTCATGCTATGAAGAATCGGCCACCCTGTGTGTCTTGACATTGTTAATAGAAATAAATCTCTTTTCCTTACGACCTGGAAGTTGTGGTAAAATGACTGTTCTTGTGCCCTTCACTCCAAGAACTCGAACCGGTGCACAATATGAGGGACCAAACTCTTTCTTGTTATCGATCTTCTCTCGAACCAGTTCTCCAACTTGGGGTAGCCAGCCAACTACCGGGATCTGCAACGCATCATCCGATGTGGAGGGCAAATGTTCCTTTGCTAGACTGTCTCTGGTCTTTTGTAGATCCTGTAAAACATTGCAATGTTCATATACGTCAAAGGCCGAGGCCTGGGCCTTGCAGTCTAAACCATCGAGGCCAGGGACGCACATCTTGATACCAAAGAGCATTTCGTACGGGGTCCGCCCACCCAGAGACCTTCTAGGGAGATTATTAAGCGCACGCTGCACGCCATTGAGGTGGGCTAACCAGTTTCTGCCAGTGCCTATAACTCGGGCTGTCAAAGATTGCTTTAAGTCACGGTTCATTCGTTCCACTACACTGTTACCCTCGGGTCTGTACGGACTTGAAAACTTGACTTGGACCCCCAACGAAACCATAGCATCCTTATACGCCTTAGAGGCGAAAGCCGGACCCTGATCCGAATGGAAGGTACCACAGGCAAAAATCCCTATAAAGACTCGCAAATCCTTGATGACAGCCCGTGAATCAGCGCTCCGATGTGGCCATACCCACACAAAGCGTGTGCATGAATCAACTGCTACTAAGATGTACTTGTATGCAGTATCAGAAGAAAATGGACCGCAGTGATCCAAATAAACGCATCCAAGCGGTTTATTAGAGATGGACAACTGTGTCTGAGGCGGACGCGCAGCAGTCGAAGGTTTAATCTGCTGGCAAATGTCACATTGAAGGACATAATCGCGCGTCTGTTTGTACAGTCCCCGCCACCAGAACCTCTGTTGTAGCTGAGTTACAGTGGCTGAGACGCCTGCATGCGCAGACGCCACACCTTCATGAGCCGCTGTAATCAAAGCAGCCCTGCGATCCGAGTTGGGAACTAGCCGTTCGCCAACATCAGGAATTTTCACATAAGGAACCTTATCGGGACTTAAGTGGTATGTGTACTTAGAAGGGAACCCCGCAGGATATTTACCTCCCTTCTCGGTCGCAGCAACAGCTGCCAAGATGTCATCATCTATTTTGCTTTTGGACCTCGTGACTGCTGCAACTAAGTATTTCGATACCGCTGACTTCGCTGCTTCATCAGCAAGCGAATTGCCAACAGCGTGGACCCCCACGCGCTGATGACCGAGAATATGAATCACAAACACGAGTGGCAACTTCTCTTTAAGTTCCGCCACTCGGACCCAGATCATTTTATGTTTTATTGTGCTACCTTTGGAATCACGAAACTCATTCTGAATCCAAAAGAACAAGTTTTCATTGTAAGACTGGACACAGTAGTAAGAGTCACTTACGATCAAAGTTGTCACACTAGGATCTGCGTACTCTAATGCAAGCATCAGAGCACGAAGCTCTGCCAATTGTGCGGTTCAGTCCCCAAGTGTCTGCGTGTGCACGACACTGGACTTGAACTCATCGTTCACCATGGCACCGACCACAATGGCGCATGCGGAAACGTAGGCATGTTTAGAGCCATGCGCAACCTGCGCCGAACCATCAGTGTAAATGATGCAATGGAAATCCTCCAACGGCCGCATTGCTAAAGGAGCAGGATGAACAAATTCATACTGTAAATACTCCTGCGACCGTAAAGTGGCGTCAAAAATAAACGTGACATCCTGGGACGTCAAGGATGCAGCCCACTGAATCCACCTAGGGTGCAAAGCTTTGGAATTAGGTACACTGGCTTTCGTAACTGCCTCCAAGGCAGGACACGGGGTAACAACCAACATGCGTTTTCCTTGTGACAGGGCACGTTCTTTAAGAATTGCCATCTGCACAGCCGTTAAAACTTTCTCCACAGTGGAAAACGCAGTTCAGCCGAAGTGTACAAGTGTGACTTGTAAGCAATAGGTACTGTATCCCCTTCATTAAAAGTCAGGTACGTGAAACCCACCGCCCCAGGGATAATTCTTATCACCAGGTTGGTTTGGTTATCACGAGTCTGTAAGTATTCAGAAGCGAGCAAATCAGCCTGCAAAGATTGCAGAATGGCTGAATGCTCTGGCAGCCAGCATGATTTGGAAAAAGATGGTTGTATCAAAGCATACAAAGGCTTGATACGCTGGGCATATTCCGGAATGTAAGTTCTCCCGAAATTCAAAAAACCCAGCAGAGATTGTAAATTTTTCAGTGTTGTCGGAGAGTCCAAATGTTCGCATTTCTCCAGGAAGTGAGGCGCTAACCCCTTTCCCTCGTTGTTTAGCTCGTAGCCGAGAAACAACACTGTGTACTCTGCAATGTGCGACTTTGCAAAGTTAAACTTGTAACCTATGTCTGCAAAGTTACAAATTATGCTATTCACTCGACACAGATGCTCCCTAAGATCGTCGTCTGTGAGATAAATGTCATCCACATACGAACAAGCAACTGGGTCGATGCCCTCTAGAAGAGAGACAATGCGGGCGGAGAATACCCCAGGACTATTCTTATAGCCCATTGGGAGACGCCGAAACATTTTTTGCACACCGCCGCATGTAAAACTGGTTCATTGGGAACTTAGACCATCTAATCTATGTGCATAAAAACCATTGGAAATGTCAAGCGTGGTTTTGAACCGTTTACGCTCAAGACTATTCACTAAAGCAGAGCCATGAGTATTCTGTACTGCGCAGTTACGGCAATGCGAGTTTAAATGCCTATAATCCAAAACCAAACGATATGAGCCGTCCGGCTTGTTTACAGTAAAAAGGGGGTTATTCATCGGTGACACACACGTTTCAATTACACCTTGATATTCCAATTGTTCAAGGATAGCCGCGACTGAAGCTTTGGCTTCACGCCGTATGGGATATTGAGGTTGAGGCTGCGGCTGAGACCGTAACGGAATCTCATGGCTTGGAGACAATTTATCCCAGCCACATTGATTGCGGTACACAGCCGGCGCAAGCGCCAGAGCCCACTCTTTTGCAAAATGCAGCGCTTCCACTCTCGATACAGTGTGCGCGAAACTGGGGAGGATCACCTCCTCCCCTCGCGGAGCTGCGAGAACAAAAGGTGGGGGCCAGTCAGCCTCCAAAAGCAAAATGTCATACGTAGACGAAAGATTTTCCCAAAATACCCCTTTTACAGTTCGCTGCATGTCACCTTCAATTAACAGGACAATTTCAAAAAGACGTTCAGGGGGAGCAACATGCGTATCAGCAGTTTCAATCACAACATAAGTGTCAGTCGCTGTCACCTTCAACAGTGGACGGAGGGCCTCTCTCACTATGGTAATCTCTGCCGCGCTGTCCAGCAAGGTCAGAGCCCACGTCAGATTCCGAAGCCGCGTTCTCACTATCTGGGGCATATCGATGCGCTGTCAGGGCGGCGACTTTCTTCGTGGCAAACTGTGGTCTCTTGGACGTAGCGCCTTCCTGCTGCTCTCCACTGTTACGCGGGCGGGGCTGACCACGTCCTTGCTGGCCACCCCGTCCCCTGCCGCCCCCTCCACCACCGGTTGACAGAGCCGATGAGTCCTGAAAGGAACGAGGAGAGCGTTGGTCAGAAGCCTGAAACCTTTCAGGTGATTTAATCATCGCGCGGTCGCGCAAATCATAAACACGATCCGACTGCGCAGGCAACGGAGATGCAGGAGCAGAAACCTGTGTTTGTTGTTGTTGTTGCTTACCCTGATTCTGCTTTTTAGGCCAATTCTGTTTCTTGGACTTTGGTTGAACACTAGTCTCCGAAGACTGACCCTGGGGCTGCTTTTTCTCTTTATCAGGAAAAGCTTTAAGCCCCTTCGCATTGCGGCCAACCGTTTTATAAGCAGCCACAATAATCCTTGCCAACTGACGGGGTCTCTCGGCCTCGGGAATCAACGCTAAAGCGTTAGCAACCTGCAAGTTCACTGCATCTCCCTTGACATTTGCAAGGATCAGATCGCAAACTACATCAAAGGAGCCACACAGGCGCATACCCAATTCAACCGCCGACTCCGGTCCGAGTTCGTCTTGAACACGTTTAAGGACCGCACCCAGATTGGTCACAGACGGGGTGCCATAGCACCTCGAATAGACCGCTGCAAAAGTCTTACCCCAGGTCTCACAGTCAACAAGCTCAGGTGCCAAATCTTTCGGTAAACTTAGTGTAAGAATCCGGTGCTTATCACCCGGATTCGTATTAGGAAACACAGCTTCCAGCTGGCCGAATTTCTCTGCAAGCCAGAACGGAAAATCATCCTTGTCCTGGGGCTTTTTGCCCATCACGGAATTCACCATGACAGGATTGATCTTCAAACCAGCCTGTTCTGCACGACGCTGTGCACCCCTAGGGGCTACGTCTTGAACATTACGGCTAGTGTAATGAACAAGCGCTCTAATCACTGCCACTGCGACTTCATGAAGTTGCCGCAGATCAGCCACGCCACAAGTGGCTCGATTAGGGTGAGGAGTGAATCCAGCCAAAGCGGGCCAAGGTGTGCCTGGAATGGACAAAGGACCCAACCTCGGAGCGGTTAAAGCATGTGGTAGGGCGCCACCAAACCAAACTCCATGCTGCCAAGCATCAATAGGAACCTGCAGTGCTCTGTACGGAGCATAAGCAGCTGGTACAGCCGTAGCAGTGTAGGAGTGGAAAACACCAGAATTAGCGTTCACCGCCGGAAATGTCACCCACGAATAAAACAGTTCGTACGGGTAAGCATGTTCCGCACTCACCACCAGAACAACAGCCAAGCCTTCCACAGGTACATTATGCGCCCGCAAATGGTCACGCACCGCAATGCGACTATGCTGCGGGATGTCCACGGCTTGTGCCATGTCAGCACAGGAAAGTGAAAAAACAAAGATTACTTTGTAGCACAACTGGGTAGTAATTCAAGGAAACCGTTTTTAGATAGAATCAAGCTTGAAAAAGACCTATTTCAAAAATAGGTAGGTTTTTCCGACACTGCCGTTTTCCGGAAACGGGAATGAAGGGGTTAAGGTTTGAATGATATACTACTCGAGTGTCATGATATAAGGCCAACAACGTATGGGCGCCATGTAGCAGGGTTTCCGTTCTCCCACAGAACTGTGCACAGAGATCTAGAACCTGGGTGAGTTAGGGTGACCCAAAACTCACCTTAGTTTCAGAAATCCCCTTACCAAGCTAGCTACAGTGTCTCATCTGTAGTAATAACGTCCCAATGACTTAGACAATCCAGAACATGAACTTAGGGTACCTCAGGTATCGTGGAACACATGAACACTCTTTCGTTCTATAATCATTAAAAACCGAAACTGGGAGGCAAAGAACACACGTGCAAGTTTGAAATGTTTATTTTTCAATGCAAAGTTCTCAAACGCAGTATCTTATATAATATCAACATACATATTATAAAAATCAGAGTTAGCAGCATAGTCACTAGTCCATAGTAAGCGAACGGTGATAGCATATTATAATGCAAAATCTATAGAAATCTGTATCACCTATATTTCGCGCACCCTAATTAGCATATCATATTATATCTAAGAAGGTCTCGTTTGGGTTTTTAGAAGGGCGGGCCCATACCTCTAATGGTCAGTAGGAGCAGATCACATCAACAGCTACCAGCTCTCTGCATGCGAAGCATCAAGTGTGTTGATTCATTCCCTGTAACTCTATCTTAAACCCGAGTAGAGCCCAATGTTGGCAGCAACATTATTTGTGTTATGTCTAATGTGGTGCGAGGATCAGGCCTTCAGCAACCTTGTGTTAGGTTATTCTTAGAGGGTGCAGTTCTCAGTGTGCAGACATTTGTACCAAGTGTACCAAGCACGACTGATATCAGAGCAATAACATATTATTCTCAAATAAATCACATCTTTCGTCTAGGTTGAAAGCTACAATAACAATTAGGTGTCGTGTGCAAACTGAAGCCGAAGGAAAATATGGTGTTTAAACATTTAATAAACTCATGCTAACTTAACACAATATATAGAAACACAGTAACCATATGACAGGACAGAGCTCAGTACAGTTTTACCCTGAGTCACACACTTGTGCCTGTTGATATGTTTGATATTGATCATTATCACAGCTTAGTATGATGATGCTTTATGTACTTGTCTGGAGCAATGTTTAGTCGTGACATGGTTTTTAATCCATTATACTATTTAGAACCTGATATGGTCAAACCCTGGGGGGATACAAGTATGATGGGACTTAGAGCATTCTTTGCTCTTTATTTTATGTTCTCTACAGAGCGGGGCCTCATTTTGCTGAGCCGTTGCGAGGTGAGGTGAGGTGAGGTGTCTTCCTCACGGTATACGGGTAAGACACACTAGAATTTTTCTAGTAACTAGATGACACATGGGATGTCACCAGTATATGAGATATATCCAGAGACACGTGGCTTTTTAGGTATGTGACCAAATATTTCTCCTTTTTCAGATGCTAGCAGCATTCCCTATACAGAGGAGGACATGAAAACCTACTAATACAGGTTACATGGTTGTATTTGTTCCAATCCTGTTTTTACTACTTACTATTTGTCTTTTCCCTTTTGGCACATTTTACGCAGTAGCAATACACTTTTGTACCGTCCTGAAGAAAGCCTAGGATTCATCCAATCCAAGTGGCTGAAACATGTATACCCACCTCTCAAAACGGACAGTTATTATGTTAAAACTGTCTTTGCACTGTTTTTAATTTGGGCATTATGAGATACCTATTAAAGCTTTTTTCTCCTTCTGTTCATTTTTAATTCACTCTTCTCACTTATGTGCACTGAGTCCATCACTCCTTAACACAACACCTCTTCACATCTAGGGGATCTGTTAAGAGCGCGCTATGGCGCAATTAGTGCTAGTGAAAAACATCTGTGAGCTCCCCTTCTTATTGAAAGGGTTGCAGCCCTTGGCAGCACTAGCGTGTTGCTAGGAGGGGACCCATATGATGAAGCAAGTCACCTTGGTGAGTGATGGGAATCCGCCCTCCTGAAAGGATTGCCCAGGTTTGTGTACTGGTCATTATGAATATAGTCACGTTCCGTAAAGCCTAGTGTTGTTCTGGATTTGAATAGGACCGTGGATACTCTAGTTGTGATATATAAGTGGGGATGCACTACATTTATTGACTGTACATCTCCACAGCTTTCAGAGAAAATCAAGTAGCTAACTTTTACATTCAAACCGTAACATTCCGAAACCTAGGAAACTGCATTACAATGACTCTAGGCAAATGCTGACGTTATCTAGTGCAAACAGGCCAAAAGCAAAAGCCCCATTCCAAACAAGCGGAGCCCACAGTGCCAGTGATGCTTCGGTGATCATCCACTTGAAATCTGAGTTAGCACAGGACATTTGGTGTCCAGCACAGTCTCTGGAGGCCACCGCACTGTCAAGCTCTGTTGCTCTTATGACCTGTTTATTGAAGCAGTGCACCAATTATGGTTTAAGCAGCAACTTGGAAGCAGGGAGACTCACTGCAACATTCGGGTCTTCTCCTGTGTCCCACCAGCTTCTTCTTCTTGGGTGCAGCATGTCGATAGTGACATACCAGTAATAATAGAGGAAAAGGGACCCACTCACCACTTTTGAAGGACCAGGTTTTAGAACCTAGCGGCGTCGGGGAAAACGCCCGATGCCTTCGAGTTCCCCTGCCTTGTCAAACAGAGACACAGGACGCTTCTTGATGACGTCAAAGACCAAAGTTTATTGGCTGCAACCAGGAACAGAGGTCTACGAAGCACAAGACGGGTGGTTCGCTAGAGACCAGTAGGTGGGGTGTAGGTTGTACAGTGGGAATAAACGTTACTTTAAAAGAGAATGTCACATAACCAATTAAAAATATCATTAAACTCAATAGCAAAAACAAACACAATATAAAAAATATTTTCCGTGCGATTAGTTTGCATATCTTATTCTTAAAATTCATTGTCCTTACAGGTCTCTCCAACTCGAAGAAATCCATCCTAACTAAATATGCTGCTCGCGATGGTAGGGTGTTCTATGCTGAGGAGTGCCTCTGTCAACCCAGGGCAACTTCCTTAGGCCAACCAGAAACTTCGACCTAGTGTCTCGGGCTTGCACTCCAAAGACTTCGGCAACCGCGACCCTACAGCTGAACCCGGATGGCGGTTCGAAAAACAAAAATGAGTAGATCCTCGGTGGAGAGTTAACCTGTAAACAGAAAAATCATAAAAACTTCACTTATTTTATTAGTCCATGAAAGGAAGGAGCAGAAACAGATGGAAGCAAGATAGAAAGGTGGATGCAGTTTACTGTAAACTTCGGCATGTCCTGCTCTTTAATCTTTATCTGACCAGCTGCTTAACAAGGAACTGGCTCAGCGAGGTCAGCCTCGGGCAAGGAAGTCAGTTCGGCCAGGTCATTCAGAAGTCAGCTAAGGTGTACGTGTCCCAAGAACTCGTTCGGCCGTAGTCATCGGCCTATGTGAGGGCAACCACACAAAATGGCTGCCGTTCACAAAATGGAACCCGAAGGTTCAAACAAAAATCCCTAAATACGTAGTGTTCTCATTGATCGATTATGGCGAAAACACTCGCACATACCGCACTCGTGATTTGCGGTCCGCTGACACCAAAATCGTCTATTTCCGACGACCTTTATTGAACGGGTTCAGAACCACCGAACCTCAGACCCTCAAACTACGGAACCACAGACCCTCCTTTTGCCCTTACATAGGCAACAAACCCAAACCTATGTCAATCCGAATCTGGATCTATATTCATCAGCTCATCGATATGTTGCTGTAGCATCATCCTAGTACTTAGTACCTCTCTCTGGACAGGTCTCCTTACACATGAAGTAGCACAAAGGCCACAAATAGCAGGAGCACACTGTACACAGAGACAGAACAGGAAAAGGATAGCTAAGACCATTCCAATAACCATCAGAATTTTCCATCCCCAGGTGGATATCAATCCCCAGAACCATCCCATCAACGACCAATCCCCTTTTTCTAAATGGACAGAATCGGAGATCTTATGTAGCTTGGAAATGGCCTGGAAGACTGACTGAGCATTGTCTGGAATGAAAACACAGCAGCTCGATTGGATCAGTTTACATACTGCGCCTCGGTCTGCTAGTATGACATCAAGAGCAACCCTATTTTGAAGTGTCATAAGTCTATCCGACTGGAGCTCAGCAGTCAAGTTGCTAAGGGCACCGGCAGTTTCGACTATGGTGGACTCAACCACTCTCGTCAACTGGCGAATGTTCCTGCTGTTAGCCATAGGTCCCCAGAACGGCAGAAAACCCTTAAAGAAATCTCCCAACTCTTGCCCTGCAGTATCTTCCTGACTCAAGACACCTCAAGCAACTCTCTTCTTATGGTAATCTGCAGCAGCTGTAAAAGTGGGAGGCAACAGGAAAGAAACAAAACATGTACCCGAAAAGTCAGGGGGCAACCATGTATATGCTTTGTCGTAGCAAACAAAATAAGTACCCTTAGCGGCTAGAAATGCTGGGGAAGTCTGAGACGTAAATACATAAGTCTCAGTGCAGACACTCTCCCCTAACTGAGCTCTCGTATTCTTGCCATTACCCTGCAGACAATAGCAACCCTGATGGGGCACTATCCAAATCGGGGGAGAACTTTTCGCTCGCTGGTTAACACTCAGACTAACTCCGTATCCAGTAACATCCCAACCACTATATGGTTGCTTCTCATCTTTTGGAATAGCTTCAACCGCATTAGTACCTTTAACCATGTCAACTATGCCTCTAGCTAAAGCACTATTCTTCGGATTGTCTTTCAGTGAACATTGGGGATAGACACTATGGGCATAGATGAACATGGTTCTGTTAGCCCAAATAGAACCATTTAAACTAAAAGGCAAAACCAAGTACGGAATACCTTTATCAGTCGTATGGGGCATTAGACCACAAATCCAACAATTCGTAGTATTCATCACTAACTGGTGTTGGTGCAAAAGTTGAATAAAGGAATTATTGGCAAATTCCAGTTGTCTAACTACCTCATGTTCAGGCAAAGGATGAAAGGAATGAGAAGAAATAGTAGGTGGGGGTGTAGGTTGTACAGTGGGAATAAACGTTACTTTAAAAGAGAATGTCACATAACCAATTAAAAATATCATTAAACTCAATAGCAAAAACAAACACAATATAAAAAATATTTTCCGTGCGATTAGTTTGCATATCTTATTCTTAAAATTCATTGTCCTTACAGGTCTCTCCAACTCGAAGAAATCCATCCTAACTAAATATGCTGCTCGCGATGGTAGGGTGTTCTATGCTGAGGAGTGCCTCTGTCAACCCAGGGCAACTTCCTTAGGCCAACCAGAAACTTCGACCTAGTGTCTCGGGCTTGCACTCCAAAGACTTCGGCAACCGCGACCCTACAGCTGAACCCGGATGGCGGTTCGAAAAACAAAAATGAGTAGATCCTCGGTGGAGAGTTAACCTGTAAACAGAAAAATCATAAAAACTTCACTTATTTTATTAGTCCATGACTCTCGGTCGTAAATTATAACGATCTTTTCCAGGCAATGTCTGTTCTTTGAATAAAAGATCAGGCTCAGTAGTGTTCAATCGATTCAAAGGAGGCACAGCTTCTTGCAAAAGATCATCACTTTCTTTCTCAGAGTTTGTTTCACTCAAACGTGCATTGCTGAATGGCAAAAATCGTGGCACAGTTTCCGTTTCAGAGTCTGGGAGTCCTTCCTGGACCAACCGGTCATACGGTAAGGGCAATGGAGCCCGTTTGCAGTGTACGCCGTGGATCCAGTGTTTCTTGCCTTGCACTCGAACTGCAGAACGTGTAGACAGGAGAACTAGGTGTGGTCCTGTCCAACAGGGCTGATCGTTCTTGCTCCGCTGAAAATTCTTAATGAAGACCCACGAGCCGGGTTCAATAGTATGGCCTGGATCTTCAGAAACCTGTGGCAAACTGTCATAGACCTGTTGGTGTAAAACACGCAATTTAGTCGTCAGTTCGTGCAAGTAATCAAGCAACATAGGGTACTCAAGGTCACTAAACTTTGTTGGTCTTGGTACGCCCCAAATATTCACCGGGCGACCAAACACAAACTCATACGGACTCAACCCCATTCGCGCTAAGGGCAAAGCATCTGGCCATTGTAAACCAGAGCTCGTTTGGATTTTTGCCAACTTTAACTTCAAAGTGCCATTATAGCACTCGACTAAACCAGCTGATTGGGGGTGATTTGCAGCATGGAACTTCTGCCGGATTCCTAATCCCTCGCATACTTTCTTCATCACTTGACCCACAAATTCACTCCCATTGTCACTCCAGATAATTCTCGGTAAACCGAATCTTGGGAAAAATTCCTTGATTAGGGCTTTCGCTGTGGACAAGGCAGTATTGTCCTTCAAAGGGTAAGCTTCCACCCATCTAGAAAAGGAGCAAACAACCACCAAAACATATTTCAGGTTGTTGCACCTCTCCATGTGGATAAAATCTAGCTGCAAAGCCTCGAACGGATACGTAGGAGGAGCACAATGACCAGCTGGTGTTGGAGTTCCCTTACCAGGATTGTACATCAAACACACCATACAGTTCTTAACCAAATTCTCTGCACATCTGGGAATGCCTGCATTCTGCCAAACCGGAGCCAACAACTTAAAAAATCCCTTTCACGCTGATATGTGCCATCCCATGAGCCATTGTAACAACTGGAAGCACATACGCGTCAGGCAACAACCATCTTTGATGCTCAGACAAATCAGTCCAACAACCATTCGAATCCAATCTACCCTTACTTTCTCTCCATTCATTCAACTTTTTCTCTGTAGCTTCAGCTTGGATGGATTTCACACTCTCAATCGAATCTTCACACATACTTTTCTCTGGAACCCATCTCGCTGGACCTGCAACATACATTCGGCTCATCACATTTCTCGCAGTTTCTTTCGCAACTTCATCCGCAAATGCATTTCCGCGACCAACATCATCCGTAACTTTCTTATGGGCACTGCATTTCACAATCGCTACTTGCAATGGCAAAGTAAGTGATTCAAGAAGTTCATTCACCAACTGCCCATGCTGAATCTTCGTTCCATGCGAAGTCAAAAATCCACGTTCATGCCACAAACGTTCAAAGCTATGAGCCACACCAAACGCATACTGGCTGTCAGTATACGCATTCACTCGTTTTCCTTTCGCCAACACACATGCTCTTGTTAATGCAATCAACTCTGCTGCTTGCGCTGAATTATGTGGGATACGTGCAGCTTCAACAACCATATGCAAAGTCGTAACAGCATATGCCGCAGTCGTATCACCATTCGGCAACTTGAAGCACGAACCATCAACCCACAGTGTACCATCACTTTCTAGAAGAGGAGTATCCCTAAGGTCTATTTTCCCTTTCGTTTCTTCCTCAGTTCTAAGAAATTAATCGTGCTGTTCTTCAACACTATCTGTCTCAGCTGAAATCGGCAACAACGTGGCTGGATTCAACGTGTTGCATCGTTTAATATGCACATGACTCGCTAACAAGGTCAACTCGAAACCTGACAACCGAGCACTAGTTAAGTGCTGTGTCTTGGTACGGTTCAACAAGGTATCTACTGCATGTGGAACCATTACAACTAACGTGTTGTCCATAACCAAACCAGCAGACTGTCGAATCGAAACAGCCGCTGCCGCTGTTGCTCTCAGACAACTCGGCAACGCTCTAGCTACCGGATCTAAAGTCGACGAAAAGTAAGCACATGGACGTTGCTTATCGCCAAACTGTCGGGTCAACACTGACAATGCACATCCCTCTCTCTCGTGGACATACAATGTGAAAGGCTTACTGTAGTCGGGAGTACCCAACACAGGAGCCGAACACAACGCATTGAGTAATTCGGAAAAGCTCTTCTGACATTAGTCAGTCCAAGGAATAGGATTTGGAGTATCCTTAACAGTAAGAGCTATCAAAGGCTTCACAAACAAAGAAAAATGAGGAATCCACTGTCTACAGTACGACGTAATACCCAAAAACGCACGTACTTCTCTCTGTGTCGTAGGCACACTCATGTTCGCAATAGCTTGAATTCTTTCTGGGGTCAGTTTCCGTCCCTCCTTCGATAAGAGGTGACCTAAGTAGGTTACCTCTTGTCGACAATATTGCAACTTGGAGAGAGAAACCTTGTGATGGAAATCAGACAAGTGGCGTAACAATGACAAAGTGGCTTCTCTACAAAGCTCTTCATTGTCGGCAGCAACTAGCAAATCGTCAACATATTGAATAAGGGCAGCACCATCTGGTAAAACCAACAAATCAAGTTGCCTTTTCAAAGCTTGGCTATAGATCGATGGACTCTCGCAATAGCCTTGAGGAGCTCGCTTAAAGTGGAAACTTCGTCCTCCTAAAGAGAATCCAAAGATGTCTCTACTTTCCATGGCAATCGGGATGCTGAAGAAAGCATTCTTCAAGTCAATCACCGAAAACCACGTGGCTGTAGCCGGGATCAAAGTTAACAAAGCGGTGATATCAGGTACAACAGGAAATTGCGGAACAACGATCTTGTTCTCCTCGCGGAGATCTATCACAAACCTATATACAGGAGGCTGTGAAGAATCAGTTCTCTTCAGAACAGGCAAAACCAGACTATTGCACACATTACCTCTCGTTTCCTCAATCACACCCTTTTCAATCAGATCGTAAATGATCGCCAAAAGTGCTCGCTCACCATCACTCGAGATACGGTACTGTGGAATGCGCGGTAACTTAGCATTCGCCTTCAGTGTCACAACATAGGGAGGAATCTCCAAAAGACCCACATCATTCGGACCAGTAGCCCACAATGAATCTGGTAAAGAAGACAATTCAGGTGGAAGTCCATCTTTGGATATGTACATCGGAGAGATCACTCTCTCACCCAAAGTGGGATGTACTCCTGACGGAGAACAATACAACGTCGCATACAATCTCTTTAACAAATCCAATCCCAACAAGTTCTCACCACAACCTGTAGTCAAAATGAGGGGTGCTTCAAATTTGTGAGGTCCAACAGAAAGAGACAACGGAGTAGAAATCGGATTTGTAACCGGGGCGCCAGAAAAACCTACAGAAACATTCTCAAAGCCAGACAAAGGTGCGCCAGGGAGTTTAGAGTGCATTATAGAACTCTTCGTAGCACCAGTATCTAACAGAAAAGGCTCTGACACACCTGATGCAATCACTTCAACATAAGGTCCACTCTGATCTACAGGAACTGAAACAACTCCCTCTCTTTGTCTATGGCTGTCCTAGCAATCGTTACCACTCACTTCCTCACCTTTGACGTAGTAATCATCCGTATAGTACTGTGCTGTCCTACCAGACTAACCCTGCTGCTGATCAAAACTATTCCCTGAGTTCTGTGGAGGCAAAGAACGCCCATTCTGTCCGCGACCTCTACCTCTAGGTGCTTGTTGAACACCTCGACCTCTCATACCAGAAGCACCATTCATGCGCTGCAACAAAAACGGGCAACTAGTCTTAAAATGGCCCTCTTCTTTACAATACGCACACTATTTTCATAGTACTGGGCCCTAGCCAAAATCTGCACTGACGTGGAAACAGCCCAAGCACTTTCAGAATCTTTCAACTTAGTGCACAACTCGGGAAGCAGATTATGCCCAAATTTGTCGACGAACAATCTCTGGCCACCCTCAGTAGCCATATCCTACCATTATGGTCTACAAACGTCTCTTCAAACCGCATGAAAAAGTCAGACACAGTCTCATCTTTCTTCTGTTTACATGCAGACAACTTGTCCCAATTAACACAGACTTCAGGCATCATATAATAATTATCCTACCAGGGAGTAGAGTAATGATATCTTCAGGCTTAGCACCTCCTACTTGTCTATCATTCACAGCACAAATATTAACCCATGTATCACCCAATTCTTGTGCATGATCCGTGTGATGAATCGTACCCCAAATAGGCTGTGGGACAACATTTCAAAACAACATATCTGTCTGCCAAATTCATAATACACGAACCCACAGTCTGAGTGAGCTGTTTATAATATCCCGCTGGATTTTTGTGCGGATCAGGCAAAGACTGCTTAATAGCCAAAACTTCAACACGCTTCCAAGGAACATGTACCCATACACGCTGGAAGTGTGCATTAGGATCAGCAGGTCTCCAAACTGGAGGAACCTCTCGCATCGGATATTGACGCGCTGTTCTCCTAACTGATGAATCAGGCTCAAACAATCGCTCAGAAGGAGTGTCACTACGAAATGACAATATAGTCGGAACAGCTCTCCCAACATCATGAGGACCCACAACGGTCCCTTTCGCAAATTCGGAATGTATTCGGTACAACTCATTAGGAGCCTTACCTACTTCTTCAACTCATTGTGCATGGAGGAACCCACATCATGTCGAAGACGTACCGTTGCTTTGGTGCTTCCCATTGTAGGAAAACATCCATAACACCTTCAAGATCCTACTGAGAAGCGTACGTAATCCATTTACGCGCCAAATGATCCAAAACGGTACGCTCATCTGTATCAGGCAACTGACTACGTGATTGTCTACGTTCACTAACCGCAGACATACCCAATTGTCCCAACAAAGGAGAAAAGAAACCAGAAACTGCAGCGGTCATTCTCTGTCTAGCAGAAGGAGAAGGTGAAAGAATAAGAGAAGACGGAACAATAGTAGAAGAATCCAAAGTCGGAACAGAAGGAGTTTTATAGATAGGCGTAGGAGTAGCAGACGAAGAAGGAGGCAAAGTTGGCGGCCCCTGAGGAGGCTGCGCCAAAGGAATAGTAGCCAACGGAAGAGGAGCTGGCTGTGGAGGATTTACAGGTGGCACAAGAGTCGGAGGTTGTGGAACTACAACTGGTAGTGGCGGTGCTGTAGCATTTTGTGCATAAGGGGGTGGCGAACTCAATAGATGCGACATTAAAGGATCTTTCGCAAGATCTTTCTTTGCTTCCTGTTCTTTAGGCGGCAAAACTGCGTAGCATTTATCTACTGCTAACTTCCTAACCATAAGCATCTGTTCACTCTCTTGCTCTTCCTCATTATCCCTATATGCTATAGCAGCTTGCACCATTGACAAACCTCGTTCTCGTTTATTCTTCTTCGCTAATTTAATTTCTTTCTGTTTGGCTTCTTTGCACCATATGCGAAAAGAGTCAAACATTGCCGGCCGGGCTTTCTTTTTGAACAATTTAACTTCAAGATTATCTAAAATCTCAGTTTCAAAACTACTGTAACGTGGCCACTGTAGGACACCGTCTTTCTTCGTATATTTTACCCAGATGTCATTATAACCAATAGGGCCCACACCATGCTTCACATAGAGTTCATATGTAGGAGTTCCAATCGGAGGAACCGGACACAAATCCTCTAACCGGGAATCCTTAGAACAACCACAACCAAATATCTTTCCAAGTCTGCTAAGACCAGGCATCTTCGCTCACTAGTCTAGCTTCAAACTTCAAGGGAAAATCTGAAAACGATGGCCTCGTGAATACACGAGTCCCTCGGCTTTGGGACTGCAGGTACCAAATCAAAGCGATCCACGAAGGGATACCAAAACAAGCTAAGGACTGGGAGACGCTCCACTCATACTTAACTGAAATGTCGATGGCGTCACCAGAAGACCCGTCTATCGTCTCGCTCTACAAATCGCCTAAGGCTCCAAGACAGGGCGACAGTGAGGGCAGCAGTCCTTCCTAGCCGTCGGAAAGTGGGGAACCTCGCAGCAAAGACTTTCGGACCACGACGACATACAGGGGTCGATGAAGTGGCTGGCCTTCCTCCAGAACTTTCACACGACGCTCTCCACGATCTTCAGGCTTGGACCGGTACCGCTGAAGTCGCCCGACGTTGGGCGCCAACTGAAGGACCAGGTTTTAGAACCTAGAGGCATCAGGGAAAACGCCCGATGCTTTCGAGTTCCCCTGCCTTGTCAAACAGAGACACGGGACGCTTCTTGATGACGTCAAAGACCAAAGTTTATTGGCTGCAACCAGGAACAGAGGTCTACGGAGCACAACACGGGTGGTTCGCTAGAGACTGCACAAATTCAATGAGCGGAGCATGGTCTTTTATGCTAAGAATCACATTCCAAAGGTGGCATCAAGTACATACAAACTAGCCAATCACATGGTGACATTTCAAACATATCGTATAACGACAATCCCACTTTCCGTTGTCCAGCCCACCAGAAATGACCAAGCACATTTCAATTAAGCATGGGCGGAAAATCCGTTACGCTCACGGATTTTGCGGATTTTCGGTAAATTCGCAATCCGCGAACGCTCGCGAATTTACCGAAAATCCGCAAATTCGCACGCAGCGGATTTTTTTTTCTTTGCGGTGTAAGTTCGCAATTGCGAACATGTAGGTGCGGCGGGCACCAACAATCTCGCACTCGCGAAATTACAAAAATTGCAATTCTGCACAAGAAATCTACTAGCAAGCAGCATAGACCTTCTGAAAATGATGATTTTTATCAGAATAACTCCTCAGGTTGACATTTGCCTGCACTTTTTTGGATTTGAGGCCTTTTGATTTTCTTTGGATAACTTTTGGATTAGAAATCAACTTTCTCATATAAGCTTGGTGGGGCATTACAGTTGCTGTAATGCTGTTCTGCAGAAAAGCGAGTTTTGCAAAAGTGAAAGCAGGTTCAAAAGTTCAAACTCATCATTAGTAACCGTTCCCTGTAGTGCTTCCTGACAAGGGCCCCTCCAGAGTTCAGTTGCTAGTTGCAACAATTGTATGACCCTGCTCTGACCCTCACAGCAGGCTCATAGAATAGCTACAAGTAAGCCACAAAGGTCCTGGAAAAAAAAATTGCACTGCAACAGAAAGCAAATTACAGATAAGGAAGCAGGTGCCAGACTGGAATTTTAAAACAGTGACACATTAATAAATCAACCCCAAATTAATTCATGTCAGTTGAAGCAGGCAGGTGTGCTTGCTTTTTCCCCCATAATCTACAGTGATGATGAACCAGAGGGTGGCATTGATGTACCAGAGGGTGGCATGGGTGAAACAGAGGGTGGCAGGGGTGAAACAGAGGGTGCTGGAAACCTGTGATGATGAACCAGACGTAGAAACAACATAATCGTGACCGTGTCGAGCCGACATGTAAGTTCGCAATTGCGAACTGTTACAAAACCCTCGCGAACTGTCAGAAATCCTTGCGAACTGGCAGAAATCCTTGCGAACACAAAAAAAAAATCCGCAAATTCGCGAGAATTCGCGGATTTTGCGGATTGCGAGTTCGCAAATTCGCAAAATTCGCGAACGCCAGATTTGCAAAATTCGCCCATGCTTAATTCCAATTTCTTGTTCGATCAGGCCGGACAAACCCATCATAAAACCTCAGCCCAAGTCAGTGATTAAGCCATAAAGGGAGGAGCAGAAACAGATGGAAGCAAGATAGAAAGGTGGATGCAGTGTACTGTAAAATTCGGCATGTCCTGCTCTTTGATCTTTATCTGACCAGCTGCTTAGCAAGGAACTGGCTCAGCGGGCAAGGGAGTCAGTTCGGCCAGGTCATTCAGAAGTCAGCTAAGGTGTACGTGTCCCAAGAACTCGTTCGGCCGTAGTCATCGGCCTATGTGAGGGCAACCACACAAAATGGCTGCCGTTCACAAAATGGAACCCGAAGGTTCAAACGAAAATCCCTAAATACGTAGTGTTCTCATTGATAGATTATGGCGAAAACACTCGTACATACCGCACTCGTGATTTGCTGTCCGCTGACACCAAAATCGTCTATTTCCGACAATCTTTATTGAACGGGTTCAGAACCACCGAACCTCAGACCCTCAAACTAGGGAACCACAGATTGGCTGGGTTCTACAATGTTCCCTCGCCTTCTTTGGCTTTGCATGCCAACAGTGACTTAACAGCCTGTGGAAAGACTGGAAGACCCATTCCAACACTCAAGTTGGCTCCTGTGTAACTCCCATGCTAGTTTTCATTACTGAGCTGGGCTTTCCAGTTGGGCACAGCGGCTGGTCTCGTCTGGCCAGCCCCCTACTGCAGGCATACCTTCTATTTCAATCTCTCTGCCAGGCCAGGCAGGCTCTGGTTTCACGGCAGACCCACAGATTCTTCAGCAGCTTTTTGCTAGCTTTCCAGATAAGACGGGCTTTTCAGCCCTGCTGTCTCAGAAATGCCTCTAATACCCTGTGGAATACCACCTCCTTAATCGGCGAGAAATCTGGAAACAAGAGGGGAAACTCAGTCAATACTTCTCATGACAGCCTCTGTATACTGAAGGAAAAGTGAATACTGCATAGCGGTAATGCCTTACATATTCTCACTAATGTGAATATTGCATGGAACCTTGCTCTCGTATTTAATGTGCCACTGCCATGAGGTTTTATTATTGTCCTAGTATTCAAAATAAGACAATGAAGTACCTTCATTGCATGTATTCTTGGTGGATCACCTTAGCCCCACAGTAAACTCATTTATCCTGAATGAAGACTTGAAAGCACTAATTGTCAAGAAACATTTTTAATATTGCAAGTAAATAAGGCCTTATTGCTGTTCTGCTTCATTGTTATATAAAAATGTTTCGACAGTAATGCAATTTAACTGCATCATGCATTTCCTCTTGCTTTGCAGAAATTACTTCCCTGTCCTTATACCTGGCAATTTCTGCCTTTGCGTACAAAAGTTGAATGTTGTGCAACAGTAGTGTAGTTGACCAGGACATACCAGTGTATTGTGTGGTAAGACTAGGTGACTTGGGCACAGAGGCTGGCCAGGACAGGCAGAACACTGCAAGGATATTCCTGTTCCCTGATAATGATGGGTAGTGGATCACTCCAGCTCCACCCAGCAGCCCATTTAATAATGCTTTTTGTGATTCCTAGCGAGTTCTGTCATCAATGTTCTTCACTTTTACACTGCTTTCTCTAATGCCTTTCCTAGATTTGTTCAAAGCAGTGTCACAGTCCTGCCTTTGGCAGGTTTATATTTCCTCACAAGATTCTTGCCAAACTCATGCTAATTTTGAGGGTTTATTTCACCCAAATTTCAGTCAACATTTGATATAGTTGATTGCCTGGGCCAGATGTCAAGACGTTTTTGACTAGTGCTATTAGTCCTCAGTGGTAATTAAGGCAGTGCTTGGGGCTAAATTAATTCTTTAAATGTTGCTCGGATATGAATTTACCTTAAAAAATGAAGAGGCAAGGGGTGTTTGGCAAAACAGGAACAAGTTGGTTTAATTAAACGCAGCCGGGAGAGTATCGACAGAGTAGCATCTGAAGAAAGTCTCTTGTTGTACAGACGTTCTGGCAGACCATTTATCCTGTTTGCGAGGTACAATAAACCAATGTGGCATTCTTGGGCTAGTCATAAACAGCAAATACAACCATCTGATAAGAGGGACACAGGTAGCTCTCGACCTTAGGAAGAGCTACTGTGGGCCAGTGTGTATGTGTCCAGATGTACGGCTTGGGGAGTGCATGATCACTATATAACAAAATAAAATAACAAATGTAGAAGCACAAAAATGACCAGAAAAATGCATAAGTAGGTTTACATTTTATGAGGAGACCCTAACTTTAAAAAGAGTGCTAACCTATTATGTTAATGTTATGGGGATTTGTAAAGCGCACGGCTACTCCGAGGGGTGTTCCTGTGCTGAGAAAGTACCCCTTGAAAAAGCGAGACCCTAGTCACTCACAGTCCTACATTATGGCTCCTTAATGTTGTCCTAATTTCCAGGCGTGCTCCATTTGTGGTTTGTATGCTGTATCCTGATTGGCTGAGTGTCCCTAACTGTATGTGGCATCTATCCTTGAGGTATTTTGGGAAAGTGTGCCTTCGACTAAATTATTATTATTGGGCCCAGTTTTATTGGACCTATTTGTGGTTTGACTGCCAATCTGTGGGATGGATCAGAGTTTCCCCTGGGTGCGCGTTTGTCTTTAGGCTAAGTTTAACCCCACTTGTGACCTGTCAATTGGTAGGCTCGGGTTTGGGGTGTAGGGCATGCAAACCACATACCTATGACTCAGATTTGATGGGGAGGTCACCTTGGTTGATTCAGAGAGCAATGATATGAGTTAACTAGATTGTCTACAATTAACATGGCGGTCATTTGTATCATTTTGACAGCTATCCTCATTACTATGCATACACTTGTCATAGTGTACATCGATATTGTCTTTACTAATATTAACATTGTTATGCATTCATAGATAATGGCATACATTGACATTGTTTCTACTGATATCGACATTGTTATGCATGTATAGATTACGGGATACATTGACATTGTTTCTACTGGTATCTACATTATGCACGCACATTTTATTGCGTGCATCGAAATTGCATTTATTGGTATTGCTGCGGTCAGGCCTCCTATTTATATATGGTGTGTAATGACATTGTATTGACGGATATCAACATAACCACCATATTATGAAAGCATATTGGTGGAGGTGTTGATGTATTGTGTGACGTTTTGTGCATCATTATGGCATTTTTTTGTTCTGTTGTGCTGTGGTTGTTGTGTTCTCTTCTGCTATACCTGTCTTGTTGGTTTGTGCCCTCCCTGATATGATTTTCTTGTGTCATTATGTTGTTTTGTGTTATGCTATTGCATTTTGTTCTGTGGGTTTCTTTGTCAATAAATACTGCTATATTTTCAGTATAATAAGGTTGCAGTTAAGCGCCTAGCATTTCATAAATGTTTTTAAAAATCTGTCATTTTTGTTTTATTTACGTAGAATAATTGTAATAAAACTATATTTTTACTAATGAACCACTGCAGAAACCAAAGCCTAATGAAATGATCTAATTAAAATGAAGTGATAAAAAAGTTATAAGTATAACCATGGAAGGAAGGCTAATTGCTGGGTCGTGGTGGGATCAAAATTGATAACGGAAGAAGCTGGAAACCTGAAGGAGCATTAAATAGTAGGAACGTGTTCTGTTTGGAGACCAGGAATTATTTGATATCCATGACTCTGACTGAAAGTGAAGGAATGAGGGTAATTTCTGTGAGCAAAAAGAATCACTAGAACTCTTCATCAATGTTTTGCTCAGAGGAAAAGTTGCATTTGAGATGAGAACCCAGGAAGCTGAAACGTTTTTTATTTTTTACTAAATGACCAGTGTCCTTAGCTCTCCAAGAGCATCTGGCCCCTTCAAAGATGCATGGTGGGGAAGAGGAGAGGCTATCCAGCGGTAGAAAGAGGGATTGGATCTCTCCAAGATGATGGAGCACTGGAAAAGTTGACAGAGTCTGAGAATACACCATGGAAAGATAGAAGCAAACATCAATTAGAGGCACGTTTAAGCACAAAATCCTCCCTAGGAAAAGGTGCTCCCTATGCTATGGATGGAAGAGGTTCAAAGCCACATTCATCTGATCTACAGTGCTGAGTGTTAAGCACACAAGTTAAAAAAATAAATAAAAAAAGAGATAGAGCAACTTATATGAGGCACAAATGTGCATGCCTGGAGACTAGGAAAACATTAAGGAGCCATAATAGGTTAGTCCAGTTGGAGTCTCCTTGTAAAATAAAAACCTACTTATGGATTTGTCTGGTCATTTTTGTACTTCTACATTTATTTTATTTTGTTGATTTGAAAGGCAATGGTCAAAAGTTCCCCTAATAATCTGAATTAATTTGAATTGAATATAGTGAGATTAGGTGCTTAATTTGTGAAAGAATGAGTGCTGGCGCCCAAAGTTCAGCTTAGAAGCTGGCGGCCGGTGCATTTAAACGTGGCCTCACTGTTAGAAATGGGATTTCTGGTTGGCTAAGGCTTGGGCCAAAGCCTGGCAAAAACCACCACTCTAACCAGGGCAAGGGAGTTACACACTGAAGATAACCCCTGCACCCCCCTTGGTAACTTGGCACGAGCAGTCAGGCTCATCCCAGAGGCAATGTGTAAAGCGCTTGCGCACGCACACAGCAACAACATCCCAGGCACACCACAAAAGGAACTCCACACAAGGTTATATCAAAAATAGCCTGTGTATTCTCATAACACATTAAAGTAGTAATCACATAATATACATTGTGCCACCTAGCACTGGGTAATATTTACATGGGATTATATACACGTGACAGGGCCCACTGGACCACTGTCAAAACCATCACAAAGTGAACTTAGTAAAAGTAAGACATATCATAAACGTTCAACCAGTAATCACTGGTAACCACTGTACTCAGCATCATCCTGTAACATAAATAATATTATGCACAGTATCACATTCCAGCGGATGTATGTCGTTAGAACGCATACTTTTACAACGCATACCTTTACAACGCATTTAAAAAAAGTAAAAGTTTCGTTGTAAAGGTAGTGCGTTGTAAAAGTTGTGTTGTAAGTTTTGTTTCCCCATTCCAGCGTATTACATTCTGCACTAACCTCACCAGCATAATCACAGTATACAAATCACCTCATCCCCAAACACATTTAGAGGCATGAATCACAGTAGAGAATCACATTTCGTAATATCACATACCTCTCTGGCCCCCTGGCCAACTGGCCTTCTCTAAGGCTCAGATGTCCTCTGTCCAGAATGTCTGGGGTGCTGCCAAGGCAGCGGAATCCAAAGTGCGCCATTGCGCTGGGGCAAAGGAGTGCATCTCACTCATAGTCTCCAAAAACATGCCCCCAAAGAACTGTGGCCTAAACATAGCAGCTGGCACTAAGTGCTGCACAGCTGGGGATCAAGTGTGGCCAAATGTTATGGGCCCCTCACAGCCCTCTGGACCCCTCTCTGGCCCCAATGAACCAATGCACCCACGTGGCAGCTGCCCACTATGGCGGCGCAGCTGTGACATCACTTATGAAGAGGGGGCCCGGCACCTATGTGCCCTCAGTACCCCCACGGGCTCTAAAAATATGCCCTCTTGTTGGGGTGGCCCGCTCTCTTGTGGGACCACTCAGCATAAGACACCATCCCGGTACTTGGACCGGCACCAACCTGGTGCCCCTGGAGTCCCCACTCACCGGACTGGTCTGAGGAGGCTCTCCTGTGGTTCAGCTCTGCAGGTTCTCCTTGTGCTGTGGGACCGGTACCACAAGGTGCCGCGTCAGGCTTGCCCTTCGTTTTTCCCCCATCGCTGGGGAGGCTTTGGCGTTGCTTTCACTCGTGCGGCGGGGGCAGGCACTGACAATGTGCCTCGGCCCCGTCCGCCTCCATCACCACGGGCGCCAGGCTCCTCACTGCGGGGTAGGCTCCCGCCTGCAGCACTTCTCAGGTCGCCTTCTCCTCAGCACACGCGGGGCTTCCTTCTGCTCACAGAAGCCCCGCTTGAGATTGGCTGCGTTCCGGCCGGCTTGGCAGGCCCCGCCAACCTACAGGCAAGGGTGCCCGGCTGCCGCGTCACGTCTCCGGCACTTCCCCCTGGGCTGCGGAGGTGATCCAGTTTCTCCCTCCGCAATGAGGGGTGTGCTCCCTCTTAAGCAGGCACATGTGGGTTGGGCACCCGCCAAAAAAACACACGCAGAAGCGAGGTGGGTACCCGTGATTAAGATTGAATACGCGGGTTGGGCACCCGCAATTCCCGCATCATGGGGTAATTCCTCACATCTGGATTCCCTCTCAGAGGGCGGCAGCTCAACGTTGCGCAGCCCACACGTTTCTCCTTCAAATTAGAATATAACGCTCATGAGGTGCTAGCTGCAGAAGCAGGTCCTTCCTACCATAGAAGGGTAAGTCCAGCAAAAGTTCTTTTAGGGATCAAGGAGAGCCATGCTGAACCCAGGGAGACAGCCCTCCTGACAGATCCTCCTGGGCCCCAGCAGCAGCATGCCCTGCAGGTTTTCGACAAGGTACAGAACAACTTCATGGAGTCACAGCCCCTATATTTATATCACCAAATCCTTTGTCTAAAGTGCAGGGCATGGGGGAACCAGATGCAACTGGTTTAGGGGGGATTTGGAGCACTTTGTTTTGGAAGCTCCTCTTCCCTTTTGTCAGGTGGGGGTTCGTCAGCAGACACACCACAGGGGGGCGGAGCCAGCATTCACTAGGGCAGGCACCATCCTATTCTGAGTCAGGGGATTACCCCTTCCACTACTCTTAGTGTCCCATTCAGCCTAGCGCTGACTCACTCTGCCCCTCCTGGAGCCACACACATCTCTCAGTCCCTGTCACTCACAAGCCAGACATGCAATTCACATCAAGCAGACACAAAGCACACAGAAATGCCAACTTCTAAAAGTGGCATTTCTCCACTAGTCATCATAAATCTGCGCACACCATTGCGCAGCATTTATTCTCACGAGTTCATACATACTAAACTCGCCCCTGTCGCTCCTCTCATACCAGGAATTACCACGGACACACTCACCCCCAATGCATTCCTATGGGAGGGCAGGTTAATCTCACCACACGTACACAGAGAGCGCACGCACTTTACACCGGACCACAGTGCTAAAGTGCCCAGAGGCATAAAATCACCAACACCAGGTCACAAAAAAGGCAAAACGTTTAGGGGTGAACCTGCCAAAAAGGGCCAAGTCCAATACTCCCCTAATACCAAGACCGGTAGTCTTTAATCCACTACCAGGAACTCCTTGCCCCCTTTGTCTCACACTTTACTTGCAGGTTCCTGCTTCCTGTTTGTGATGGTTTACTCATCTTTTTCTTCCTCTGTCTTTCAGATCTGTGTGTTCTTTTTTCCCTTGTACTCTGTAAATATCTGATAGAGGAAAAATGAGTGTCAATCCCCAATAATAAGTGCCAGTGACCCCACCGGCAATCACCAGCTCAAAATAAGCTCTGGATATTACCATGCAGTAATACAACAATCACTTCTAGCAAGTGCTGCTACAGTTAGTGTTCACTGTAAAACAAGCATTAGTGTTTCAAATTTGAGTGATTCAACCAGTGGCCAGTGGCGCATGTCAGTGCTCATTCTACTTGACCACATCCATAAAAGTTGAATGACATTCTGTGCTGGCTGCTTGGTTGGGTACACTTTGCAATGTGGTGGTGATGTTTTTGGGGATTTCACCTTTAAATTACACTGAAAGAGTCCAAAAGAGAGACTGCAAGAGCTCTTGTTACCTGAGCTTAATGATTGATTTGGAGGTGCAGAAATATTATTGGAATCCACTTTGGGGTCTAAATACAAGGCAGATGGACTTGTATTGCCTGATAAAAAGTGTGGAGGGGAGTAAAATTATACTTTCAATTAGACATGCTTTAAAGGACCACAGACTCTGAATTCCACTTTTGTGGATTTATGATAAGGCCAAAAATAATTGAATATAAACACACCTCAATATCAGAGTATATAGATACATAAAAATCAATACATAGCCGAGTCTACGTATATAATTAATTCAGCATAAGAGGCATAATATAATGAACTCTAAAATCAAAATACAACAAAGGATAGAAGCTGAGTCCAATTCTCTTTTCATTTGAGACAAAAACAAAAGTATCTTTCCCTACTCTGCTCTAAATGAGAGTCCTACTGGTTATGCAAATTTTACTCCTTGCCTTACCTACTGAATCCAATACTAATGGTCTTTTATTTGCCTGCTAAAAGTGGTAGAGGGGAGCAAAACAATTCAAGGTTATACTTACAAATTAGTCATGGGTTAAAGGACTACAGACTCTGGACTTCATTTGATGGGTTTATTAAAAGGCCAAAAATATTTGAATATAAACACACCTTAATATCAGAGTATGTAGGTACATATAAATCAATACAGAGCCGAGTCTACGAATATAATTCATTCGGCATAAAAGGCATAATGTGATGAACTCCAAAATCAATATGCAACACAGAATAGAAGCTGTCAAATTATATTTTCATTGAGAAGAAAACAAAAAGTATCTTTCCCCACTCTGCTCTCAATTATGATTCTGCCTATCTCCCTTGTATTATACTCCAAAGGTGTCAGCACGTGTTGACTTCCTAAGAAGTACTCACGTTAAATGGGTCTGATAGCTTAAGGCTATTGAGCTCATTCTAAGATGCTCCTTCTTCTCCAAAAGAGTAGAATTCTCTCGAATCTGTCCCTGAGCATCAAAAAGGCAATGTTCAGCTCCCCAATATGCAATACAGGAACCCAATATGAAGGGTCCAGAGACCTGGTTGGTGTTTTGTGGTTACTGCTTACTAAGTCAGTGTGTACCAAATTATGTAAGAAAGAAAAATTTCTTTCTAGAGTCCCCTCACTCACCGGGGTTGCCCCACGGTGACATGCTTCATCATTGGGGCCATCACAGTTCTCTACGAAAAGGGGCGTGCTGCGACAAGGCGACTACGCTGGAGCACTGGTTTTGTGAGATGACTATGTGTGGTGTAAGTGTGGTGATGGTGGATTGGGTGTGAAATTAAAAATACCGTGCTAGTGGGCCTCAACAATTTATTTTGCTCCTAGTGTGGTATAAAATTAAAAAGGGGTAACACTGTATTCTAACTTTAATTGAGCTAGATCAGTGTTATGGTCGACATGTTTCAAGCTCCCCCAAGCTTTTCATCAGGACCATACAGGGTCCAGCCCTGTATTTCTACTCCTATATTCAAATGAAAAAAGTGTTTTATAAAAATAAATACTAATTATTTATACTGTACGCTGTTAATAATAAAACATGCGTGTTTTTCTGTACATACGGTTTGTAATTTACTCGAAATGATAAACGAGTGTTTGGTTATACTCCATGGTCTTAGGCAAGGGCAGGATCGCCTCGTGGAAACATTGTTCCTATCGGCAAACCCGCTCGGTACTACCTGATAACTCCTCACCCGACCGCATACTCAACAGTATGCGGTCAGGTGAGGAGTTATCAGGTAGTACCGAGCGGGTTTGCCGATAGGAACAATGTTTCCACGAGGCGACCGCATACTCAACAGTATGCGGTCGGGTGAGGAGTTATCAGGTAGTACCGAGCGGGTTTGCCGATAGGAACAATGTTTCCACGAGGTGATCCTGCCCTTGCCTAAGACCATGGAGTGTAACCAAACACTCGTTTATCATTTCGAGTAAATTACAAACCGTATGTACAGAAAAACACGCATGTTTTATTATTAACAGCGTACAGTATAAATAATTAGTATTTATTTTTATAAAACACTTTTTTCATTTGAATATAGGAGTGGAAATACAGGGCTGGACCCTGTATGGTCCTGATGAAAAGCTTGGGGGAGCTTGAAACATGTCGACCATAACACTGATCTAGCTCAATTAAAGTTAGAATACAGTGTTACCCCTTTTTAATTTTATACCACACTAGGAGCAAAATAAATTGTTGAGGCCCACTAGCACGGTATTTTTAATTTCACACCCACTCCACCATCACCACACTTACACCACACATAGTCATCTCACAAAACCAGTGCTCCAGCGTAGTCGCCTTGTCGCAGCACGCCCCTTTTCGTAGAGAACTGGGATGGCCCCAATGATGAAGCATGTCACCGTGGGGCAACCCCGGTGAGTGAGGGGACTCTAGAAAGAAATTTTTCTTTCTTACATAATTTGGTACACACTGACTTAGTAAGCAGTAACCACAAAACACCGACCAGGTCTCTGGACCCTTCATATTGGGTTCCTGTATTGCATATACTGACTGGAGGCCGACCTGGTTTGGTCTAACCTCCTTCTCCCTCCATTTTTTGTTCCAGCTCCCCAATATGTCACAGAATAAACTTTTCAATTGCAACATTTCTGTACTTTTCCACAGGAGCCTATTGTTCAGCTTCTTTCCAGTGGCCTTGGTTCCCAGATCAGCCAGACACGAAAGGCGTCCTCCCTTTTTGTCTTCTAGTATATTTCAAAGACATTCTGGGTATCTCCTTAAATCTAAGAATAACGAGGTTGAATTCCTGCACCTGCAGTAGGATGAGAACATACTATATTCGAGTACAAAGAGGAGTCATTCAATTAATTCTTGAGCAACCAAGGAGACTAGAAACTAACAACAACCTGGCTGAGGGACTGAGGTCTGCTTAATCGGGACGAACGGAACCGGGTCAGAAACAGACTTACTTGGCTGTTGAGGCACTGCCATTCCATGCCGCTATTCCCTGCTGCCATTCCCTGCCTGCCTGACGCAGACGCCGCCAGTACCATGGGCTGTGTGTTCCGGTCTCCCCCGCTGCCGCTTTCTCCATGTACGCGGCCGTCGAGAGGCAGGACCACAAAACCCAGTGCAGCATTGCCCCGCCCACCCACGGACACTTCTGTGCCCGAGGCGCTTAAAAGAACGGAACTCCCTCCGCGTCGCGAGACTCGCGCGGGCGGCGCCGGGCTAAGCCTGGGCAAAGGGCAGGCGTGTGTGGCCGTCCAGGGCTGGCCAAGGCTGTGCTGTGCCACCACCCTTGGTCTTAAGACATTAAAGTAAGACTTTAACGTTGACTGCTATTGCAAGTTATACTCAGTAAGGCTTACAAGCCTGTTATGTTTACTGTTCTTTAATTCCTGTATAAAAAAAACAAGAAATAGTCAGTACCCCTAGTATAGGACGCAAATCTTTGGTGGGAGGCTCAGTCAGAAGGACCTTGGATGCTTTTATCACCAGGGCCACCTCTGTGTTAGAAAAGGAAATTATATTGACCGAGCAGCGTATATCCTCCGAATGGCTGAATAAACATTCATCTCTGGGAGCCATTCAGACAGTTAAAACCCCCACACAAGATAGTTTTAGAACAGGCCAAACAAATGACATAGGCATCCCCCCCCCCAGTTACAAGATCTACCTGACTGTTCAGGGAGACCCGGGGACTCCAATTTCCTTGACATCAGTACTGATATCAGTTCGGACTCACACATTGAACAGACCCGGGCAGAATTTTCATCAGTAACAGCTAGTAATGGTACTAATGAGAGAGATGTCAACATCAAAACATTAGGTCGAACCACTTCTACAAAAAGAAAGAGGGAGCCTAACAAGCAAAAGGGGAATCGAGCAAAAACTCATAAGATCACTATGAGCCCTAAGAAATTGAAAGGCCCAGCTGTAAGCAAAGCTGATAAGGACCATTCAACTATAGATTCCCAGCAAGCTTTATTGAATAACATTGAGCACTTGATTAAATCTCTGTTATTACCTTTAGTTGAAAGGGTAAAGCGAATGGCGGAGCAACTTGGCTCTATTACAGCTATTGGAAGTGCTAATACCAACCTACTTAAAGAGCTGGCGACAAAGATCGACCCCCCAATTGCCCCTGAGCCAAAGATAGTCTTAAAAACAACCAATCATGCAACCATTGGTAACTGCCTACCTACAGTTCAAGAGGACATCATTGAAACACAGCCTATAAACATAGTCCCTGAACCACCTAAGCCTAGGGAAGCACTAGATAAAAGAAGGGTTGGACACCCAACTAAGAAAGATCAACTAGAGCAGGGCAACAAGCAGAGGACTACCTGCTTGGCCAAAAAGAGAATAGGCCATGCCCAGCATATAGACCTTCCACCGGAGGCCGAACCCTATGTCATTGTTTTAACAGGGGTTCCAGAACTGCAGGAGGGGAAGTTTGAAAGCTATCAGAATCTGAAGAATAAGGTTATGCACTGGCTAAGAGCGAACAGGCCATTATCGCCAAACTTAGACGGTGAAATTTTACACGTCAGAAGGATAGGATGGGTGGGAAGAAGACCAAAAGTGGTACCTGGGGATGCCATCATTATAAATTTCAGGGACTATAGGACAGTAACCTACATTAGAGACTGGTACCCGGAAGGCTACGAAGGAGGTATATCCACTAGAGACGTAAGCTACTTCTATCCGAAAGCCCTAGTAGGCAATCTCCTAAGAAGAGTAAATCTAAACAGCAGGTCTGTGGTGCCTTCTATGTTTAACATCTCAACTTCAAATTGTTTCTCTTCACTCATGGGGATGGAGGGGGTTGACTGACTCTCACATGGGGGTGAGGGAATTATGAGAGAGCATGATGATATCCCTATGATTATAAACGTTGAGGAATTATGTAAGGATAAAGGCCAAACTGATACAAATGGTGGGCCATGAGGGGATGATATTATTGATGAGGGGAGACATAAAGGCCAACTGATCATGTCCTGGAATTTAGCGGGCATGAAGAATAAAGTGGATGATCCAGATTGGCTAGATATAATACATAAATATAGTATTCTTTGTTTTCAAGAAACATGGTTAACTCATGAGAAACATTTAAAGGGATATAAAACTTTTAACACCCAGCTACACCAAGTATTCGTGGTAGAAATAAAGGTGGCATATGTATTTATATCTCGAACGCATCCGACATCACAGCCACCAAATTTATCTCAGCAGAGTTTTTCCAGGTCCTATTAGTTAGCTGGCCGGGAATAAAAAAGTTGGCTATCATAAACTTTTATAACAACGCCCATGCTTCTGCATGGGATGGTATTATCTCTAATTTAAGGAGGCAGCTAAGGACACTGGAGAAAATGGGAGCAGGAGATTTGGTACTTATATGGGCAGGCGATTTTAACTGCTCAGTTTGTACTGGCAGTGATATTGGTATCTGCCCCCTGAAGGAGAATAGGGCATTAGCATTAAGCCACTTTGCTCACTTAGGGATAGGAGATTTGCTGAACGCTTTGATTTATGAGTTTGACCTTGGCTTTGTAAATGAAATCTGCTCTCCAACGAAGGATTTTAAACCAACCTTTAATGGAAGAGGGGCAAACTCCATAATCGACTTTTCCCTACTACCCCTTAGACATCGACGTTTAGTCTTGTCCTGGGAGACTTTAGATCTTGCGTTCAGTGATCATTACCCTATTTCCTACTCCTTATTAACAACGGGACAGACACCAACAAATGAGGCGGCCTATCATATGCCAATAACTTTAGGCAGCACAAAAGGCTATTCCATTAAGCGGGAGAGGGTGGAGCCCGACATCTTTTTACATAAATTGGTCACCAGAGTCTCTGACCATTTATTTATTTTTCTGTCTGAATCCGAAAGCCCCCAACATGTTCTTGATTCCTTTGAAGAAATTCCTACAGAGTTAAAGAAATTGTTGTTAAGACCATACAAAAAACACTCTCATAAAGGGAAGGGATGGTTTAATAATGATTGCTTAAAGGCAGATAAAAACCTAATACTTGTATTACATGAATCACCAAGATCAATAGAACGGGTTAGACAGGCGCGAAAACTTTATCGAACTGCCTTAGCCAGATGGAAACTAGAATTGAAACGTGAAATATGGCAGAACCTCCACGAAGCTTGCTTAAAAAATGATAATACTGCCTTCTGGAGGGCCGTTAACGCTCCTTTTTTCCTAGACAAAGGTACAGACATTTTGGACATAGCAGTCCCAGGAGATATTTGGGTGGAGCACTTTTCCACCTTGTATAAAAACCCTAACCTACAGGTGACTGACAACGCCATTGAAAATCAGGACTCCATTAAGCGGTTTCCACTGGGGATTGTTTTCGAGTATAAGGAGGTATTGAGGGCTATTAAGGACAGCGCCTCAGGAAAGGCACCGGGACCAGATGGTGTTCCTATTGACATATATAAAAGCTAGCTAGAATTGTGGTCAACTTTATTAACAAATGTCTTAAATAGCATTAATGTTTTAGGTTTTAATTCTACATGGCCAGAGGCAATAGTGGTGCCAATTTTTAAAAAGGGGAATAGGAACGATCCTGCCTGCTACCGCCCAATATCTCTTTTAGATGCCCTAATGAAGGTAGCAGGCAGAATCATTCTTAATAGGCTGCAGGATTGGGCGGAGGAAAACCAGGTTATATCTACTGTTAAATATGTTTTCCGCCCAGGTAAGGGTACGATAGAACAGGGCCTCAATTTAGCATTGCTGACTGCAAAGTACACTCAAGCAAAGAACGAAAGTCTTTTTATAACATTTGTGGACTTGAGTTCCGCGTTTGTTTGTGTCGACCATTCTATGCTACGGGAGACATTAGTAGGCATGGGCATACACCAGCAGATTATACTATATATCAAAGAACTGTATAGGGATGCAGGGGCGAAGGTAAGGGACGGGGCATGCTCTGATAAATTTAGTATTAATAGAGGAATGAGACAAGGGTGCATCCTGGCACCTTTTCTCTTCATTCTATATATAAACAGCGTGGCGGAGCACCTTAAGACCTTTCAGTACGATTATCCGGCCGTGGGTGGAAATTCCATCCCTATCCTTTTGTACGCGGATGATGCTGCAATTATATCCCGTACCGTCATCGGCCTGCAAAGGGCGGTGACTGAATTCTCAAATTATATGAATGCACGCGGGCTTTTAATTAATGTTCCTATGACATACTCTATGAGATGTAGTGCCTCCCTGAAATCTATCAAGCCAATCTTTCTAAATAAGAAAAAATAGAAAACACAACCAATTTGTCTTACTTAGGAGTACATTTCTATAGTAAAGGGAGGTGGACTAAGGCAGCATATGCCAGAAATCTGGCTTTTAGTAGAGCTAACGGAGCCTTGAAAAACTTTGCGAGGAAATTAGGTGGTCGTCCAGTTAAAGAACTTATTCAAATATATAAAGCCAAATGCATTCCCACAGGCACTTACGGCGCTGGTATCTGGGGTTTTACCAGAACTGACCAGATACAACTTACTGAAAACGACTTCATCCGTTACTTACTGGCAACACCTAAATCAATGTCTATTTATTTCGGCCATCGTGAACTGGGGATTCCATATATTGAGGATATAATTAAATCCTCCCCTTTTCTTTTATGGCATAAAATCTGGTCCACCCCAGAAACATCCCTGAATAGGGAGGTTATTTTGGATTGCCTACAGTTAGATGGAGCACGAAATATTAAATGGTTGGATTATGTTAAAAGCATGGCAACAGATATCGGCCATAAAGAATATTTTGAAAACCCAGCATGCTTAGAATCTGTCCCTAGGCGTATGCTTAAAAATCTGACAGAAGATGGCTCGTCGAAAAAGATAAACACACGGTTAAGGCAAGCCAGACCGTTGTCCCTCATAAAGACATACAACTTTATTTAATAATAGATCCTAGCCCTTTTTCGAGAATGTTATTGACAGGGTTTCGGGCAGATATCTATTATCGCCTGCTGATAACGTTCCCAAACTGCAATGATTGGTCAAAACGGCTGGCAAAGTGCCCTTGTGATGGATCATCGGACAAATCAAATATTCATTCCATTGTCTTCTGCAAATGTTATGTGGCACCAAGGAAACTGTTTTTAAAGCCTATTTTTATTAAATGGGGCATTAGGGGATGCAGAGCTGCTTATTGTAAGTTGAAGATGTTGGAAACAGCTTTCGAGGTAAAAGCAGTGGCATCATATTCGAGAATATTAATTGCCTTGAGGAAGACCATGTGAGTTGTGGGATTTACTCTGCATTGATTGAAAAGTTGCATTAATTTTCTTATTCCCGAAATTTGCTGTTTATAAGTGCACCTTCGATTTCTCGTCCCCTAAAATTTGGATTGATTTTATCAAATAGGATGGATTGTTTATTATGATTGTTTTAATATGTGATATGTTTTATGATCTCTTTTGCTATTTATGACGTATTGAATGTATTGTATCTGTCCTTTTATGATTTTTGCTGAAAATCGAATAAAGCTATTTTAAAGTTAAAAGTTAAACAACAACCTGCAATTTGGGCCTACCATTCGGGCAACTTAAACTAAGCACGAATTACATTGCACAAATAATATTTCATCCTTCAAATTATACATACAGGAATGATAGGTTTCTTTAATACATACAGAGTCCTATTTAAATTTGCACACTACATTTCGATGCAGATATAACTTTGAATAAATGCATCTTAATAATCGTGAAACACTGTAAATGATAAAAATACATGTGAGTGCGTTTAAACCATGAGTTTAGTGCACCCAAACAATTTAGAGTGCTGTAAGCGCTCTATCAGTTCCCCCCTCTTATGACTGGTGTCATAACACCAACATCTACCCACTCACAGTTTTTTCCCCTAAAAGATACCGCCCTAAACAGAAGTTTTGGTTTGCCGTCCCAGTCTAAATCTTTCTTACCCTTTATGGTGCTGATAATGACTGCTCTGCAGTCGTTCCAATTGCTGCTCTTGTTTTTTCAAAACATTTTCATTATGACATGCTTTTTGCCATTTGTAAGCTTCTATAGCTTCCAAGAGTACAATTATACAAATGACAGCTATTATGATAGGTGTCAAGATGTATCCCATTATTCCTTGTGCCAAACTTCCAAACCAGCTTCCAATCTTCCCAAATCCCTTGACAATGTGTTCCCAAATTCCATCTGCAGCCAAATCACGTAAATCTTGATGTATCTCTGAAATATTACTAATATATTTCCGTATATCCCGACAATTGTCAGGAATTTATGTGCAGCACTGTTGAACTTTCAATAATTTACAGACTTCTCCGGCTTTTGCTCATAACACAACGAAAGCAGGACTATTTTGAAGAACCATAGCCCTTATCGAAACCATCTCCACATCAACAAGTAATAAGATTTGGGCGCATTCACAGATAGTTTATCCACTATTGTTGCCAATTTTCCCATTTTTTAACGTCATTCAAAATCACACCCACACTAGGTATCATGGCCAACAATTTCTCCAACACTTGCACCAAGTTTTCCTCTTTGAACTCTTTTTCTTTCCAAGGGCCATAGATCACCTACATGAAAGATTTTGGGAAACACTACAGTTAATTAACATGTGCCATACCAATTTTTAGGCAATTTCACATAAGCACTTTTTCCACACACAAAATACACATTTGGTTCTATGGTTAATTTATCCAACAGCTCCATTCTTATTGACTCCTTAATTAAAAAGATGTGTTCACAATCTCTCACCTACAAATATTTTGTTATAATATGTTGATGGGTGTCTAATGCACAATTTCCCTTTTTGCTGAAAGTCCAAAGCTATTGGACCAGAGCTTCCCTATGCCTTATGCTCTAATTCTTCCTGTGTTCATGGGATAACCTTATGCTTTGGGTCTGGTCTACATAAAGTCTGCCTATGTCAATCTTCTATCTGATCTTCAAATGTCATTTCTGTATCAGATAACATGCAGGTTAGATTGTGTCTATGACCATATGATGTACCCAAAGTAATAGTAGGCATAAAATACGTAGACATCCTCTCTACCTCCTTATAGTAATCATATTTATTCATGTATTTAAGAACTGGAACTTCTGAGAGTACCACATCATAGTTTGAGAAGTAGTACTCAAAATGGGCCTTACTATAAAACATTCTCAGTAAAACACTACATATGATGCCATAAGTCAAAGGTAAGTGATGATATCGGATGGCCTCTTCTACAGAGGCTGGCAGTTGCATACACACATAACAGTCCTTCGCTTCCATTGTATCAACATACTCATACAACAAACCAGCATATACATTCAGCGTGAAATCACCTTTTGACAAATCTACGTGCAACATCCGACTAATTTCCCTAATCATATCTCTATCTTTCACCCTCTCCTACGTCTGTAGCAGGTGGAGTAGGTGTCACTTGTTCCCCATTCCTTTCAGCATCATGAGACCTAACCAAAAAAGTAACAATCACCACAGTTATGACAATAAGCACCACAACAATAAGTGTAACAATTATGCATTTCTGCTTGTGTCCTGACTTTCCAGACTCCACATTGAACCACTGTTAGGTTTCTTGAAGCGCAAACAAAATCAAAAAAGTCTCTTTTCTTATTTTCTTGCTTGATTTTGTTAATAACAATGTATTTTTTATTTTCTGGTTTCCTTTCGATTATTGCAAATTTCAGTCCAGTAATACTAAACTTATTGAAGAGATGTAGTCAGCCCTAGTCCTAAGTTCTTTTCTATTGAAAGTCCCTTCTTTAAATCTTCTTCCACTTTGGTCTAGGCTATCTTCTTTCTAAGGCTTATAAGTTCTTCTTTCACAGTTCAAGCTTCATCGTTTATATTAGATCCAAGCACGGTAAGAACAAGCTGAAGAATCTCTGCGCAAATCTCTCCCATTTCTTGTGTGGTAGACTGTCAACCAAAGGTAGGGAAAGCAACCTGGTTGAGGATCAAAAATCTCAAACCACTCAGCCTTGGTAGATCGGGAACTGTCAGAATCAGAATTCCGAAAGCATCAACTCGAGGGACTATTAACTGAATATCAATTGTCCGAGTGCTCTCTCCGTGACTCACTGTGCCGGTCCCCAACCTCCTGGATCTCTCTGGTCTCTGCATCTGCAGCCATGTACGTCCACTCAGGAGATGCGTACTATTGAGACGGTACCCGTCCGGTCTTTCTTCTGTTTCAATTTGATCTGATTCAGATGTTTCAGGAATGGGAGCAAGATTCTTCTCAGATGTAAGCCTTCTGTTCAGCCTTTCTTTGTTGGCCACTTTGCTGCTGCACGATCTGCTCTACTCTTTTCCTCTCGATCTGATCCTTCTGCACTAGGTTGTTCACTCTGCTCTGGTTCAAAGTTCACTTCTACAATCTCGTTTATGTCAGAATCTGAATTCAAGTCTGGAGCAGTTTGATTTATTATTTCTTGCTCGGTTGATTGTTCAGCCTCATCAAGAGTTCTCACAATCTGACCTGTTCCTTCTGTTCTGTTCATTCTCAGCTGCACTTCTCGGAACAAGGGAAGTCGTTTCCTCAACAGGCTCAGAAACTCTGCGAGTATGGAAAGCATGAACCCAGTTTGGCAATCCTCCACACTTTACAGCCGTACTTGTGACCAAAACCACCTGGTATGGAGCTCACCAGCGAGCATCAAGACAGCTCTTCCTCAGGTGCTTTCAAAGTACCACAGGCAATCGCATAGCTCTTCGCATCAATATTTTGTGGGGAGAGAGCTCTATCCTCATTTCAGGAGTGCTACGCAGACTCATCAACACCAATGGCAATGTATCTGGCCATTTCAATGAAGCTGACAAAGACACCTTTGACACTCTCAATTTAATTGTGCTGTTTATCTGTTCCACAAGACGAGAAGCCTCAGGCCTGGAGCTACAGTGCAATCTCTGATCAATTTTCAAAGCTGTACACAATAATTTCATGATTTCATTATGGAAGTGTGTTCCTCTATCTGTCACCACCGAGGTCGGAAATCCAAACTGCGGTATCAGTTCCCTTAAGAGCAGTTTTGCCACTGTGAGACTGTCACATTGTCTAGTTGGATACGCCTCAACCCAACATGAAAAGATACACACCACCACCAAAACATATCTTAGCCTATTGAATCTCGGCATCTCAATGAAGCCCAATTGTAGCCTATTGAAAGGACCTCCTGATCTTCCAATGTGGCTCATTGCAACCACAGTTCTCTTTCCAACATTCATTTGTTGTCACGTAACACACCTGTGACACACTGCTTCTGCATGCATTCGAAATTGTGGGTTAAACCACGTTTTCCTAAACACTCGTGACATGGCATCTCTCCCAAGATTAACTGCTCCGTGAATATGCCTTGCCATTGGGCTCAATAGACGGTTGGGTAGTACTGCTCTGTAGTCTGTCGACACCCAAATACCTTCTTCTCTCTTTTCACAGCCTGCACTAACCCATGATGCAGCTTCCTCTTCTGGGACCTCATCCTGCAGCCTCTTCTCCTCATCCCAAGTATCGGCCACAGCTAACATCATGCTGAGCTCGGTCTCTTCTGTGCTCTCTCCTACATATTCACCATTGAAAATACAAACATGTATAGCACAAAATCGAGCTACTTCGTCAGCATAGTTATTTCCTTTAGTAACAAAGTCCTCTCCCTTGCCATAGGCTGCGCATTTTACCACTGCGATCTCCCTAGGTTTCTGTAAAGCCTATAGTAGTTGGCGCACATATTCTCATTTACGGATGGGGGATCCTGAGGATGTTAAAAATCCCCTCTGTGACCATAACTGTCCGAAATCATGAACACCCGGACTCCATCCCCAATGGTGCAGGCACGTATCAGAGCAGTAATCTCAGCCACCTGAGAAGAGTATACTCTTCTCAAACAGGCAGCTTCCACCACCTCAAGATGGTACTGTGGTAAATAAAATAATTACCCTGTCGGAATTTCTATACATTAACAAGGATCATGCATATAATGAGAGGCAGAGTCCGTGGTGTCCGATTCAAAAGGGCTTTAATTCAGTAACTCGAGTTAAGGGAGAATCGGGTTCCATCACCACTAGGGATCAGGAAGGATCGTCATCTGAACTTTATTCACAGAGTTCATTATTTATACTTAAAACATACATTAACTTGCATAGAGAAGGCGAAGCGCTCCAGCCGGAGCAAGCGAAAGAGAGAGAGATAAGAGCACATGGGCGTGAAAAGGGCGTACACGTGGGTGTTCACTTGATGAGTCATAGGTGTGTCATAGGTGGGTGGATACATGGAGGGGGTCTGCATGGTCAGCAGGAACCTTTACCCTACTTGTGCGCGCAAACTTGGTCATGACGTGGAATTGACGTGTAACTGGGGGAAGCTGGGGGGAGCTGACTTTCGTGCTAGTAGAGGAGTCTTGGATGTCAGGACGACCTGCACTTCTGGTATTATCTGATATCTTGAGTTTGGAGGATGTATTGTCTGACTTAAAGGTCGCTCGAGCAAAGGCTACTCATCACTAAATGCTAGTGTGTGCATATATTTCTTCGTGCATTGCGTGGGGCCATGGGCCTTCTATGGATGCGAGTTCTGTAAATCACTTGAATGGAGACAGAAAGGCTAGACCCTATCTTCTGCAGGCGGAATATGTTTACCCTTTTCATTAAGCAGGAATGTGTTTCTGTGGAGCAGAGTAGATAACTGTAGGCAAAATACTGTCTTGGCAGGCCAAGCTGGGCACCTCTCGGCTGAGCAGGAAGTATGCGAGAGGTCAGGGATACATAACTAAACTGCAGTTTTCAGAGTGTCAGGAGGCATGGAGCCTGAATTCGGGTCCTGGCTCGGCTGAGCCACAAAAACGAGTTCATCTCGACTTTTAAACGTGCACCATGTAAATGGATTGGCAACATAGGCCTCAGTGCAGAATTAACGTTTCTTTCATGGAGGGCCTGGTAACTGACATGTTAACATTGGACGGAAATGCAGAGGCATTATTATTACAGACATGAGAAGGGAATCGCATGGTGACATGGACATACATAGGGTGCATGTAGGGGACACACTGGCCACGTATAATTTCTATTTCCTCAGTACACACAGCGAACGCTGTGCTCAGACACTCTGTCATCAACAAAACGGATCAAATCAGATTCAGGCAAGGGCTCATCGACAATGTCAGGTCTGGGTTTGGTAGATAGCTCGGTAACTTCTAGGCAGTCATGTTCTTCACAATCCTCTCCTTCTTGAGGAAGAGACAACAATGTGGCTGGATTCAAAGTGGTACAGCGTTTCAGAGTAAAATTTTCGGAAGTCAATATAACCTGCTCATACTTTGTAAGTCTGTTATTCGTTAAATACTGCTTTTTTTGTTCTTGTCATTAACAGTTCTACTGAATGTGGCACATAAACAATCAGTGGGTGACCCATCACTATACTTCACATCTTTCAATGTTGACACCTGGTGCAGCAACGGATTTGAGGCATCCTGGTAACAGAGAAGCTACTGGATCTAATGTAGTGGAATAATAAGCCTCTGGTCTACGGGCACCTCCATGTGCCTGTACAACGAACGCTAATGCACATCCTGCCTCTCTCAGCTTGTGGAAGGCTCTCAAGCAGTCTTTGTCCCATGGCACCGGATCACTAATGTCCTTTCGAGTCAACCTCAACAGTGGTTTTGCTTGCAAGGAAAAATTTGGGATCCACTGTCGACAATAGCCGGCCGTTCCCAAAAACATGCAGACTTCTTTCTGTGTTTTCGGAGTTCCGATTTGCAGAATCGTCTCTATGCGATATGGTGACACTTTTCGTTTTCCCTCTAAATTTGATGACCCAGATAATGCACTTCTGTTTGACAATACTGAAGCTTGTTTGGGAACACCTTGTGTCCATTATCTGCCAAATGATTCAGCAAAACCACTGTCTCGATCCTGCAAGTATTCTCAGTCTCTGAAGAAACCAAAAGGTCGACGATATACTGAACCAGGACTGAGATCTGGGGCATCACTAGCCCTTCCAAATTCTTTTTCAAACATTGACTGAAGATTGAGGGACTTTCTGTATACCCTTGAGGGATGCGACACCATGTTAACACAAGGTCATCCATTCTAAATTCGAAAATACATTGGCTATCCTCGTGGAGTGGTATGGAGAAAAACACCTGACACAAATCGATGATGGTAAACCATTCTGCCCCACATGGTATTTGAAATAGTATAACAGATGGATTGGGTACCACAGGACATCATGGGATCACAATTTAATTGAAGCTGCACAAATCCTGCACTATTCTGTACTTGCCTCTAGGCTTCTGTAGCCCCATAATAGGTGAGTTACAGGGACTTACTCTTATCTCTTTCAGAATGCCTTGCGCAAAAATAGACTTGATTACAAGTCTTATTCTAACCACAGTTTCTGGAGTCAATTTACACTGCGAGGTTCGTGGGAATTTAGCATTTGGTTTGACCTGTATCTTAACCGGTTCAAGCCCTAGGATCAATCCTATATCATCACCTGTGAAATCCCACACTTTCGGAGAAACTGAATCTATCAAATCCTGTGGTAAGTCCTCTGTCGTAAGAACGACAAACATTTCGGCACACAGGCTCATGTTGGCCATTTTAAAATCTGTGTCGCCATCATAGGTCTGCAAAGCCACACCCCTCGGCTTGCAAGATATGGTACAATTTAGCTTACACAAAAGATCTTGTCCCAATAGACAGACTGGGCTGGAATCGAACAACATAAATTGGTGTATGTCCTAGAATTTTCCTATTCTCACAGGTAACTCATCTGTTAACAGGTTAGCCATTCTCAGATTTGTAACTCCCACTACCTGAATCGAATGTCCTGAAAGGGATAAATTAGGGACCATTTCCGTCCTTACTGTATAGCTCCCAGCTCCGGTATCTAACAAAAAGGTAATAGGATGTCCATTCACCTCTGCATCTAGAAATGGTCCACTTTGATCCACTTCCAGGGCAGCACCCCAAGTGCACTCCCCCTGCACCCCCCTCTGACACTCATGAGGACCTTGTATTTGATCTAATCTATATTGTATTTCAAAATAAGGCATCTGATGGTACACGTGATTACTTGTGGATATTCTCGGAAGCTGAGGAATCTGCATCTGTGACTCACAACCTCCCCCATACATGGACCTTGGTCTTCTCACAGTGTTCAAACACTCGGACATCTGTCCCTCTCCCTCATATTGCAATTGATTTGCTGGATTCAATCGACACTCGCGCTTCCAATGCCTAATTTTGTGACAATAATGACAATCTGTGACCTTCTTTTGATTTGCTACCCAATCACCTCCCATACCGGCATTCATACCCCTTCCTCTTCCCTATCCAGGTTGAGATACCGTCTGTTGATTCATTCCTCTATCACTTCCTCTTCCTCGGCCTATCGCTCCTCCAACCCCTTGCATCCAAAAAGGCCTTTCCACATTCCTCAACTGTACCAACATCAATTTCTATTTTGTGCTGCCTCTACCTGTTCACTGCAGTATTTTGCATAACTCAGAATTTCGTCTACGGACTTAATCTGCCAACATATCAAGTGATGCTGTCTCATCAAACTAATATCAGATTTCAATCCCAACACAAACTTCGAAAGAAACTCTCCCATCTCTTTTGGCTCAATGGTGTCGAATCCAGTATGTTGTTTGAAGGCTAGCAAAAGTCTCTCATAATAATCATGTACGGATTCCTTAGGATCTTGAGTAGTACGATCGATTTTAAGCCAACAAACAGTCTGAGGAGCCACTTTAAATTGCAACCACGTAATCACTTGTTCATATTTCTTCATTACCTCAGGCGAAGGACCATGAATGAGTCACCGCATCTCTAGCCGGTTCTGCAGCAGGCCATTCAACTGCAACCTTACATGCCGTCCATAAATCACCCAGAACCACTATGTCAAACAAGGTATTCAAATCAATACATAACACCTTCTAAATGTTGACAAACCTGTGAATCTGTTTTTACGAGTCAGCAGGTTTTTCCCTCAGCCGAGGAAAATCATTAGTAAATGCTGCCAAATCAACCCTGCTCCATGGCACATGTACATACCCTCCATTTTGTACTTCTCTCACAGGGTAATTTCCTGCCTCTCCCATCCCCCCACAAGGAGGCGAGGTATCTCCTATCATTTTCTTGGCACTTTTCTTTTTAGGCCACCTTTCTTCCCATTTATCTAATTCTCTCCATGGTCTCATTGCTACTATCAAGTCTCTAATTTGTGTCTTTAATCCTGTCCTTCACTTTTCTTCTAAATCTTGATCAGTAAAATTCAATCTGCAGCTTCCTTGTATCAATTTTGTCTTGGTCAAATCTACCTCATCCCTTCGTGCCAACTGTATCGATGCTTCATGAGCTCGCTTTGCCTTTTTAGTAACATCCTTAGCTACAAATAGCAACTCGCTTGGGTCATAAGTTTCAATCCTGTCCAATGGCAGATTCCCTTCTGTCACTTCATCTGTTTCAGCTTTTAGTCATACCACATCTATCAAAGGTGCCTTCATTGCCACTTGTATGACTCTCTGACCTCTTTCACTTCCTGCTTTCTTCCCTGCCACAACTTTATGCTCTCCTTAGTCCTACACCCTCCTCCATTCTCACACCTGGGCGACTTTCCCTCTCACAACTTCGACTGCTCCAATGGTTACCTTCACACATATTCTGGGGTTCGACCATTACCCTAGGTGTTTCTCGTCTTATGTCCAGGTCCTCTCTCTATATCATTGACTCCCTCACCGGTGGAACCCACATTCTAATGTCTGACCTAGAATTTGCCAAAGCTCCTGTTCGTCTTTGTTCCGATCCACTGTCCATTCTTGATGGATCAGCCATAGCTGGCAGTGGAGTACTAGCTTCCACTGGCATCTAAGCCATACCTGTTCCACTCATTGTAAGACTCCCTCCAGACATAGTCTCTTCTCCACCTGTTTGCTGTTGACTTCCACAAGCCCTCTCTCTAGAGTCAGATATTGAAACCACAGGTCTCATAGTAACTGGTACCGTAAGAGCCTCTGGTACCCGCATGGTACATGCAGTATCGTTTGACTCAGGAGCTGCATACCCTATTCCGCAGATCCTCTTGGAATTCTTATTCCCACTGACCTACTCCTGTTGTCTGGGTCCCATACCTAAAGCTTCTTCTGTTTTCTGCATCTTCTCCAGCTCCGCTCTGGAGTCACAAGGTGGAAGACGTTCTGCTAGCAGTCTATCAAAAAAACTATAATCCGTATCACTGTCCTACTCTTCTCCCCAGACCTTACCACTAGCAACCTGAATGGATACAATCGTTCTCCCTCTATGGTGTCTAGTCTCCATTTCTTCAGCTGTGCATCCGACCTGGCATCCTGATATGCCTTCATTCCTTCCTTCGTTCTTCCCTGTGAAGTTTCTCTTCTCTTTGCCATTGCTGCTCTCATCCATGCATCTAATGCCTCAAATTGCATTGGTCTAGGTGGAGGTTTCAAAGAAAACATCACTCCCCTCAGCTGGTACAGCATCTCCATCCGAAATGACCCATAACAAGGGAAAGCCAATTCTCCCTCTTTCTCTGTAATCTTTGGTTTTTTTTTTTTTATTATTTTTATTGCAGATATACAAGGGGCCAATATACAATCTGTCTACGAATCTCTGTGTACATCGGCTGTTATTACCTCGCACCCTGAAGGATACACGGCCATTCAGCCCACACCCCGGAGGTCGGGCGGCGTGCGTTGTCGGTGTAGTAGTTTCACCCATGATTGCCAACCATGATCAGTCTTAGGCTTCCCAAGTTTCTGCTTTTTCTTTTTTTGTTGTAAGTATTGAAACCTTCTCCGTCCCACCCCCCTCCCTCGTCCCAAGGTTGTCAAACATTGAAAAACTCAAGTTAGGATTCAGCAATATACAAGTAGATTACAAAAAACGTATCATTTTCGCATACCTTCCCGTCCCTTCTCCCTCCCACCATCAGCCAGGTATATACATTTGTTCAGAGCCTGCTGTAACCAGTGACCCTCTATTCCTCGTGTGATCGAAAGCATGTCCATTCAGTCCCTCCTACCCCCCAACTGGTCAAAAGCTGTGACGCAATCCCTCTACCTTCTCACATCCTACTACAACCCCCCATCCAATCCATGATAATGTCTCCATTTAGACCAGACTTTCCTAAACTTTCGGGGACAACCTCTCGCCTTGTATGTGACCCTTTCCGCTGCCATATACAGGTCTAAACCTCTCCTCCACTCCTCTAGGTCCGGGGGTTCTGGCGCTCCCCAATGTTTTGCAATATCCCGTTTGGCAACCACCAATGCCAGGACCAGGAAAATGAGTAGTGGGCGGGTCAGGTCCACCTCGGTCGTCATACCAAGCAGCGCCAGCTTGGGGTCTATAGGGATGGGGGCCCGAGGATCTCTTCAAGTTCCCGAAAGATCTGCGACCAGTACTTCTGTACTACAGTGCAGGTCCATACAGTATGAAAGAAGTCCCCCTCCTCCTGCCGGCACCTAAGGCATCTTGGTTCCTCTATTTTCCCCATTTTGTAAAGACGTACCCTGTCAAAGTATGTTCTGTGGAGAAAGTTAAATTGGATCAGCCGCAGCCTGGTCTTGATGCCAACTTCCCGGGGGTGTGTCAAGACTATCTCCCAGTCCAGGTCCTCCATCTCCCAACCTCCGTCTCCCACACATGCCTAAGTTTTGTTAAGTCACCCAGCATATGGTTCGTCAATGTTTTGTATGTGAGGGACACCGCCTGTCCAACCATGTGCTCCTGGAGCAGCCTCCCCTCCAGTGGTGCATACTCAGGAATGTCAAGCAGCGAGATATTCTGGGCCCTCCAGGCATGGCGCAGCTGTACATATTTGAAATGTTGCGTGTTGTGTAACCCGAACTCCGTTTGGAGAGCCCTGAACGACTTTAGTTCCCCCTTGGCTATTACATCCCCAATGGTGGAAATGCCAATGTCGTCCCATCTCTGGAATCCGCGTAGTTTATGTAACTCATGTAGCCAGCGACAATGCCACAATGGTGTCTGCCGTGTAGGTTTCTGTTCCCATCCCATTCGTTTTGTAGCTTTCGTCCAGGCCCTTAGCGTTATGGATGTAGCAGGGAGAAGGTGAGCTCCCCTCGCATCCCCATAGGGATACCGCAGTATGTGTCTAGGCGCCAGCTTAGCTCTATCTAGGGAATATGTCGGGTGATCTGCCGCAGCATGGAGCCAATCATTGATTGGAGTCAGGTGTTCCGCCCAGTAGTAGGCTTCCAAATTGGGAAGCGAGATTCCCCCGCTGTACTGGTGTCGTTGTAGTGTGGCCAAGGCCACCCTCGCCTGTTTGCCGAGCCAGAGGAAAGATCTCAAATCTGCATGGATCTTAGTGAAGACCGCAGTAGGTAGCGGATAGTACTCGTTTTGGAGGGCATATAGAAATTACAACCATTTTATACATGGCCGCCCTGCCCAGGAGTGTTAAAGGGAGCTGTCTTCAGCGGTCCATATCCGCCACCGCGCTCACGACGATTCGCTCCACGTTTCTTTGGAACGAGAGAGGGATGCTCGTCGTAATATAAACCCCCAGGTATTGGAACCCTTCAGCTGTCGTCATCAGTTCCCCTGGTAGACTCCCCCATTGATTTCTTCCCTTCGGATCGTATAATACTGATTTGTGCCAATTGATTTTGTGGCCCGCCATCTCCCCATAGTGTTCCAATTCTCGGAAGAGCTCCGGCACGATCGTCTCGGGCTCTGTTATATAGAGCAGGACGTCGTCCGCATAAAGCGAAATCTTTTCAGGAGAGAGCGTCGCCGCCCCATCAGTGAAGACGTGAATATTTGCGTTATGCCGGATCCTGGCCGCTAGTACTTCTATAACGAGTGTAAAGAGAAGTGGGGACAGGGGGCAGCCCTGCCTAGTACCTCTCTGAATAGGAAATTCACTGGAGAGCGTTCCATTAACCCTCACCCTCGCCCTTGGACCAGTATAGAGTAATCTGATCCACGCCGTGAACTTTGATCCGAATCAAAACCTCTGGAGCACTGCCATCAGGAAGGGCCAATGTACCGCATTGAACGCTTTTTCAGCGTCCAGGGATAGGAACCAGTGTGGATCGTCCCTCTCCTTTACCTCCTGAAGCCAGTTATGAGTTCATCTGAGATTTAGCTTTGTTGCCCTGTCGGGTAGGAAGCCCAACTGGTCCATATGAACCAAGCCCGTTATGACCGCCCTCAAGCGAACCGCCAGGATGGTCGCCAGCACTTTTACTTTCGTGTTGAGTAGAGATATCGGTATGTAGGAGGCACATTCATTCCGCGGCTTGCCCTCCTTGTATAGTTTTATTATTGTAGCCATAGTAAGATCTGGTGGGGTTCTCCCACTTCAAGGGCGCCCACTAGGAGGCCCCGGAGGTGGGGGGTCAACAGGTCTGATGTGCGTTTAAAGAGTTCTGCGGGGAATCCATTTGGGCCTGGTGTTTTACCCGGTCGGAGTCTGGCTATAGCATTCGTGATGTCTTCTAGCGTTATGTCTGCGTCTAGTGTTTCCACGTCTTCCGGGGGAAGGATCGGCATGGTGGTACCGTCTAAGTATCGAAGGGCCTCCTCATATGTCGCCAGGTCGCGCGCTGCGTAGAAGGTTTCATAGTGAGTAGCAAAAGCCTCTGCTATCTCTGCGTCTGTTTTGAACGTCGTACCTCCTGTCGTGTCTATGCTGTCTATCCATCTCTCAGCTCTCTCTTTCTTGCTGAGCCATGCCAGTAATTTCCCTGACTTATCCCCTACGTCATACAATCTGTGCAGGGTAGCTAGTGATTGTGTCTTGGCTTCGTTAGTCACCAATTCCCGATATTGCTTTTGAGCGTCAAGTAACCGCCGTAGGGAGTCTTCGGACTTATGGGCTAAGTATTTGCCCTCCCATTTTAGAATAGACTGTTCCAGGGCTGCTACCTCTGTCTGAAGTCTCCGTCTGTCTTCCCCCCAGTCTAAGTCGAATCCTATCGCGCATGACTGGTTTCAGGGCCTCCCACAAAGTGATTTTTGAGGCGACCGAGCCTACATCGTCCTCAAAGTATATCTTTATGTCTGTCCTCACATCTTTTAGTATTTTTGCGTTCTGGAGGTCCCAGGCCGCGAGCCGCCAGTACCCTGCGTCCCTAGCTCTGTCGCACCCCCACTCATACATGCAAAGGTGAGTGATCAGAGATACCCCTGGCTCTGTATTCAGCTACATCTCCTACTTTCAGCCATTGTCTGGGCAGGAAAACATAGTCAAGACGCGAGAACGTCCGATGCACCCCGGAATAATAGGAGTAGGCGCGCTGTGTCGGGTGGAGCCACCGCCATGCATCCGTCAGCCCCAATGAAGACATCAGGTCCAATAATGCAGTCCTATGTTCGCCGTCAACTGTGGTGCTTGATCTATCAAGGGTAACGTCCATCACATCATTAAAGTCCCCCCCCTACCACCTGTGTCGTGTCTGCTGTGTCTAAGAGGATGTTCGCTACCGAGGCGTTCGTGCGTGACTGCAACTAAGGTGGTGCATATATATAGAGATCAAGGTATATGTGTGCCTATTCCAGTTGCCCTGAACTCCCGCATATGTGCCCTGTGAGTCAAGCCACGTACGTGTGATGGCGAAAGGTTGGGATTTTTTAATTATGACTGCCACTCCCCTGGAATCGGAAGTATAACCCGCATGGACCAATACCCTGTATTTGCCCCTAGCAATGAAGGCACACTGAGTACCCCTAAGATGCGTCTCTTGCAGAAAAATGATGTCGGGGTCCGTGTTTTTGATGTATGCGTTTACCAACCCTCTCTTGATTTTCGATCCCAGCCCATTAACATTGCACGTCAGGATGTTCAGCCTCTTGCCTGGCACTTGCGATGTTGCTACGGTACCGGCCATGGGAGAGTGCAGTGACCATGAATGACCCAACACTTACAGTTGGCGGTGTTGCGAAGACACAACTTGCTAGAGTGGTCCCCTACCCGAGTCTTCAGTTTTCCCACCCCAGTCCCTCCCCGTACCCCGCCCCAACAAATTTGAAATTACCCTCCCCCACCCCCCTCCCCTTCCAGTTGTGTCCGATTGTCAGACATAGCTTTCCGAAGGAGTAGGCCTGTCGCCCACCCACCACACCCTCCCTAGTAAGCACCAAACAACCCTATAAACAAGTCAAACAAAACACTATTAAGGGGGTGTTTCAACTTGCGTGCTTCCCTGCAGCAGGCTGCCGATCCATTCCTACAAGTCCATCGAGTCCTCGATTCACCATCTGCTTCACCGTGTCATTGTATGCAGAGTGCACTGCGCATGGTGAGCCCTTTACCGCTAGGATTTTGAGTCTTGAGTGTCAGACTCTGGAGCACTGTGCTGTTCCGACATGTCCCGTTCCATCACTCGGATTTCTTTCACCAATGGGTGGTCCGATTGCCCCTCTTCCTCCTCTCCTTCTCTGCCTGATGTGTGCCTATCAAGCATCTCATCCTCTTCTCCTTCCGATCTTGTCGTGTTGCGCAGTACTGTAAATCTCGATCCCTGTGCTGTTGCACCTCTTGGAGAGGCAGAACGCCCTTTCCGTGTCCTCCCGGTATCACGTCCTCTATATGGCGTTGCTGGGGTTGGCCTCTTTGAGCGTCTGGATTTCAGTCTTTGGGGTTTCGGGAGTTCCCAGTGAGTCGTGTTCCTCAGTGACTTATCCAGCGCATCACGCCTCGCTGTCTCCCTGCTGTTAAGGATGGGGCGCTCCTCCAGCCATTGCCATGCGTCTTCCGGATGAGTGAAAAAAAGTGTCTGTTCGTTGAAGATCACTTTAAGTTTTGCCGGGAACAGTAGCATGTACAAAATTTTTAGGTCTCTAAGTTTAGCCTTCACCGAATCAAAGGATCGCCTCTGTTTTTGCACCTCCTGGCTGTAATCTGGGAAGATCATGACTTGGGAGTTTTCCAGACGAATCTCGCCCATCTTCCTCGCCTCTCTCAGTATGAGGTCCCTGTCTGCAAAGTTCAAGAAACGAGCAATGACCGGTCGTGGTCTCGCCCCCTCAGGTGGTTTCGCAAGGAGAGCCCTGTGCGCCCTTTCTATTATGAAACACGGTGAAAATTGTGCCTGTGTGAACGTTTCTCTGAGCCACGCGTGCAGGAAGGATACCATATCGTTCTTTTCAATTCCTTCTCTAAATCCGACAAAGCGCAGGTTATTACGTCCGGCTCTATTTTCGGCATCATCCACTTTCCAAGCAAGTTGGCAGTGGGAGGCCTGCAGCTCCGCCATGTCTCTTCGGAGGGTCGTGATCGAGTCCTCGGCCTCACCCATTCGCGTTTCCGCCGAAGCGACCCTGTCGGACAATTTCGGAAGTCCTGCCTCAGAAGTGTCACTTCTGACCCCACCTCGCCGATTTTGACCTCCAGCGCTGCCCTGGACTCCTGGATATCTGTGCGGGAGGCCTGGATCACCGCCAATAGCAAATCTGTGTTGGATCGCCCATTTGGGGCAGCCGGGAGGCCCTCCGCCACCGAACGTGGCGCATAACAAAAAACAACAAGGGCACCCAACGAGTCAGCATAGGACCTCGGGGAACATATTTTTAAGCAACAGTGGTCCCATGCATTAATAGGTATAGGAAAAGTAATAAATATAGACACACTGGAACTATATTGAGTATCGTGATTTGTCCAGCCGGACAGGGATCACTAATTTTTACTTATAAAAAGGATTCAACAAGGAATTGCCTTACATTCAAGAGAGTGAGACACAAGCCTGTGCCCACACGTTTACAAATTGGCAAAGTGAAAGAATAGAAAAGGCAGAAGGGAGAGAGTTTTTTAGGCAAAGTGTGAAAGATTTCTGAGAGTTGAAAAATGGCAGAAATTCAATTTCACCATTATAAGTATAGCACAATCGTTATACATTTCAATATGGTGTCTAAACAAGTTGACGGCATTTCGATCCCTTAACAACAATACATGGGATCATCATCAGGACAATCATTAAAGCCTAAAGAGTTTTTTTCACAATAGCCTAAGGGGAAAAAGGAAAATTGTAAAATATCAGCAAGGGGGAATAACACAACAACCAGTTCATAGAGTGACATTAAGTGAATGTGATTTAAAATTCCATAAGGGAAATGATGAACTAACAGAATGCTTTAAGACTATCAGTGAATGTGAAGGTACGGCGAGTGTCTATGAGTATATACACATCAACCATCACATGCATCACTGATGTGCAAACGTTGTTCCAAAACCGCGCTCGAATACGTAGTGTTGGTGGAGGAAGCGGACAGTGAACTAAAAGTGAGCATTAAGGATTTTTTTGCCATTAACAAGTGCAGCTACTCGCAAAAAGTGAGCAAGACTGGAAGGTTCCAGATATAGAGCTCACTAGTGAAAGTTTGAGGACAATTATCGTATGGCAAGGGTACCTGTACCTGTAACATGGACAATAACAATGTCAGAGGGCTCAATAAGTATAATTCCAAGTTCGTAGACCAGGCGTGCAGTAACGGTAGCTTACTGTCCCAGGTATACAATGTACCCGCAAGGCTGGAGGGAAAAGGGGATAATTAGCCCATAAACCTGCACTATTCGGGGAAAAAAAGGGGAGAATCCTGCGTATCTTACCCGTTGGGTCAAGTACACAATGTGTACTGGGTATGGGCAGGTTCCACGACGGTCTGTTCGTGGTGTCACACAATTATCATGATGGATCAAGGTTTGAAGCGCCAAGTTGTGGCGTACGTGATCCTGGGGTAGAAAGGATACGATTTAGCCGGTAGGCAACAACAGCTGTGACTATTACCGGCGCGACCAGAATTAAGCCGGGCGCGAGGCTGTAAACAGTTGTAAAGACTCACCAGTGAAAGCGGCTTGGTAAATTCAGTGCCCGTAGAAAAACACACAATGACGGCGTCGGAATAGAGCGCGTAAACATATGCCTACGGGGAAGGAGACAAGAGCCAAGGCGGTCACGGGGGGCCAAACATGAGGGGATAATTAAAGTAGCCTGGTGGGAGGCAGGCAGCAGTGAAACTCACCTGTACGGAGGGTTTCGCGAGGTCAATGCCCGTAATCAAGGAACCAGTGAAAACGACGCCAACAATAAGGTGCGTGTATACGAGCCTGCAGAGCAAGGGGAACAGGTGCCAAAAGGTCAAGGGGGCAATCATGGGTGGAAATTCACGAGCGTGCACCCGGGTTAGCAAGAACTTACCAGAATGAATGGCTTCGTGTGAGGACCCTGGTGTGTGTCCAAGGTTTACAGAAGCAGGAAGTTAATGTCTGTGGAAAGGGGTGATTGGTCGAGGACCCAGTCTAACGGGCATAAAAATAAATAAGGGACTAATGGTGGCCATCTTAGGTGAGTTTAAATGAAGGTGAGCATGCACAGACAAACTGCAGTGTTACAGAGTGACATAGACACAGATCAAATTTAAACAGCAACTGTTCAGAATAATTAATGACCACTTTATAGAAGACTTGTCCAGTCCTCCTGTAAGTTCAGTCCTGTATTCAGACTATCAGTTCTTAATATCCACTTCAGTTCTTCTTTGTTGAGTAACCTAGATAGGTCAACTCCTCTAGATGGTACAATAACCTGGCTGATCACAGTCCACTTCATGTGGTTTTCCGAATGTCCTTTTTCTAAGAAATGTTCAACCAGAGGCGCGTTGGCAGTTTTGCATCTGATTCGGCTCCAATGTTGGGATATCCTGAGTTTTATCTTTTGTTTCGTTTGTCCCACATAAATCATATTGCATGGGCACAGAATTGCATAAATCAGGTTACAACTATTACAATTGGTGAATGTATTCAAAACATTTTTAACATCCTTGAACACAAATTCTTTACTCTCGATGCAAAAATCGCACACCACACATGTGCCACATTTAGAGTGGCCTTTTAAAGGTGGAAGGGACCAGAGATCATTTAAGGTTGTGTTGGGCATTTTGGATGGAAAGGCTGCCCTAACCAATTGGTCCTTCAGATTTTTGTTGCGTCTGGAGGCAAATAGAGGTGTTTCCAGGGTTTCCAGAGTTAATGATGTGCCAGTTCTTTTTTATACTCTTCTTTATCTTGCTGGATACAGAAGAGAAAGTGTTGACACAAACCAATTTGTTGGATTCTTTTTTAGGTTTAGATTCAAGTAGTGTTTCTCGGGGGCAATACCAGGCCCTTTTCATAGCATTCCTGACAAGTCGTCTGGGATAACCTCTGATTCTGAGTTTATTGGCCAGAGTGTTAGTCTCCAGAAAGTAGTCAGTTTTCTGGGAACAGTTTCTTCTTAGTCTTAAGAACTGTGAATAGGGAAGGCTGTCCCTGAGGGCACAAGGGTGGCAGCTATCATAACATAATAGTGTATTCCTCTACGTGGGTTTCCGAAACAAAGAGGTAAACAAAAGGCCATCTTTGTGTTGGATACATAGATCCAGAAATGGTAAGTGGGTTTTACTGTGATCTATGCTGAAAGTGAGTCCATTGCAATTGCTGTTTAGCCAGTGAATAAAGGTAGGAAGGATTTCAACAGGGCCACCCCATATCATAAAAACGTCGTCAATGTAGCGTTTCCACATGAGGACGCCCTGGTGGAAAGGATTAGTGACTGGGAGGATGATGGTATTTTCTAGCCAATCCATATAGAGAATGGCTAGGGTGGGAGCAAAAATTGCTCCCATCGAAGTGCCCATATTCTGTTGATAATAGTCATCTTCAAACATGAAATAGTTACGGGTCAAGCAGATCTCCAAAAGTTGGACTATGAACAAAGTAGGTACAGGGTGTGGATGGGGACGTTTATTCAATATCTCTTCCATTACCAGTAACGAGTCTCTTTGGGGAATGTTAGTGTAGAGTGACTCGACGTCTAATGTACACAGGGTTTCAGAGTTAGGGTCAAAGGGATGATTTTCGACTAGATTTATCATATTCATGCTATCCCTAACATAGCAAATTGTAATGGGTACGAAGTCCCTCAAAAAGAAATTCACATAGTGACCCAGAGACTCCAACACAGAGCTGCAACCGGAGACAATTGGGCGGCCTGGTGGATCAATGAGGCGTTTGTGGATTTTCGGTAGGGTGAAAATAACCGGTATTCGGGGATGACTAACATTGAGAAAACTGAATTCATGTTTAGAGATAAAACCAGTTTCTAAAGCCTCAGAGGTCACCTGTTTTATCAATGTTTGCAGTTCTTTAGTAGGATTCGTTGGGAGTCTACTGTAATATTCAGTATTGGAAACCTGTCGGGAGAGTTCTGTTTTGTAGCTATCAATGTTTTGTAAAACAATCCCTCCCCCTTTGTCCGCCGGTTTGATAATCAACTCATTCTTATCCCGTAGAGACTTGATCGAATTTTTCTCATCTAAGGTGATGTTGTAGGGGATAAATATATGAGCTTGTGATAGGTTTACAGTCTCCTTGAGGATGATTTTTTCAAAAGTAATGATCTCCTTTAGGATCATATTGGCTGTAGGAGAGAAGGACGTGGCGCAGCAAAGTTGTCCATTGGGCCTTGTTTGGGACCTTTCGCCGGGATCTCCTTTTTCCCCATATTTCTTCGAGCAGCCGACGCCGGGTTGTGCTTATTGGATACCGACCTTGGTGGAGGCCTCCGGGCATTCCCCCCAAGTCCACGGCTCCCGTAGTCCTCTGTTGCTGCCCGCTTGGGCTCCACCTGTTATGGCTCCCCTTCTGATCCCCTCTGTCCCAGAGCCGTGGCCCGGGCCCTCCCGACGTATCCTCGACCAGCTGTAGCCTCGCCCGTGTCTCCGCACTGCTTCCGGCCTCTGTGGCCTACCTCAAGTGTTGGGCCCCTCCCTCCGGTCGTTGGTTCCCGCCAGGAACAGTCTCTGATCCACTGTCCGTCAGGTACGGACTCCCTGTGCCTCACACCGCCTCCCGTTCTTGCGCCACCAGCCACTGTGAGTGCGCCCCCAAAGCGTGTCCTCCTTGCGTACTCACTATGTGGCGGTGTGGCCCGTTGGATTCCTTCGCTGCTCCGAGTTGCGGCGGCCGTGGGTGTGGGAGGTCGTGTTTATTCGCGGCTTAGGGAGCTCCTGGGTTGAACGCAGCCGCCCCTCTCTACCGGCGCGTACTCGTCCCACCGTTACTCCTGGCTCCTCTTCATTGCTGTGCCGGTGTTCTAGCCCATAAGGAGACGGTAACTAGGAGGTGTCAGCTTGACCCAGGGTCCTCTAGGCTGCCTCCCTCGCTAGTGGCAGCTCCGCCAACAGTGACCCCCAGCCACTCGGCGGATCGCTCGGAGACTGGCCTGTATCAGGGCTCGGTAACGGCTCCCACCCTCAGTGATGTAGTCCGGACGGGCGGGGCCGCACCTGCAGTGTGTCTCACCCGAGGCGGTAAAGGCCTTCCCTCAGCCGGGATTCCCGCCCAGGGGCTTCACTCCGGTCACCGCTTCCGTGTGATACTCTGCACCATGCCTATGGGGATCCGGATCAAGGTCCATGGTTGTGGGCGGGTCCCGGTCCTCACCTCTGGAGCTTCACTCGGCGGGCGGGTAGACCGCCTCTCACCCGCGTCGGTACTCCACTCTGTCCGCGGTAGGCACCAGCCACCTCCCGCCAAGCGGCCTGCAGGTCAGGTTATGCCCCTCAGAGCCGACGGCTCGCATTCCTTGCTCCGGGCGCCATTTTGGTGGAGGTCTCCCTCCGACCCCGAGTCCCCGGCAGGATAAGGGAGGGTGGGGGGGGGGATTCGGTGCTGGGGGCCGCTCCAGGTGTTGTTGTTCTCTCCCGCGCCCCCCCCCTCGGCACACTTGATTGGGGTTGGAGCAGGAAGCCAAGCTCACAGCGCCCCGAGCACTCGGGGTCCGATGGCCGCCATGTTGGTGTAGTCGGGTGCGCTAGGAAGGGACTCCGGAGCGTTTCCTTGGTCCGTGGCACCGGAGATCTCCGTTTTCTCGCCTCGTACCGGCGCAGGACACCTTCAGCCACAGATCAGTTGATTTTTGTGGGTGCAGGATGAGTTTCAACGTCGGATCATGAGGCAGCCTTAGAGGAGCTCCGCTGCTGCACGTCCTAACCGGCCATGGTGTTCGAATTCTGAGGTCGAATTCTGGAATCTGCAGTAGGATGAGAACATAATGTCTTCAAGCACAAAAAGGATTAATTTCATTATAATTCTTGAGCAACCAAGGAGAAACGAAACTCAAAACAACCTACTGTTTGGGCCTCCAATTAAGTTAACTTAAACTAAATACAAATTACATTACACAAGTATAATTTCATCCTGCACATTACACATACAGGAGCTATATGTTTTTTAATACATACAAAGGCCTACTTAAATGTGCACACTACAATTCAATACTAATCTAACTCAAATAAATGCATCTTAATAATCGTGAAACACTGCAAACGATAACAATTCGTGTGAGTGCGTTTAAACCATGAGAATAGTGCACCCATACAATTTAGAGTGCTATAAGCGCTCCATCTGGTGCATGACCCGAGGTTTCAATTTCTATAATAAATGTATTTAGCATTAATGATTGTACTGAAGATATGTCAAACTCACATGCTACATTTTCATGTATTTATACATAGCAGAATTGGTCAGGTTGTCAGACTATTATTGTACACAAAAGCCATTTGTTATACAATAATTTCACTCACTGGTTGCAATGCCATGCAATAGTTTAAATAGATATAGCAACGTGGTCACATTATTTAGGATTAGATGACCTAATGAATAGTTCCTTTCTAAATCTAGTGTACTGTAACATGTCTGGTTTTCCAAACTCATATAACAATCCGAGACAGATATGGATTTTTGGAAAGAATTGACTGATGCTTCTATTTATTTTAGAACTGTATTAGAGATATTACAGATGCCCTCATTGGACTTTGCAATAAAAGACAAACAAAAGACAAAACATTAACCAAGGAGCGAATAATGTCTTCAGTTGGAGACCTCTTCGGAGCAGGTAAATATTGTTTTTGTTATTTGTGAAGCAAGTAGCAAAACTGACAGACAGCACTTTAGTAATTGTTCTTTAAAGAGGTTGTTGCGAAACATCAGTTACCATCAGCTAAAAACGTTCAGACCTAGTAAATAAACTCAACAAAATTGACCATGGGAGATAGTTGCAGGCAATAGTATGGTTGAAGTGTTTTTAAATGCCCACATGATTTGACAGTGGGTGTTTTTGTCTTTTCCTGGTTCAACATGCATTCCCATTAACCTTCTTACGGGTAGTGACTATTGGAACAAAAACATGCTTTCTTGTTGTATTATAGCAAATATCACTTATACTAGTAACAGTTCTAAGGTTAATCATAACTTTTTTTTTCACAGAGTTTTATATAGTGCAAACTTGACCCGGTATCTGGTATCAGAGCGCTTCACATACCACCACTTGCGTTACATGAGGACACATTCATTTTTGTTAGGCACAGGGAGATTAAGTGATTTGCCCAGAATCACAGGATGTTCAGCGTGATTGTCGAGACTCAAACCAGGTTCCCCAGATTTGAGGTCGACCGCCCTAGCCATTAGGCCAACTCCTCTCCCCAAATGATACATTAAATCCTTAATGATACATGGACTTTACTCCCAACCAACACAGGTTTCACCCACAGTGAATAGTGCTAGCGACCTTCTCAGGGGGTTTGTGGTTTTCTTCATCTGTTCTTTCTCATTCGGTTATAAAAGGATCTGTAATACCATTCTTGATTTGGTCCTGTGTACATCGGTCATTTTGCAGTCCAGCCTTCTGAGATATCTAATTGACTTGAATTCACTAAGGATTGTCTAGCAAGTACAAGACTAATTTGAAAATGGACACGACGTGGAGATCTTGTATGAGCCACAAAATAAGCCCTACGTTATCACAAACCAAGTTCTGGCTCATGCACAGAGTCTTCTGGACGCCTGCTTGTTTGTCTGCCCACAAACTCTGCCCTGACGCTTTCTGCTGGAATTGCAAGCGGGCTGAGGGAGATCTAGACCATCTCAACCTTCAATGCGACTGCGTCACAGCCTATTGGGACAAAGTATTTAACTTCATACACAAAGTATTTAACATATCTCCTACCAAGGAGCTTCCCTACCTCGTTTTTGGCTTTATTAAGGAAACCCAACTATCTGAGCAGGACAGCGCCCTTCTTGACCTTCTTCTTACGGCGACAGTTAAGGTCATCCTAAACAACTGGAAAGACACCAAACGAGCTAGCTACGCCTGCTGGCTAAATTGGGTGATTAACCTCCGAGGGGCAGACAACATCACTCTTCACAACACCTCATGGCGGTCCTCACATAGAAAACTATGGAACTCACTGGATATATACTTTAAATCCCACAAACCGCCGTGATCCTGTCAATCCCCAAACCCCCTGCAACTCCCGGGTCCCAACTCCACCATTTGTCACGCATAAACCCAGGCCTAAACGGGCAGTGTCAGAACTGAGCCACCTTATCATGGTGCAACACCTCCCATCTTTTACAGCCTTTCCTTCCTCTCCCCTCTCTACTCTCTTTCTTCTCTTCCCCATCTTTATCTATCCTCTCTTTCTCTTCTGACCCTTTCTATATCCTTTTAGATATCCATCTCCTTACCACCCACTTGTTTGTGACATCGTCTTCATGGATACCTCCCTATTGCCTTTTTGAATACATGGCCTTTTATCTGTATCCTGGACGTTCATTTGCATATGTCTTGTGTACACAGCATTGTTGATTTAGCTGCTCTGAATTTCTGTAATTTCCAATAAAATATGGAAATGGACAATTTCCTAGTGGTCTAGGCAGGACAAGTCATGAACAACCATCATTACATGGTCTCCACTGTACTGTCAAAATACCTATTGGGTTAACCTTTATTTCCCTTTGATTGTCTCTCCCCCCTCCCTTTCATTTTATCTTCTATTATCATGTTTGCATTGAAATGCCATAGCATGGCTGAAAGCTATTAGAATTTTGAAAATTATTTAACGTCTAGCACACATATTTCTATTCTATGGATTTTCAGTGAGAGCGCAAGAGTGCCTGATCCATGCCAGACCATTATGATATCCAAATAAGGAACCTTAACAAACATTTAAACATAACGGAAATCACCGATAGACTAGGTGATTATCCTGAAGATGTGGGATTTATCCTGCCCTCCAAGACCTTACATTTGGCACCATTGTCATAAATAATACACAGCATGCTTGCTTTAACCATGCGGAATAAATATCCCTTTGTTTTCCCTAGGTTTCGACACTGTATCATCTGCTCTTCAGTGGATAGTTCTGTATCTGCTTCACTGTCCTGAAGCGCAAATCAAGATCCATGCAGAAATTGGTAACATCAATATATGAGAACAGTTTAATATTTATTAATTATTGACCTATATGAAACATGGTTTTAAATACAGGCAAAAAAAGCTGTTATTTTCTTTGCAGATGAACAGATTGGAAACACCAGGCTCCCTAGGTTTGAAGACAGAACTAAATTACATTACACTGAAGCATTTATCAATGAAGTCTTGAGGCATTCATCCTTTGTGCCATTTACGTTACCTCACTGGTAAGTGAGTACAAGGATCTTCAATACTGCATGCCTTTAATCTGGATTCCTTACGACTGTTTAAGAAGATAGGAGCCAGTTCTGCCAACACTGTCTTAGGAGAAGATTGTGGGTGCACAACATCTAAATCTATTTGTCCAAGTTGTTCATTTAGTGTCTATTTATATTGATTACAAGCCTAAACAAACTGATATTGTACATAGTAATGAAAAAAATATCAATAGCAAGGTGCATACTTGAGTTTAGAACATAAAACCTCATCATATTGATAGGCCACTGTCCTATTTTATTTAGGTCTACGTTTTACAAGAGAGCTGGTTTCTCCTCCGAGCATACGAAAATGTAATTGCTCTGTAATCCTTTTTTGGTGGGCAGCGGCTACATAAGGGCTAGTCAAAGTATACCCCCCTAAATCACATGCTCATCTGCTTTATTTCTCTGTGACTCATTTCATTTTCATTAGCTGAGGGTTACCCATTATATGGAGTCTTGAATGCGCCCACCCATCAACTTGGCTGTTTCACTAGCCCTTTTCCTACAACAGACATTCCGTCCCCGCACCAATAATGGCCCGAGGTATGACTATTTGCACCACATCGCAGAATCCACCTAAAGGGTCCTGTTTGCCAATGGCTGTTCACCTTTTAGAGCAGAGAGCTGCAGCTGTGCCAAAGTAAGGCAAGGTACAGGGAACCATGTCTAAATGAGAAATACAGTTAAACTAGAAAGGTAGAGGGCCAAAAAGGAAGTTGCATAGAACAAGAAAATTGATGTAACAAAAAGAGGCAAATGACTTGAAAGAAGGAGAAAGGGAAGCATAATAAAGTCTAGATTCAATATGAAAATGTGAATGACAGGACTGTGGGGGCAATAACATAGAGGGACAGGCATTTTTGGCAATGGAATAGTGGCATAGGACTGCAGAGGCAATTAATATGAGAAAAGCAGGATTTGAAGTCAATAGTGAAAAGTGTGACACGATTGGAAATGCAATCTTAGGCAAAAATGTAGAAGTTGATGGATAGGATTCTGGAGAATGAGAAACAAAGTCTTGACTCTGTGGGCCATGAGAATGCCATGGACAAAGCAGTCATCTTTGTGGCAATGTCATGGAAAGAAGAACATGACTCCTGAGTCTACAAGAGAAGGTGCGAGTTATGGTATTTTAAACTGATAGTGAGGGAAAGGACACTGGTAAATTTGAAAGAGGGATAGGATGAGAGGCACATTGTGAAACAAAAGGAGAATTCACTGGTGGTTATCAGGTAGGTACAGAGGCATGAGGCAATCCACTACAAAGACATAGCAAAGAGGGGAACACGAATGACACACCTAGGATGGACTGTTGGCCCAATTTTTATTTTGAGAGCTTTTGCAGGTAAAACATTCTAAAACCAGTGCCAGCCCTCTATGAATCCTCCTCTGCTCCCAGGCCTCTCGTTCCTTACCTCCACTACCTTTTAATCTGCTTCAGTTATTCCACCACCTACCATACCCAGATTCAAAAGTGTGCTGAGGGCTCTCTCACAGTATGGCGCTTGTGGTGGTTCCATGGCAGACCAAAATGGTTGTTGAAGTTTTAAGTGCTCTGAAGACCAATGGTCAATGGTTCTGGAGCTGAGGTGCGTGAATGAGAGAAAGGGGTTGGTCGCCATGTTCTTTATTAGTGCCATGTATGATGTCAAGAGAGTCTGCGAGTAGGATAATGCTTCAGTGACTGATCACATTAGACACTTCTAGTGGAAAGCGATGAAAGTGTGAATTTAAGTGAATTTAAGTGAAGACAATAGGTGTGAGGAAAGGTTCAGAATCAGTATATATAAATCAATAAGGGTGGTGGCTTTACAGTTACTTGACTCCTATGTCATGCAAACAGCTATGCCGTTCTCGCTCTTCTAAATTACAAATGATGTTTCATGGATTTGAGTTTCTTTGACATTTTTTCTATAATGTGCATGTTGGTATTGGAAAGCAGCTACCCACTGTGCACAGCAGAGGGTTTTGAAAGATATACTTCTGCCCAGTGTAGCACTTTGAATTCAGGGCCAACATGGCCACTTCTGTTTAGGTTGCAAACTTTTCTGGCTGCAGGTTTCAGAATTTATTGTAGTTTGGAATTTGAATTTTTAATCAGATCAACCTACAATCTATTGACATAATCCAGTCTTTCTATTACTCGAATTAGAGAGACCCATACTAGAGCTATATGCAAGAAACCCAGGTAGTGGTAAATGGTTTGGAGGATTCTCATTCTGTCAAATGAGTTACTAGTCACTTTGGGATTGAAGAGCAGTGTTAGAGTCTTTAATCACTACAATGTTTTTCACTTCAGTCAAAGTGATAGCTGCCTGACCCATATTCTGGGTCGAGGGGATATGGAGCTGTAGTTTTGCTATGAGCTACAGGTGAGTATTTCTGTTTTTGAAGATTTGAGCTTGATATGATTCTCTAGCATCCATTGATCCACAGTTAATAAGAATTCTCTGATTCTTGAAGATCTTACCTGTTAGGGATTTTTGATGTTTAAAATGTTTTTAGTGTCATATGCTTAGTAGTTGTAGGTGTGGTTTAAAAACTTCACATGTTTCAGATGAGGGAGTAGGCAAATGCTGAAGAGTAGAGGTGTGATATTATAGCCCTTGGGAAACACTTGCTGAACTAGAGAAGGATGAAAGATTCTTTGGTGATACTGAGACAATTTGGGGACAGTACTGTGAGGTAGATGTTTATTTAGTTCAGTTCCTTGCCCTGGTATCCCACCATCATATAGCCTTAGATCTGGTAGCTAGTGGGTCACCCTGCATCATAACCTAATAATAGGTCAAGTGATCATGGAGCAGCAACCCCATTGTTGTTGACAGAGACTTTAAGTATGTTGTTTCCATAGTGTGTACCCATTATGTCTGACTGAAAACCGTTATGTTCAATGAAAGTGGCTATTTGACAAACGCTGCATTTTCAAAGAGTTTGCCTAAGAAAGGTCACTGTGCTATAAGTTTATAGTTAGCTCGGTCAGCTTGGGTCAAATCACTGTTTCTTTAGGACAGGTTTGTTAGGGAGGAGTTGATAATCTCTCTAGTTAGTGTGCAGCAGGGAACTCAAGTAGTATTGACTTAACGCCTTCCCTGCTCATGACGGAACTACGCCGTCATGAGTTATGGGCGGCGTGTGCTCATGACTGTGTGTTTCCGTCATGCCGCAGCCGCTCCTCCTGTGCGGCACTGATGCCCTGCCTGTGCGGGCGAATTAGTGAGTGGGCGGAGTCGTGACGGAACATCGCCATCATGAGCACAGCTCGCCCGTGGTCATGACAGCGTAGTTCTGTCACGAGCATGGCAGCGCCACGCGGCCCCCCTCACCTCCAGCGCTGTGGCGGAATTACCGCCGCGGCCAAGGGGTTAAAAATGCTTGACAGTTGAAGGCCAGTGGCATACCCAGCCATGTTTATGTCTTTAAGCAGTTTCTTTGTATGTCAGTAGGTTTAATAGGTACAGTTTTTGTTGAGGATTCAGAGTAGCTTGATTTGGTAGGGGAGATTTTGAGTGGATGTTGCTTGATTCTGAATGGAAATAAGCTTTGATCTTAGAGACTTTCTTGTGGAAATGTTCTGCTAAGGTATCACAGAGTTCCAGTAGTGTTGTTATGTACTAATATCCAATTCAGGTTCCATAATTCATTGATCATTCTGACGAGCTCTTTATGTTTATGAAGTCTCCGAGATGTGTTGTGCTTAGTGGCAGCCTTTGGCCTTTTTGATGGAGGTGTGGTTGATTCTGTTTCACTTTTGGAACTACTTTGTATCAATTAGGTTGAGTGGATACCTCCAAAGTCTTTCAAGATCTGGCATTTTTTTTGTTTGTACTTTTACATTGTAGATGAACTAGCTGTTTGTCCTGTTATGTCTCAGGCATATCATTTCCAGAAGGTTCACCAAGTCAAAGGCCTAGGTTAACCACTGATGGAGTTGTTTCACGGATATTTCCAGTCACAGGTTTTGGGAGGTGGGAAAGGATTATTGGAATGAGTTTACACTGAATTTCTTGTAAGATTGTACAGATATGAATATATTACTGCTTATAAAATCATTAGTTGCTGTGTTAATGTTCAGTGAGAAATGGATGGTCTGATAAGGATTCTGTGTAATGTGTTTTTTTCCAGCCAGTGAGCAAGAATAAACCTGTTAGTTCGACTATAGCATCAAGTTGACACAAGCTGAACTGCTTTGATTACAGACCAATTGGTAATAGCGTAGTGCTTTAATGTTAGAAGGCAATGAGGTCTGGCGTAGGGCTAGATTGTCAAGCCAGCTGTTTGAATATAGTAATTATAGAAATTAGTTAAGAGCCAGAGACTACTTGCTCTTCTGGCAGACAGGAACACGAGCAGAAAATGCGGCAATCTTTTTATTTAGGAAACCCCAACTCACTTACGCCAGCTGGCCATCTCTCATGCACTTAAAATCCTTCCCAGTCCACCACAGCTGTTGCTGATTAAGTGGAGGGAGGATTACCAAACTGGACCACTCATGTCTGGTTTGTGCCACACAGCGGCCACCACCTTGGGAGGGAGACAGTCTAGCCTCCTCCCTGGCCTTTAGCATTGGGTACTTAAAACCAGCCTTGCGACGGATGTGCAGTAATTAGTTAAGAGCCAGAGACTGATTGCTCTTCTGGCAGACAGGAACGCAAGCAGAAAAAGTGGCAATCCGTTTAATCCTTTTATTTAGGAACCTTAATTTTTTAATGGGTTTTAACTAGTTTTAGAATTGTTTTTAACACTGCCCATTTGATTATTGTGTTTATCTTGCCTCACTATATTTCCGTTTTAACTGGGATCCTGACCCCTAGCTCACTTACACCAGCTCCTGTGGGCCATCTCTCAGACAATGAAAATCCTCCCTGATGCACCACAGCTGTTGCTGATTGAGTGGAGGGAGGATTTCCAAACCGGATCAGTCACTTCAGGTTTGTGCCACACAACGGCAGCCATCTTGAGAGGGAGGCGGTCTAGTCTCCTCCGTGGCCTTTAACAATTGTGTACATAAACCTGGCCATGGTGTGGAGGCATGCAGCGGGCGCGCCAAAGGCATGCTTAAGGCAAGCCTGTCTGCGCCCATCAGCACCCCTGAGGCGTCGGGCGCAGGACATGCTGCCCGATGTCCTGGTGAGTTAAGTAATTTCCCTATTTACACTTGTGATACACGCCTGGACCGAGGCAGTCACTACAAATGCATGAATAGGGTGGGAAGTATGAACACCAATAACTTGCTTGTCTGCCCCTGTTGTTACCGGTTCCCGGGCATTGGAGGGGGGAGATGAATTTGGCACCAGTTCAAAGGTACACATGTAATAGCACGTGCAGTCAGGGTAAGCAAGTCAAAGCAGTGATGGAGCAAGGTTTCATACGTAAAAGAAACTTGCTTGGATTCAGCCCTCTCGAAATAACATGTAACTTATTAACCAACATGTTTTGTAAGTACTAATAATTGCACCACACAACATTTCAGTATCTAGGGGAAGCTTTTCTATGTGCTTTACTAACAAGTAACCCGAGTGTCTTAATATGGCTGCCGAAAACGCGGGAACACTTCTGCGCATGCGTCTACTGCATCTACGTAGTATGACGTTCTTTGCTTTTGGTGGAAATTATTTGCAGCTGCGCAGTAGAGCCCAAAATGGCTGCTTCGAATCTCACATGCTAGCGCATACAGTTTGTTTAAACTAAACCTTGTGTGTCTTGCTAATTTATAATCCAATAGTTAAAAATAAATTAATGGGGTTAGAGTAGAAATAAGTGGTATACAGTGCATTCATTTATTTTTGTACTCTAATTTCTGTAGTAGGAGATCTCTGTGTATAGTCATAATCTAGTGAATAGTCCCGCCCATGTGCGTGGACCCCGGAGCAATCAAAAATAATCTCTAAAGTGTCGAAAAAATGCAGAACTGCACAGACACTTAAGAGAGAATTTAAAGACATATAATGCAGCCTATAAAAGGCTACACTGTCCAGTACTTCAGCTAGAAATTCCACCAAAAATCCACAAAACCAGAAAAGCCTGTCCAGATTTCCTTTGTCTTCAGTACAAACCCCTCTGGAAGATAGAGAGGAAGACATGGACAGACTAGCCCCATAGGCTGCCATTATGTGGCTCAGAATAGGATACTGTGCCTTTAAGAGAACTTTCCAGAACTTCACAGTATCCCAGAATGCCTTGCAGGTCTCTCTTACTTTCAGTTCTTTTTTCCGGCTCCTGCAAGCAGGACCCTGGAGCATTGAGCTCTCCCTTTTCAAGGGTTTTGTTGGTGTTTTTTGCACTAAACTCGATTTTGTGTACTTTTTCAGTACTTTAAAGCTTTCTTCTTGGTTTCTTGCACCCCTTGGTCGTCCATAATGCCTGCATTATTCGACAAATGCCCGGAGTGCTCCAGGAAAAAGGACAAGACAGACCCCCATGAGGTCTGTATCCTCTGCCTTCCCTCTTCCCACATCCCTGAGGAGTGTGAGATCTGCCAAGGTTTCACTGGCAGGACCCTGAAGGACAGACTGAAGATCAGGCTTCAGGGACTAGAAGAAAGAAGACAGAAGACGCAAGGTGGGTCTGGAGGGGCTTCACCTGCCCATGCTGAGGCCCCTGGGGGGCTCCCTGGGGGCAGGAAGCCCAGCACACGTCCCCATTCTCTGTCTGGGTCGGTGGCACCCACCAAGACGTCGAGGGGGAAGTCCAAGGCCGGCTCCCCATCTTCCCAGGGCTCTGGGTCGAGAAAACGTTACCCGTCGACGTCGAGGGACCTGCATAGGCCGCCGTCGAACACAGAGACATTGTCATCGTCGCTGTCTTCGTCGTCGACGTCGAGCTCTCGGCGTCGACGGGATCGGCGTCGACGCTCGCCGCCGAGGCGATACCGTCGATCGCCGTCAAGACACAAGGCTTCATCGTCGTCGAGGGGATCTTCGTCGTCGAGCCCGCCGTCGACGCAAAAGCACTCGCCGGCGAGACGGAGGCGTTCGCCGTCGAGGCGTAGGAGGTCGAGGTCGACGTCGAGACGCTCCAAGGCGACGTCGAGGCGGTCGCCGTCGAGGTGCAAGAGATCGCCGTCAAGACGCAGAGGGTCATCGTCAAGATGGTCCGGGTCGACGTCGAGACACGGCAGCCGTTCGACGCCGAAGAGGAGGAGGCGGTCGACGCCGAAGGGCCGCTCGACGTCGAGGGGCCGACGGTCGACGCCTGAACACCGGTCGGCGGCGTCGAAGGATCGTACTACGCGGCCTAGGACTGTGGGGGGCTCCCCTCAGCCCGGGAAGGATGGTGGGTCACCGGGATCGGTGTACTCGGAGGTGTATACTCCAAAGAAGTCTGTTCCACCTCCTCCTCCGTTACCTAGAGGCCCGCGTCCGAGGACTCCTACCCCTCCTCCTTTGCCTCCTCTGCCTGAAAAGCCTCCACCGGTTCCGCCGAGGTCGGTCTCGTTGCCCGATCTCCCGACCCCTCCTAAGAAGACTCCTAAATCTAAGGAACCACGTAAGCCCAAGTCGGCCACCCCGGAGAAGCCAGTGGACCGGCCGAGGCCCAGGAGATCGAAGTCTCGCTCCAGACGGAGGGAACGATCGAGGAGCAGGCACAGGTCCTCCACCCGTTCCAGACGGCACCATAGGAGACATAGATCCAGGACCGATACGTCTTCTAGGACCCGCTCCTATTCCCCTACTTTGTCCGATTCCCCGGAGACTAGGGTGTCTCCTATCGATGACATCGGTATATTCCAGGAGGTTCTCCTGAGGGGGGCCGCGAAGTTGGGTATCACGGTGACGGCTCCTACACCTACGACGTCCGTGATATTCGAGACTTTGCACAAGAAGCATCTGTCTCGCCCTCTGTTGCCCTTGGTTCCGGGACTGGTTGAACCGGCACAAGAACTATTTCTTACACCTGCGGTGGTGAAGGCCGCCCCGTCTAGACTTTTGAAAAAGTACAGGGCACCGGACTCAGACCCTGCCTTCCTGAGGATGGACCCGGTCCCTGACTCAGTGATAGTTACGGCGGCCAGAAAACAGCATTCTACCTCCCCGTCCTCCACCATGCCTCCAGACAAGGAGAGCCGCTGGATTGATTCGGCGGGAAGGAAGGCATGTGGGACTTCTTCCACCACAATGAAGGCTTCCAGCGACTCGGCATTGCTGGGACGATATGACCGTGCGCTTTGGGATTCCATGGAGCAGTTCGCGGACCTTGTGCCGCGTGATAGGAGGGAGGACTTCATGGAAATTGTCAAGGAGGGGATGCTGGTCTCGAACCAGGCCATCAGTGCCGCGGCGGATATCTCCTTGTTAGCTGCACATGGCTACTGCCACGGTATCAACCAGCGCCGCCATGCATGGCTCAGGCTTACGTCTCTCAAGCCTGAGGCGCAACAGCGAGTGGCCAACCTGTCGTTTTCCGGGGACACGCTCTTCGGTAAACACGCAGATGACGAGATGGCCCGGATGAAGGCCGAGGCAGAAACCCTGACGGCGGTGGGCTTGGAGAAGCCCAAGGACAAGAAACCCTACCGCCAGTTCCAACGGCGGTTCGGCTCGCAAGGGAAAGGAAGAGGACAGTCTTCGGGACAACAGCAGCAGCAACAACAGCAGCAGTTCCGAAGACCTTTCCAAAAACGTCAGAGGGGTAGAGGTGGACAGCAGTCCTCTACCGCGAACAAGGGCCCGGCCGGGTCTCGACCCTGAGCGGTTACTTCCCCGTCATCCGTTACCCACTCCAGTGGGGGGAAGCGTTCAATTTTTTCTGGCAGAGTGGAGAAAAATTACTCAGGACAAGTGGGTGCTGAATATTGTTTGCAATGGATACAGTCTTCGGTTCATCAGCCCTCCTCCAGCAATCCCTCCGGTCAGCTCGCAGTATCAACTACGCGAGCCCTAGGCGGAGGCCGATATTCTGTTAAGGAAAAGGGCGATAGAAGACGTACCTCTGTCTCAAAGAGGAAGAGGTCTGTACTCCCGGTTCTTTCTGGTTCGCAAAAAGGACAAGAACGAGTTCAGCCCCATTCTGGACTTGCGGCAGGCAAACAAGTGGATTCGCAGAGAAAAGTTTTGCATGCTGTCGTTGCATCAGATTTATCCTCAGTTGCAACAGGGGGACTGGCTTTGTGCCATAGGCCTACAAGATGCGTACTTCCACGTGCCCATCGCGCACAAGCACAGGAAGTTTCTGCGGTTTCAAGTTGGCACCAATCATTACTAATACACGGTGCTGCCTTTCGGACTGAAATCTGCACCCAGGACATTCTCGAAGTGCATGGCAGTGGTAGCGGCACACCTAAGGAAAGGCAAGGTGTTTGTCTACCCGTACCTGGATGATTGGTTGATCAAGGCCTCCTCCTTCTCAGAAGCCCAAGCGGACTTCCGGAAGACGTGCGTTCTCTTGAACAAGTTGGGGTTGCACATCAACATGTCCAAGTCTGTCCCGATCCCGGTCCAATGTATTCAATACTTGGGGGCCACCATCAATACGCTGTCAGCAAGCGTGTCTCCTTCGGAGGAGCGACGGAGATCGATCCTTCGGAAGGCTCAGGCTCTTATGACCGCTCCATCTACAACAGTGAGGACGGTGTCTTCTCTACTGGGGTCGATGGCCTCTTGTATCTTCCTCACTCCTCATGCACGACTACACATGAGACCTCTGCAGGAGTGCTTGGAGGACCAATGGGACCAGAGGAGAGGATCTTGGGACGACAAGATACGACTGTCTCTGCATGCTCTTCAGTCTCTGACGTGGTGGTGTTCAGCGGAGAATCTCCTCAGAGGAGTTCCCTTCCACAAAGACATTCCTACTCAGACGATCGTGACGGATGCTTCTCTCCAGGGCTGGGGAGCGCATTCGGGGGACTTACAGATCCAAGGCACGTGGTCTCAGACGGAGTCCACGTATCACATCAATTTCCTGTAACTCAGAGCTGTTCACTTGGAGCTGAAGGCCTTTCATCCGTCCTTCCGGACCAACTCTCTGCTTGCACAGACGGACAATACGACCACGATGTATTACCTCAACAAGCAGGGGGGGGCCAAGATCGCGCACCCTGTCTCGGGATGCGCAGACGATCTGGCACTGGCTTCTGGCAAGAGGATTGACGATAACGGCTACACATCTGCCGGGTGTGCAGAATGTTCAGGCGGACGCACTGAGCAGACTGATTCTGGAAAACCACGAGTGGGTCATAAACGACGACGTACTAGGAGAAGTCTTCACAAGGTGGGGGACTCCAGACGTAGATCTGTTCGCCACCGCCGAAAACAGCAAATGCCGAGACTTCGCCTCCAGGTACTACCAGCAAGGGACGCTGGGGAATGCACTCTGGATCAACTGGTCGAACAGCTTTGTTTACGCTTTTCCGCCCATCCCTCTGATTCCGGTGGTGCTCATCAAGCTGTCCCGGTCCAGGGCACGAATGATCCTGATTGCCCCGGAATGGCCCAGACAGTGGTGGTTCACGGCCCTTCTACACCGGTCCCTCCTTCCACACATACGGTTGCCGTGCAGGCCGGACCTTCTCACGAAGTTCGGGGGGCAGATGGTGCACCCCAACCTCTCATCCTTGAGTTTGGCGGCATGGCTCCTGAGGTAGTGCAATATGGCCATTTGAATCTACCAGAAGATTGCATGGACATACTGAAGGAGTCTAAGAGGCCCTCCACTCGGACGTCCTACGCTTACAAGTGGAAGAGGTTTTGTATCTGGTGTGTGTCCAGGAACTTTGATCCTACGACGTGCAAGGAAGATGTCATCCTTCCCTACCTTCTACATTTGGCGCGATCTGGCCTTAATGTTCACTCTATTAGGGTTCATCTCGCTGCATTGACTGCCTACAGGAAAAGCCCTTCACAGACTTCCTTCTTTCAGATCCCTGTGATCAAAGACTTTTTGGAAGGCTTGAAGAAAGTGTTCCCTCCTGTCAGGCTTCCTTCGCATTCATGGGAATTGAATGTGGTGCTGTCCAGTTTGATGAAGGAGCCTTTTGAACCCATTCATAAGGCTTCGTTGCAGCACCTGTCCTGGAAGGCGGCGTTCCTCGTGGCCATTACATCGGCCCGCAGGGTGAGTGAAATTCAGGCGTTGTGTTGTAATGAACCTTATACTGTATTTCATGCTGCTAAGGTTGTTATGCGTACTCACCCTAAATTTCTTCCCAAGGTTATTTCTGACTTTCATGTCAACCAAACTATAACTTTGCCTACGTTTTTTCAGAATCCTTCATCTCCAGCGGAAAGGTCCTTACATTCCCTGGATGTTCGGAGGGTGTTGAAATTTTATCTGGATAAGACTAAAGATATTCGTAGGTCAGACCAATTGTTTATCAATTACGGATCAGTCAGGACGGGTGTTGTGACCTCTAAGCAGTCCATTTCTAGGTGGATTGTGTCCTGCATACAACTATGTTACCAGAAAGCTAATAAGACCTTAGGGGGTAAGCCTAAGGCTCATTCCACCAGGGGCAAAGCTGCCACGACAGCCTTGCTCCGTAATGTGCCGATTGCAGAAATTTGCAAGGCTGCCACTTGGAAGTCGGTTCATACCTTTGCTAAGCATTACTGTCTGGACGCTGATGCCAGAGCAGATGCTCAGGTTGGACAGGCTTCGCTGCGGAATTTGTTCGCACGATAGTGGTGTTGGTTTCTTTTCTCCACCGCCGCTTTGGTGTGGGGATGGGCTTGCCATTCTATTCACTAGATTATGACTATACACAGAGATCCCCTACTACAGAAGGAGTAGTTTCTTTTCTGTAACTCCAGTTCTGTAGTAGGGGTATCTCTGTTATAGTCATAAGCGCCCGGCCTCCTCCCCGGTGGAGAGATGTAAAGAATGCTACAGGTCGGGCGTGTTACGCCTTCAAAAAGAACTGAAAGTAAGAGAGACCTGCAAGGCATTCTGGGATACTGTGAAGTTCTGGAAAGTTCTCTTAAAGGCACAGTATCCTATTCTGAGCCACATAATGGCAGCCTATGGGGCTTGTCTGTCCATGTCTTCCTCTCTATCTTCCAGAGGGGTTTGTACTGAAGACAAAGGAAATCTGGACAGGCTTTGCTGGTTTTGTGGATTTTTGGTGGAATTTCTAGCTGAAGTACTGGACAGTGTAGCCTTTTATAGGCTGCATTATATGTCTTTAAATTCTCTCTTAAGTGTCTGCGCAGTTCTGCATTTTTTCGACACTTTAGAGATTATTTTTGATTGCTCCGGGGTCCACGCACATGGGCGGGACTATTCACTAGATTATGACTATAACAGAGATACCCCTACTACAGAACTGGAGTTACAGAAAAGAAACTACTCCTTCTCTCTCCTTGACTTTGATAGCTCGTATTTGGGCCTGAAGGGTGTCTGTATTCTCCATCTTGGATTTACGGTGCATGCACACTGGAACTTTGAAAGCCTTGAATTCATTAGCATTGAAAACCTTCCAAGTCCCATCTTACCAGTGATGTGTCTGGGAACCTCACCTCCAGACTCGGAGAAAGGAATAAAAGAGACTAAAATGTTTTACATTGTATATGAAACAAAATGAAATAATGCAGGGTGGAATAAAAGCATTGGAAAGTGAAATTATGGACGGGAATCTAGCTTAATTAAAAAAAAGAAAAATGACTTCATACAGGTATGGTGTGATGACCTCTCCCCATCTTTCTGTCCAATCAAATAAAGGGAATACACGAATTTGCAACATTGGGGGGTGGTAAATACCCTGAAATTGGTATAACTAAGGTAGGCTTAGTCAGTTAGATTGTCCGATTTGTCACAGACCTGTCACTGACCCAGCCTATGCTGAAGAAGAATCAGGGGTTTGCTGAAGGAGAAGACTCTGTCATCTAGAAGGGAACGAGAATAGCTGCATAGAGGGGTGCGACGCTGGGGTAGCACTTAGCGGAGGTTTCCTGTCCTGTCCTGTACCTGTCCTTACCTGTTGGCTCCTGAATAGTCAGGAGCCCGTTTTTTAAAAAGCCCTTTAACCAGGGATTGGTCCTCGCACATTTCTAGGTAAATATAAATCTGTGTGGTATGTCTTTGTACCATTTCCTTTTCTCACCCTTCTCAGGTACCAATGTCTAAGAATAATTCTGCATAGTTGCTAATGATTTTCTCCTTGATTATGATTTTTCTTATTAAAAAGTCTTTAACTGCTTTGTATTGGTATTTGACTCACAAAATATTGCTTCGATAAAGTGTTTAAAACTTTCTCGAGTCTGTGGTTATTTTATGGTAAGATACATTTTTATCCTACCTATTATTCTAACTACCAGATCCAGGTTTCTCTGTGATTAGAATAAATAAAATAGACAAGTACTTGGTAAGTTATGGTGTTCAGGTATAAAATATAAAACAACTGATAGGCAGGAAAGTAGTTTACCGGTTTAAAGTGTGTATGTTTGTGGACCCAGGTGGGTATGTTGTTATAGAAATATCTTAAACTGGTAATCTCGCGCCATCAGTATTTCTTTGGTAGCAGGGCTATGGTTAGGTTTTAGTTGAGATAGGTAATTAGTTGTGTATTGGAATATTGATTTATGTATTAACCAAAACCAGTTTGTACTGTTACATGTTGCCTGGAATTCTCCCGGGGATATTGAAGTGGGTGGTAAATGGAAGCCACCCTGCAGTGAGGTTACTGGCCTTGATGAAGTAAGTGCAGATAGTTAGGCAAAACTTGAAGCACTAGTTAGGGATTTTTTCGTGTATAACAGTGAGAGTGATGGATAGCTAAGAGGTTCGCTGGTGAAACTTTGGTCTTATATCACCAAGAAAGGGTAAGTCTAAAGAAGTGACAGGTTCTTTTATGCTTGAGTGAAGAGTAAGTAAATAGGAAAATTTACCCACACCTCCATTCATTTAAGATCGGATTTCCGATCAAGACAAAAGATGGACAAAATTAATTATGTCTATCTTGGCAATGATTTTTGCCTCTTTATTCTGATTTTATTTTTGTGGAAAAAAGGGAATTCAATTTTTTGTTAGGCCATACTAGGAACACATCATCAACCAAGCAAAATGTCACATTAATCCTAACCAAAATGACGCAAAAATCAATTATTTCATATTATACATAAATCTCTACACATATTGACAATACATTTAAACACATACAGAAATTCAATACATCAATACATTCCAAATTATTGAAAATGTCAAAAAAGCTGTTTACAAGCTATTTGTGTGCATATATACTTAATCTCGTTACATTGCGAATTAAATCAAACAACTCCCGAAAAATTCCTAACACCCAAAGAGCAACTAATCCTGATACTTTAGGTGTCCAACGTCTAGTAAAGACCTGAATCTCACATAGCCGACGCATTTCGAGTTCTGGCTTTACAAATTACCAAACTCTCATCAGGGCAGGTTTAGTCTTGTCTTTGACAACTGTGTGTTGCCAGAGTGAAGTTCTGACTTTTGATTATTCTTCTAAGCAGTGGTTAACAGTCTTACGTAAACGGCGTTCGGGTTACTCCGAATGCAAATAGGTGTTGGTTCTCTCAATCCTTAGTTTTCAGTAATCAGTGTCTGCTTACAAACTGAAACCGGTCTGTATTGTTTCCAAGACGGTCGTGATGGAAAGAGAATTCGGCATAAAGCGCATGGCATTCAATGGAGTTCGTTTCTCGCTCGGTTGTTCGAAAAAACAGTGAGTGAAGAGTAAGCAGAAGAGGTTTTACTCGTAGTGTGTTTAGGGTAAACGGAAAAGTTTTACTCACCATGAAAGAAATTGACTTTCCTTTGAATTTAGTCAATCAGGCACAGTAGTGAATGTTTTTATGTTGTTAATTAATGAAATGTGTAATTAAAATTGAAAGAAATAGAATTGTCGTATTACCTTGCAAAGGAGGGATCAGTCGAGGGTGCTGCACTGATGTCACTGAGAGGCGCGCTGGGATTGGTTGAGACAGCGGGTGTGTGGCTGAGGTAATTTTGTAAAGGAGGGGTGAGTGCAGAGAGCTAAAACTCACATCACAGAAAAGCTGCGCAAATATTGGTTAAAGTGTTTCTGTAAAGTAAAAAATTATTGGTCACTAGAATAAGAGACGCGCTAGTATTGGAGAAACATTTTAGAGAAGTAAACAATTGATTAAATTGCAAAAATAGAATTTACTGTGTTAATAGATAGTGGCGATTGTATGTGGAGCCTCAATCCAACTATAATAGGGACTCGTCCAGATAGGAGATATATAGGTTTTGCTCTCGAACAGTATATTAGAGGAAGACCAAACATCATGTACGGAGAAAAGCGAAAAATTTCATTTATGCAGAAAATTAAGAATTATTTTAAAAAGGGATAAGCCTATTAAAACAAGAGACGGTATTATTATTCCACCTCCGAAAACTCCTGCATCATACATGATGATAGAATGAGGCTACCACACTTGTGTATGGTTAGAAAATTGGATAGAGTACACAAAAGATGATGGAATATTGGCATTTCCAGAGTACGGACATTTAATGGAAGAAGTTTACGAACTCGTACGAACAAATTAGAACTCAGACCTAGATGAACGCAGAATGAAGCTTTATAGGAGTGGGAAACTGAGGCTTTTGAGCGAGACAGATCTCGATGTGACAGGAATTTAGGTAAATTATACCCTAGATTTCCTAGAGAGACTCGAGATGAACAGATGAAACAATGGAGAAAATCTATGCTAGTGGAAGGATTATATCCTGTATTTACTACAGAAGAACCAAAAGGAAGTAAATGTACAGAGAAAACAAAGCATTTAATGACTGGTAATGGGGTTTAGAAGATGATTATCTTGAAGACCTACTACTGAAAAATCCTAAACCTTATCAGGAAGAAACAAATAGAATTAACCATAGTGCCCCAGTCTTAAAAACAGCATTGGTTCCACAGATTGTACATGAGACTGCTATAGAAAAAGTGTTGCAAGACAACGAAAGAAAAGCAATAAATAAACATAGAAGTGAACTAATTCAGAAAATAACTCAATTGAATACAAGTCCTGAAGCCCTAGCAATCCCTGTGACTATAGGTCCAGTTGTTCCTTTATATGGAGATAAACAAACCAGTCCTAAAACTCCCGTTCTGAGTACTCCAATTACGCAACCCAGAAAAGAAAACATAATAATTGATGTCTAGGCAAGTGAGTGTGATTCAGTAATTTCCCTGATGGATCTTGCCATAAGAGAGCCAATAAATGACTTGTTAAGAAAAGTTACCCCTGGAGGCTCAAGAGAGGTACAGATTGAAACCTCCACAGGAATGAAGAATGCCACTGTAGTAACCCCAGAAGAAATAGAAAGATAGACACGAGATATAGAAAAGCCAAAATCATAGCCAAAAGTATTATACATTTTTGAATTAAGGGAAGAGTTGGAAGAAATGGTAGCTGGATATGTAGGGCTAGGGGGATTGAATTCTTACAGCGAAGAAGAGTTGTTATTCATATGAAGAAGCATCACCCGAAATGCAAAAATATTTCATGAGAAATGAATGAATTTGGCCTCAGAAAGGCGAATTGACATAGGCAAATCAAAAGTATTGCAAAAACCATATAGGGCAGAATTTTCAGACAAAGATTTAGAGAATATGAATGTCTGAGGATGAAAATTACAGATAAAAGAATTATTGTCGTTGTTACAAAAATGGGGAGATTTGGACAGATGGAAAGCCAGGTGGACAAAGATAAAGGAAGAAGCAGAGGCTAATCGAAAGACATCTGAGCATGTAATGAAAGAAGCAGAAAAGGTTGAAAGGTTGTGTCCAATGAGAAAAATGCCAGGAGGAGGTTATGTACATGTCCCATGGTCCCAGCATGACATTTTATCATTCACAAATGACTTCCCAAAGCTTAGAGAAAAACTAGTAGAATGGTACAAGCAAGTTGAAAGGTTTGTGAACGTTTCGAAAGTACTGCTAAAAGATTTAGATGGTTTATTTGACATAGTTGTTCCTGCTGACTTACGGACAGAATGTAAAATTTCAGTAGATTTTCCTAATGATGAGTACCCAAGAGATGCAAAGACAGGAGCCCCATCAGACGAAGTGATGAAAAAATGCCATCAGGTAATAACTTATTTGAAGGGAAAGGTTCACCCAAAAGAAACCGATTGGATAAAAATAGACAGAAGAAACCCAAGAAAAAGATGAATTTGTACATGCATATAATAAACGCCTTTTGTAGGTATTCAAACAATACAGTGGGTTGGAAAATATTGATAATAAAGACATGACACATTTTGTATATCGGGTTGTGTCAGGGTTGAGGTCAGATATATCCCAAATGATTAAAGAGCATAAGGTATGTTGGCAGGCAAAGCCTATAGATGAAATCCTCAAGTGTGCAAAATACTCTGGGGATGAAATTGATAACAGGCGTAAGAAATTAGAAGTAAAGTTAATGTGGGCTCAAGTTAAATTAGCAGAACAACAGGAACTACAGGTAAGTCAACCGGTCAATAATCAAGGAAGAGGGGAAGGTCAAGGTGAGAGCAGTAGGGGCAAACCCAGAGGGAGAATGAGCAAAGAAGAGGCTTAGAAAAAGTTTCCATGTCACGAATGCGGAAAATTGGGGCATTGGAAAAACGAGTGTAAACTTATATAGAATAATAATGTCGAAACTCAAAATGTAAATCCGCAGACGCAGAATGAGGTGTCAAAGAGACAGCTGCAACAGGTAATACAGAATTAATTGTCACCTGCCCCTATGCCAGATTTTGTGAGTCAAGCCAAGTACAGTGTGGACACCGGATTCCGGGAGGTAAGTGGTAAGAAAAACTCGGTAACTCCACAGTTTCTTTTAAAGGATACATTTTTTGATGAGGACAATTTATGACGGTGTCTGAGAGGGGGGAAGAGGATGCATACTTGGCGCATCCTTACCGGTAGATCAGTCAGGTCCTAACACTGAAGGTAAGATTGAAGGAAACAACATCACATTCTTGCTAGACACTTGTGCTACCTGTTCTAACTGCAGACATCACAAACCTACCCCTATCAGGAGAAGCGATCCAAGTAGTGGGCGTTTCTACTAAACAGATTAGGACCCCTATTACTGAACCAATGGAGGTATGTATTGGCAACTTTAAAGAAATGCATAAGTTTGTCGTTTGCGACTCGAGTCCTGTAAACCTGCTAGGAAGAGATTTATTGTGCAAAATGTATTGCACAATTTTTTGCACACCGGATGTTGTGCAATTCAGACTCTTGACAAAGATGGAGTGTGCAAAATCATGTTAGCTAGACAGGGAACTGCAGTAAATGACACAACTAAGAGGATCACCTTAGATGAGTTACCAAAAGAAATCCAAAATATAGTAAATCCAAATGTGTGGGATTTTACCAGAAAAGAAGTAAGTAATGGCAAATGTAGACCCAGTAAAGGTGAGTGTAAAGGGAGGTGCAGTTTTCCCAAATACCTGACAATACAAAATGAGCCCTGAAATAAAAGCAGAAGTTTTCAGCAGCAGAAATTGAACGTTTAGTTGAACAGGGCAGATTAAAAGAAATAATGAGCAGTCCTTGTAATTCACTTATAATTGGCATAAAGAAACCAAACGGAAGATATAGGGTGGTCCAAGACTTACGCAAAATAAATAAAATTGGTGTACCATGCTGTCCAATAGTACCGAATCCAGCAGTGATCTTATATCAGATACCATGGAGTGAAGGATGGTTTACTGCAATTGATTTGTGCCATGCCTTTTCCTCCATTCCATTGCATCCAGACAGTCAGTTTTTATTTTCATATAAATTTGACGAACATATTTACGTTTGGAATCGTGTTCCTCAAGGGTACACAGAAAGTCCATCGATTTTTTTATCAAATTTTGAAAACATTTCTTGAATCTCTGGTGCTGCCCAGACAGACTGTCTTGGTGTAGTACATTGACAACTTATTAGTTGCGTCTAAAACTCAAGATGACAATATCATTGATTCCATTGCATTATTAAATGACTTGGCTGAAGGTGGACATAGAGTGTCACCTGAGAAACTACAATTTTGTACTACTTTGGTGAAATATTTGGGACACCAAAGAGAAAGAGGGGTCAGAAGAGTGACTTCAGAAAGAATAAAAATATTCAGAAATATGAAAGTACACCCTGTAACATTGTATGTCCCACATACAGTAGTAATTTTGCTGACACAAACTCACGCACACTACCTTACCCCTAGTCGGCTGACTAAGTATGAAAGAGTTATACTATGTGCAAAAAATGTGACAATAGTTATATGTACTGTTTTAAATCCTGCAACTTTGTTGCCCGATTCCCATTTTGAAAAAGTAAAAGATGAAGTCGAACATGATTGTCTCGACCTCACTGAGTACATTACTAAACCGCGTCCAGATATACAGGAGGAACCTTTAAAGAATCCAGAACATGAGCTGTTTGTAGATGGCTCGTGCATGCGTCATGAGGAAGGAAGTTTAAGTGCTGCATACGCTGTGTGTACATTGGCTGGAATGGTTGAAGTATTTACCAGGAGTCAAGTCTGCACAAATAGCCAAATTGGTAGCTTTAATCAAAGCCTGCAAAATTGGGAAAAATTGGAGAGTAACCATTTACACTGACAGTCAGAATGGTTACAGGGTTGTGCATGACTTTGGCCAACTCTGGATGCAGAGGGATGTCATGACTTCTTCAGGAACCCCTATTAAAAATGGACATTTTGTAAAAGAATTAATTGAAGCAATTCAATTACCAAAAGAAAGGGCCATGGTCAAGTGTGCTGCTCACCAATCTGGAAACGACAAAGTGACAGCTGGTAATCATTATGCTGACCAAGTTGCCCAACAGTGTGCTAAATACAAAATAACAGTAAACAAGAAAATTGATGCATGTGGAATCAGCTGCCCACCTATGCTTTTAGGGGGCATAGGACCATGGGAGGAAGTGAGAGATTTACAAAATGAAGCAGAACCAAAAGACAAGGAAGAATGGGAGAAATTAGGGTGTCAGAGAAGGACTGATGATGGTGTAATGATTTACCTAGATGGAAGTCCAGTTTTACCTGATTGTATGCTTGCACCCATTGCTAGAATGTACCATGGAGACACACACATAGGCGGAGATGCAATGATAAGGCTTTTTAGACAGGATTGGTTTAACCCCAGGTTCAGGAACGTAGCAGAGAGTCTTTGCCAAAGATGCTTAATTTGTCAACAAATGAACCCAGGTAGGAAAACTATAGTTTGTACTGGAAAGATTGGGACAGCTGAGGGTCCATTCATAAGACTCTAAATTGATTTCATTCAGTTACCTGCTTTTCGAGGATCAAAATATATCCTTGTCATTGTTTGCTTATTTTCCAAGTGAGTGGAAGCGTACCCGACCCGCAGAATTGACAGTTTAACTGTGGCCAAACTCCTTTTAAGAGAAGTCACTCTAAGATTCTGATTTCCAGAAACTATTGAGTCAGACTGAGGGCCTCATTTTAATAATGAAATACTTAGAATAATTTGTGAAGCATTCACAATTGAGCCACAGCTGCACTGTGCAATACGATCGGAGGCTTCTGAAGTGGTAAAACAATTGAATGGCACAATTAAATCAAGACTGGGAAAGGTATGTGCATCCAGCCCTCTGGAGTGGCCTGATGCTTTACCTCTTGTCCTGATAAGCATACCAGACAAAAATACAGGCTTGAGTCCCCATGAGATACTCATGGAAAGGGCAATGAGGCAAGCATGTGTACCAGGACACATGCTGGTAAATATATCTGATGATTTGGTATTGGAGTATTGCAAAGAGTTGGCTGAGCAAGTGCGTTATATCTCTCACCAGGTTGGGAAAGATGCTGTGGCCAGGCAGTCAACTCAAGCACATGATCTGAATCCAGGTGATTGGGTAGTGATAAAAGATCATACCCGAGATTCGTGCCTAGCACCATGGTGGGGAAAACCACATCAAGTCATATTGGTTACCACCACAGCTGTAAAGTGTGCCGGAATACCTAATTGGATTCATGCCAGCCTACCAAAATAGTAACAGAACCTGATGGAGCAGAGGCTGAAGGTTGTACAGCTGAAGGATCGCAAGAATTGGATCCTGAAGTAGCTGATGATGAACGACCGAGCACAAGTCAGTACGATTGGATCCCAATAGTAGACATACCTGAAGTAACCGTGAGAACAGGAAGCCAAACCTATTTAGACAGAATGATAGTGAGAATGAGACAGGAATAAAAGAACACACTCAGATTACAGAAACCAAAGCAAATATCAAATCTGAGGAGGACCACATAGGGATAGAGCATTGCACTCAGACAAGAGAAAATAGAAACAGCACTCCGGAGTCTCAGGAGGGACAGGTAGGCACTAAAGAAAATGCTCAGGCAGAAGACAATCAAGAAATTACAAGACCTGAGCAGGACCAGTTGGGTAAAGAAAAACAAGTTCAGGAAGAAGACGGAAAACAAAATAAAATCATGCAAACTCCTGAACAGGGCCAGACTAGTGTAGAAGAAACCATCCAGGCAGAAACGGCAAAGGTAATAAGCCCCGGACAAGGACAGATAGAGAGGAATTCTGAAGACGAAAGTAAACAAAGTGTGCCACAGAACAATGAAAACAAAAGAGCATTGTAGGAAATAAAAGCACAGTGCCAGCTAAAAGACTGATGCTTGGCCTAGTATTATCAAGAGACTGAAATATCACCTTAAGACAATAAATTAAGAACCACACCAAGTAGATGAAATAACAAGTCAGTGTTGACCGTCCAAAAGGAGACGTCCACGTTTGAAAAGACTGAATAATAAATTCAAAGGTCCCGAATGGACCTATGTTATTCTTGAAGATTTCGAGAATCACATTTGAGACCAACTTGAAATCTTAAGTTCACAGTCTAAATTTTGTGAAAAATTTTCATAGAGGGGATTAATTCTCCTTAGTCAGAAATGGCTGATAATAGAGCTGCTGGAAACCTGAAGAGAAATTGTATAAAGACATGTTGTCTAAAATGCATATGTAGTATATTGATAGTACTCATAGCATGGTTAGGATTGATAATAGCGATACATTATTTAAGGGATGCAAATAAACAGAATGACACTAGTACACATGGAAAGATAACTAACCTTGAGCAAAGCAGAGTAGAAATAGAAGCACCAATTGAGACAGATTTACACCACAATATGAATAGAAATGGGACAGATTTGAAAGTTTTCGCTAACCTGTTAGTGCACTATGTAGAAACAATGGAAGTTAGTGATTGCTATGTATGTATGGAATTACCAACATCAGTAGCAGAAGGAGTGACATATCATCATTTACCACTGACATATGGTATTTCATGTTGTATTTTAGCTAGTTTACTTTATAGAACTGGGAAGTTTCAATATTATTATTCTAACATAGATGTGATCTTTCCTGAAATCCTTTACGCAGAAACATGAATCCTGCCCTTAGCAGTAGAGATTCCCAGTTTATGGGTGAATATTTTCTAACAATGAAGCATATACAGACAATCTAACATGTAGGTTACATGAAGAAGAAAATATATTTTGGAATTTAGTAGAAAAAATGAGACAGGATTTCAATAGAAAGGCTACTGAACTGAAACCTCAGATACCAAAGTGGCCTGAAAGGGAAGATTTATTTGCAACTGGCAAGACTCATGCTGCTATATCCCTGTATCTTGAAAAGAAGGGGAACTGTCTCCTAGGGTTAAAAACAGAGTATAACAATGTATTCATTGGTTCTAGTGAATGTGAACACAATTTCCTGATAATTGGGGGATGGGGACTAAAAGGGGGAACTGATCCAGTATTTCCTGGAGTCTATTATATTTGTGGGAACTAAGCTTATTTTAGGCTGCCTGATCATTGGAATGGGAGTTGCTATTTTAGAATCATATTCCCAAAGGTATATCAAGTGAAAAGAATCACTGGAAGCAATGAAGAAAATAATGGACGTACACGTCAGAAAAGAGCTCGTTTTTCAGACATTTTAGGAGATATATTTAGTGCCTTGATACCTTCAGTGGGAGTAGTTCTGAATACACAGAGAATTTGTAAAGTATCTACAGTGTTGATCGCTTATTGACTGATACTGCTGGAGGATTTTTATTGAGCAATACAGAATTAGTTGCGATAAGATCTATGGTTTTGCAAAATCGACTTGCCCTTGATATATTATTGGCAAAGGAGGGCTGAGTCTGTAGAATGTTCAAGGCGCAACATTGCTGCACCTACATACCTGACAAAAGTATTGAAATTGGGAGATATGTCAGAAATATCACAAATATGGAAGAATAGTTGAAACCACTGGAGGTTGATAGTGCATGAAAGAGACTAACTGATGGTCTCTCCTCTGTAGGTTGTTGGTTTTCTAATGTTGGGAAAACCATTGTAGGATCGAATACTGATGCCAACAATGGGAATAGCCCTATTAGTATTAATGCTAATGATTTGGTGCAAATGCTGCAGAAACAGAAAGCGGTATGCAGTGAATGAAAAGGGAAATAAGAGAAAATATGATGAGATTCAACTTGAAGAACTGAAAGGGGATATTCACAGAAGAATGAAAGGTTTCTAAAAGAAAAGAGACAGAGGAAACTCTAAAGTAATAGAAGAAATTGAATTGGGAACCTGCTAAAGTGGCATCTGGTTCTAGTAATTAGTTATGGCATAGAATGCCATCAAAGAATGGATTGATGGAGCAAGGTTTCATACGTAAAAGAAACTTGCTTGGATTCCGCCCTCTCGAAATAACATGTAACTTAGTAACCGACATGTTTTGTAAGTACTAATAATTGCACCACACAACATTTCAGTATCCAGGGGAAGCTTTTCTATGTGCTTTACTAACAAGTAACCCGAGTGTCTCAATATGGCTGCCGAAATGCGGGAACTCTTCTGCGCATGCGTCTACTGCATCTACATAGTATGACGTTCCTTGCTTTTGGTGGGAATTCTTTGCAGCTGCACAGTGGTGCCCAAAATGGCAGCTTCGAATCTCACATGCTAGCGCATATACTTTTGCTTAAACTAAACCTCATGTGTCTTGCTAATTAATGCAATAGTTAACAATTAAGTAATGGGGTTAGAGTAGAAATAAGTGGTATACAGTGCATCATGTATTTTTGTATTCTAATGACTCTCTCTTTGAGTTTATCGATAGCTCGTATTTGGGGCCGAAGGGTGTCTGTATTCTCCATCTTGGATGTGTGGTGCATGTGCACTCGAACTTTGAAAGCCTTGAATTCATTGTCATTGAAAACCTGCCAAGTCCCATCTTACCAGCGATGCGTCTGGGAACCTCACCTCCTGACCCGGAGAAAGGAAGAAAAGAGACTGAAATGTTATACATTGTATATGAAACTAAATGAAATAATGCTGGGTGAAATAAAAGCATTGGGAAGTGAAATTATGGGCAGGAATCTAGCTTAATTAAAATAAAGGAAAACGTCTTCATACTGGTATGGTGTGATGACCTCTCCCCCTCTTTCTGACCAATCAAATAAAGGGAATACACAAATTTGCAACATTGGGGGGTGGTACATACCCTGAAATTGGTATAACTAAGGTAGGCTTAGTCAGTTAGATTGTCCGACTTTTCACAGAACTGTCACTGACCAACGTATGCTGAAGAAGAATCGGAAGTTTTCTGAAGGAGAAGACTGTCATCTAGAAGGGAACGAGAGTAGCTGCAGAGAGGGGTGCGACAATGGTGTTGCACTTAGCGGAGGTTACCTGTCCTGTCCTGTACCTGTCCTGGCCTGTTGGCTCCTGAATAGTCGGGGAGCCCATTTTTTTAAAAAGCCCTTGACCAGCGGTTGGTCCTTGCACCATTCTATGTAAATATACATCTGTGTGGTATGTCTTTGTACCGTTTCCTTTTCTCACCCTTTTCAGGTACCAATGTCTAAGAATAATTCTGAAGGGTTTCTAATTATTTTCTCATTGATTATTATTTTTCTAATTGAAAAGTCTTTAACTGCTCTGTATTGGTATTTGACTCACAAAATATTGCATAGATATAGTGTTTAAAATGTTCCCAAGTCTGTGGTTATTTTATGATAAGGTAAATTGTTATACTACCTATTATTCTAACTACCAGATCCAGGTTCCTCAGTGATTAGAATAAATAAAAGTGACAGGGAATTGGGAGGTTATGGTGTTCAGGTTTAAAATATAAAACAACTGATAGGCAGGAAAGTAGGTTACCGGTTTAAAGTGTGTATGTTTATGGGCACAGGGGAGTATGTTATAGAAATATCTTAAACTGGTAATCTCGCGCCATCAGCGGCACTCCTCAATACTCCCTCCCTCCAAAAACATAAAGCTTAAGTCCATGACGTTTTATCGAATGAGCTTCCTGACCTCATGTTTCTCTCCGAAACATGGCGTTGGCAATTCCAGAGGGTTTTAAAATCCTGAGAATGGATAGGCAGGTGGGGACGGGAAGGGGGGTCGCCATGGTTTACAAACAGGAACTAGCATGCTCCCATATTCTACTTCACCCGGTAGAAGGCGCTGAGTGTTTGGGTTTCGTTGCATGGCCTCACCACACAAATGCATCACAGGAATGCTTATCTACAGACCTCCGAGGGAAGTTGTGAATTTTATCAATTCACTGCATGAATGCATCACATTACTTGCCCTGAGGTATAAGCACCTACTCATTCTAGGAGACCTGAACTTGCATTTTGATAAGCCTACTGACCCCCAGGTGAGGGCCTTATAAGAATTAACAGCAGCCTATAATCTCACACCTTATGTGTCTGATCCCACCGACAAATTTGGACACAATTTTCTGTGACTTACAGGTGGTGGTAGATCCTTCAACAATGTAAATTTGGTCAGGCCTCTTCCTAATTAACTTTTTGATTCCAGTCTCAGGGAAGCCAAATCCTGCAGGGGAATCTAAGGTCAAGCTCGCTTATAGAGCTTTCCATAAAATAGATATCCCGTCCCTTAAGTGAACGCTCAACTCCTCCTCCCCTTCTCTGACGGGCACACCCGAATCTGACGCCTACATGTTAGAAGAGTGGCTGAGGACCAATATTGAGTCAGCTGCCCTTTGGACCAAATACACCTCAAAACTAACTTCTGTTCGGCACAGTGGTTCAACAAAGTGCTGAGAACTAGCAAAAGTAACTGTAAAAGATTCGAGAGGAAATGGTGCAGACAATATCTTGTAGAGGACAGAAATACCTACAAGGGAGTTATCAAAGTACACTACAAACTAGTATGGAGGACCAAAAAGAGTTATTTTGAAGATAGAATTACTAATACTAATAACAGTGGCAAGGAAATCTTTAAAATTGTTAAATTGTTCACAAGCCTAAAGCAGATATCAAAGTAGCAGCACCTTCAGCCGATTGGGCAAGGCAGGTGGACTCCTCCCTTTATGATAAAATTAGGGTGATCCAGCAGTCATTCTCCTCAGAGACGGAAGAAACCACACCCTCCCACTACTCACACGGGGATGATGTATTTTTGCTCTCCCCTTCAAAGGTATTGTTACAAAGGCAGTCACTATCATAATTCCCCACCCTCTAACTGGAAGACTTTCACACCTATCTCTCGAGGCTTAAGTCAGGATCACCTACTGATTCCTGTCCTGCTAAAATGTTACCAGCACTAGCAGCCACCTTAAACATGCCAGTCAATAAGGTAATCAACTCCTCACTGCACTGGTTACTGGTGTCATGCCATCTGCCTGGAATATCCCTAGCTATTAAACGGGACTTGATTTGGCTTCCTTTAGTAACATACCTTTCTTCCTCTGCTCCTACACATCCCTCCCCTGACCCTAACACAGTTGAAGTGTGTAAACCCCAATGATTTTCTTATTCTTTGACTGCTGTAATTATTAAGTTTCATCATATTAATTTTGCCTTTTATTCAAGCTTAAGTACTATTGTTCATAATTCCTCATGCTTGTTGTGCATACCGTACATGAAAACCATTAATGTGTAGCTTATTTTGTATATCTATTTATTGTAACTCTTCCTTCTCTCTCCCCCTCCCCTCCCCTTCCTCTATTTTTTCTTCAATAAATCAAACTTAAAAAAGAAGTGGAGTTAGAGCAAACCAGGAGGTGACCTTGACACTATAGAAGTAGGTCTGAGAGGCCTAATCAGATGTGGAATTAAGGAAATTAAGGAATGGGAGCTACACACTATAATACTATATTTCAGATATCCACGCAGATGCAAATTTAGGGCAGGCATTAAATACACTCATAAGAACTAAATGGAAGAATGTTAATGTGGCTACCTGAAGTATACCTACTCCAAGGTGTCAGCCCCACATAGATGGTAGCAAGGTTGATACCTATCTCTTAATTAGATGAGTCAGGTTTATGCTGGGGTGTGCTGTTTTAATAGGAAGGTGCAAGTGGACTTTAGAGAGTAACTACAAAAGTACAAATATCAAACCATACAGAATAACCAGTAGTTGTACTGCCAAGGAGGACAGCACAATAAGAGCATATCTGATGTGGCATGAGTAGAGAAGGCGACTGACAATGGTGATTGTAGGAATCAGTTGAGGTGAATTTGGAAAAGGTGGAAATGCAGACATTGTCTGAAGGTAAGCTCAACTGGTTTCTGATGGACGTAAGAAAGGAGTTCTAGAAGCTGGTTGCAGCTCATGAATACAATTATTTTATTTCTAGTAATATGCTCAAGGCAGGAGTTTCCAAAAGAATACAGTCTTTTCTCCAAAGTCTTCTCTCTTCGCCAACGATAATGATTCGAGTTGGGGGGAACTCACTGAATTTTACTCCGTGGAATTCTGCTGAGTTGCATGAAAACACCACTAGATTCCACAGAGTTCTGCGAAAGGGCGGAAATCAGCACATTGCGCTGCTTGCACTGATTTTAATGCCAGGAGCTTGTTCCGCACTGAAATATCAGTGCGAGCAGCATGCCAAAGGGCACTGCTGCTCAAGTTGATTTTGCTGCCGTTCAAGTAGATTTTCTACTCGAGCTACAACTTTATCACCACAAGCTGTCGCCACAGCCCGTGTAGGAAAATCTCACCTGGTACCATTCTACAGCCCATAAATTGTGCTACGGGAGGGAAATTCTCGCTGATCAACTTACTGTTGGCGAGCCATGCAGAAGAAAAATCTCTATTCTCTGCCCAGCAGTCATTGGCGGAGTTTGGCTTGAAGTCGGCGTTACCACAGCTCCATCAACTCTGCCAGAGGAGTGGAATGCATTATCCATCCCTAATAATAAGGAGAGCTGTGAGGTAAGATAGGGAGGGAGCTTGAGATGGATGGGTGAGGCATCCAGTTTTGAATTGAATTCTGAAGTGAATAGTGGAGTTCACTCGACTGGAGTCATGTTCTGATATTTACTTTCAGAGCAAACCAGCCGGACAGTTGCAATAAAGTCTGACTTCGATTGGAGGTATTCGGCCACAAGTGCCAGAAACGGAGTCCTTAATTATATGGTAATGTCTCTAGGAGAATGCACAACTAAAATTGGTTACATAACCACCAGCTTCCACACAGCAATCCAACTATACAAATAACCTTCTTGATAGCAGCAACTTCACCATCATATGGGCATCCTTCCCTCTAATATGAGAAATATTTGTGGCACACATTTGTGGAATACCATCCTTTTTATTTAATGTTTTCAATATGCCCTTGCAGTCTTTGTCAGGCAGATATCAAGACTCCTGAAAATGAAGAACTTTGAACATAAATATAACATTCAGATAAAGGATCATAAGTCTACATTATCAAGACTTTCCTTAATAGATGGCTACCATGTTGCACAGTTACACGTGCAAGTATGTGATGTAATATTTATTTATTTTTATTTTTAGAGTTTTCTATAGCGCGAACTTGAACCGATTAGGTTATCAAAGCGCTTTACATAGCACCAGTTCCGTTACATGTTATCAAAGCACTTTACATAGAATCAGTTACGTTACACATTTCAGGAGCACGTTTCTTTTTGTTCTAGTGAGTAGGGTTATCTCTTCACACGGGGGAAGGGATACACCTGGCTATATTCCAACAGTCACATAGGCGACTAGTCGTTACAGCTATAACTCTAAACACAGGGAGGGGATACACATGGATACAATCTAAGAATCACATAGGATACTAGTCATTAGAGTTATCTTCTATCTACACAGGAGGGATATGACTGGAAACACTCTAAGGGTCACATAGGGGTGGTAGAGAGTACAAAGGTCCACTGCAAACACTAGTGATAAGAGTCAACTACATACACATAGGAAGGGATATGACTGGTTAAACTCTAGGAGACGCATAGGGGTGGTATATGGTGTAAGGACTTCAGCGAATACTAAAGCTTAGCATTATTGCAATCGGTCAAAGGTCTACTGCATACACTAGTGATTAGAGTTATCTCTATATACATAGGGAGGGGATATGACTGGATAAGCTCTAAGAGTCACATAGGAATGGTATATGGTGCGAGGTCTAAAGCAAATACCATTAATTAGAGTTATTACAATAAGTCAAAGAGCAGAGCTCCATAAGTGTGGATGCAGTCACAGCACAAAGGGAGGGTGGGAACTGTCCGAAAACAGCAGCAGAGTGTCGGTCAGGACAGAACAAAAGTCCAGAAGTCCAGGAGAGAAGGTGGGAGCCCAGGTGGGAGATGAAGCAACGGGAAGAAACATTTGAGGATCATCCACGGGGAAAAGGGTTAAGGATGAGGGAGTGGGAGGAGGGCTAGAGTCCAGAGAAACTGTCCGACAACAGCAGCAGGGTGTCGGTCAGGACAGAACAGAAGACAAGAAGTCCAGGAGAGAAGGTGGAAGCCCAGGTGGGAGATGAAGTTGGAGGCCAGCCGCAGGTGCGTCGCCATCTTGGAGAGCCTGCGGTCATCCAGCTCGGTGGGCGTGAGAGTGCGCAAGGTGGTGGAGGTGTTGGTGCGGTCCCGCGTTGGCCATGGGGCGCTGCCCAGGCATGTTAAGAGCAGGCCCCGTGTGGCGGCTATCTTCGCTCTGCGGTCACTGGCGGCCGCCATCTTAGGTCCAGGCGAGTTGCAAGGAGGGTGGTGCGAGGGGGAGCCGCCGCAGCACTAGGGGCCAGTTGTGCACCCCCTGCCCAGATATGTTAGCGGGAGGCTCCTCCCGGGTTGTTGTCGTCGGGTGGGCACCTCACAATAAGGCACTGCAAATGTCCGGTAGATCGTAGAGGTAGATGCAGGTGAGGGTCACTGCCAGGGATCCTTGAAGAGGGCTCACCCCCGCAGGTATGAGACACAGAGAGAGCTTGTGGGGTCGCCTATGGGAGAGGCAGTAAGCGCTGGGGCCAGATGGTCAAGTTGAGGCACCGACCGATAGTTGCAAGTCACACCCGGCCGCCATTTTAAGGTCAGGCAGGCGTGGGAAGGCAGATTGTAACCGGGGCCGCCCCCGGTGTCTTGCCGCTACAGAAGCCCCCGGAGACTATCCTCAACTAGAGGCAGCCCCTGCGTCCCTCAGATTTCGCCCGTCAAGCGTACCTCCCACAGAGAGTTGAGGTCATCGGCGCTCTCATCAGGGCTCCGGCCGCCATTTTGCCCGCGGCCGTTCTCTCCTCGCGTCTCCTCACAGATCCAGCCGCTACAGCGGCACCAGGGGCGATCGGAGCAGCCCCGCCGGTGCCCTGCACCTTCCGCTTCCTATGGGTGCCGAAAACAGCCCCCGGGCCACTGGGGAACCGCCAAACCAAGCTCCCGAGCAATACCATGAAAAGGAAGCCTACCCTGCAAACTGCTGTAAAGAGTGCTGGTGGATAGAGAATCTTCAAGTACAAAGGCTATTGGTTTTAAATGATAGACAAAAATGATGATAAACATATTTAAAATATTGTGCCCTTTGCTATCAAAACCTTTTTCTTTCCAGTCATGAGGTTGTCCAAGCCTGAAAAAGAAAATTGAGGCAGTGGCATAAGTCAAGTGAAACAGCACCTCACTTTTACTTCATTGGAACTGGGTAACATAAGGTATTATTTTTGAAGATTCCTCCTTATTTCGTTATTAAATACAATTCATACCTCCTTAAGAAGGGACCTCTTTCCTAAAAATCTGTGCGCAGCTGTTTGAGAAACTAAGGATATTTGGAATAATATATATTGGACGTGATGTTTTTGCTAATATTCTTTGAAAATGTATTGAACATGTTGAATAAAAAAGGATGTTGTTCCACAAAGGTGTGCCACAAATATTTGGCTTGCAGAGCCAATATATTTTTCAGGAATTAATATCTTGCATTTGAATACAGTGTCATATATTTTAAATTACTTTCCAATTCATAGGCCTTCGGGGTCCAAAACAAAAAGTGTGTAGATGAAAAAAATGCATAGCAGCCCTATGACATTCTTATTTAAAATAACTTCCCCTTGTGGTGTGCTTCTGAAGACTGATGCCCTGACGTACGGAAACAAAATAGTAGTCAAGATCTTAAAAAGTATAACAATGAGTAGTACAAACAGACAGAACAAATCCCAGTTGTCGGTTTAGAAAAAAGAGAGGCCCATAAATGGATTCCTAGTCTGAAGGGTGTACCCTAGTAAGGCAATATTGAATCCACAGTGTAGTACATTGTCCTATATCACACAATGTTGTATTGCTAAATGTTGCTCTAACCAGTGAGGGAGCTTAAACAAGAAAGGGCTGGGTAGGTGGTCACGGGACAGCTGCGGGTGGAGTGCAAGGTAAGATGGGTATTCTAAACATGCAACTGTTCTGTGTCTTTTTACTGACGATTACCAGTTGCCCTGACTAGTGAGTACCAACTGAAGAAAGTCTGCAAAAGCATATCTTATAGATGTCTTAAGGTAGCAGAACCCAAATTAAAAGCAATTTAAAAAAAAATAGGAGAAATGGATCATAGAGCTCAAGCATAAACACCGGTAAAGGCTTGGAAGTACATTAAAAATGAGGACCTAGTAATGTCATAATGCTTTATGGTAATAGTTTTCTTAAACTGTGTTGAGATGAAGCTGCTTTAAAACTGGATAATGGAAAGAGAAAATGAGTGTGTCCTCCAAAGATGTTATTGTTGTTTGAAAGGATACTGTCCGTGCAAACGTGTGGTCCTGTTTCAGTGTTTTTGTTATTGTTCCAAAATTACGTGGTTATGTACGTTATAGCCAACAGGTGTTTCACCCTGTAAAGGCATGTAAGCCTATATCTTTATCAAGGATATATAAAACAAAAAACCTTAAACCATTTTCTCATAAAGGTATTATTACTGCATATATTATTACAAAAGTAGGGTGTTGTTGCCAAGGAAAGAATCACCACGTGACTTTGTGATTCAAAGGAATTTTTTATTCCACCATGAAAAAGTGATGTTGAAAAAAGACCTCCTGAAGAAGGGTAAAAAGAGTAAAAAGAATGCCCCGTGCTTAGGATAAAGAAAAATAAAATAGTTGTTTTATAACAGGGAAGGACTACTTGTGACCTAAAGGAGCTGCCGGTGTGCTTTTTAATTGGCTCTCGCAAAAAGTAAGTATTCTGTAAATGGATTTTAACCAGTGTTCCCTATAGATTGAGTAACAAATAACATATGTGTAATCACACCGTTCTTAAGTAAGGCTTTCTGAAAACTAAAAAGTGAATAACTAATGTGAGCTCACAGTTGTATTTGCCGAATTGTGAAGAGCAAGTCAGTATCTGAAATGGTAGAATGCACACCATCATATGGTATTCTTCAATATAGTTTCAATTGCCAAGGCAGTAATAGGTGCATGCTATCCTGGAACGCGCTCCGTCCATGTGCGTTAATTTAGGTCCCAAAAAGCTGGAGCATCGTCAGGCACCCCCAAACTAGGATGCACAGCTGAAGCATTTGTAAACCATCCAATGAAGTTCACACATTTTTGTCCATTTTTAAGCACATTTGTTTCCTCAGTAACAAAGTGATCGGCGCATTTGAAAATGTTTTAATTACCATTATCCGCTAAAGTTCGAGTGCCTGCCAGACTTTACTCATGTGAGACACAGAGGTTCAAAATGTTGTACAATCCAACATGGAGAATTTAATCCCAATGCTTTTCGTGCAAGTAAGGCCTTCCTCAGGGGTAACTAGAATGTAAAAGCAGAGTACACCCACGTGTTATAAATGTACACTACTAAAACATTTTGAAAAACACCAACAAATGTGTCTCAGTATTGTGCCCCCATGTCCAATATGCAATGTTCAAACATGTGCAACCTCTATAGTACAAACAAAACTTTCTCCCAAAATGTTTTACCAAAGGGCATGACTGGTGCTCAATAAATACATGCACTCCGTGCTCGTTGTGCAAAAACCGGACCCTCAAACTCATAACCAGTGCTCAATAAACCAGCGGCATGGAGCGGAAACCATTAGGTTTATTGGAGTGGGGAACCTTTTGATGCAAGTGTAACTACAAAGGACACCACCCACTTCCTGACCAGGCTATAGGCATCTGCATTGCCAGAAAGATAAACCGAGCCTAGTGGCTATTTTTGTAGGGATCCTAGAGTCCTGACTTATGCCCTAGACCAGTTTGGCTAATTATTGAGGGCAGAAACTGGTTTGAGCCATTGCACTCTCCCTACCCGCCGAGCTAAGTGTTTTTAGTTCTACCTAAAGTCCTCACGAATAAAGGTGATAACCTAGGAACTTTGAGGGATTTTTAGATTTTCCGGATCCCGTCCTGTCCAGTAGGATTTTTGCAAGAACTCCCTCCTACCGCCAAGTCTTCGTGGAGGTCGAGTCCACCCTGGTAGTACCATCTTACCAGGGTGGGGAGAGGTTGCCCATGATGAAGCATGACACTATTATGTGTGTGAGAAATTCTTTTCCTTCCCTTTTTAATTTGACCCCCCCTGAATTTAGTGATAAACACTGAATTTTGTGATAATGGATAACCCCTCTGGTAATTTAGGACGTGGTAGTCTCCATGTATCTGTGATCGTCTTTGCAATCACCCTACTTGTATGTGATATATGATTTGTTTATGGGAGGGTTGTATAAGTGCATTTCCCTCCTCTTCTCAATTTCATGATATCAGCACGGACGCCTAGATATGCCTGAATAAGATCCTTTCCCTTACTGGCTCAACCAGAACTGCCAAATCAATCTTCACCAACTGCATGCTTGGATGAAAAACTGCTTCCTTCAGCTCAACACAGACAAAACCAAAGTCCTAATCTTCAGCAATAACCACTCCCTCTGAGACATCTCCTGGTGCCTCTGAATTTTCCCACCCACCCCTGCGGATCATGCCAAGAACCTCAGGATCGTCCTGGACACTAACTTCTCCATGAGCAGACAGATCAACACTGTCTCTTCATTATGCTTCCACAACCTGTAAATGCTATGCAAGATTTTTAAGTGGATCCCACTGAACACCAGACAGTCACCTAGGCTCTTATCACAAGTAGACTTGATTACAGAAACTTCCCCTACATCGGAATTCTACCCCATATCCTACGCCAACTCCAAACCACCCAGAACGCCACCACCGGACTCATCCTTAGCATCCCGCAAAATAACCACATCTCTCCACACCTCACAGTCTCCACTTCCAGACAAAATAGGCATGATCTCCCCCCCCCCCCCCAACCCATCAGGCATGCCCTACTGGGTGCCAAGACACCCTCATGAGTAATTAGCTGTACTCTACAAATTCTCATAACATAACAGATTGCTCTCTGTGTAAAAGGAAAGGCTAATCAATAGGCATTGGAGGAGCGCAAGGGGATGGGGGATTCTGATGTGTTGCACAAGCAGCTAAAGCTGATAGCATACACCACAAGTCACTTAGGTAACTGGTGGATCCAATGATATATACACATATATAAGTTGCTACCAAAATAGCACCTGTCTCTTGTAAAACTGGAAACATATTACATTATCTTGAAAATTTTAGTTTTCATTGAGAATTAAGGTCAAAAGATAGATAAAAAACAATTAGCCACAATATTGTTTTGTCATCTTTCTGTGCATGATGTGCTTTTTCATAACGTATTCTGCAAAGCTAAATCTGAATAGCAGTTGAAAAAAATGTATTTAAGTTTTTGTGGCACCTAAAATATTTTATGGGAAAATGTTTCCTTCTTTTCTGATGATCAATATTCAGCTCGAGACAATTTGAAATGAAAACAGTGTTAATGGTCTTACTCATATTGATGTACTATTTTTAATGTTTCAGTACGACTACAGACGTTAATTTGAATGGTTACTTCATCCCCAAAGATACATGTGTTTTTGTCAACCAGTATCAAGTGAATCATGATCCGTAAGTACAAGTATTCTATTTCTAAAAATACATTAAGTGAATTAATAAAACATCTTCTATGATGTGTGTATGAGTGTGCATCGAAGAGAGTCTGGGTTAACGGTTGTCAGAATTTGTTTCAACCTATTGTGGAGGTTTTAGCAGATTTTAAGCCACGTTTTGTGACACAGAATTAAGCTCTCCGTTTAAAAAAAATGAGCAAATACATTTATAGACCAGTGTAATAAACTCACCCTTCGAAAGACATAAAATGTATGTCTAGTTGTATACCGATCACTTCAAATTTCATCGATCTGTAGATGTTTTAGTGTATCCAGTGAAGCCTTTTCCTGCTCAGTTTAGCATTTTCCTCTAGGGCTATTCAGACCTTTTCTGAATTAGTAGGTGGGTCTGTGAGTGAGTCATTGATTGAGTGGTTGAGCCGTCTATAGTGCACATTGTAGAGTTGATTAAATATTTTTGTTTCGATTCATGATGGTCATGGTGCTGTATTCCACAAAACAAACACTGTCAATCGCAGAAAATAAGACTCAGTATAGAATGCTGTTGAAAAGTTAAGTTTTAATAAAATGTCTAACCCAGCAATCTAATCTAATAGTTCACAATTGAAGATGATTCTTGTGACTAGAAACATGTCTATATATCCTACAAAACGTTTTTTTATTTATTGTTGTAAAGTTGAGTATTTGTTTTTGTATTTATGGGGAATCGTGCTTGATTTTTTTGAAGTATGTGAAGAGGGTACCCTCTTTGTAGAAAGTCTTGTTAATGAAAAATAATGGGTTAAACCTGATTCCTGCATGGGGTCATTGGAGATTGTGTGTTCTATTGGCAGCATCTTATCATTATATGAAAATGATTCAACAATGTACAGAATTATTTTGTTTACCTGCACGTTTTGAATAAGCTGAGTAAGTACCCCCATTTGCCAGCTTAAAATCATTTATCACACACTTGAAGGCTCTTATGGTATTTTAATTTTGAAATTGGTCTCCAAATTCATTGTTGACTATGTCGCACAAGTAGCTGCTGGCAGAGAAAGAAGCACCCTGAACGCCTCATTAGTTTAACTAAGTCACCCATTTGATGATAAAGCTAAGACTCCATGGACTGTATTACAGAAGGTGCGTGTGGACCGTGCCACCATATACCCAGAAGCAATTCCCATCAAGATGGGCACTGCTCCCACATGGCCAGAGCCCTACTTGCCATCTTCACCAGAGTGGGCTTTCCTAAGGAGGTGGTCTCAGACTGGGTGATTAACTTTATTCCCATCAATCTGAAGGTGATGTGGTGTTACTTACAAATTCACCACCCCATATCATACCCAGACCAATGGTCAGGTGGAAAGATTCAATAAGACCCTGAAGGGCATGATTATGGGCTTTTCTGACAAGCTAAGGAGGAAATGGTATGTTCTCCTTCTATGCCTGCTATTTTCTTACATGGAGGCACCACAGAAAGGGGTTGGTGTTAGCCCGTTTGAGTTACTGTTTGGCCATCCTGTAAGAGGACCTTTGAGTTTGGTTAGAAAGCTCGGGGGAAGCCTCTCAAATAGTGCAAACAAGTTCTGCTATATTATGTGCTAGGCCTGCAATCTTGCATGTCAGAGTACATGAAGAGAGCAAGCAACAATCTGGAGGCCAGCCAAGAGATTATTAAGCTCTGGTATGACAAGAAGGCTTCTATGCCTCAGTGCCATCAAGGGCAGTTGATGTGGTTGCTGGAGCATGTGACTCCCAGGGCCCTCTAGGACAAGTGGACTGGGCCCTCTCTCATCCGATTGAAAAAGGGTGAGGTCACTTACCTGGTGGACCCTGGCACCCCTAGAAGGCCCCACAGAATACTCAATTTCAACAGATTGAAACTTCACCTAGACAGGGCAGACATGACCATGCCCATTGTCACAGAAGGAGGGCAGGAGGAGAGGGAGCCTCGGTCAGACGTCCTCTCCACTAATGCACACAATGGGTCAGTGGAGGGTGGATTACTCTATTGACGGACCAGCACCAGAAAGACTTCAGACAAGTATAGGAGCAGTTTGCTGGACTTTTCTCCCTGACCCCTGGACTCACCACTTGGTACATCCACGAGGTTGACTCCGGTGACAGCCTACCTGTCAACAAGTCAAACAGGTTAGGTTGTCTGACCAGGCCAAAGCCAGCATTAAGGCTAAAGTAGCCAAGATTTGGGTTTTGGGGTTATTGATCCCTCTGACAGCCCATGGGCCAATCCATTGGTACTGGAGCCCAAGCCCAATTCCCAAGGGGGAAAGAAAGAATTTAGGTTTTGTCTGGAGAACAGCGGTTTGAATGCAGTCACCATGACTGGCGCTCACCCCATACCTAAAGCTGATGAGCTCATTGACAGGCTAGGGGCTGCAAAGTACCTGAGTACATTTGATATGACCTCGGGTTACTGGCAGATTGCCCTAAGTCTAGGATCACAAGAGAGGTAAGCGTTTTCCACCCCCGAGGGCCACTTTCAAATCAAGGTGATTCATATTGGTTTGAAGAACTTTCAGTACAGCTTGTCTGGATGATATAGCCGTTATTCAGTTTCACCTGATGGAAGTGCTTCAGGCCATGCAGCAGGCGGGCCTGACTATCAAGCCAAGCAAATTGCAGATAGGGCAAGGTTTAGTGGTGTGCCAGGGCCACCTTGTAGGTAGAGGCCATTAAAACCTCTCCAGTGCAAGATGCGGATCATCCTGGATTGGGAACCTCCTAAGACCCAGACACAAGTCAGGGCCTTTATTAGCCTGACTGGGTATACTACAGGAGGTTTGTGAAGAACTATGGAGGCCATGGCGGCTCCCCTGACAGAGTGTACCTCCGAGAAGCAACCCTAAAAGTAAATTTGGACCCCAGAATGTTGGAAGGCCTTTTACACTCTGAAGAGGCTATGTGTTCAGCACCAGTCCTACTGGCCCCTGACTGCTATAAGAAGTTTGTGGTACAGACAGATGCTTCAGAGCAAGGGATTGAGGCAATAGTGGTACAAGTAAATGAAGAGGGCCAAGATCAACCAATTGCTTTCATTAGTAGACTACTACTCCCCAGAGAGCAAAGATGGGGTGCCATTGAGAGGGAAGCCTTTGTTGTGGTCTAGTCCCTGAAGAAGTTCAGGCCATATCTGTTTGGTACTCACTTCCATGTTCAAACAGACCACATACCTCTAGGATTGCTCATGCAAGTATGGGGGGGAGAACACAAAATTGTTGAGGGGGTCCAACTCCTTAAATGGGATGGACTTCACAGTGGAACACAAAACTGGAGCTGCCCGCACCAATGCAGATGGATTTCCCAGGCTTTTCTTCTTAGATGATGAGAACTACCAGGTTGTAGGTTAGTTTCCCAACAACTTTGTTCCGGGGGTGTTTGTGTAGGAAAGTCATCCTTTTTGCCTTGATCACCCCCATTTTTTGACTGATTCTGGTGGCTACTGACTCTGATAGTGCCCTGCACTCTACTAACCAGGCCCAGGTCGTTGCTGTGACCTCCAAAGGTATGTGGATTCATTCTAACTGGGCACACCCTACCTGGAAGTCCTTAGCATATGGTAGGGCATGTAGGCTTAAGGACCCCGGTGTACTGTACTATGTTGTGGTGTCTAGGTTCATTTTAGGATTGTAACATTTTATTAGGTTTGTTCACAATTCCCTATGCCTACTTCCATTGGCCGGCGAGGTGGCAAGAAGGTTTCGGGGGGGGGGGGGGGGGGAGGGTGCAAGGGGAAGGCAAATGGAGAGGGGGATGGAGGAGCAAACAGAATCAAACATCTTCAATAAACAATAACAACAGAAACATAAATAGGTCATCACTCTTCTTTTTTATCTGACTGTTCCGTAGAGGTGGTGGTCATATTCTCAAATTTTCACAAATATATTGGGCATGTGAGTTCTTGGTATACTCCTGAAAGGTGTTTTATACATATTCCCCATCTTTTCTTAAACTTTGGTAATGTGTGACTGACAACCGCTGTCAATTTTTCCATTCCTAATAAGGTCCAGAGTGTGTGCAGCAAGTCTGCGTGCGTTGAAATAGTATCAATGCCCCATTTTGATACCAGGACCTGCTTTGCCACGCAGAGTGCCAAGGTAATAGTTTTCCCTTTATTGAAATATAATGGGTACGTTTGTGTACTGGGCAGCTCTAACGGACGTAGCTAGGAAACTGGGGTAATTCAGTGTCAAACATCTTATCGGTGTCCGCCAGGACCGCCCTCCAACATCTGTGGAGCTTGGGACAACAAGTGGGTGAGCATATCTGAATGGGTGCAGTGTCGCCAACATGCATCCTCCCTTTCTATTTGCCATTGAGCCAGAAGAGCTGTGTTATAGTACCAGTTATGGGTTAACTTTAAAAGTGTTTCCTTGCCTGAGGTGCAGGTAGCGGAGCTGCATGCACGTTGTAGGATGTCTTTCCATTCCTTGTCGGTAAATCTCGCATTCTAGCTCCCACCTCTTCCTAGCCTTTGTTTGTAAAGGGGAGGTCTCGGTGTTTAGAAAGGAATATTTGTCGTACACGATGCGGGAGTCGTCCTTTCTGGACAAAAAACAGCGTTCAAACAGGGTCAATCGTCTGCTGGCATAAGGCCTAATATCAGGAAGTGTCACCCAGTGTCGGATTGCTGGATAATACCAATATTCTGAGTCTGGGAGCCCAAAATCTTGACAGACCGCTTTAAAGTCCAACAGGCCTCTCACGTCAAGCAAGTCTCGGATTCTCTTGCAGTTGGCCTCCTGCCATCGTATCAAAGCTTTCTCCTGTGTGCTCAATTAACAGTAGAGGGTCCCTGAATTCTAAAGATACCAGGAGAGGGAGGCTGGGAACAAACTAGACAAACTAGCACAAGTACAAATACCTCTCCTGGGTAACACAATAATACATAGGTAATATATCCTTCATTTAATGAACATCAACATTGTCCCAAAACAAAAATTATTTTATAAACATTATTTTCTTTTATTTTATTACAAGAAAAGTACATTCATTGCACAATGGTGTCATCCAATTGTTCATTTTACATATATATACAGTTCATCAATATACATATTTCATATATACAGTGAGCCCCAAAACAAGAATGTATCCATACATTTCATTCATCCTTCTAATAGCACCACACATCCTCACAAGCATCAAACATACCATACACAACTAAACAACAAAAAGGCAAACTTTACAAGGCATCAAAATAATAGTGATACAAAAAATTACACAAACAACAAAAGAAGGCGCCAACGCGCGTTTCGGAGTAGGACCTGTGTCCACAGTTCGTTCGTCAGGGCACAGTAGATACAATTCTTTATAAGCAAAACATTCCTTAATGGTTAAAAATCAATCAATATGATGCAGCAAAACAGGGGGCCCAATCTCGAACTTCAATCAAAATGAGAATATCATCTCTAGGGGACAATGGAACATTGTATGTATGATTACATATGTTATTATAAAACGTTCAGAACTATAATTATTGGCTGTGGAAAGACCCAACACCATTGTACAGGGTGAATCCAGAATAAAAAGTGCTTATAAAGTCGAATCTAAGATGCATGTCAAGGGAATAAAATCACAAAGCCCTATAGAAAAGATAAGAAATACCTAAACCCCGTGAAAGGTAGAAGCTCATGTGAATACCCAGTGTCAGACCAAAGTATACATAAAAAGTGTAGATAAAAACATACCAAATACTTCGCAATTATTTCAGAGATACAGGGCAAGTTGCCTTTCAGGAATAGAATCTCTAGCAGGCCATACTGAGTGCACTGAAGTCACTTACATCAATGGATAGCCTGGTCTGTGAACAGAAGAAAAACTTTCAAAACCAATCCAATATATAGAAAAATCTGTCAGGAGAGAGAAATCTGAATCTAAACATGGCTAAACTCTAGGTGCGTCCTATCATGTAGACCCAGGGTCAGGGGCTCACACACGTAAACAATCATAGGCCTCAGATCGTAGCAGCCTAAATATATGCTATTGGAAACCGTAAAACTCTAGTGAATAGAGGGAAACGTGAGCACTATAGGGTATAGAGTGACAAATACGGAAAATGCGCCTCCTTCTCAGGCTACCAGCAGTGAAATCCTGCTTACCCTTAATAAACCACTTACGGGACGAATGTCCAGTCACCAATCCCAGTATTCCATGCGAGGTTCAAACACTACATAGTTCGAAAATGTCCTAGTGTACTGCACAAAAAAGGGGCAAAGTATAAGGCATCCCGACTCATAGAAGGAGCTAAATGCCAGTCGAAGTATCGGGACATCCTGTGTACTTACTAGGATAAGACCGGCGGTGAAGCTAAAATGCAGCACACCGTGCTCGACTCCTGGCGGTAAGCTCAGTAGGAGTCAGTATTACTTCATGATAGCAGCCGAGACAAAAAATGCATATCTGAAGTTACAAGAATAACTGACAGACCCTCAAGTATACGGGTAAGTGCCAACGCCTGTCCTACCCTCCCCAGTGTGCTCTTACCCGAAAAAGGGTAGTAAGTTTCCTCAACCTTCGGTGTATCTGCAAACACCACGAACCGCTAACGGCTCACTCGTCTGCCTGAAAATATATACGTAGGCTCATCAAGACTATGTTCACCTGAGCTTCGATGTATGCAAAGGCATGAACTGCAGACCTGCATGACGAGCGGTCGGGAAAACGGGCGCCATATTGAGGGTAGTAATGAGACCAAGAATAACAAAAATCTTTTCTAAAGGGCTTTGTGATTTTATTCCCTTGACATGCATCTTAGATTCGACTTTCTATTCTGGATTCACCCTGTACACTGGTGTTGAGTCTTTCCGCAGCCAATAATTATTTTTCTGACCCTTTTATATTAACATATGTAATCATACATACTAAATTCCAAGTCCCCTACAGATGATATTCTCATTTTGATTGAAATTCGAGATTGAGCCCCCTGTTTTGCTGCATTATATTGATTGATTTATAACCATTAGGAAAAGTATTGCTTATAAAAAATTGTATCTACTGCGCCCTGACAAAGAAGCTGTGGACACGGGTCCTACTCCGATACACGTGTTGGCTCCTTCTTTTGTTTTTGTTTGTGTAATGGACGGAGTGTTGAACATTGCAGGCACTCACCCCCAGTCAACTAATCTGGGTTTAATCCATCATTATTCTTTAGCTCACTCCGCTCACTCCGTCCATCATCCCCTTTGGTATTGCATAGTTTACCCTAAGTCGGCAGGGTATGCCTAGTTGTGGGTCCCTTGCTCACTTTTCCACTGGATTCAAGCTAGCCTGGCTGATGACGGCTGATTAGCCAGAAACCGGTTCCAGGATGCTAGTTTCCGGTCCAGGCAAGACATGGCTTGGCAGTTTGGGCTGCACTGTTTCTATGAGGCACAGGGTCAGACTGATTTGCATATGGCCATATCTGAACTGGAGTGGCGGAGTGAGCTAAAGGATGATGATGGATTAAACCCAGATCAGTTGACTGGGGGTGAGTGCTTTCATTGTTCAACACTCCGTCCATCATTCTCTTTGGTATTGCTTAGTTTGCCCTAAGTTTGCAGGGTATGCCCAGACGTGGCTCCCTTGCTCACGTTGCCACTGGATTCAAGCTAGCTTGGCTGATGACGGCTGATTATCCAGAAACCGGTCCTAGGATGCTTGTTTCTGGTCCAGGGAAGACATGACTGGGCAGTTCAGGCTGCACTGTTTCCATGAGGCATGGGGTCAGACTGATTTGTATATGGCCATGTCTGAACTGGGGTGGCGGAGTGAGCTAAAGAATGATGATGGATTAAACCCAGATCAGTTGACTGGGGTGATTGATTGCATTGTTCAACACTCCTTCCATCATCCCCTTTGGTATTGCCAATCCACCATGTAGCGCAGTTGTGTAGATTGGCAATATCTTGCCAGATTCTGAATGCCCAACCCTCCCTTGCCCATTGGTAGATAGGTCTGCTCTTTCGCCGTCTGAACCCGCTTACCCACCCACATGAAGGCCTCAAGGGCAACTTGTAGCTATTTTAAAGTGGGTGTGGGTGGCATCCATGGCAGTACCTGCATAAGATAGAAGATTTTTGGCAACAGAGTCATTTTAACCACTGCTATGCATCTTAACCAGGAGATTGGATCCCCATGCTAGGACTGGATAAGGGATCTCACCGTCTTTAATACTAGTTCTGAGTAGTTTTGCTTCACTGAGCCTTCTATGGTAGGGAGTATGTGAATTCCCAAATACTGGATTCCCCGTTGCGCCCATAGGAAAAGAAAGTCTGATGCCAACAGTAGTTGCTTGTCATGCGGGATAGTGATATTAAGTGCTTGGGACTTGGCAGTATTCACCTTAAAGTCAGAGACCGCACCAAATGCTGTGAATTCCTCAAGGAGCGGGGGCAGTGATTGACGTTGGTTTGTGATGGTCAACAAAACATCATCTACGTATAGGGCTATTTTATGGGATTGGCCTCCCACCCCGACTCCCTCCTTAGTGGGTATTGTCGGATGCACTCGGCCAAGGGCCCCATATAGAGCGCGAATAGAAGTAGCAAGAGCGGACAGCCCTAGCGAGCCCCCCTGGAGATGGGAAAGGTCGGGGTTTGTGCATGGTTTACCTTGACCATTGCTTTCGGTTTCGCATATCCAGCCCAGATCCACCGTCAGAATCCAGTGCAGAGGTCCACTGCCTCACTGCTCACAAGAATAGCCAATGGATATGATCAAAGGCCTTTTCGGCATCAATTGATAGAAATGAAGTTGGTTTTTGGGAAAGCCGGGTTTTATTTGGCAAATGGAAGAGTCGCTTGGTGTTGTCCCTGCAAGTGGGGCCAGGTATATAGCCGGACTGTTCAGGCTCGATCAGCCCCAGCATCTATCTACCCAGTCTGCATGCCAATATCACTGTGAATATCTTGCCATCCACATTTAGAAGTGATATGGGGCGGTAGAACGCACAGTGTTGAGGGTCCTTCTCGGTCTTTGGCAATACGGTTATTATTGCCGTGCGCATTAATTCCGTAAGCACCCCAGACTCACTAATGTGTTGTACAGCCGGGCGATCACCAGGGACAGCAGGGATGCATACTGTTTATAAAAGGCCGCTGCGAATCCATCCTGCTCTGGCTCTTCTAGCTGGAGTCTCCCTATCGCATACATCACCTCCCGCTCTGTTATGTCTTTCTCCAAGGGTGTTGTGGAGGGGTCCTGCAATGTTGTTATGGGGGCGTGTGCAATGTAAGGAATGCAATCTTCTGGGGATTTCGCATCCGCTCCATATAATTGTGCATAAAACCGACAAAACTCCTCGTCTCTAGTGATGTGTTTCTGGTCTATGTCTATTAGGTCCTGCACGTGCCTAGAGTACACCTGTGTTCGCAATCTGTGTGCCAGCAACTTCCCTGCCTTTTTCCCCCCACATAATATTTCTGTCACGTTCGTAACAAGGCATACTTTGCAGTATCCATATCAAGTGCTATAAAGCTGTTTTCACACTACGGCCATTTGACTTCTAGTGTCATGTGAGCCTGTGTGTTGGTGAGCCCCCTCCAACTCTTTTACTGTGCCTTCTAGGCTGCACGTTTTATTGCACGTTCCTTGTTGAGTCTAGCTACTATCGCTATATACGTGCCCCTAATAACTGCCTTTAGATTCTCCCAGAGCATTGCTAATGTTGTGTGTGGAGTATCGTTAATTGCTGGGTCGTCTACTATGGCTTTCCCCACCTCCTTGATCGCTGCATCATACAATAGCAATTTCGGATTGAGACTCCACGATTTACACCCATGTGTAAGGTCGGGGGCTGTAGGTCCAGCTGAAAGGGGGCTTGATCCAACAGGGATGCCACATCGATAGTGGCCTGTGTTACTCTTGGACATAGTGGGGTGAAATGAAGAGGTAGTCAATTCTAGCAAAGGATTGGTGTGCAGCTGAAAAAAAGGAGTAGGACTGTGTAGTCGGGTGAACTGACCGCCATATATCTGTCAACCCCACCTCTGCAAGCCAACATGTTCCCTGTGGGGTAAACATCCCTGTATTCCCTGGTCGCACGGGAGTTCTATCTATAGAGGCATCTGGTACCAGGTTAAAATTGCCCCTATCACTAGGTTGGTGTCAGGCAATGTAAGTATAGTGCCAATTGCCTAGGATAGAAATGGCTACTGGTGATCATTAGGGACATAGATCGAGGCTATTGTAAATGTGTGTTTGGAGAGGGACACACATAGGGCTATCAATTGTCCTGCAATCTCAGATTGCACGCTAATGATTTCCTTGAAAATGTGTGCCACCAGGATTGCAACCCCCTCTTTTTGCCCCTGGACCGAAGCCCAGAATTGGCGATCAAACCATCTAGAGCGCATTCTGCTCCAATCCTTTTTCAGGAGATGAGTCATATGTCACATTGGGCTGCTCTAAGCTGGATTAGAAGTGCTATTCTTTTGATTGTCGAGTTTAGGCCCCTCCCGTTCAAGCTAACTATGCGCACCATGTCCCTGGGAGAGTGACATAGCTGTCTGAGTCCTGTGCGCAGCGGCCTAGAACCCCATACCCTAAAAAATTTGTGGAGGTGTCAGTGTGGCTAGGCGCTCAGTATGAATACATTTTGCTAACGTACTAATATTAACAAATAATAAAACAGTGGCACCAACAGGTGCAAAACGTGCAGTTTTGTAGTGAGGATCCATGTCATTTGTCGTCCGCATCAGTGTTCTTAAGAAGAGTGGGGAGGTCCGCAGCCCCCGCCACTACCAGCTAATGTTGACTGAGGTGTGGCACGTCCCAAGGGGAGCCGGCTTGTCCCCTTCTACTGGCCTCGATGGACACACAAAGCACCGTCAGTCAGCCTCTCCTTACAGGGATCGATGTTGCTCTGTGATTAGTTTTAGCAGGACTGAACATTCTTTGATGCTTTCAGTCTTTGTTGGCTTGCTTACCTGTTGTTTCAAATGATTTCTTGAGTGCCGTTTGTGACGTGATTCTCAGGAAGGCAGCTGAGAGAGTGTCTGTTGAGTCGAGGACTCCTGATCGAGTTCTAGGCCTAGAATCTCTGCTGCCTCCTGGGGTGTGCGCACTGCCCGGTTCTCGCCCAGCTATGCAAAGACCAAGCAGAATGAATGACCCCATTTATACCGTACTCCTTTGTCTCTCAAAAACAATACAGCCATTTGGTGGGGGAGAGTGTGTAATCAGGCGAAGCCAGGGAGAGGAAGAGAGTCCCCACTTTGAAAATTCCCCAGCTGTTTGGGAGCCCCCCATTTGATTAAGAGAAGGGCTGGAAGGGGAGTGTAGTGAGTTGATAGCCACACCTTTTGGTTGGGTTACACAGATGGACACACACACACCAAGGGGAGATTTTCTCGATTTTGATTTTTGGATAGCAATGCATTCTGGGTCAAAGATATGCCACACTTCACAGGAAGTTGTCATAGCAGAGGGACCTTTACCTCTATTGGTTGGGGTGCCCTCCCCCCCTTTTGCCAGGCCAGGATGGAGGATAAATATAGGAAAGCTGCAGGATCCTCAGAACACTGCCTGGCAGGGCAGGGCCCCGCTGGCCCCTGGTTTACACCACAGAAGGCTTGTACTCAAAAGGGCTGCACCTGCTGCCCTCGCAAGGCTCCACAAAGAAACGAAAAGGCCTGACTTAAAGGAAAAGGAGTGGACTCCTGATCAGCAACAGGAAAAATAGAGCTGGAATAAGCCATCTGCAAGCCCAAAGAAAGGATCACCCCAACCGAATTCTTCCTGGTCTGTGCAGGTGCATTGTGAGGAATTGAGTCCTAGTCCCCAAGAGGTGATCCAGAAACTCTGAACCCTTGGACTGACTGAGCTAGTGGACACCTATTTTCCCCAAAGGAATCAAGAAACTTCAAGATTTCAAAGTTTAGAAACTCTCTGAAAAGTTTTGCAGAAAAGCTCTGGGAGGAGACTGGCTCAGTGTTGAAAGCCAAGATGCCATTGTGGATTCACAAATCGGCCTGACTGCGCAGGTTTGTCCCGCTGAAAGCTCCGTAGCTCCTCGCCATCGAGGACAAAGACTTTCAGAATCTCACCGAGGCATCATGCTGCAGTAGGCCGCCATCGTCAAATCTAACTTTAGATCAAAGAAGCCTGAGGACCCACTAAGGAGCCTGTTGCCGAGATAAACCCTCCAAGAAAAAGATTAAGCCAGGAGGTAAACTTTTAACCTGGACCTAGCACTCAGCCTATCTGAACTGTGGTTGATTGCCGTTGGCATAAAAGCTTTACTTTTTCCCGATGCAGCATGACCAGATAGCTGTGAGTGGCGCTTTAAGCTTTTTGGCTCTAGAATGAGCAATCTTTGATTTCGCCTTTAAAAATTCATATCTCCAGTTTACTACATTGGATTTTGTCTTTTTGGTGTCATTTTAAAGAAAAAATATTCGATATTTTTATAAATTGGTGTTGGATTTTTATTTTGTTGTGTCTTTTACTTCTTTACTTTTTTGGTGCCATTAAATGCTGTACACATACCTGTCTCCTAAATTAAGCCTAACTGCCCATTTGAAAAGCTACCAAGGGTTGAGCAAGCACTCATTTTTGGAGACTTGACTTGACCTATTAGTGATTGTGATATTATTACTAGCTGAAGGGGAATACCCCCACATACTAATAATCCATTATCCTACAGGTGCTATATGCAAAACATGTGCTGGCCTGATATGTATTAGTGAAACTCTTGTTTGCTTTAAATTTTAGAATAAATATTCCATTCAACCAAACAGATTGCAGGTGATCACTGGAACATCAACCATTAATACTCCAAAATACAATGCCATATAAGCTTCAATAAAATGAATTCTGTACTAGAACTGTAGGTTATGTGGTTCATTCTCGTTGATGTCACAGACACCACTTGTCACAAATAAAACATTTTATCTTTGTCCACATGGCACTAGTCTTTGTGTTAATTAATTATCAAATTGACATCTGTTTCTGAAGTATAGGAGCAGTGTATTAGTTTGTTGTTCGTTAAGCTTCTCATTCATGTAACTAGACCAATATAACATAAGGGACAAGCTGCTGGTTCCCCAAGCCTGATTATCTATATAGCCTACATGATAGATGACTGAATATGCATCATATGACAGGCTGCAAAGAGGATGCACAAAGCACGTAAATGCTTTGAAAAGGTGCATGGGGAAACAGCCTTTAATTACGCAGTATCATTGCAATGCATTCAATATAATCAATGAATGCGTTGTTACCATGTGCTCCAATACCAAGCATGTCATTAACAATGACTTGCATTAGGGAATGTGTTGTTGAATTTTAAATCCAATACCTTCTCTACTTTTACACAGACTGGAGTTGGAATAGTAATAAATACTAATCCAAAGTCCTGTGTTCCCTAAGGAAAGACTTTGTAATGACTTGCATGGTAAAGGGCTGTGTGGTAACAATGTGTGTGTTGTATTGCCAGCCTTGTAAAAGCATGCTTGATTGTGTCATACATCCAGATGCATGCCTCATTTATAACCAAGAACCTGTTAACTTTATACTAACAGCAGAAATCTTTTCAGGTCATATTCGTTCATTCAATTATAGATGTATACACATTTTTAGCAAAGTATATGTAACTCTATATGTGTAGTGCAATTGTATTGAACATAGTAAACGTCTTTTGGTGCCCACATTGCTGCTATTTGTTGTTATTTTTCTCCAGATCAATATGGAAGAATCCGGACTCCTTTCTGCCAGAACGCTTCCTCGATAAAGATGGGCAACTCAATCGGAGCCTCCAGGAAAGTGTTCTAATGTTTGGAATGGGAGTGCGGATGTGCCTAGGAGAGGATGTCGCTCGTAATGAAATATTCCTCATGCTTGCCACCGTTCTTCAACGGCTGAAGTTAGAACCTCATCAACAAGAGAGGTTGGACCTCACACCAGTGAATGGCTTGGCAATGAAACCGAAGACATATCAAATTAGAACTGTACTGCGCAGATAATTATTTCCCGCTATATTCTGTTAATTTGATTTCAAAAGAGAAATTTTTTGCCTTGCTTGAAAGTTCACTCACTCTATGTATATTAATGCACCTTCCCTAATATTTTAGCATCAATAGAGTGGGCACTGTTCTTGTTTTGACTTGATGGAAATCACCGCAAAAATTCTTAACCAGCAGGTTCCGTAAACATAAATGAGCTATTGTACGATGCTATATTTTTACTTTTTTTACATTCGTTATGGTTATCCTGTCCTATTGTTACTGAAAGGATTTAAAGTTAAGTAAGGTTTATGAACACAGGATGTGATATTGTTCAAAAATGAAGTGCCTTCATGCTGTTGAATTTTTGTGGGGGCCCTTCTACATGCAATTGGCGACTGCTATAACTTAGTTATTTAGGTATTTGTAAATTGGACTACTCATTTGTTGTTGATAGAAGAAGCCACAGTTTGGTACAGATTCCAGTGAAATAACAAACATAAAAAAGCCAATATAGACTTCTGCATGAGATCTCATACTGCATTGTCAAAGGCTTGCACTGGATGTTCCAACAAAATGGCTGGAATTGATTTGTGTTCAGTTCTGAACTAAAATGGCAGGTGTTGATCTAAGATACTGCCAACCATCACATATTTGCCACCAAAGGAAGCCTAGGTAACTAACCCCTACGTCGGTCTGTGTTGCTTGATTGGAACAATCTTTCTTTACAAATATCTGATTAATAAATTCTTAATTTCTTCACTCACAGAACTGTCTTTTGTTGTTTGGTTTTTGAGGCTGTACTGATTGTTTAGCTTAGCATAAGTGCATTAGCATACATGTCTGGCATGGATATTTGATACTTTGGTTATTGTTTTGGGTGGTCATGCTTTTGTTAATCACAAGACCACTGTTCGTTTGAAGCTCAAAGGCAGATCTATGAAAAACCAAAGGTGAAAAATGAAAGAAATCAACTTTGCTAGCTTTTTTTTAATTGCAATTTAGAGGACTAGTCTTTTAGTGTGTATAATTATTTCATGTCTATATCCGTAAAAAAGCCATTTAGGCAGAATACTCTTTAACTGTGTACCTGTTTCAGAAATCATTTTGTAATCCAATTATGCCTTCAGGCTTCAAAGTTACCATTTTGTGAATTTAGAATTGACAGTAGGGATTGGAGGAATGTTAGATTTGTAAGGTGAATGTAGGGTAGAACATTCATTTCCCATCATCATGTGATATAAGTCAGGTTTTATCCTTCTTTGCGACTGGTATGTTTTGCTCTGTAGGAAATCCACATCACAAGTCACCTGACCAGTGTTCCACAAGACCTTTAGGTTTCTACCTCCCAGAAACCTTGGGTTCCTTCCAAAGTGGAATTCCTTTCATCATGTGAAGAACCGGGTTTTTAAACCCAGCGGCGCCAGGGGCACGCCCAAAGTCTTCGGATTCACCTGTCTTGGTATACAGAGACACGGAATACTTCTGGGTGGCGTCAGAGACCAAATTTATTAGCTGCAGCTAGTAACAGAAGTCCTAGAAATACAACACGGTGTACAACTCAGGAGACTGTTCAATTTTGTAAGGCAAGACATCCCTTTTTATGCCAAAATTCACATTACGAATGCACACCCACTGCGCAAAATTCTAGCCAATAAGGTACATTCTCAAACAAAGTATCACATAGCAAAATCCTCAGTTTACATTGCCCCAACCCACAAGTTAATTATTAGGAATGTCTCAAATCCAATCTCCACAAGCCGGACAAACCCTTAATTGAAAGCACAATGCATGTAATGAAAGAGCATAGAAAAGAAACAATGACAGATAGCAAGCAAGATAAAGCATGTGTAAAGAACCTAAAAGTTTACGATGTCCTGAACATTGATTGGCAATCACAGACAACGATCAACCAAGGAAATTGGCTTAGCGAGGTCGTTTTCAAATGAAGGGGTCCGTTTCTTACAGTTCACCTTAAAGTCAAGAGAAGGCCTAGTTAATAATTGTATGAACAACGAAGCCCATGCGACTTTGTTCGTTCAGTTACCTCCACGGTCCCACGGGCCTACGTGATGGCAACACAAAATGGAGGCACGGACAAAATGGAACCCATATTCGAAACAAAGTCTCTGAATATGTAATGAACTCGCTAGTTAACGCGACAAATTCACTCCATATTATCCGCACTCACTAAATACGCTCCATATTAGCCCCACTCACTAAATACGGTACAACATCACCAAAATCGTGACAGAACCATAACCTCACGAGACAGAACAGAATTTTACAGAACCTCAGACCCTCCTTTTGCCATTACGTAGGCAATAACCCAAACTCACATTAATCTGAATCTAGGTCTATATCGATATTCATCAGATCATCAAGATGTTGCTGGAGCATCATCCTACTATTCTCTACTTCTCTCGAGACAGGTCTCCGCACACACAAGGTAGCACAAAGACTACAAACGGCGGGACCACACTGGATGCAAAGACAACAAGAGAAGAGAATAGCTAAAACCATACCAAAAAACATCAGGATCTTCCATCCCCATTTGGACAGTAGTCCCCAAAACCATCCAGTCAACGACCAGTCTTCTTCATCCACATGAATAGACTCAGAAACCTTATGCAGTCTAGAAATGGCCTGGTATACTGTAGGGACATTGTCTGGTATGAAAACACAGCAACTAGATTGGATCAATTTCATACCCCTCCTCCATCTGCAAGTATAATGTCTAAAAACATACGGTTTTGTAACGTCATAAGACGATCCGCTTGAAGGTCAGCGGTGACATTACTAAGGGCACCTGAAGTCTCATTGATAGTGGCCTCAACCACTCTCGTAAGTTGTTGTATATTCCTGCTATTGGCCATAGGACCCCAAAACGATAGGAAACCCTTGAAAAAGTCTCCTACTTCCAGTGCTGCGGTATCTTCCTGATCGAACACACCTCTACCATATCTTGTCCTATGATAGTCCGAAGTAGCAGTGTATGTAGGGGGAAGCAAAAATGCCACATAACAAGTTCCCGAAAAATCAGGCGGCAACCATGTATAGGCTCTGTCGTGACAAACAAAATACGTGCCTTTAGCTGGCACGAACGGAGAAGTCTGAGATGAATAAACATAGTTGTGAGCACACACACTCTTACCTAGCTGAGCTCTCCGAATTCGACCACTACCTTGCAAACAAAAGTGGCCTCGATGTGGTAGAATCCAAATTGGGGGAGACCTTTTTCGTCTCTCCTTCTCTGTCAAGTTGGTACTGTATCCAGTCAAGTTCCAACCAACGTAAGCCTGCACCTCATCCTTAGGGATAGCATTATATGCATCAATATCTCAGATCATATCTACTATTCCCTTTATCAAGGCAGTGTTTCTCGGATTGTCTTTCACGGAGCGTAAGGGATATACCTCATTCGCATAGAGGAACATAGTCTGAAAAGCCCATACAGACCCATTGAAAGAAAAAGGCAAAACCATATAAGGCATATCTCTATCTGTCGTATGAGGCATAAGACCTCAAACCCAGCAATTAGTGGTATTTACTACCAACTGATGCTGACACAACAGCTGTATAAACAAATTGTTAACAAATTCCGACCTCCTTGTCTGTTCATGTTCAGGCAACGTATAAAATTGGTGCAAAGAAACAGTAGAAAATAAAAGCCTAGGTTGGGAAGTGGGTGCAGATTTCAGTGGTGTAGCATAAACAATCCAACCCACACAAGCTAATGTGATAAAAACATAAAAGAACACAATATTATAAAACATTTGCTACGTATCAATTTACAAAATCTCGTCTTAAAATCCATTTTATCAACAACTCTCTCAGTTACAAAAAACTCCATCCTCTAACGTGCTTCTCACGGCAATTTTCCCTCTTCACTTAAGTGTGCGTCCAGGCGTCCTAGACGTCCTTAGAACCGCAGACCTTGTGTCAATATGCGGGTCACCCCTTAAGAACTTATACCGTGACCCTGCAGCTGAGCTCGGATGGTAGTTCAAAGAAGAAAAATAGAACAGAAAAGTTTCTTGTCTGAAAGAGTATAGTTCTCAAAAACAAAACACTTGAATTTTATTTGTCTATGTTAGATCTCAAATTATAACGTTCTTTACTAGACACGTCTGATCCTGAAAAAGCAACTCTGGTGAGGTTGTATCAAGTTTCAAATGCAATAGCACAGTTTCTTGCAAAATTTCGTCATCCGCACGTTCCGACTGAGTCCATTTCAAACATGCATCACTAAAAGGCACAAATCTTGGGACCCTTTCAGTCTCGGAATCAGCAAGACCATTTCTGACTCATGGTCATATGGTAAGGGCAAAGGTATCCTTTTACAATGGGTGGCATGCACCCAATTCTGTCTTGCCACACACTTTGACAGCAGTCCTAGTTGTCAGTAACACCTGGTATGGACCCGTCCACCTCGTTTCCAGATTCTTTGTCCTCTGGAAATTCCGTACTAGAGTCCAGTCCCCAGGTTGAATCGAGTGACCTGCATCGAGAGAAGCTGAAGGTAAAGTATTGTGCACCTGTTGGTGAAGAACACGCAATTTAGCAGTCAAGTCATGTAAGTAATCAACCAACATAGGATACTCGATGTCGCTATATTCATTCGGCCTCGGCACACTCCAAACATTCGCCGGGCGACCAAAAACAATTTTGTATGGGCTAAGTCCCACACGAGAATGTACTGTCGTCCTCGTTGACAAAAGTGCCAACGGCAAAGCATCGGGCCATGTAAGGTCAGTGCTCGCTTGTATCTTAGCTAATTTAAGCTTAAGAGTGTCATTGTAGCATTCGACCAAACCAGCTGACTGGGGGTGATTCGCAGCGTGGAATATCTGTTTGATTCCCAAACCCGCACACACTTTCTTTATAATCTGACCCACAAATTCCCTTCCGTTGTCACTCCATACCATTCTCGGCAATCCATACCTAGGGAAATATTCCTTGAGCAAAACCTTGGCTGTAGATCAAGCAGTATTATCCTTTAGGGGGTAGGCCTCTATCCATCGGGAAAAGGCACAAACAACCACAAGGACATACTTTAGGTTGTTGCATCTTTCCATGTGAATAAAATCCAGCTGTAACACATCAAACGGATACGTTGGAGGAGCAAAATGACCCGCTGGAGTTGGGGTTCCCTTGCCAGGATTATGCATCAAGCAAATCATGCAGTTTTTAACCAGATTCTCAGCACATTTAGGAATTCCAGCATTCTGCCATACCGGAGCCAACAACTTACATATCCCTTTTTAACTGATGTGAGCCAATCCATGAGCCATCGTAACCACTGGGAGCACATACGCATCAGGCAACAACCATCGCTGGTGCTCCGACAACTCAACCCAACAGCCAGTCGAATCCAACATTCCTGTAGTCTTTCTCCACACACTCAATTCTTTGTCGGTAGCTTCTGCCTGAATCGATTTCAAACTTTCTATTGTGTCTTCACACATTCCTCCTGCCATAACCCATCTAGCAGGGCCTGCAACATACATAGGACTCGTCACATCTTTCGCTAATTCATCCGCAAACTCATTACCACGACCAACATCATCCGTAACCTTCCTATGTGCACTGCATTTCACAATCGCAACTTGTGTCGGCAAAGTAAGTGACTCAAGAAGTTCATTCACTAATTGTCCATGCTGAATTTTCGTACCATGAGAAGTAAGAAATCCTCTCTCTCTCCACAAACGTCCAAAACTATGGGCAACACCAAATGCATATTGGCTATCAGTATACACATTCACTCTCTTTCCTTTCGACAACACACACGC